>NC_090935.1:1259250439-1259909735 GCF_040938575.1 Ambystoma mexicanum
AGGGTGGCTGGGGCAGGGGTCAAGCAGCAGATGACAAGGGTGAGCGGGCAGCACACACTGCACGCCTGTACCGCACAATGCACAGAGCGACCAGGGAAGCTCAGAGGCAATTCCTGAAATAGCCATCATGTGACCCTTACGGGATCGCTCCTGCACATCCAGGGGGTGGGGCCGCACATGGGAGCCCGCGGCAGCGGTGATGTCAAACGACAGTGAGTGATGTTTAATCCAGGCTGGCAGGGACAGGGGCCAAGCAGCAGATGGCATGGGTGAGTGGGCAGCGCACACTGCAGGTCTGTACCACACACTGCATAGGTTTACAATCAGCAGCAGACTTTTCGAGAAGAAAACCACCCATGCAAAAGAAAAACGAGGGACTATTGAATTCAGCCACTAAATTGCAGCATTAATTCTAAAGGAGCGGTCCTACAGCCATTCACTGTTGATAAAAAAAATTATATTTCGGAGCCATTTTTAATTACTGTGCTCCATGTCACAATGTGCTAGGCCAGGTGTATTTTTCAACTGCTTAAGTGTCAGAATTAAATGTAGGCTTGCAAAAAGAACTCCACATTTGACAGGTTTCCAAGATAACTAGACCAACAGAAGGCAGCAAAAGCGCTTCACCATAGAGCAAGTAGTGGAAGAGGGTGGTATGCTTGATTTCTTGCAGTGAGTCATGTTGGAGAAACGTCATCATTGTGAGAGGGACCCTTTAAGGTAGCCACTTGTTACATGCGTAGTGTTATAAGGTACATTCTAATGGCCCCTCAAACACAAATAAAGCTTCCATTAACACTCAAAATGCCAATTTAATCCAGATAAGACAGGGCAACAGAAATGACACCCTTCTGTACAGGCTGCCCCAGAGCAGGGTGATAATGAAATCCAAGATGGCCGCTGGAACTTTTACAATGTCGCTACTGGACCCTTGCAGGTCAATCACTGAGACTGCTGGGGAACGAGGGAGCAGAGACCAGAAAACTGATGAGAGCATGGGTCGTGGGACACTCCACTGATTCAGTGAAGACTGGAGAGGTTTGAGAGGAGGGAGTGATAGAGCGGACAGTCTAAAGCGGTTGAGACCTGGAAGAGACAAGTAAGAGGCAGGAGCTGCAGAAGCATGGCGGAGAGACTCGCTAAAGTGCGCAGTGTCTTTGCAGACGGTGGATCCAGGTAAAGGCTGCAAAAGATCACCCCATGCCACAGTGGTTCTGATACCTGGAGTCAGAAGTTGGCAGCTGTCAGAGAGTCCAGGGCACAGCGACCCCAGGGGAGTAAGAGATGCTGGAGACCGCACTCCAGGGGTTGGGAGCATCAGTGAGACCTGGAAATACATGGCGGATATTTGGAGAAGAGGGATGTGTGATGCGAGGAGAAATAGGGTCTACCCGGGGAATTGGTGAGCAGAAGGAATTGGTGAGTCCGTAAAGACAGCCCTGGATATACATTCTGGGAAATGAAGCAAAAGCACCAAAGATAAAAAAGAGTCCTGAAACTTAGTTAAGGTACCAAAGTGCTAAAACGACATTGTACTATAGAGAGAGCCCTGACGTGCCATTCTGCGGCCACAAAGTTTCAGAAAGGCATTGTAAGATAAAAACAGGTCTGACTGACGCTGCTTTCTGGGAAATGCAGAGAAAGTACCGAAGTGCTCAAGACACATGCTGAGAGAAAGGGAGGCGTGACTTTCTGGTAGAAACAGCAAGCAAGCAACTTTATGAAAAGAAATACCCTTCTCACAGAAATATTAAAGATGTTCCAACCACCAACTTGAAAATAAAACTTGTACATTGAATATAGGGCTCTATGTGTGATCTGCGCGTCACGCCGAGTGTTGCTGAATGAACCGTTCCACGGTCAGTGACTGCCATTCATAGCAAGGGATGTGTGTCGGGCTTTGCTCGCAAGTCAAAAAAAGGTACCCCCTGGAACTACTCTCCGGGAAGGTGAGGGGGGCAGAACATTCCCAGTGTTACCCTTCTTGGTCCTTCCTTACATTTCACCACTAAGATTTACCATGGACAAGCCTGCCTGTGACTGCAATGCTGCCTGTGTCTGGTGGAATGCACGAGGAATTGTGACCACCCACTCCACCGAGAGCCAGTCCTCCAGTTTGGTCTATTACCCTTCCTTATGCACTGTAGTGATGGACCAAAGGCAACAAAAGGAACCCGTCAAGGGCAGGCAAACGGCTAGAGTAAGGAAGGCGTCGCGATCTTTTACACCGATCCTTTGCAGCCTTGGAGAGCTGGGAAGAGGGTCTGAACTGGTCTTCCTGGATTCACTAGGCCAGCTGTCCCCTAAAGAACATCTGCTGGGGGCCGATATTCAGGAAACATGCTCTTGGCCCAGACCTGAACATGTTCGGTGGCCCCCTCTCCTGGGGAGACATCTACAGTATTTCTCCTAATCCAGGAAGACAGACAGCCGGAGCGCTCATGCAGAGTTAACCCCTAAGTGCTAAGGGTGTGTATGCTCCTGCTGAATTCCCATATGGAATCAATGTACGCTGCGCCCACTCCTACGTACGTGTGATACCATGAGCCCCCCAGGGGTGCCGAGTATGCTGGTGCTCCGCCCGCCCCCCCCACCCACCCCCAGGAAAGGCCAATTGCATGAAAGTTCCCATATGTTACAATGGGATTTTGTTTTTTTTGCTGCCGCCCCCGACACCTCGACCCCATTGGGAAAACTAGACATCTACTCCCCTGGAGCACCCTACTTCGACCTTGGCCCTGTTCAGGCGGGCAACTATTTAGAAGGGGCTGGAAGTGTAACTCTTTACAAAATGCCCAAACATTAATCAATAAATATGCATTGCCATATTGGAAGCGAATGATCATTAATGGCCTTGCTCGCCCCTGAGGCAGAAGTTAATGCTCTTAGAACCGTGGTG
Source organism: Ambystoma mexicanum (assembly GCF_040938575.1). Classification (NCBI taxonomy): domain Eukaryota; kingdom Metazoa; phylum Chordata; class Amphibia; order Caudata; family Ambystomatidae; genus Ambystoma; species Ambystoma mexicanum. The sequence goes on from NC_090935.1 coordinate 1,259,253,339, forward strand.
GGCATTCATTCTGGAGTGCCAGTATTTCTCTTTTAAAGAGAAACAGGACGTGGAGTTCACGTGTGCCCAATTCCCCTTAAAAAAAGCTAGCAGCTGAATATGACCTAGTCGGACCTGGCGGGCAGAAAGGCAGCCACAAGCACAGCATGTCGAATTCACTGGCACCGTTATAAACTGTGCCGGTGCATCCGACGTCCCCATTCCGATTGAGCCCTATGGGGCTCAACTGAGAATGGGGACTGACAGGCACCGGCACCCAGCAAAATGCAGAAATTACCGGTTCAGAATTATCCGGTAATTCCTCATTGCCAGGGTTATAATGAGGCCCATTGTCCCTATTCTTTGCTTAGTGTAGATGCACGGCCCAGCCAGGAAGTGGGAAGATGGCCGAGGAAGGTAGTGACGGGATTGGGGATGGGCAGGTGAGGAATAGGGAGGGGCACAGAGGGAGGGATTAGCTAAAACCATGAAGTTTACCAGAATGCTGACTAATTCTAATCCGGCCACAGCCCCTCACTGTGTAGGCCGCACCTCTTTCGTGACACTTTCGCCCCAACACGTTTTTAATTCTATCCAAAGCACTGCACGCAATACACCTTCATACTCGACACATCTATCACTATAAAACACGACTTGCCTGTTTGAGATTAGCCTCACTGCGCGCCACTGCTGCCAAGACAAAGAGCAAATTTGCTGCCCTTGTGAGTTGGCATGCATCTATAGTTCCAGGAATAGGCATTGCCAGAGAGGGCACTGTGACGGGAACGCAGGGTGTTACATCCAATGACTCAAGAAGAAAGCATTTTTATGACCTCCTAGGAACAAGTGTAGGCCCAGAGCGCTGCGATATAGTGTTCGATTATTAGCCAGCTTTCCTAACGTGCCCGGCTCTACTGCCATCGAGTTTACAATTTACGAGCATCGCTACGGGGTTAACCAGCTTGCCACAGGAAATATGCAGGCCCTGCACCCTGGTGACGATGCCAGCAAAAGCCCAGGGGGAGGGCTGGGGGTTGACTGTAGGGCCAGCCATAGCGTCGACGGGTGTAAACAATGGGATTAACCCGCCAGACAGATGCACTGTCGGACCTCAGTTGGTCTTTCAAGTAACGCTCATGTGTTTATTGCTTTTGTGTGCGTAGATAGGCTGTAAGCACTGGGCAACTTTCACTGGCTGATATTTCACAGGCATCTCCACGTGCTAAAACTGCAAGGCGAGCGAGACCAGGTGATTTTTTGGGGGCGGTGGGATCCCATTGAGGTCTATGTAAGGGCATGTGGCTTGCTGTGAGGGTGAAGGGATGGCGACACTCACCGAATGCAGGTGACTTGCAAGGTATGTATTTCGCAAAGTTTACCTGCCTGACTCCTTATGGTGCCCGAACCGAGCCTGCCCTTGTGCACTGAACATGCCTTAGGCCGTGTTACTCGACTTCCACTCCACGGATCCATGGCATTTCACGTCAGGCTAGTCCAATGCTCTACACTGTATTGGGATGAGGTGACCTATCACAGATTCGTGAAGCAGAGGGGAAGGTTGGCAAAGCCATCCAGCAGGCATCAAGGATTTGCTGGACAAGTGCAGGCAGAGTGCGGGTCCGCAAGTCAGAGACGTAAGAGTGGACTTGTAAACTAGGGTTGTACACGGTCCAGTAAACCTTTGCAGGTGATGCTTATGGATCGGAGGTCCATACACCAACCCAAGGCGGCACCTCCATTCCCAGGAAAGAGTACTGCACGCCCGGTGAAGGTCTCCCACACTTCTCTTGCCTTATCGAGCTAGGATAAGGCTGAGTTAGAGTCTGGGGGGATGCCCCTTGTACCAGACTCCAGCCACTGACTCCAGAGGTTGCCCACACCGGGAACATATTTGACAAGGCTTGTAAGGATTCCCAGCAGCCTCCCAGTGCCGGTATCCAAACTGTGTGAGATACGGCTCCAAGATGGCAAGGTAAATCAAGACCTTTCTCTAACTGCCCATTGAAATGTATTGCATCCGATGTTCAGATGCTCAGGTCATGGAAATTCATTGTTATATGAGAAGGCTGGATGGTCCCTAAAGCCTTCTGGAAGGCGCGGTGGAGTTTCCTCCTCATAGTATCATAAGATGCTCACATTCATTGGCTGATATGCTCCCCCATGACACTTAGGGTAGACAGATTACAAACAAGCCTAGGGGCCTTCCCCTGTACTACTATAGGAAGTCTGAATGGGTCCCAAGATGTTGGATAGATGGTCACCAAGATGGGGTCAGCATGCTAGGAGCTCCGCAAGCACTTTCAGTGTAAAACCCCTGGACAGTGACTCTAGTCACTCATCTGAATTGGCAGCCATTTCCCAAGACCACATTCTACAAACCCTTTGAAGCATCATAGAATTCTCTGGCTTGGTGAGCTCTAAATTGCCAATATTTGAGCTCAAAGAGGTCTTCAAGCATATTGGCGGCCTCTGGGCTCCCACCACCAATCTGACGGCATGTGCTAATGGGAGTGGGGGTGGGAGGAGTTCTCTGAACCTTGCAGGAAATCGCAGCTTGAGGTGGCTGCCTGAGCACACAGGAGAGGTCCACAAACCCTAGGAGGAGTCCTAGCCTTCTCCGAGGACCAAGCTCAAACGTGCAAGTTCTACAGCTCCAGAGTTCTGCGGTCACATATGATATTTTGCCATATAATTAAATAGAATGGAATACATAAAGACATGCTGGCAGGCATACAGAATGCTACAGTCAGATGCCCAGAAATCTTTGAAAGTACTGATGAATGTTCATTTAACATTTTAGTTTAGTTGGGTCTTTGCGGAAATCAGCTGCATTTGCTCCCACCTCCCCCTCTGTCACCTGGGGCATCAATAAAGCCTGCTAATTGTCCTATGGATTATTGTGGGCATCCTCCATCGCTATTTTCCCCAGGCTTTATTAAGATCCCACAACAGTAACAGACCATTCCTTTCCAACATGGTGCATGCCCAGCATCTGGTTCACAAAGGCCCTTTGTGGAGGCCGGAGTCCAGTGAGTGCAGCTTGTCGCAGGGGCAGTTGCGCCAAGGTGTAGGTGTCCTGTGCTGTCGGCAGTCATCCAAAGAGGCGGAAGGGGGGCGATCTATAGCAAAAGTCCAGGGGCCCCAGTGAGGGTTTACAACTTCCTTGGCTACCGTTCAGCAGAAGACGTCACCAAGAGAGATCATTCTTAAGTCAGGAGAAATATGCAAAGTCAAGACAAATATTGTGTTCTTGCTCACTACTATTGGCTCATTTCTGAAGGACAAGCTAAGACCTTCCTGAGAAACTGGGTGGATCACTCCCACATCTAGAGTTCCAGTTACACACCTTGTTCGTCAGATCTCAGTGGAAGCTGGAGTTGGATAGGCCAGTGTGCTTGGAGACCGGAAACACATGTTGCTCAGAAACCCTGTGTGTGGTGTTTTTCCTGCAGGCCTGTGGTGATCCTACCCAGTGATCACAGGAGGGTTTATTGTGTGGACCCCCTTTAGCCTTGTGGCATCCCTGCATATAGAGATGTCCCTGAGATGTAACCGTAGAGCTGTTCTGCTGTAGGTGTCCTGCAATGATGGAGGCAGAACAAGAGGAGGGACAGATTTGGAGAGGGGGGGCAAACGTAGGGGAACATAAAGGAAGACGAGGAACGCAAGGAAGCTGAAGTGGAACAGCAGGTGGAACTGGAGAAGGAGGCAGAAACCAGGATATGGCAGCAGGTGGAACACAAGGAGGATGTGGAACACCCAGGGGCAGATGTGGGGCAGCAGGTGGAATGTGAGGAAGCGTTGAAACACCAGGAAGGAGATGCTGGGCAGGAGGAAGAGCAGCAGGTGAAAGACATGTGGGCGAATGAAGGGTTAGGAGGATGAGGGACACCAGGTTTTGGAGCAGACGGTGGATTCACTAAAGGAGGAGAGATACAAGGATGCAGATGAGGGACAGGAGGAAGGACAGGAGTAGGAGTGTGAGCCAGAGAAGGAGAGTGAGGGACTGAGAGCAGTGATGCTGGCGACTCATGTACTCTTTTGGGGGCAAGGCATAGATAAGGGCAGGTTATTGCCCCATCAATATCAGAAATGTGCTCCTCCTGGGTGTAGCAGCACTGCCCCTGCCCAATGGGAAGACACAAGGAGAGCAGTGTAGAGCTGTATGCACGGTCTGCAAAACGAGTGTACAGCAGGGCCAGAAGAATGAGTGCTGCACATTATGCACAACTGCATTCAGTGGTGGCAGGAAGCGACCTTTAAGACCCAGGTGGCATTCACCAAGACTGCTCCCCCGGTGCCTTGCTTGAGTGGTACAGAGGAGGCTTCTGCGAGCAAGCCTGAAGGCGCTGCTCATTCCCCACCTGAATATAGAGCACAGTAGGAAGAGGCGTAACCAGCGGCAGCGGCACCAGCCCCCGTGAACGTTTATGATGGCAAGCCTAGCTCTGCCTCCTTGCAGGTGGGTGCATCTGGGGTGAACCCCTGTTTCAGGATTCAGGCACATTTGCTTGAGTTCCACGGTGGTGGTTGGTGAAGGGGAGCTGGAGGATAGTGCAGCTGAGGATGCTGTGTAGGCTCATCTGCATGCCCATCACTCCCACACCCCCACTGCTTGAACACCTCTCACAGCAGCTCTGTGAGAAACAAGGCAGGGAGCAGCTGCCTTGTGTCAGGGAGACACTGAAATGCACTTTCACTTGTGGCAGAGAGACCTGAAAAAGTCCCCTGTTTCTCTTGTGTAGAAGGAAGAACTTTGAAAAATGCTCTTGTTTGCGGCTCTCGTGTGCTGCCGACCCCCCCCCCCAAAGTTCTCACGTTTGCATCTTATTTCCAGTGGGCAGAACTTGAGAACCCTCATATTTGCAGTTTGTGTTCATACCGGGAGATTCTGATAAATGATCATGTCGTGGCTCTCATGCAGTAAACCCAAACAATTCTCATTTTTCATGTCTGTAGCTCTTGTTCAGCAGAGAGAACCCACAATATTCTCATGTTTGTGGCTCACATTCTGCATGGAGAACTTGAAAAAGGCTCATGATTGTGGCTCACATGCAGCATGGAGAACTTGAAAAAGGCTCATGATTGTGGCTCACATGCAGCACGGAGAACTTGAAAAAAGCTCATGATTGTGGCCCACATGCAGCATGGAGAACTTGAAAAAGGCTCATGATTGTGGCTCACATGCAGCACGGAGAACTTGAAAAAGGCTCATGATTGTGGCCCACATGCAGCATGGAGAATTTGAAAAAGGCTCATGTTTGTGGCTCTCGTTCAGCAGAGAGAGCCCAAAGGATTCTCATGTTTGTGGCTCACATGCAGCATGGAGAACTTGAAATATGCTCATGATTGTGGCCCACATGCAGCATGGAGAACTTGAAAAAGGCTCATGATTGTGGCTCACATGCAGCACGGAGAACTTGAAAAAGGCTCATGATTGTGGCCCACACGCAGCATGGAGAATTTGAAAAAGGCTCATGTTTGTGGCTCTTGTTCAGCAGAGAGAGACCAAAGGATTCTCATGTTTGTGGCTCACATGCAGCACGGAGAACTTGAAATATGCTCATGTTTGTGGTCCTTGATGAGTAGAGAGAACCTGAAAGATTCTACCGTGTGTGTGTGTGTGCCTCCCGTGTAGCAGGAAGAACCTGGGCAATGCTCATGTTTGCAGCTTTGGGGTAGCAGGAAGAACCCAACATGTGTGTTTTTGTGGCTATAATGCCGCTGTGAAAACCTGCATAATGCGAATGTAAGCAGTAATAAGAACATTACACATTTCCCTTGTTTGTGCCTGACGTATAGTAGGAAGAACCTGATAATGCTCATGGTGACGAACCCAGACCTTTCTTTATATTTTTAGCTCTCGTGAAGCAGGGACAACCTGAACACTTCTCATGATGCAAACTCTTGCGCATTGTGGGGAACTCGCCCAATTCACATATTTTCATTTCTTTTTCCGCAGGGAGAACCCAAAAGGTTTTCATGTTTGAGCAGTAGGGACAGAGAGGTCTTTATGGGCGGGCAAAAGGGGCACTTGCCCCGGGCCCCCACCTTGGGGCAGGGCCCCAAAGTGCAGCCTGATTGAAAGAAGTCCGTTTCCATTAGTCACCAAAATTAAAAATCACACGTCAGGATATTTTGTGGCATGCTGCTGAGGCTCTAAAAATACTGCCTTCTCTTGCTGACAGGTACATTCTGCTCCGATCATTTCATCCTGTAATGCTTTCTACTTTCACTTTTTGTGCTGCACAACACCTGTAGCATTCTCACCTTTCTATGGGGGTTATGTTGATCCTGTGCAAAAGCCAAAGTTGCAATGGATATTGATCAATTTGAATGTCACAATGGTTTCGCTGATAACTCAGTGTGCTTAGCACTCATTGCAGAGATTTGCGTTCATATGCAAGATTACAGTACCAAATTCCAGCAAGCCTGACTCAGTCTTTCCAATGTATGACGTTGATAAGCCTACAAGTATATGCACTTTGGTTTTTAGCACACCGGGTGTTATCAACCCCAATGTACCTACAACAGATAGTGCTTGCTATAGAAACTAACATAGCATCAGTATGGTGAAGGTCTAGATATGTGTTTGTTCATGTGGGGTGTTGTAAATCCTAGGCGGGCACCTCCAATCACAAAGTGTTAGTGCACAGAGGTGATTATGTATCCAAATTCCGGACTGAGAAACCAAAGTGTTCATGCTTGGAACCTTGCTTAGCCAGCAGACGATACAGTGATCCTAGACACGTCTTTTATCACTGACAGTACTGTGCTGTCTTCTATGAAAAGGTTTGTGTTGGGTCCTATGATTTGCATATTTTCCAAGTCAGTTCTGTAAAATGTAATTATTTTAGTTCAGGGTAAGAACTAGAAAAGAAAGTGCTAAAGTGCAGACATTGCAGAGAGGGTATGAATCCCAGCATCACCCTTTAGGAAATGTGTGATCCTGGGCATCTCATTTGTATTGTCTCACTTGTCAAAATTGCCTGTCCTTAAACCTTTCAAAATTGTCAGTCCTTCAGAGTGATTTCGTTCTCGGGGTATGATCTTTAAAAAAGATTCACTCATGGTTTCACTGGCTATATGCAGTGTTGCTTCCTCTATAATGATATATTGCACAGCCGAGCCACTTGTTTATTTGCTCTTAAATGCAACACTACTTGATAACCATGTCCCTCTTCTAATCTCAGTCTGTTTGGATACAGATACCTTTCTGGTGTCTTCAAATCGTCATCCGCTCTCAATGCTATGGTATGTGTAGCTTTCTCCTTGCGTCCGCTCTCAATGCTATGGTATGTGTAGCTTTCTCCTTGCGTCCCATTGAAAACCTGTATACATGCGTGAGCACTTTTGCATTCTATGAGGCAGCTAATCTGAGTCGTTTGTCTATTCTGAATAATGTGCTTCTTTTTCATACAATCTTTGTCCTGCAGTTATACTATGTCTGATATACCTTCCTTGTGGCTGTTTTTGATTAAATCAGGTACATTTATTGAAGACTGCTAACGTTGCCCTTGAAATGCTATTTGTTTATCACTATGGTTACAGCAATAATGAAGGTGGTAAGGAGGCTTAAAGGGGGTTTGCCAGGCTTATTTTGATCTCTGCAAACAGCATATCAACCTATGGGTTTTGATCAAGACGGACGTGGGTTGGGGACAACAAGATATTTTATATCCCTTCATTCCTTTGGTCCAGTGGAGGGGGGCCCCCAAAGGTGTCCATGCCACGGGCCCCAAAAGTGCTTAAGATAGCCCTGACTAGGAAGAACCCAGAAATGTGTTTGTGTGAAGCTCAAATGCAGCACGAGGGACCCAAACAATTCTCATGTTCTCTTGTGTCGAAGGATGAACCTGAACAATGATCATGTTTGTGGCTGCCGTTCAGTGGGTAGAACACACAACATGATCGGTTAGGATGCTCTCTTTTACTGGGTGAAACCTAGCTGATACTCATGTTTACAGAGAGGACCTGGAACAGTGTCATGTTTGCCACTCTCGTGTAGCAGGGTGAGCCTGAAAATGATTCTGTTTGCAACTCTTGTGCATCAAGGAGAACCCAGAAAATTCTCACATTGAAGTCTCTTGTGCAGTGGGATAACCTGACAAATTCTCATGTTTGCGGTTCTTCTGAACTGGGGAGAACCCCGCAAATTCCCAAGTTTGCAGTTCTTGTGAACTGGGGAGAACCTGGCAAATTCCCAAGTTTGCCGTTCTTGTGAACTGGGAGAACCTGGCAAATTCCCAAGTTTGCAGTTCTTGTGAACTAGGAGAACCTGGCAAATTCTCAAGTTTGCAGTTCTTGTGAACTGGGGAGAACATTACAAATTCTCATGTTTGCATGCCTTGTGAACTGGGGAGAACTTCACAAATTCTCATGTTTGCATGTCTTGTGAACTGAGGAGAACCTGGCATATTCTTGTGTTTGCAGTTTGTGTGAACTGGGGAGAACCTGGCAAATTCTCATGTTTGTCATGTTGAAGGGAGAACTTGAACAATTCTCAAGTTTGCAACTCATGTGTAGCAAGGAGAGCCCATGAAAGGTTCACATTCTCATGTTTCGGGCAGTCATGTAGAAGGGAGAACTTGAACAATTCTCAGGTTTGCAACTTGTGTAGCAGGGAGAGCCCATGAAAGGCTCCTGTTTGCTGCACTCGTGTACTGGCAGACCATGATAGAAGTCTCATACTTTCAGTTCTTGTTTAGTGTGGAGAACAGGGACACATTTAATATTTGTAGCTCTTGTTTAACATAAAGAACGCACACATTCTCATGTTCACAACCCGTATCCAACTGGACTACCCCAGAAAATGTGCATGTTTGTGGTTCTTATGAACAGGGGAAACTCACAACATCTTCATGTTCACAGCTCCTGCGTTGCAGGGAAACCTGAAAAAGTGTCCCTTTGGTGAATCATGTGCAGCAGGGATAAGGCAAAAAATGTCATGAGTACAGCTCTTGTCTAGCAGGAGAAACCCAAATAATTGTTATGTTTGTGTAGCTTAGAGTACTTGAAAAATGACCATGTTTTCTGCACTTGTGCAGCGGTGAGAAGCTGAAAATGTCCATGGTTTTCAGCTCTCATGTGGAAGTGAGAACCCAAACATTCTCATCTTGTCATCCTTTGTGTAGTGGGGAGAACAGAGCAAAGTTCCATGTTTGTGTTTTCACACAGCAGAGGAGTTGCAAGCAAATGCTCATGTTTGTGAATTCTGTAGAGTGTGGAGAACTCGAGCAATTCTCTTATTTTCCACTCTTGTGCAGCAGGGAGAACCCAAACAGTTCTCATGTTTGCAACATGTGTGCAGCATGGACAACCCAAAAAAACGTATCTTTAAGGCTCACACGCAGCACGCTGAACCTTAAAAATGCTCCTGTTCGTGACTTTCATGTAGTCGGAAGCACTGGGAAAATTCTCATCAATGTGTATCTCCTATTGGGGGGAGAAACGAGACATTTCTGAAGTTTGGAGTTGTCGCCTTGCAGTAAGAGCACGAACAATTCTGATGTTTCAGACTCTAAAGCAGACGGGAGAACACAGGAAATGCTCATATTTGCGGACCTTGGGTTATGGCAGCAAGGGACAACATGCTGACTAAACATTCTGCAGACACTGCAAGCTGATGGCAGCAAGAGAGTGAACTCACTCATGCGTGGGGCGGCTGATACGCTGGATTGGCTGGCCACCGTAAAACACCGCTGCCTGATCCCAAAATGGCAGATGGCCATTTTGAGAGTTCTGGAGCACGTGGGCTGTGGCACGGGCCAAGTCCAATCATGTGCAACACATGGTATTAATTGAAACTAAGAGACAGTCACATGGGAAGGTGGTGCAATAAACAATTACAGTAATGGGGAAAATGCTTCACCAACCAAAGCATTCATTGGTACAATTGCTGCCAAAGAACAGATATAAAAAATAAAAAAGTCTCCTGATTTTAAGGGCTCTGGGCCAGTGGTTCAGAGTGTCAGTTGTGTGCAGTAGGGTGAGGTGGTGGAGAGACACCGACTGTACTTGCAAAGCAAAACAGACTATATAACAAGACAGGCAGAGCAGGACAAGGTTTTAAGTCAATTAAGCCACACTAAAGAACAGTCCAGACCTATAGAGAAAGCTAAACCAGGCAGATTGCTAGGAGACTGGGCTGAAATACTGGCTGAAGCCAGGCATCGAAACAAGCCGGAGAGTAGCCCAGATAACGTTGACGATTGCAAATCCACCAGAGCCAACCAAAGAAGTTTGCATACTTGGATACACCCTTAACTGGGAGGTCATTACTGCAGGCTGACAGACACTCTGGTAGCCGGGAAGAAACCCCTACCTGGTGGAATCTCTAGGGAAAGAGGGGAAGCTCCAGGTCTTGTCTCGTTAATGCAACAGAGGACCCCTAAGGTAAGAAGGGAAGCTCCAGGTCATTCCTAGGTAAAGTACCTGGAATCCTCTGGGTCAAGAGGGGTAGTGATGCATGGCTTGCTCTGGTGGGAGTTTCCAGGCTACAGCATCCCAGGAGACCATGCAGCGTTGGGACTGTCTGGCAATGACGTCATCATTTGCACTAACACTTCATAGAGTCCGTCAGTGACCTAAAGGATACTTTCCTAGGTGTGGACAACCAAGGAGATTCAGTATTGGCTTGAGTACTGGACATTGGGTGCTAGGTCATTTTAGAATACCACTCACTATAGAATTCTCCCAATGTTGGTTGTTTAGCTGTCACCTTAGATCCTGTAGGAGTTTATCACACGATGCCCAGATTTTAGTAAATGTGATGAGAATTCAGAAATTCTGAAGAAATCCACCATTGGAAACCAACCCTCCACGGGCAGAGGACAGAGGGGAGAACTAGTGTTAAGAGACAGGAGGTTGACTACTGTGATAACTTGCCCTGCCTGACCCTTGGTGTAGAGAGTGGGGTGACCTTCGGGGCTGTGCGCTGCCCCCTGCAATGCAATACTGGGTCAGGAGAATCCTACATACCCTGAGAGGATAGTAAGGCCATGTCACTAGGAGCAAAAACGGGCACATGCCCCTTATGGTGGTGCTCCAAGCAGGGGTGTAGCATCTCAACAGCAAGCAATCTTATGGGGTATCTATTTAGAAAGCGGTTACATGAGACGCAGTATAGCAGCCCGCCCCCCTTGCAATGGCAGGCACTCCATATTAAGGGCCTCATCACCAGTTGGGCTGTAGCCGTTAAGTGCGGCGGTAAAGGTATTACTGCCACATTTAAGGGCTGGCCCTACCACGAGTTGGGCGCCAAATGGCCTGTTATTCCTCCAGCTTTTTTTCTGGAGGTGAAAATCCCATTTAGCGCCCTGTTTTCGGCGGTATTACCGCCGGCTGTATTTGGGCCCGGTATTAGCACCAAAAATGCCTCATTAGATCCAAAAGACCCAATGGGGAATGGGGATTTACCGTTAGTGCCCAACCTGTGATCTGGCAGTAATATCGGTAGACAGGTGGGCGCTAAGGCTATTATAGTTGGGCGATATTACAGCCGGGATAATGCTCAATTCGTGATGAGGCCCTAAGACTGAAAGATCCGGTGGTACTGCATCCCTGAGATGTAGATTCATCAAAGCAAGTATGCAGCATATAAAAGACAGGCACCCTTGCAGGAAATGACTACCTTTCAAAAATGCAGGTAGCGGTTCCCAAACATGCTTCACGTTTCTTGTGGGGTGAGTCTCTGCCAAACTGCCAGTGGCTGCAGGAAACAGAGTGCTGTAAGGAGCAGAGCAACCTTATAGCCTTGCACTGTACAGGTGTATATTCCATGGTGCACAGATAGCAAACCATTAGTTCAAGATAACAGCCAACTCCAATATGGGAACAGCCTGCCCCACCGTTCTGCCTTTGTTTGGAAGACTTGGGAGACAGCGAAGTATGTGTCTTCGCCTCCCATTTCTGTAACTATGCATTGCCCTCCTATTCCTCCTCCTCATCCTCTGTATCAGTAGGTTTCAAGAATCATGTGTGCAGCCTGAACTCAGATGGGTCATTATCTTAAAGCTTAACTATCATTATGTTTAATCGCACATGGAATGGTCTAAAACAAGGGTGCCCCCTCGCAGCAACCCTATACAACCTTTATACGTCGCACTACGAAGAACTCACTTACTCAAGCCTAAGGAATCCACCTAAGATAAACTCGGAACCATTACCAACCATAATGTCCGCAGATGACATCATCTTACTAGATAAAATGGTGAGAGGATTGCAAGCGAGCCTGATAAAGATAGAAGAATATATGAAGGAAAATGAATTAAAAATGAATAGCACAAAAACCAAAATAATGATTCTAATTCAAGCAAAGAAGAAAACAGAAAGATCACTGGCGGCTGTTCTGGAAGGAAAACCCCTTGAAGTAGTTAAAACGGTGAAATACCTAGGCCTATTGATCAATCAATCACGAGAGGAGAAGAGTGGACCGACTATCTCAGAACAAGGCACAGTCGCTGGCGTGCCAAGAAAGATTCTTCCAAGGCAAATTCGGAAAGTATTCATTTAAACCCGATAGTAGCTTTTTTAGACAGAAAGTCGGGCTCATATTAAGCTATGGAAGCGAAACAATCTTGAATCAACAGCATACAAAGTGGCAAACATATTAAGCAATTTTTTGGAGGAAAACCTTGGCCTTGCCCAAGAATTTCCCCGTGCCAAGAATCTGCTTTGAAATTGCACTCCAATCACTGCAATCCATAGTTTTGGGGCAACAACTGAACCTCTACAGAAAAATGATAAGTCCAGACAAGATACCAGCAATTGACATAATTCACGAAAAATGCAATGCTGTGAATGTCACAGCACTTAATGCATGTAAACGTGACATGGAGAAAAAATGCCAATAGAGGAGATATCGTCAGACATGCTGGTTCTACGTCCACAACATGCCAAACGTAAGCTACAACAGAATGCGTGGCTAAAGACACTTCAGCAAATAACACTCTATAAGCGTAATTTGGCATGCAAATCTGAAACAAGATCCTTGAATCAACTGCCGTTCCATCTAACATTGTTCCCGGATCAAAGAATCTGTGATTTATTCCTGAAATTCTGCCTAAACATCCTCCCCACAAGAGAACTGCAAGCCAAAATGAAACAATTTCCTAGCTCGCAACAACACTGCAGATTCTGCAATGAGGTAGGACTCACAGAAACTCTATACCATATAGGGATGGAATGCACTGCCTTGACCGAGAAAATACATTTGCACATTATCCTATTTGGAATATCAAACAAGCAGATGGAACCAAGGGACAGATGGGCACAAATTCTGCTGGGACAAGACAAAAAATGTGTTTTACCATCATACAGTTTTGGAACAATATATAAAAAATCACGAACAAAGATTAAAATGAAATGACATTTCACCAAAAATGGATAGAGGAAAAGTAGTAATTTATGGAATACCTAACAGGTTATTAATGATGTAAAGTACAAAAGTATAAATGAAAAAGGTTGGCAACAAACTATACCATTTTTGATAAAAAAAAATAATAAGCTTTATTGCACCATGTTTCCTTTGAATATGTGTTTTCTGGTGTACGGCATGTTTGCTCAGGGTTTTGAACAGAAAACAGGAAGTTGTGGGAAGGGAGAGCTTCTCACTTCACTAAAGTCTAAATATAGCGATCTAAAGCCAGGTTATCGCTAATGCCAGTTCTGCAGCACACTGTGTCATACTGGTATGAGCATCACGTGGTGCGCTGGGGACAGGTTTTCCTAATTTTCCAGCCAGCAATTGCACCTCAGTAGTTTAGGTGCATTACCCTGATTGAACGAGGGATGCTTCTCACGCTGTAGTATTGGGTAGAATAGCGGAGGTGGTAACCGTTGTGTGGCATTGCTTTAGATTGGGGATTGTCTGAGTGGCATGAGGTGTGTGGTGGCACCATGGTTGTGGTGAATTGTGGCATTGTTAAGTCGTAGCTGAAACTGCATGCTTGCGGACATCACCCTTTCCTGCAGGACTAGACTACACATACAAGCATTGTAAATCCTAGCCCATAATCCCGTGAGAGAGCTATACCTAGACAGACCCAGATGTGGGGTTCATGCATGCTTAGATTAAATGCTTCTGTCTGAACATGGTTCTTTCACACTCTCATGCTGTCTCGACTAAGGGCTTGGTGATGCAGCTGCCCTTTGGTATCAGCTGTGATTCAAGAATGCTGCAGAGGCCATCATTGCACTTGACTTGAGTGCACCCTAGCCTGTTCACCCATGCACAATAATTTATACTGCCATTCTCCAATATAACAACGGTGTAGGAATTACAGAGAGTGAGGAAGGAAAGAAATAAGGAGGAATGCTAGAAGAGACACAAACAAGGAGGGTAGAAGGATGGGGGAATGTTGAGAGGAAAGATGGTAGGGAGACAGGAAGGAAACAATGTGAGAGAGGAAGGAAAGGAGGAGAGGAAAGATGCCCATGTAAGAAAGGGGAGAGAATGGAAGGGGAAGCAAGAAAAAGGAAGGAACAAAAGAAAAAAGAAAGAAAATCAAGAGGAAGGAAGGGAGGGAGGTATAAGGAATTGGTGGGTGAAGGGAGGGAAGAAGGAAGGAACTGCTTGATACAGACCAGCAGGTTGAGCGCTCGCTGGCACTGCTGCGATCAATGTATGATCTGCAGGTAGCAGGTACAAATCCTGGCAAGGCCAACTCAGCCTTTCATTAATCAGAGGTTGATAAATGAGTATCAACTACTTTGGTTGGGAATGATTGTATGTAAATATGTGCTATGTACAGTGCTTTGACAAATGCGCTATTTATATAACAAATCATTATCAAATGCCGGGTCCATGGAAAAGGAATGTTATCACTTGTTTTCTCAAGTGTTTACACAAAACATGACATGCAACAAACACCATTAACCCTCCATAATTAGCATTTTGTGAATTGACATGATTCGCGGATGAGGGTTTGAGGGACACTTTTTATGAGGTGTCCAGGCCATTTTCTGTCCCAGTCCAACCCTGCATGTTCTATATGGTGTCTTTCTGCTAGATACAGTGTGTAACTCTCACCCTAATGTCCCAGAGGCAGTGGAATGAAACACCTCCACCTCAGCTGTAATACCTCAGCATGTACTATTTTATATTTCACCCCAGAATGAGGTGAGGCAGAGTGTGAGCAAAGAATGGCACCTCCAAATTGCCACGCCAGTTCTTGCATTCCCAGTGCACACAGCATCTCCTGTGTCTGTTGTAGAACGCCATCTAGCGGCGTCTTCTCGTTAGGACGTTCTGGAGCGATTGCCATCCAAATTGTTGCTGTGTGCCACACCACATAGCTACTTGCTTACCTGTCGCTCTGTAGCAGCCAGGTGCTAGGTTCACAGCACATGTTGGCATTCATGGCTATTTTTACTCCATAGCCACTGACACGAAATGTCACAGTGCTCACTGGGATTCTCCCTTCTCAAGTCCTAGTAGCCACAAAAAGATCCATGTGTGTTGCGCACTCAGTTACAGCCCGTGATTGTGTCCATCCCCATATGGTCCACCCCATTTGGACCAGCCCATTGGATTGCCAGGTCCAGGCCAGTTGGCAAAGGGTCTGACATGTTTTTCCACCTTACCCCTCTCGCCCTTCTTGCCCTTCAGAAAAATGGCTGCAATCACCCCATCCGGTGAGTGATTTGTTCCCTGTTGGAGGCTGAGCTAGGGCCAGGCCATGACATCCACTGGTCCCCTCACAATCCATGCACTCTGCTCCCAAGCGTTTGCAGAGCATCAACAACTGCCCACCCAGATGCCAGCTAGGGGCATGATTGTGTCATATCATTGGCAGAGCTGAAAAGGTGGCTGGTGTGGTATTTTACCTGTCCTGTGGCAATTTGGCACACAGTTCACACAATTAGGTGGGTAACACTTCCCATGCATTATCACCAGGAGAGTCGGAAGGGTTTATAGTGATAATATCGAAAACAAAAATGTCGAAAGTCATAATCCCGAAAAAAAAATGTCGAAAACTAAAAAGTCAAATTTTTTTAAAATTACGCTTTTTATTCGAAATGGGGGGGGGGTCCAACCCCCCTCCTTTTTTCTTTTTTTTACCCTTTTTTATTCCCAGACCCCAAAAAAAATATAAATAAAAAAATCAAAAATTCGACTTTTTTTTTTTCAACATTATTGTTTTTGAAATCATTATTGATTCGATATTTTGACTGCACACCAGTCGGAAGAGCCTTCTGGAAAGGGCATCTGTATTTGTGCTGGTGTTCCCAGGGTGAGATAGCAAGTCGACATTGCAGCGAGACAGGGCTGCGAGCCATCTTTGTTATGTGGTATTCAACTGGCTGCTTTAGGGAGTCAGGGTGTTAATATCAGTCCTTGCTGTGAACTTGGTCCCATCTGGGCAGTCATGACAGTTTTGGGTGAGAGCCCACTTCAGGGAAAAAATCACAAGCTTAAGCATGGGTTTGTGCTCTGCCCAGGGGACCTAACTAATTTCTTGGCCCCTGGCTCAATACTGCTATGGTGTGCCCCTCCAGATTGACATGTAAAACGTAGGGCATCTGGCGACTGGCACAGTTAACAGTTCTTCAAGGTCCATTGAAATGTTCACCCTAGTGTGTACCAAAGGAGCATCGGACATGAGTACAGGGGTGTTTGTGAAGGTAGGTCTGTCATAGCATTCCTTCCTGGGGCCAGATACTGCTTAGTAATGTTGGTGAGTAGTCTTCCAAAACCGTGCTTAATCGGGCACAAATTGCCAAGTAATGGCAGGAAACTCTGCAGCTCTGACAGGGCCCTGGTCACTGTCAACTCTGTCTCCCCTTCCACTTTGGGTGGGTCAACAGCTGCTCTAGTGGATGAAAAATGCCCTTGGTTCTTCAGCTGGTTATACAAAGTTGATATGTTTCGAGCGAGGATGTCAGCTCTTGCTCTTAAAATGTGTCCATAAGCAGCATTGATCAGTATGATGCTACCTCTGCCAAAAAAACAATAATGCCATTGGTTGTACCAACACCACTTGAAAATTAATTTTGACAACTCTCCGTTCTCTCAGTCAATGGGAGGTGTCAGGTGGCCCTGATGTACTCCGTTGTATGCAATGGTGTATTGGTTGGGTATGGTATGACTATTGAGTTGCACATTCTGACATTCTGACATTGGCTTTCTTTTGTGACCTGAGGGATAGCCTGTGGTCGGGCAGGACGTAAAGGCTGGAGTAATATTTAGTACAGGGGGTTGGTCCTGACCTCAAATATTTGAACTACAGTATTGTTTATTGTTTACTGTTTATTGCTTATTCTTTTCATGTGTAAGCCGTTCAGCTACCATAACTGAACTATCCAAGCTGCTGTATGCGACCTAAGTAAATAAAGGTCTCTCTAACTGGTTTACCAGTTTTTCCAGAATCTGGATTTGTACTTTTTCCTCCCATGATGCATACTTATGAAGATGTATTTAACATAATGTGGAGATGTGTTAGAATTGTTACTATGGCAAATCACTGTAGTTCAAATATTTGAGGTCAGGACCAACCCCCTGTACTAAATTGGCTTTCTTTTGGGCAATCATGATGGACGAGGTATATGGTTGGGCGGACACCTGAATTATCCGAGGACCGAGGAGCTTCCCAAAGTGCTGACGAATGTCTTCAAAATCTTGAGGAGCAAGCAGCTTGGATCGTTCTGAGCATTACCACCTCCAGAAACTGGATGAGAGATTTTACTCCAAGAGCCTTCCCCAAAGCGCACTCACTGACCTGTGGGTGAAAGTACCACCACTATGTTGATGGTAAGCAGGCTATACAGGAAACCACCTTGCTGGTGGTGATAAGAAGTAGGTAAAACTCATCAATTTCACATGTGAGCCATACAAACTGAAAATGCCACAGCATCCATGTGTTATTACACAACACACACATACAACACCCTCGGTACCCATCCATAGAGACCTTAGAGACTAAGCTCGCAGACAGACACAAACCCATAATGGGACATTAAAACAAAGTATGGAGGATTAGTGAAGGAGAACACAATCAAGTACAGGCACTAACAACACCTCAACATGCAGGTACACATTTGTGAACCTGTTGCATGCCTTGGATGCACACACACGAGCCTCTTGGCACCACGAATATGCAATTTGCCAAGTTACTTGTAAGTAGAAGGAGAAGTGCTATCTTGCACAGCAAAAGCTAAGAGGGTAAAGTGTCTTTAACCTCAAACATAGCTTAGGCTACTGGATCACATCTCCTCTGTGTGTAATGCTGCCACTCCTTGCAGAACTGTCATCCCTATTCCAAATGCAGACTGTTCTGCACTGTTGTGTCACAGAAACCACACAAAGAATGGTGGAATTGTCAGCTTGAATCTCTTATGTACTGCGCCACATGCACAAGCAGGTGACAAGGTAAGGACATTATGAAGAGTGTTCCACTACATGAATCTTCCCACCACCACTGCTTCACTCAACCATGTCTAGCGTAGAACATTTGTTAAATGTGTGACCCTATATCCCAGGTACCACGTGGTACAGATATGCACCGGGTCCATGGGACACAGAGTACATGTGCAGGAAGAGTATGATGCTACACTCCATCCCTAGGCAGCTGATCTTTAATATTGACATGTTCATCACCCAAAGTTTAGAATAAACCCATGACTGCAGCCACCATACATATGTGCCAGTTTGTGTTGGAGTCCACTCAAACCCATAGAGCACTTTCCTGCGTGGCTCTCTTGTACCTTTCCAACTCCTGCTATCTTGATTCCTTTCATCAGCATTTCTTCTGCAGTCCCCCCACGGCTCTGAAGTGTCTATCCAGAATCATTAAATAGATCCTTTTTGTAGGGTTTCTCCTGCTCCCTAGTGCAGAGGTCTTCAGATGGTCTTGACTTCATTCAGTGTAATGTAATGGTCTTAGAACATGCTCTTCTGCCAAATCTGTGGGCCTTGCTGCATATGGCTGTTTAAGGAAAGAGGGGGAGGTTTAATTTTTAGTAGGCTAGCTGGAGAGGCAGATACAAAACCTGTAGTGTTGATGGTTGCAGGTCAAAGGTACCAGGGTCCTGAGTGCTGATCTGTTTTTATATGGGTTTGGTAGAGAGTATGTTTTCTGAAAGGGTGAGCCCAAGAGCTGGTAGTCTACAGTGCTTTGGGTCTGGCTAGTTGGTGATGTGGGGGGGGGAGTTTGATACTGTTAGAAAACACTTGATGCATCAAGATTCCTCACTGCTCTACACCACCAAACCACAGACCAATCCAGGGGACTGACCACCTCAAGACAGCGCTACAGAAAATCAATGCTGCCATTTCGCGGCTGGCGCCTGTACCCAAAATGACACTTAGCCAGATGGAAGTCAGGCACGACTGAAACCGGAAGTATATGAACACTACTTCCGAAAACCAGTCTTTTAACATTGTTGAAGTCAGAACGCCACATCTTTGCAGCTACTTAACACCCAGACACTACCAACAGCTCTGCGTTACGACCATCCAGATATGTCAAGGTATAGGAGCAGTAAGGAAGGCTAATGCCTTCGTAGTTAGTTTACTTTTGTACATTATCACATTCCTTGATCCACGTTCCTTCGCTTACTTCAAACCAGTTTCCCCAAGAAGGGGGCGGGGGTTCTACCTCACACACCTGGTCTGCCACCATCAGATGAGCTCCATGTATTTGCTCAGTAAGGCATATATGATTGTGCCTGAATAGATTTCATTTTTAGGTACTTACATTGTTCATTCCCGCTCTCCTCTTAGATTTCTTCCGGTCTTCGCAAAGACACCCTGACCCCCTCCACGCCAACCCACCAGTACCTACACTTAAGGCAGGTAGACCAGGGGGGGACCCATACTTTGCTTGTTGTTATACTACAGGACAGTGTGGGGATTTCCTCTTGGTGGTTTTGCTCTTTTCATCATGCAGCAGCCAGAACTTCGAACACTGACCAAGCAGGTCAGCCAGGTCTAGCAGATTGGAAATACCCATAACAGGTCCCTGCAGAATGGAACAGGCTATAGTAGACATGGCCCATCCCCGAAATCCCTTCAGGCAGATCTTACAGCCTATAGAGCTGGGAATATTGCATTAGCCCCTACAGTGGGAGAATTACAGAATACTATCACTACCCGGCAATCTGAGCAAGAACCCTCTCCTTCTTTTGGGCTTGGAGGAGGGTTGCCTGGCACACAGGGCCCCATGAACTCCAGAAGTCTTAAAGCAACCACCTTTCAGTACAACTACGATGCAGGTCAATCCACTTCAAGCGATTCTGGGAGAGAGCCTGGGCTGGGGGCACAAATACTGTTTCCACTGATGCCGGTGAAATTCACAAGTATTTCCAGGGAGTTCTCCAAATTCATGACACACTGCCTCCTGCATTTCATGAATCAGCCTCAGTTGTATCACACTGGGAAAACAAAGTGGCCTTTATATTAATGAACCTAGAGGGACATACCCTAATGTGGGCCTCCTCTTGGATCAGTAACCACGACTCAATACTAGAGGATTATGGCATGTTCTTGGGAGCTTTTTGATAGATGTTCGATTATAAAACCTGTGAAAGGTCTATAAAGAATGAGCTCTTAGACATGAAATGGGGCAGCAGAGATTTATTTGCATACATAGCCCACTTTAAGTATCTGGTGACCGAAACACCATGTATTCTATTACATGAGTACTTATAGAGCGAGAACTATGGCCAAACGGCATCTAGGCTCTAAAAAAACACAGATAGGGGAGGGGAAAACTGGACAGGTCATCTGAAGATCAAAAGAGATGGGTCTTCAAGTGTCTATGAAACTGAAAATGATCCAGAGTATCTCAAAGGGACACCGGAAGGGAGTTCCACAAGGTAGGAGCCAAAATTGAGAAGGATTGTCTCCCCGCACCAGCCCTGTAGTAACTTGGAATCCTCAACAACATTTGTGAGGAGGACCACAGGGTCCTAACAGGCCTATATAGGGCAAGCTTCGAGTGCAAATTTTCAGCGCCAAGGGCTGAAGCTGTTCAAGCTACAGAGTATTATAGGGCACTCAAAGAAGAGATTAAGGATGCAGTGTCCCAAGTGATACCAGCCCCTGATTCTCTTTCTGAGCTCATTGATTTGTTGTTACAGATCAAGCAAAGACGAGGGGAATGCAGATGTTTCGAACTGTGAAAAACACCAAGATGCAGTCACCTTGATAGCCATGCCAGTAGTCCTCCCAGAGAAGCCATGCAATTGGGGGGGTTTGAGAGGGCATGTCAGCCAAGAGAAAATAGAACACAGAAGAGTTAACCATATATGCTACTACTGTGGCACTGCAGGGCATATTGGTAGAGAATGTCTCAAGAGACCGGGAAAAGGCAAGGGTCCTCAGTAAAGAGGGGTGGACTGATAAACGCTTTTTTTTATCGGCCATTCCTCTTCACCAGCTGGAACTCCCATCTTTTTCATTCCGAAAAGGATTGTATAAACCTGTGTGGATTACCATCAAATAAGAGTGATTAACATCAAAACAGATATCCTTTACCACTCGTTCAGACCTTACTTGATCAAGACCAAGGAGCACAATTGTACAGAAAATTGGATCTGCGAGGTGCCTACAATCTGGTCCGGATACATCCAAGAGATGAGTGAATAAAGACGTTCTGGACCAAAGAAGGACATTACGAGTATTTAGTAATGCCACTTGGACTTTGTAACATTCCGGCAGCATGCCAACATTTTCTGAGTAATGTTCAACGTCCAGTCCTTGACAGTCATTTAGTGGTCTATTTGGATAATATTTTAGTATACTCAGAAAAACATCATGGCCAGGTACAAGATGCCCTGCAGCTGTTCCGGACACATCAACTCTATGCCAAACTGTCCATGTGTCCTTTTCATCAGACCATGGTGTGTTTATCTCCACAGGGATTGATGTGGATCCTCAAAAGGTACAGGCTGTACTGGATTGGCCACCACCAAACAATGTTAAGGAATTACAAAGTTTCCTGAGGTTTGCTAACTACTAGCACCGATTCATAAGCCATTGTTCACAATTGATTCCCCCCCTTAATGGGGTGACTACGCAAAAACACCCTTTTCCTTTGGGACTCATTAACTGAAGCAGCAATGCAAGAGTTGAAAATAGACTTCACTACAGCTCCTGTTCTGAGATTGCCTGACACTGCTTTCCCATACATATTGGAAAATTACTGCTCTAGTGTAGCTTTGGGGGCAGTGTCTCACAGGCTGATCTGGAAAATGGTTCCCTCCATCCTGTTCCCTTCCATTCCCAGACAATCCTTCAGAAAGCAACAAAACCATTTTCGACAAAGAGCTACTAGCAATCAACGACACATTTGTGGAATCAAGGTATTATATTGAAGGAGCTAAACATCTTTTCACAGTACTAACAGACCACAGAAACCTTAAATTCCTGAAGACAGCAAGAAGCACAAATCAACATCAATTTAGATGGGTCCAGTTTTTCAGTCAATTTGATTTCATCATCACTTATAAACCAGGAATCCACAATACAAAAGCTGATGCTTTGTCTATAAGATGCAGCATGGCGGAAGGACAAGAGGAGGTGGAATTGCCTTTTTGCCTACCAGAGAAAGTGATTTCATCCTTATCCAATGCAACAGCCGTCTTCTAAGATCAGGTGAGTAGGTCTTACGACACAGACATGATTCTTTCCTTTATCCAAGATGAACACCACCATGAGATTGATGGACCTTTATACTACCATAAAAAAACTATCAGTACTCTCCAGGGAACAACAAAGGCAACTAATAGAATGGTGTTATGACAGGCCACTGGCAGGACATCACAGCCATCAAAAAACCTTGGGGTTGGTAAGAAGATATACAAGGTGGCATAATCAATCTAACGAGATCCATGAGTATGTTAAAGACTGATGTGTGCACAAGAGCCAAGAGCTTGCACCAAGCACCTTCGGGGTTCTTAAGGCCATTCCTAGTTCCACCACAACCCTGGCATATGATAAGTATGAACTTTGTGGGAGGAAGATCTGTGACAAAGGAAGGGTACAATACTATACTTATTGTGGTAGATTCCTTTATAAAAATGGCTCATTTCGAACTACTTCCGGGGATTCCAACGGCAGCGGAAATGGCCCACACCTTCATGTCTACCTTTGTTAGATACCATGGACTTCCTGACTGCATTATCTTAGATTGAGGGCCTCATTAGTATTGCTTTTTGGAAAACTCTGCAAAACCATTTGGCCATCAAAGCACATCTTTCTATCGCATAAAGTGACAGACAGGCAGACCAAGTCCATCAAAGCTTTGAACAGAATGTCTAGTATCACTGCACTCAACAGGAAAGAGATTGAGCAAAGTTTCTACCCATGTGGAGTTCTCGTACAACAATAGGATGCAGACAGCTGTGGGAACATCTCCTTTCTATGGTACCTTGGGCCACCATCCCAAGATATTGCCAATCGCTCCTTCTCGCCCCAACAACGGTACCCACAGCTGACAAATGGCTAGCCACATTAAAACACGAACAGCACAACATCTTATGCCACGTACAGTAAAGCAAAGAAGATTCCAAATGGTAAGATGATTTACACAGGGAAAAAGAACCACCATGTCAACCCAGTCAAGAAGTATGGTTATCCACAAAAAAACCTGAAAACACCAGGAACAACCAAGAGGTTCAAACCAAGGTACATCAGTCCCTATGTGATCAAAAAAGATAATCAACCATGTAGCTGTCAAATTGAAGTTACCCGGCCACATTAAGATGCATCCATCTTCCAAGTTTCCCTTATCCAGCTTTGTGGATCCACGTCTAAGTTTGGTCAGAAACCAAGTCCTGTGAAACCACTCACCATTGATCTGTAAGAATAGTACATAGTTTCACGGATACTGAATTCCAGAAGGCAAATTCTCAAACTACTGTACTTATTAGAATGGGAAAGATACAGGCCAGAAGATCGCACATGGGAACCTGTGTCTAATATCTACGCTCTCCCTACTTCTTCAGGCATACGACCAAACATTCCCCAACAGACCTAGCCCAGGGACGGCGACTAGGAGGTGACATACTGTTAGGAAACAGATGATACATCAAAGTTACTCACCCATCTATCCCACTAAACCACAGATCAAGTCCAGGAGACTGACACCATCAAGACAAAGCTACAGAAAGCCATTAATGCTGTGTTGTGGCAGGCACCTGTACCCAAAATGGCGCCTAGCCGGATGGAAATCAGGCAAGACCAGAACAGGAAGTAGATGAACGCTACTTCCGGAAATCGGCATTTTAACATTGACTAAGTCAGAACACCAGGTCTTTGCAATGGCTAAACACCCAGAGACTACGAACAGCTCCACGTTGGTATTTCCAGATGTAGGGACAGTTAGGAAGGGTAAGGCCTTTATAGTTATGTTACTTTGTAAATTATCACATTTCTTGTGCCACGTTCCTGTGTGTAGTTCAAACCACAGTTTCCTCAATATGCCTCATATACCTGGTCTTCCACTATGAGATGAGCTCAATGTATTTGCTCAGTAAGGTGTATCAGATCGTGTCTGAATACATTATGAGGTACTTATATTGTTCGTGCCATCATTCCATCTGGTCTTTGCTAAAACTCCCTGGCCTCTCCACGTCAAACCACTAGAACCTACACTTCAGGCAGACAGACCCGGGGTACACATACATTGTATGTTGTAAAACTATAGAGCAGTGTGGGGTGTTCCTCTTGGTGCTTTTGCTGTATTCATCCTGCAGTGACCTGTACTTTGGCAACTGACCAAGGACGTCAGCCAGATCTGTCAGATAGAGCTTAGGAGGAGAGCTTAGTCTTTGTTGGATTAGTGTTGATGTGCAAACGGCTAGGGCTGTGCTGGTGCTCTGAGGGAGAATTGCGTGTGTATTGTAGCTTGGTAGGAGATCTTAGAGGGGTGTTAGTTAGTGAGGAGTGGTGGGTAATAGGCCTTAGAAGGCAAAAGAACTTGGTGACCTCCCTGCACTTTTACCACTGGCCTCTTTTAGACAGGTTCCATTTCACTTTCCCACATTCCCACTGTCAATCTCTGCCTCTGTCTTTCTTTCTCTAATAGATACATGCTACTGCATGTACAACGGAGATCTGAGGATTGGCAGATGCGGGGAGAGGGCACTCATTACCATAGGTTGCGTGATAAGGGCTATGGGAGGCAAGGTGTTTTCGTTCAGAGGAAGCACTGCTTGAAATATGCCACCCAAAACACCTTCCTTAATATGTTGGCTGCCATGCTGCCAGCCACCTCAAACCTCGGCCTTACTTGTTTAGGTATTGGGCACAGTGGCCAGTGGAGGCTTTGGCCCATTAGGGCAAATAATGGTGTTCATCAGGCATTTGCCACATGATAGGGGCAGCATCCCTGATTGTTTCTCCCTGTGGCCTCCTCCGTGTCTCCAACAAGCCCCACACTCCTCTCACATTGTGCCCATAATCAGAGGACAACATTAAATATCCCCCTCTGGACCACCTCCCAACTGGTGCTTAGGCAGCTCCGTAGCTTGGATTTGAGAATGATGCTCCAACCACTGTAGCAACTAAATAATGAAACCGGGGAAGAGGCAGATACGCAGCAGCCATCGCCTGGTAGGGGCTGTCCTTCCAGTGACATGTCCTGAGTATCAGAGCAAGCCGGCTTATATCAGTGTCCTGAGTATCAGAGCAGTCTGGTTTATATCAGTGTCCTGAGTATCAGAGCAAGTCGTCTTATATCAGTGTCCTGAGTATCAG
The DNA here is from genome assembly GCF_040938575.1 of Ambystoma mexicanum. Classification (NCBI taxonomy): domain Eukaryota; kingdom Metazoa; phylum Chordata; class Amphibia; order Caudata; family Ambystomatidae; genus Ambystoma; species Ambystoma mexicanum. Next base: position 1,259,279,020 of record NC_090935.1, read on the forward strand.
AGCAAGCCGTCTTATATCAGACCCTGAGTATTAGAGCAGGCCGGCTTATATCAGAGTACTCTCATTAATTTAGCGAAGGAACTAGTCAGGGGCCCTCACTGGACTTTGGGATCTACAAGAACAGTGGTGGTAAGGAATGGGTGTTTTTTTTTAGGTCTGCGCGTACTTCTGCCAGCTAATCTCAAGTGTCTGAAGAAGAAACATTGACTTTCCATCAACAAGCAAAACTCTGCATGGCACAAAAGGCAACAGTATGAGCTGCGTTACTCTTTTCACTGACTAAGCAGCGGCCTGTCTGATTTCTGGAGACGTTATTTGTGTGAGCGAAGAACTCCCATAAGGTGACATCAGCAGTGGCCATGCATGTTGATCTTGGACATGCATAATGTTTGGCTCAAATCTTTACCCAAGTGGAAAGCCACTTCCCAGTCCAACTACAGAGCGTAACCAACTGCTCTGTAATTGCTGAGCTGCCAGCCAACTCTCGGAGTTCATGTTGAGATTTCATCCGCAGTTACACTCCTTGCAATCATCTTTTACCGCTTCAGAAACATAAGCATTTGTCTCCCCACCAAGCGATCCCGGATACCACAACTTGGTGGAACTTAGTCCATCTGGTCGGTCATTGACAAACTGTTGTGGGATATTACATCTGCCACTGAAGTTATTCGGATAGTTCTGTGGCAATGGCTCAGCGGTGCCTGTTGAACACCTGTTTACGATCCTTAGGTAACCCTCAGTATCGCTGAATTGGTTGGTTCGAATTAGGGGGGGCTGAGCCTTAAGTTGCTTTATTAAAATGTTGGGTTGAACAGTGGAAAGAATGGTTGTATTCGGCTCAAGACAATCGAGTCTCCCTAAAGAAGGCTTACAAATGGAATTGAGCTGAGTTGGTAACTGTCTAATTCAACTCGAAAGCGGCTTGAATCGTGTCAATCCAATTTGAGAAAATAGGCCACTATGGTTTGAAAAGGGTTAAAGCTAACTTGAACAATAAACATATACTGGTTCAAATCACCGTTGTCATTTTTTAACCATAGGAAACTATTGATTCAATCCGCATCAAGTCGGCTCAACTCAGTTAGAGAAACCTCAAGCAGAAAAAATGCTAATCGAAAATAATGTTCTAAAATTAAATGTGATATCACAAAAAAAGTCAGCTTGCTGACTGACTACTGGCTCATTGGGGCTCATTATGAGTTTGGCAGTGTGGTAAAAACAGTCTGTAATTCTGCTACCGCCACTTCCTTTCCCGCACTGCCAGATTCCACATTTGGTGATAAAGTGGAGGAGATAACCTGTGATCAAGTGCTGGAGAAACGACCAAAGGCAAAATCAACCCCATGGAAGGTCTTCAAAAATCGCCATGGAGTCTAATGGACTCTAAAAATGAGAACTCACACTGCCGTTTTATTTTATTTGTATTTATATAGCGGACAGCAGTCCGAGAACATCGTGGCACTTGTTACAGTACAATGCTTAGTTACATAGTAATGAGGCATGCATTTGTTAAATAATGAGCAGTTTGAGCAAGGATGAAATAAAATATATATATATACAAGGTTACAATATAGTTATATTATATTTCTGTTTATATTACAATATACATGATAGGAGTAGAGGAGGAAGTCGCAGTGCCAGTTGAGGAAAGTGGTCTTGAGGTTGTTGCGGAAGACAGAGAAGGAGGTTTCAGCTCTAAGGGTGGCAGGGAGTGAGTTCCAAAGTTTTGGTGCAATATAGGAGAAGCCTAGACCTCCAGCTGTGGCTCTCTTGATGCATGGTATGTGTAGCTGGTTGGTGTACTGTGCTATGGTGGGCGAGTGGAAGTGGTCTTTGATATTGCTTCAGATAGGTATGTGGGAGCAGTGTTGTTGATGCATCTCTGTGTGATGGTGAGGATTTTGAGAGTAATGCAGTCTTTGACCTGTAGCCACCGCGCTGCAAGTCTGGCATGGGATATATGGTCTCTTCTAGGGATGCTCATAGCGGCTCCTAGGGCATTGTTTTGTGTGGTTTGCAGTCTGCGAATGTTCTTGGCGGAGGTGCCAGCTAGGAGAGCGTTGCAATAATTGAGTTTAGTGCCTATAGTTGTTCTAGCTATGGCCAGGCGGTTGGGGGCGGATAGGAAGGGTTTAATGGCATTGATAAGTTTGGTGCTGAACGCTGATGCAGAGGCTATGGCGCTGACTTGTTTGAACATCGATATATTTGCGTTAATGTGAACACCTAGAGTCTTGACGGAGGATGATACAGAGATGGTTGAGTTGTCTATGTTGAAGTTGGCGTATTGGGGGCTTAGCTTCTTTATTGTGTTTTTCTGCCCAAGGATGGGAATTTCAGTCTTCTCGCCATTAAGACAGAGGCCATTGATTGCCATCCATGCTTGGATAGTAGCATAGATGTTGTGAAGGGCCGTGGCATCTTGGTGATAGAGTCCAGATAGCGGTATAAGTACTTGCGTGTTGTCTGCATAGTTGGTATATGCGACACCCACGGAGTCAAGTAGGTCGAAGAAGGGTTTGTGAAGAGGTTATAGAGGGTGGGGGCTGTACATGATCCTTGGGGGACACCACAGTTTATAGTGGTAGGATCTGCGTTTGCTGTGTCGGAGTAGACCGTCATGGCTCTTCCTTCGAGGAAGGATGTGATCCAGGATGCTGCTTGTTTAGAGAAATGGGTTGCATGAATGAGGTGGGTGGTAAGTGTCTGGTGATCTACCAGGTCAAAAGCTGCTGTTAGATCGAGAAGGAAGAGTAGGGCAGGTTTGCCTTTGTCCATGATCTTAGTCTCTATGTATGATTACATCTGGTTGTGAGCTGCTTTGTCCAGGATTTTCAGAGGAATGGGACTGTCATTATCGGTCTGTAGTTGTTGGGTTGCGCTGGGTCAAGTGTGGCCTTTTTTAGAAGTGGCCGCACCCAGGCTTCCTTGAGACTGTTTGGGACAGTTCCTGTTTGGAATGATGTGTTAATGAAGGCAGTAATCAGGGGTGCTAGGTCATTAGCACATTCCTTGATTATTTTGGGAGGGCAGATATCTGCTTTGCAGAGAGATGGTTTGAGGTTTTTGATGAGATTAAGGACCTCTGGTTCAGTGATGTCTCTGAAGGCGAATTGAGCGTAATTGAAATTACTACACTCGTCTTGTGTAGGGCGGTTAGCTTTTTGGTTTGGGAGGGCTTTGCAATGATTTTGGATTTTATTCTGGAGGAGTTTTATTTTGTTGAGCAAAGCGGACTGAATGCTCTCACACCAGGCTTTGTCTTTAGTTATCTCGTCTGCGGTAGCTGGGGGTGTGACTAGTTCATTAAAGATTGTGAATAATTCTTTAGCTTGGGAATTGGCCTTTGAAATCCCATTATTGAAGGAGTTGGATTTTGCTGCTAAGATGGCTTTTTTATGTTGGAGGGCTACCTGTTTGAAAAGGCTCTTATTTAGGTCACTGGGATCCGTTTGCCGGTTTTTTAGTGACTGGCGCTTTTGTGCTTGGAGGGTTTGAAGTTCCTCAGAGAACGAAGAGTTGCAGTGAAGAGTATCTTTGAAGATAGCTGATAGTATATTTGGGTCCTGAGAGAAAGGTGGTGCTAGGCAGGGGTTTTTGAGATAGTGTCGCAGGTTGTCTGCGTTGAGTTTTTTAGAGCTTCTTGTTATGGCAGGTGGTGCGTGGGTGAGAGTCTTGGGTCTGAGGTTGGTGGGGATAAGGAATTCAATGCACGTGTGGTCCGTCCATGGAAAGGCGGTGTTTGAGATAATGTTGGATGCACAGTTGTGATCCATGACCCAGTCACGGGTGCAACCTTTGGAGTGAGTGGGGGTGAGGACTACTTGGGAGAATCCTAGGTCTGCGCGTTCTTTTGCTAGGATTGTGGCGGATTTATCCTTAGGATCATTGAATCCTAAGTTTAGGTCCCCAATAGAAGGATTTTTGAGGATTTTTTAATGTTGTTGCTGAGCCGGTGGGAGAGGTGCTCTTGGAAGTCTGCTAGGAGTCTGGGAGGTCTATATAGGATGTGGATATTGATTAGATTATTGGGGGAGAGCGTAAGCTTAGCTGATAGGATATCCGCATTTCCACCCCATGTACTATGGTCTGCTAGTCTAATAAACAGTGAGTCTTTGTGGATGAGGGCGACTTCCCCTCCAATCTTATCAGGTCTATCTTGCCTAAGGATGGTGTAGCCTGGGGGTAGGGCTAGTGCGATGGCTGGGCAGGAGGCATCAATGAGCCAGGTTTCGTGATGCATACTAGATCCAGATTCTGTGTGGATAGTAGATCATTCATCTCTAAGGCATGTGCAGGTAGGGTTTGACAGTATTTGTTCAAAATCGTAACGGTCCCCAATGAATCAGTTCACGAGTTATCTTTTCTTTTGCTCGTTAGTTAAATATTTTATTTAGATTTCACAATTCACTTTATAGAAAAACATAATAAATAAACATAGCTAATACATACAAACTAGCAGGAATAAAAATGAAATACAATTAAAATAAAAATAAAAATTGAAGCACCCAATCAGCAAGCCACTAGAATTAAGCATCTCAGGAATTGCTTCAACACAATAATGCAGAAAAGAAAATTAGAGCCCACCCACTTCCTATACAAATCAAAATAGTTTCTAATAAAACAAATTCAACTGAAATTAAACCAAAATAAACCATTTTTCTAAAAGAGGATTTTACTACAATTATAAATCATATTTTTAAACTAGATGGGGATTTTGAGAAAGCATGGTCTTAGATGAAGCACACAAGGCCTAAAGGGCTGTCTCTGCAACAGAATGGATCCAGTCCAGAAATCATGGCCATTTTGCATTATTTCCTTAGCCACTAGTTTCCCAGAATTCAGTATTATCGTAAAGTTATATTTAAGCTGAGTTGAACTATCAAATACATGTATCTATATGAGCAGCTCGAATTCTGGTTTAAAAGTTTCAAACCATTTCTAGCTTCAGCTCCACAAGGTTTGAATTGTTGGTGCTGACTCAATTCCCCATTTTTAGTTTGGACAAGTGCCACCTATAAGCCAAAACTATTCATTAGAATACAGATCGGGAGAAATGCATATGTGGAGGGACACACAGCTTGTAGGTGTTGTTTGGTTATTTACCCACCCATTGACTGCCCATGGCCATGCCAATTCCTATGTCTACTTCCAGCTAGTTTCTTGCAAAATTCCAAGAGGGATTTCTTCTATAATCTTTTGTGATACTCCATATGCTACTAAACACAGAGAACAAAGAGAACTCTGGACTCTGTACTAGTGCAAAAAGGGTTTCTTAAAACCTGAGACAGCTCGGTCATTTGCTGGTGGTGCCCCTGATTAGGAACAGGCAGCACCTCCAGTACCGCCAGCAGCTTTTTACTGCTCATACTGCTCATACTACTCATACTGGATGACATAGGACAAAATAAATGTGATACGTTTCACTTGCCATCACAGTAGACACATGCTGCATTAACCACAACATGTGCTTTTAAAATCTAAAACCTATTTCCTCTGTTCCTCAAAAAAAAAAACCCTAGTGCAAGGGCAACCTCTTCTCTACAGCATACCGTCCTCGGGTATATGAAACACCAGCACAATATCGGGCACAGGTAGCTACGAAGACCCAAAAAAGAACTCTACCAAGAGCAAATCCTTTTATTAAAAACATTTTTTGCTCATATTACTTGTTTGATTGCATTTCCTGAGATCTGATATGTGTGAAAATATAGAATAGGGTACATCTAAGGTGCCGTACCCGACATGGTCCAACATATATATGTATTATCAAAATGTCTAACCAGATCTGCCTTTAGCCACCTGATTTATAAGATCTATGCATGTCCGTAACTGTAGTCCTGCTAAAACAAGCATTTGCAAAGTCAACAGTTTTGGCTTGTGTATAAGCATTAGACATTTGCCAGGCACTGCTATTAGATGCCCAGGTACTCGCACCATTTTGCACCTACTACCATCAATGGCCAGTTAATACCACTACAGCAGTGTCTGACAAGTGCCCTTCCCATGCCTAGACACAAGCCCAAACTGTTGGCACTGCCAATGAATGTTTAGATAGGCTTGTACCTGATTTCAGCCTGTTTGCCTATCCACCCCTAGTTGAATTGGCCAATCTCTGTCATTAATGCTGTTGCCGTATAACAGGTTTATGATATGATATAATAGGTTATTAATAACACACTTAATACCCCCTAAGCGCGGACCCGGGGATCAAACCTGTGTTGCTCCCTGTTGTCTTGCTTCCAAGGCGAGCATGTTGCCCCTGAGCTATCCTCCCGTGACTGAACTATTAGTGGGGAATATAAAGGTTAGAAGAGAGCACAGGGCAGCACATAGCGAGAAGAAGCACAGGTGCAACTTTTTGGAAAATATGTAAACCGGCCCAGTCGTTTGCCCCACAAAAGGAAAGGGAGAGTATTGCATGTCCACATGTGCGGTCATAGGCTCTTAAGATGATTAATTCCAGAACGAAGTCTGGTACAGGCTCTGGCAACTTCCAGAAACATTCTTTGGACGAGAGCAATGATATACTTGCAGTTGGAACAAGGCCAACAAGTAGCAGTAATCTGACATTCTTGACAGTAAAGGAGCCAACATGCACAGTTGTGTGATTGGCAGATGTTGTGGATGTAGGAAGTGTAGAGCAGTGCTGATGCAATGTCCCTTGTTGCCCCTGTCTCCATGTCTACCGTGGCAATGATCCTCCAGAACTGCAACAGCACCCAGCATGGGAGAAGTCCAGGCTGCAATTGCGGGTGGCTATTGCCTTTTTCTTGGCAGCCTGGGATAGGAGGTAGCCAAGGCCGCCTCCTCTGCAAGCTTGTTATGGTGCCCCCCCTAGACTCTAGAGGGGACCCCATAACACATATAGGTGGCAGACCTCACTAGCCTAGCCCATGATCCCATAGAAATCCTATGAGTCGCCTTGAATACTTCCTCAAGGTCCTTAAGGAGGACTAAGGAGATTGTCCTGGATGGTGGTGGTGGTGGCTGAAGCCTTGTTGTGGTTCCATTGTTCATCAATATCAAGCCTGGGAACAGGCAGGGCCATTTCTTTTTATTAGAATCTGTGGCCCTCACATGCTTTTGTGGTGGTGTATTTCCTTAGATATTTGAATTATTTTTCTATGTGTTCTTGTTGGTTATTATAAATGGCATGTTTTATGGTTATTTTATATTGAGTTCTCAAACTGTTTACTTTTTTGTAGGTCTCCTCTAATATTCAACTCTATCAGCCCAGTTGATTGGCCATGTTTTTGGGAGGGACAACGCAGCAAACTTGATGAGGACATTTTATTCTGGTTAATTTTTCTTCTTGAGTCTTGATGTGCTAATTCTTGTTTGCCAACGCGTGCCTTCCTATAATGTGTAAAATGTTCTCATTGTTTCTCATCATATTTCAAAATGTTTTCTTATGCTCTCAATAAGGCTTCCGAGTTACTTCTTGATAAGTGCCTCCTGTCATTTGCCTTTTGCATATTATTTTGTTGTATTTGTGTTTTCTCGCCAGCTTTGTGTACCTTCTTCCTTATCTTCAGCTGGACTTGCTCCCATAGGCTGCTGTAAGCATCGGGAGGATAGCTCAGGGGCAACGTGCTCGCCTTGGAAGCAAGACGACATGGTGCAACACAGATGCGATCCCCGGGTCCGCGCTTAGAAACCTCTGGGTATTTAGCGCGTTATAAATAACCTATCATATCATATCAAGCATTACTTTGAGAGCCTAGTACCAAAGTTTGGAATAGGTTCCTTTCCTTCCCCAGAGGTGCCAACATCACGTTCAACGTCATCCATCTGCTGCGTCGTGAGCCACCCCTTGGACTCCAGTGTCTGTGACTATCAGTGGTGATGTGTGGGGGGGGGGCAGGGCATTCCAGGAAACTCTTTCAGCGTGGAATGTGGTCTGGTGCCATGTGTGATGTGCTGGTGTATTTCACTACCACAAATACCGGCTTCTTGTAACTCATCCATGATGGTATTATGGCTGCATTCAGCAGCAATTGCCGCCAGCCTGAAGCAGGCAAGATCAGGCTCACACATGGCTTCTTCATGTCTGTTCTGCAGGTGGCTGTTCATGGCATTTGCATTAAGTGCATTAACACCTAGGATCAGTGTGTTCATTGTTCGTAGGCATTGCTTGCACTGAACCCCTTGGTTCTTAGTATGGCGAGGGGGAGAGTCTCTCGGAGGGCCAGATGACGTGCTTTGAAAGCCAGAATAGGAACATAATAGCCAGGGTTGGCTCTAGGTGCTTGTTTTCTGCCCTCTAAGGTCCAGCAGTTCTCCCTCTATGATGGCTGCTGTGTGTCTGCTTGCATCATCCTCCATAAACAGGAATAATGACTGGTCCTGAGGTCAGGCTGACGCGAGTGCCGATTTTCACTACCATTGACAGAACGGCTTGAGACCCAGTAAAGCTTCTTACTTGCAGTTTGACAGTTTGAGAACTCCCTAGTGGCCCAAGACATCTTTATTAAATGTCACATTGGGCTTCAGTGTTGGGGGTGGTAATGCTGGCGGTGTTGGACTTCAGGGTGCTGCTAGTGGCGGTAATGGCCCAAAATGTTGCCCTCGAAAATTCTGACTCCCGGAATGCCGACTTTATTTTTTTTGACCCCCCCTTACACCACATATACATGTTGGGGGTATGGGATATAATAGTAGTATGGGGGTCTCCCCCGCATATGTATGTGGTGTAAAGGATGTTTAAAGAAGTCATAATTTTCGGCCGTCAGAATTCTTGGGGTCGTAGTGATCACATAGATCCCTAGTGGCTGCTGCTTGATGGTCAGACATTGTTGCTGTCTCTTGCAGCACTTCAAAGGCCTCTGCCTGCTGCTACACCCTCTGCCACCTAAACACCAGTCCCTCTGACTCTTCCAACAGCTGGTGTTGGCTGCTGTGGCTAGTAGTGTCTGCCTCTCTTTGCACAGACGTGGACACTGGACAAATGGAGGGCCTTCAAATGGCAAGTGAATTGAATCCCATCCCTTGTACTAGCAGCAGGGTCGATGCCAGACACCATGGGTGTTGCTTAAGACAGGAGGTACTCATCGTGTGGGGAAGCTGGAATCCACACGCCATTGAAACAGCCCAATACTCTGCCTCCTACGGCAGTGAATTCTTGACATATATGGAGGTCCCATACGATCTTGATAGGCCGTGCCCCACGGGGCGGACACGAAGGGGGCAAGTGGGCAAATGCTGCCCAGGCTGGCTGGGCTGTTTCTCCCAGCGCCAGAGCTGCAAAATGTTAAAACAAATTGAAAAAGTGGTGGGCGGGGGTAGAGCCTAGGCACAGGGGCATGTTCATACCACCCAGCGGCAATGTATGTGTTTAAATTGCAGATTCTGCGATTCTGGATGTTAATGCTGGTTCCACTGCTGACCACACACCATTGGTCTGTTACAATCCTCCCCAGCGCATCACAACTCCTAATTGCCAAGGAAGTAAGGAAAACACAAGAGGTGATGGCTGGAAGGTTTAGAATTTATCTTAACCTCTGGCATTGCTCTTGTCAACCTTCCAGACCATCATTCTTCGCCCACCAAGCCATTACAGAAGGGACACAACCGTATGCAAATCAGTCTTTGTCCCACCCTAAAAGGGTCTGGTCAGCCCGAACTGCTAGGTCACATCGCTTCTGCACAACACCACAAGCATCCTCAGACATGTTTCAGCCTTGTTGGGCTTTATCAGTGAGGAGTAGCTTGGCTCTCTAGGCCCAGCAGGCATGGGACCCCTGCCTGCACATACCCATCCCACTCTGGGTGAATATAGCAAAACACAAGAGGTGATGGCTGGAATGTTTACGGTTGATCATAACCTCTGGCATTGCTCTGGGAAACCCTCCAGACCATCATTCTTCGCCCACCAAGCCATCTCAAATGGGGAAAGACCATATGCAAATCAGGGACTGTCCCACTCCAAAAGGGGCAGGTCAGCCCGAACTGCTTGGTCATATCCCTTCTGCACGAGACCACCAGCATCCCGAGCCATGTTTCAGCTTTGTTGGGCTTCATATCTTATTGGGGTTTGTCCTGCTTCATGCACATGTTGGAATGGTAGATTCTGTGATTCTGGGTGGTACTGCTATTACCACTGCTGCCCACACACCATTGGTCTGATACAATCCTCACCAGCCTATGACAACTCCTAATTGCCAAGGAAGTAACGGTCCATATCTTTTTGGAGTTTGTCCTGCTTTCATTCTGTAAGAATGCTTCCCCTAAGTTCTGGCAAATGTCTACATCTTTAGTGAGTTTATTACAAAAGGAGTTTAATAGCTCCCCGAAGAGTACTTATGGATAGTACTCATGGTGCTTTTAGAAATGGCTGTTGGATTGTGGCACTCCTGTTTGGATACAGTTGAAAAACATGCGCAGAAAGATCTAACATTCATGTATTAATTATTATTAAACTAAAAATTAAGGAGGCCATTCAGAGTTGGGCAAATTGTTTTTTTATAAAATACTGCTAGAGAATGTTACCACCTCACCAGTTGTATTTCAGAAACTCTGTCTGATTCAGAGTTTACTACAGGCATAGGTGCTATTTTTGAAATACATACAGAGGTATTTTAGGTATACCACCTCCATTGGTGGTAATGTAAAAAGGTATTTTAAAAAACCCAAAAGTCAGGCATTTCAACCTTCAATTTGTAGGTTGAAATGGACGATGTGCATTAGGGCGCATATCACTACTGTACGTTTTTTTTATACACAAAAGGGTCCCTATTATGCATTACATTGGTGGTGGTGGGGCGGGGGGCATTCGAGGGGCACACCTTTTCACCGCCTTACCATGGCGCTGTGTAAACACTGTTCTAACTGTATTAAAATGAAGCACCTGCACTTCCCTTCTGTACAGTAAAAAGAGTTTCCCAAAAAATTGGGATCAATATAGTTCTTTAATCACCCTCTTAGATGGAGGAAAGAATAGGCAGATTTTCGGCAATAAGTACCCCGAAAATACTGCTGGTAGCATTTGATTAAACCCTGAATTGGGCAAACCGTCAAATCAGCAGTATTTGCCAAATACCACTGATTTTACCAATTCTAAACAACTCTAAAGGTCCCTTAACCTTTTATTTTTTTGTCTTGTCCAGAACACTCTTATCTGACCAACAAAATATGCAACATATATGTCAACAGCATATTCACATAAATAGATACATTGTCATGTGAACACAGATGCCTCCATCCACATATGTTTTACCCAGTCACAAATACACTCCAACACATCACCACAGTCACACAAACCAAAAAAAAACCACACGCAAACATGCACGCATGCACACACACGCACACATGCATGCATAAATATGATAGGTCGTTCTTAGTCCTTCTCCATTACCAGATCCCAGTCAGACTCCCCTCTGCTTACATGAACTACAATATGCAGCCGACTTTCCTAGAAAGTGCATTTGGGCAGCCCAATGAAAGTCAAGTCGAATGTGCATCACATTTATCAGCAAGACTCTGACCACAGCTTCTTGTCATGTCTGGTAGAGGCTGACTAGCAAATCAAGGTGGTCTACTGCCTAAATGTGAGCCAGGGCAGCGGAAGGAGCTCAGTGACAAGGTACTAGTGATTGAGCAATGTGAACTGGGTGTGAGAGAGTTAACGGAAGAGGATTAAGTCAAGTGTTAAGGGCGGGAACACAAGGGGAATGGAAGACTGAAATTTAATTTTAAGGAAGTGGGTGAAGGGGCACCAAGGATGTGGAGCAAAGTAAGAACACCAGAGAGTGTTGGCTAAGGAAAATAGGATGAGACAGAGGTAAAAATATATAACGGTAGGTCAACCATTTGAGTGCCTGTTGCTTGGATCTGTGCCTAATCTGAATGCCACTGCACATGATTGTGGAACTGGCTCAACTCCTTTCTTTTTTCTGACAAACAAAACGCATATTTACTTTATGAGCATATTTCAACAAAGACTTCTCTTATATTTTGTCAGGTTGGTTTATCATGTGCTTCGGTGCATTGAAAGCCAGATTTATTGAACAGTGTATTAGTTTAGCTCTTTTATTACAATTTTGCAGAAAAGTGTTTTGTTGATTCTAATATTGAAGATGGAATAGGAGAAGATGAAGCCTCCCCTGCTTTCTATATTTGAAACCTCGAAGCCAGGGCTTAAATCCATGCGTTCCACAATTGACACATTATGTGACCCTGAGCAAATCACTTTTCATCACTGTGCCTTGTTTTCCTTAACTGTCTACAAGAAAATTCTCACTCATATGGGTTTGTAATCTATAGTATTGCGCCATAAACAAATATGAACCCTTATATAATGCATACTCATGGAGGTGGGGGGGTCGTAGGTCAAGTCAGGTTCTTATGTTGTTTGGGTGAGGTGCGTAGACAAGGTACCAGGTATGGCTTTTGTGTTGTGTGAGGGGGAGGCAGGAAGTCCGATTTCGGCCTTTTGCCATGCCAGCACATGGCTGGCTGTTAGAGGGAAGCCAGACCCCATGACTAAGCTCTACTAATGAGTTGTCTATATTCTCCACATCTTTATATTGGCCTAAAACTAAAGATGAGATGGAACGGAATGATATGAGAGGTGATGTAGCCTGCTGTCAAATTGCAAACTGAAACACAAGGAAACCCGGACTCCAATCCCATTTATCTTGCTGAAAACAATTAACTGTGTTTGGCCTGCGGCCTGGATTTCTAAGAAATGACATCCATAACTGAACTGAAGGATATGTTGCATGAAAGGAGAGTAATGTCAATAATGTCTCCTATATTGCAGTAGGAATCTGGATATGCCTGCCAAGTTACATTCCTTCTCGGCAGCGATGGGCCTACGCCTCCAAGCAGGAATATTCGTTCTTCCCTGGGTCGCACGCCTCTATCTCAAGAATAGATTACTTCCTCATCCCGCACACTGACAGCCACAGGCTTCCCTCAGCAACTTTCTTGGCCAGAGGGATTTCAGATGACTCCCCACTTCTCATTGAGCTTACAAGCGGGCGCATAAAACCTGCTGCCAGGTTGTCCCTAAATGCATACTATCTGGGCTCCCCGATTTTGTAGAGGGTTTGTCTCATCCAACAACAGAATATGTTGCTACTAATGAAGGGTCAGTGGACAATCCAGTTTTCCTGTGGGAAGGATGCAAATCGGTTCTCAGGGGGGAAGCGCTCTCATTGGTGTCAGAGAAACATCCGCTGTGAGGGAAGCCAAGAGGTTATCCACTGTGGCTGAGGAGGAGTTCTTCGTCTCTGGATCCAGTACCTCATGGGAGACATTTCTGGCAGCCCAAGACATGCTCAGGGGGTTCATGGGAGACATTTCTGGCAGCCCAAGACATGCTCAGGGGGTTGGGGACTTCCCTGGTGTCGCAGACGAGATTGCTGTATGGACGTCCTATAGAGACGCCCTCTAATCCATTGGCTCCTTTCCTTGGCCGGACAGAGTTTGGATGTCAAGGGTTGTTCAGGAACACATTGGCCGCTGCCTCATCATAGAATGGAATGATGAAACAACGTGGTTGAGTTCTTTGTTGCCCTTCAAAATATTTCCATTCCCGTACTTAGCAAAGTGTATACCTTTGCTACTCCTCTGAACCGCTGCCAGTATCTTGACAGCTTTGTCCCACCTTCCCCCATGGAAGACGTGTCTGGCCCCTTGTGTTGTCCACCGTGTGATCCTCACTGTTATGTTTCACCTAAATCACGATTGCCAGTGCCAATGAGCAATCTGATTCCACCACTTTATTTCTGTCCTCCATCGCGCTCAGAATCTTCTTTGGAGTAAACCTCTGGATATTTGGAGCTGCTTCTATCATGTTGCCTGTGGTGGCTGGAGAGGATTGGCGGTCGTATGCCCCTAGTTCGTGGTCGCCGGCGTGTCTTCTCAGACTTTTGCATAATTGTTGGATCATAATAGCCCCATTCTTCACTCACTGCCATTTCTGCTCATTTGAAATCCCAGTGGGTACCCAGGAGTAACACCAAACAAGCCAAATGATGGTGGGACACCTCCTTTTGACATGCCCAGCTGTTTGGAGCTGCGGCCATTGCTTGTCGGTGTTGTTCGGTGTTGATGGTGGCTTGAATTGCGTCCAGAGTGTGGAAACATGGGGAGAGCTTCCATAATGGTTCTTTGATCATGGGTCGACGGGCTCTGTTCTAAGCGCTCTGACCATCCTGTTTGGTCCTGTTTGTGACTGGAGAGACTTTCTCTATTCTTGCCTACCATTTGCCATGAGACTTCCTCTCTGATCATGTTGCGCTCCACTGAGTATCTCCAGCTGGCCCTCTCCAACCAAGTCTATCCCTTTCTTAAGACTGTGGCTTGCTGTCCCCTTATTAGCCAGTCACTTTCCACAACGCCCTACCAGTGTGTTCTAGCCACTACTGTTTTCTCTTTTCTAATTATGCCTGCTTTTATACAGTTCACTGGAATTACCGCCCACTATCCGTAATCTCTACACCCATCGCAATCTCTCCAACCTCTCATCTATTTTTCCCCCATCAACGTCCCCCTCTCACTATTGGCCTCCTCAATGCTTGTTCTGTTTGTAACAAAACTCATCTCCTGCTTGATACATTGTTCTCTCTTTATTCGCAATTCTTATGTTTTACTGAGACTTGGATCTCTACTGCTTAGACTATTACCTCTGCCTCTTTGACCTCATGTTCATCCAGTTTCTCCCACTCCCTTTGTCTTGTTGGTAGGAGATGCGGGACTGGTGCGCTCTTTAACTGCTCTTTCTCTATTGCATCTGCCTCTATTCCCCTTTCGGATATAATTGTATCACCTTTTCTAAACCCTATGCTATTTCATTTCTTATCCTATATCACCCTATATCATTCCCTCAGCTTTTTGCTTTGACTTAGACTCTCTACTCTCAGGCCTTCTCCCTCTTTCCTCTACTCGCTTTCTCCTTGGTGATTTTAATCTCCATCTTTCCACCATTTCTTCTTCCACTTGCCCTTTTGGACTCCTACAATCTTTTTCAATACCCTACCCCTCCAACACATTTTTCTGGTTCATCTCCTGATCGTATCATTTCTACTGGTCCCTCCACTTCTCCTATTTCTTTCCATCCATTTTTCTCTCTTTCTCATACAGTATTTCTACACCCCCTGTCTCTCTTGCTTCTAAGCAAAACTGTTTTTGTCTGAATCTTTGTACATTCGACATCTCTGTTTTTCTCCCTGCTGTTTTTTCTTCTCTTGCAACGTTTTCTTCACTTGCAGTTGATACAGCACTGTCTTCTTTAAACATGGCTCTATCTTCCATGCTGGATGTACACTACCAATTACGCTCTTTACGTCCCTCTTCCATGGCTAACACGCAATCTCCATTCACTGTGCTCTACTTTGGGGCGTGGTGAACAGTTGTGGAAGAAAATCAGGTCACCCTCATATCTTATCGCTCTGCCCTCTATTCCTACCGCTTATGATGCTGCTCGTTCCGCTGCTATAACACTGTATTTTTCTAACCTTATTGTTTCTTATTCTCCTTATCCTCGTTGTCTTTTTCAACTTCTCAACCATATTCTCTCTCCCCCTTCTGCCGACCCTTCTTCTTCCTCTTCACTCTCTCCCGATAACTTTTCTAACTTTTTATTACTAAGGTTGCACTTTTATGGGCCTTCTCCTGATCTACTGCTGAGTCCACTTCAACGATTGTCTCTCAGTCGCCTTCCTCTTCCTTTCCCTCATTTTCATCTATATTTGAATCTGACACTTCCTGTTAACTTGCCCATGCTCATCCTACTGCCACTCCTCTTGATCGGATACCACCCACTCTTATTACCAAGCTTCATTAGTCAATCTCTCTCTCCCCTCCTACTTTTACTCCCGATTTCAAAGTTGCCACTATTCTCCCACTTCTAAAAAATCATTTGCTTACTGATTGTTTCCTGGTTTTCTGTCCTTTCTGGGTTTCTGACTTCCTTTCTTTACTTTCTTTTTTTTTCACCTGGTTAGTCTACTTTTCTCATTTGCTGAATTCTTTTTCACCTGGCTAGTCTACTTTTCTCATTTGCTGAAATGATTTTGTATTTATTATTCATTATTCATTATTTGTATTTGCATCAAAAACTTGTTGTTCACTTATGTTGTTTGTATTCTGTAATGTTGGAATAAAACTTTGAAACGTTAACATTTTTTTTAAAATCATCTTTAGATAACTCTTTACCTTCGAAATACTGTCATATTTACCTCTTGCCCTATGTGCCTAAGATCTTAGAACGAATGGTCTACCCTTGGGTTTCCTCTTATTTTGATCTTAACTCCCTTCTTCTGCCTTCTCAATCTGGTTTCTGCTCCCTCCATTCTATGGAACGGTGCTTCTTTCTGTCTCGAACTCTTTGCAATATGCTAGACACGTTAAACTTTCTTCTATTTTGATTCTTCTTGATCTCTCGGCAGCTTTTGATACTGTGCATCACTGCACTTTACTTTGAACTCTACACTCTCTTGGTTTTTCCGGCACTGCTCTGTCTTGGTTTAGGTCCTATCTCTCTGACAGCTCCTTTTCTGTTTCTTGGGGTAGATCCTCTCCTCCTTTTCCACTCGCTCATGGAGTTCCTCAAGGAACAGTCTTAGGGCCTCTCCTTTTTTCTCTATATACTGCTCCTATTCCTGCTACCATCTCATCATTTGGGCTGTCTGCACACTTCGCTGCAGATGACTCAAAGCTATTGATATCGTTCTTTTCCTTTTCTGATTCCTTGCACTCTCTTATTTCAGATTGTCTGCTTGCCATCCAAGCATAGATGCATTCCCGTGTTCTTCATCTGAATGTCGCTGAAATGGAAATTCTCTTTTTTCAAGCCTCTACTACTGCCCCCAATCTCTCCCCCTCTATTCATTTTCCTCATTCTCTTCGACTCCTCTCTTTCTTTTACCTCAACATATTTCTAACACAGCACAATCTTGTCACTTTCATCTGTTTAATATTAGAAAGGATTGTTCCTTCCTCATCTTCCATGCCACTAATCTATTGATCACGTCCCTTGTCTTCTCTCATCTTGATTACTGTTCATGTCTTCTCCTTGGTCTTCCTGCCTACCATTTAGCTCCTCTGTGCTCTAACTTTAATTCTGCTGTTCATACCCTCTGTTCTATTTCCCCTCGTTATTCTGTCTCCTCTGCCCTTCTTTCCATTCGTTGGCTATTCTTCAAATCTCGTCTTCAATTCCTTTTCCTCCATATTACTTTTAAATGTGTCCATGGGCTTACACCAGGTTATCTATGTTCCTTAGTTTGTATGTACATCCCTTCCAGTCCTCTCTGTTCTCAATGCCAATTTCTTCTTTCTGTGCCTTCGCCTCCTTTTGCCCAGTCCCGTTTTCATTCTTTTGATCTTCTGGCCTCCAAGCTATGCAGGGCTCTACCACTACATATTCGATCTACCCCTTCATATACTCTTTTGCGTTCTACCCTCAAGTCCCATCTTCTTACATCTATGTCTTGATTTTCCTACTTTTGGCTGACATTTTTGTATGATGAATTTATTGAGTGTGCTGTTTTTTATATTGTATGTGCGGCGCTTTGGGGAAAGTGCTTTATAAATCAAAAATAAATACAAATACAAATGTAGGTCACGGTTTATTTTCTCCCTCCTCCTGGACATGTGGTGTCACCCCAAGCACATCCTTTAGACTAGTGGTTTGCAAACCTTTTTGGCCTGAGCCTTCCCCCCCCCCCCGAGCAAAATGTGGGCAGGCCGTCCCCACGCCCAAAATGCCAGGATTATGTGTGTATGCAAGGCACTGGGGGGCACAGGGGAAAATCATGATATTTTTTACTTGACATCTAGATGGCCAGTAAAACAATACTATCCCTGTCCCCTGGGGCCCACAGTGCCCCAGAAGTGGAGCTGATTTTGCCAGGTGGGTAGGTGGGTAGGGGGGTGGTGCAACAAAGGAATTTTTAAAACCCCTTTGTTGTGCAGCCCTCCCCCACTCGCCAAAATCTGCTGCACAGACCAACACAAACACACACATTCACATTCACACAGCATTCACACAGCAATCACTCTATCATTCACATGAGCACCCATCATCATACACTGGGCCTCATTACACGGAAGGCGGAAACCATGGTGCTATTAGCGCCATGGTTGCCGCAGGTATTTTACCGAGTCCGCCATGATGAATGGCGGAATTACTGCCCCATTCCAAGGTGTGCGGGGGCGGTAATTCTCCATTCACCATGGCACTTCCCCATTCTCATTTTTGCCCCCATAGGGCTCAATGGAAATGGGGAAGGCGGTAATTACGGTACCGCAAATTGCAGTACCGTAATTACCTTCAGAGTCCCTTTGCGGGTCCCGTACTTAACAGCTGGTAAAACCAGCCGTTTAGGTAGGGACCCGCAAAGGGACCTCGTAGTAAGGCGGTAAGGGATTACCGGTACCGGTACCCTTACCGGTACCAGTAATCCCTTACCGCCATCCATGTAATGAGGCCCACTGTCTCATAACACAAGAAAGCTTGCATCCAAACACATAAATAAATTTAAATTAAATGAACATAAACTTACCTTTTGGCCCGGGCCTGAAGTTTCCCATCATAAACAGGAACAAAAAGCTTTCTGGTTCCTGCAATGTGTGCAGGGGCCTGAGTGTGGGCCCTGAAAAGCCCTGCTCCAGCCTGCCCAGTCCGAATGTGCGAGGAGGCGCAGGAGCTCCCCCTCGCACATACAGACATGCAGTTCCCCAGCCAGCATTTCCAATGAGCTATGCAAGGCTGGCGAAGCAAAGCGCCCTGAGCGTTGCATGGCTCAATGAGCATGTGCGGAAGGGGAACTGGAAAAAGCAGCTGATGGAGCTCTCAGTGTTTCACTGTGCTGGCTTCTCGGCTCCTCCATAATGGGTGAGGGGGGACACTGGGTCGACGCCCCATCGCCCATTATGATTGAGCCGCACCTTCCCAGGGCTACCCCAAATCCTGCTTTTTCTTTCCTCCCCACTGTTTGAATACCTCTTCTTTAGACTTCCCCAGGATAACCCTGTAGGTGGCACCCCATCTCGGTTGCCTCCAGCCCAATGCCAGCACTGCTTTTCAGTGTTCCTTTCTTACACATGATATGATATGATATGATATGATATGATATGATATGATATGATGGTTTATTTATATAGCGCTTAGGCACAATGTCTTTCAATGCTCTTCACGACAAGGGAGGGAACAGGGGAAAATAAAAAACATTCTTAGAGGCCATGAACAACAAGAATGTGAAAAAAACTGTTATACTCGGCCTAGTGGCATTTAATATAGTGCAAGTGCTAAGACACAAATAGGAAGCAATGGGAAACAGACAAGCGACTACCATACTAGGCCTGACGCCATTTCTGGTAGAGCCGTAGAATTACAGAGGGGAGTAGAAAGGAGGGAGAGGAACAAAACAAGCGGCTATCATACTAGGCCTGACAACATTTGAGATAGTGCTGGAGGGGGAGGGGGAATAACAAGTAACATAGCTACATTGTTAAAGGTATGTCCTTGCTGGGTCTCGGAGGTCTCCCCAGGTGCTATGGAATGCGTAGATGGGTGCAGTTGACGATGCAGAGCACATTGCAGTATCCTCTTTTCCAGACCAGTAGCCAGTTGGGTATCTGCAGAGCTGGTGTGATGTGGCCTCTCCTGTTTGGACACAAAAGCAGTCTTGTGGTTGTGCTTGGGATGTATTTCAGCTTCTTGAGTAGGTGATTCTGAATAGCAACGTATATAATGTTGACGTAGGTGATTCTTGATAGAACCTGTAATATGTTTGTAAGCGTTCCATGTGACATGTATGGAAGGGCATTCCTTGCCTGACTGAGCATAAGTCGAAAAAGCATCCTATTCTGTAGATTTGTGGTTTTGGGGTTAGTTTTCTCTTGAGTGTAAGGGAGGGGCTACCTAATAGATAGAGCACACAAAACTTACTAAGCACTTGCTCACCAGGAACTGAGATTCTTGCCTGAGGCAGAGAGTGGCACAAAAGGTGGGGAGGAGGGTGGCCTCTCTGCTCCCTAGTGTGACCTCTGTCCACTTCCCAGAGGCTGCCATGGGTCCAAGTCCAGCTCAGTGAATATCCTGAAGAACCAAGTTCATAAGTGCAGATAGTCCAAACCGACTGGCATGAGGACGCACCCTACGGCACTGGTGTGATTATTCCAAGAAATGTCCCAGTACAGGAGGCGAAGGAGATCTGGAAGAAGAAGAAGAAGAAGAAGTTCGGGTTCCAGTGGAAGTCCAGAGAGTATGGACCAAGAACACACAGAGTTCCCACAAGCACCAGGGGCTGGGAAAGTATTACAACAGGAAAATCTTGGCAAGCTGCACAGGGCAGCCCCGGCCCGAAAAAGAAAAGAAGGCATCTAGGAGAGCATCCAACTCCAACCATCTGCACTCATTGAGGAGCATGGTAGGTTAAATGACCTTAAATAGCATGTGCAACGTCTGCATGCATTAAGATCATGTAAGACATAGGGGTCATTACGACCCTGGCGGTAGGGGGTTAACGGGGCCGGTAGAGCTGCCGGCCCCGTTAACCCTCTACCGCCGCATTACGAGGTTTGCTTGCAGGACCCGCTAAAGACGCCTGGTAAAACCAGGCGTCCTTAGCGGGTCCCGCGGGCACACCAGGTTGCAAACAACGGACCTGTTATTAATGGGCCAGTTGTTTGCATCTTCCCCATTCCCATTGAGCCCTATGGGAAATAGCAAATAGCGGCATGGCTACCTCCAGGGTCGTAATGACCCCCATAGTCTTCTGCACGGCAACGCATCCTCCACTCCCACAAACAACAGTATGGTAGCCCAAATAAGGGTGTCTTGTTACTGAATTGAAAAGCTGACGGCTGACAATTAGAATTCTTAAGTTCTTGACCACTTTCAATGTCACTGACAAGTGTCCATGTCTGTAGACTATGGGATTGTGTTCTGAAGTGTAGGAATGGTTGGGTAAATCATTATTTCCATCGTTTCTAGTCAGCCATGCCTTCATCTGTGCAAGGTACCTTGTTGGGTGGCTGTGTGTGTCATTTTCCTCTGTCGTTTTGAAGATGACTTGGGTGTTGTCAGCATTGTTGCAGCAGGTGAGAATTTGTTTGATAAATCTTGTGAATTCTGAGGGGGATCTCAGAGTTAATATCGTTCTAGATTTACGAAGACGAAAACTGCTTGCTAGGTTTAAAGAATCTAGCTACTTACATATAAGAGTCTAGAGTCTCTAACCAAATGCGCCTTGGCGCTAAGTATCTGATTAAAGAAGGGTCACAGGAAGCACTAGAATAGGAACGTTTTAAACGTGCGCCTAAATGTTAGATGGTTTTTCAAAACCCTAACCTCACGTGGCATAGAGTTCCACAGCTTGGCACTCAATTCAGGATTACAGAACCCTAATATGATATGATAGGTTATTTATAACGTGCTTAATACCTAGAGGTTTCTAAGCGTGGGCCCAGGGACCAAACCTGTGTTGCTCTGTGTCGTCTTGCTTCCAAGGCGAGCATGTTGCCGCTGAGCTATCCTCCCGCGATAGCAGTATTGCTATGTCATGTTATGTTAGGTTGATTCATACCGTGCACCACTACCACCCAGCGGCAGTCTCCATCTGCTACTCAGAAACCTTCTGCCGAATGAAGAGGACTGTGTATCAACCCGCGGCTTCTTCCTGCATAACTGGATTCTCATTGCTCAATAGACACTTGCATGCAGCGTTGCCCAGCCTCAACTTCTAGCTTCCCCCCCCCCGATCCTTGCTGTTGCAGCTGTGTCCTGCCAAAGATCTGTGTGGGAAGGACCACAACTGATACACAGGAGGAGGCAGAGAAAGCAACCCACATGCTTTCCTACTTTCCTCCTTGCATGCCATCACTACCTGAGCGGAGAGGACAACTCCGCTCAACATGCCCAGGCTAGGAGACCACAATGTTCTTTCCATTCACCAAGCATGGTGGCGCTGGCCTCTCGCTGGCCACGCGCGAGATGGTGACGCAGGTGGTGCGTTGCAAAGGCGGCCTGGCTGCAAATGATAACATCCATTTTGGTCCTTATTTGTATGCGAATCTTGGTGAAAACTTTTTAAATTGTATGTAGGATCCTGCGGGGACGCACGCACCACAGAGGTCGGATAACAAACTTTTCTGTTTTTTAATGAACTGTTTGGGCCCTATTGAAATAGAAAAATACTCTTTATAACAGAGCCATAGAAGCTTATTTAAAAAAAAAAGAAAAACATGCCCACTGGTCTGAGGGAGAAACGCCTTCAAAGCAGAACCGTACATATTATTTTTAAAGTTGTAAAAGACCTTCAAATATTCTATCCAGAACTTCTAGTACATTACATTTCTCTGTAATGGGGTCCAACCAGTTCCCTAAAAAATATTATAACCCTATCGCAACATTATTTAGGATCCTGAAAGAGAAGGTAGGCCTTGCAGGCTATGGCCATTTTTAGGTTTTGTGTAAGGACCCCACAGTGTCTTGTAAGACAATGTATTTGGTTCTATTTTTAACAGGATCTCTGCGAACTTGTAAAAAAAGAAGAAGCCGGGTGGAATGCAAAATAGGGAGCCTGCTGAGTAGGCCTAAAGTACTGCATGCCCGCGCACTTTCACTTCCCTCAGATTACCGGATCCAGTAACGTTAATCACCGCATGTGGTAATCTCAAAGTCAAAACCAGAATGATGCCTTCGGTTTAGTAGGTGTTTGGTTCATTTGCTTGTTGCACCTTAGCCAGATCGTTGAGGTAGAGAGAGAGGGTGTTACGGCTCTCGGTAGCCCAAGAGGGGCAGGGAATCCATCACGAACTTGCTGAGAAAAGTCAATATCAGGCAAAGCTTTAAGCACAAATTGTTTCTCTAAAGATTGGAAAATTCAGCTGGTCACTCTGGGCAAATATCCCACCCGCCTATCAGACAATCAAGGCGACCTATCAGCATGGGGCAGGTGCCCTGCCATCAAAGATGCTGTTAGGGCCGTTCAACCTTTTCTGTTGAAATGGGCCACGAGACTTAGGGCGTGGCCCTAGCGTCTGCGCTCATGTTGACAGTGCTATGAGGGATCGGCATCTTCCTGCAATCTAGATAGTAAAGGTAATTTGCAGGCTGCCGTTGCTTGCTCCCTCAGGTCGCCACCCTGGCCTCTTGCAGGATCCAGAAACAGTCTTAACACCTCGTTGCCTTTTTACTGCAGTTTCCTCTCCATAATTGCTCTTTGCCAGCAAGCGCTCAACAGAGTTTCATTTGACAGTGTTCCCCCAACCACCCAATTGCCCCCCCACAGCTGCTTGTCCCGTGATAGCAACTTTCAACAACATGCCCCTCTTGTCCCCACTATAATTTAAGCACCCCAGGGCGCCTCTGACTGTTTGTCCCAGCTGTAGGCAGGGGCTCCCAAGCATCATGTTGACATGGGCCCCCAGGTGCCCAGACGCCTCTTCTGCCTACTGTGATGCTGTTCACAAGGCTGGCAAGCACACTGGTGTGGTAGCAAGGCGCACAATAGCACTGTACACACATATCTACACGTGCCTTAAACCTCCACCCTGCATCTTTCGGTGCAAAGGGCAGGCCTGCCCACAATAGCCATGTAGTCTCATATATATGTTCACGTATAAGAATAGGTCCCTTGGGATCCCCAGTATTTGCACCCACATGAATGTGCATACTGGCACAAATGCCGGCAGAGTGGAAGGAAGGCGGTGGAAACGCAGGTTGTGTTCCGCCCCTCCTCTCCAACATACAAATGAATGGAAATAAGCCATGACTTGAGTGCATAGGTTGGCATAAAAGCCTTACGCAAAGCTTTTATGTCATCCATTTAGTTACGATTCAGTAGAAATGGGCTCCTTAGGCTTCACACTGCTGCCCCCGTTTAACGCAAGAAAGTAACTGTATCTCAACGCTATTTCAGGACCCTGCCTTCATGGCATCGCAGAAACTGCAAAAAGAAATTGGGTCGGCAGCAGGGACGTCATTTGGGGTTCACTAGGGACCGCATCTGCGACCAGTGGGGGTCCAAGGTGCAACCCCTGTGGTCACCTTGCAACCCTAATATAGAAATAAAAATTAGAACAAAAATATATTTTTTAACTTTTTAAATTTTTTTAACAGGAAACTGGGGTGGGCAGTGGTGTATCAGGGCCTGGGGGCTGCCCCACAGCCCCCTGTCGGAGGCCCCTGCTTCTCCTGCCGGCAGCAGACACAGTACCAGCAGGATCAGGGTGAGGCCGTGAGAGTCAGGCAGGGCTGCCTGCCTTCCGCCTGGCTTTCACATTGCTGGATGATTATGCTGTACGCATGAGCAGCTTCGGCGAGAAGGGAAGCCTTACCTGAGCCTCACGTGCCCAGCCACACCCCATCCCAACTTGAGCGGGTAGTGTACCCTGAAAAAAGGCACACTCACCCAGTTGCGCGTCTCCATGAAACTGCATTTGGGAGAAGACACACACAGAGCCTGGGACAAGGGACAGAACTGCGTTAAGAGAGACCCTACTGGAGACTGTATTTGAATTAGAGAAGCCAACACCCTGACAGAGAGACACCGAGAACCTGGGAAAAGAGATTGCATCCAGAGGAATGGGCAGGGAGCCTTTCTGTAACGAACCAACAGTGACGTTTGATGGGAAGGGGACAGCCCCACCCCCCTCCCCTAGGCACTTTAAAGTAAGGCGAGATGCATTCAAGGAACCACTGGGGAGGGGGATCAGTGAAAGGGCGCTTTCCCATCCAGTAGGACCCCATGCTAACATCATCAATAATAGCATATTCATATGGTGCGGCCCAAGGTGCAGGCGGCATCGCTATTTTGTGTAGATCTTAATATTCCTAGGTAGAAGCGAAGGATTGCAAGGTAAAGGTGGCATTGCATTCTCTAGGCCCAAATCCATGAGGCAACCTTAATCTCCAGTCATGCCCGAGCTCCCATGAAGACAGTTTGCACATCCACTCGCCACACTGTCCATTTTTCTTGATAGTGTTGAGAAGATGTGTCTTTCACCCAAGAGGAATGTGCCCTACAAGGCTGCGATCAGAGGCCGGCACCTGGTGGGCATGTTATCTCACTTTGGCCAAAGCACGACCCGGCCCATTCCCGAGTGACCACGAGTTATAGCCCATATAACTGACTAAATCCTAAGATCCCTGAATTCCATGACACCAGGTGCCCTTTGACCATCAACACCAAAGTAACAAGTCCTGAAATGTTCAACAGGATGTATCGTTGCAGCGACAATCGTGTTTGTATTGTGAGGTACTGGGAGGGATAAATTATAGTTTAAAACGAGGGTGGAAACCTTGGAGTCAGATGGCGCGGAGGAAGTGAGTGGAATGTGCGGGTGAATGTTAGAGTGCCTGGGAACCTCCTGTGCGTCTGTTTGAAGCCTGCTAAGTGTACGGTCTGAGTGATAAACAAGCTGTATAATTAATGTGTTGTCTGACGTGAGAAGAAGCTGAGCCCCGCAGTGCCCACGTGATGGAAGATGGACGGACTGGGCTGGGACCAATAAGCTGCCATCCCATATGGATAAGGGCAGCACCTGTATGGGGTCCATCCAATAAGCCGCACGGGTGTGTACTGTATATATTGCATCATTATGACAATGTTTTTGCCTTAAATGTTTCTGCTTGTACTTCTTATTGCCAGAATGTTCTTGGCAGCAGAGTTCTTTGCTGTTGCTCTCATCTGAGCATGAGATTAAAGTGCACAAACCATAGTATTTTACGCACACTTGTGTGCTTACCTTACTATGGTCTGTGTACTTTTCAAGCCACCTTTTATAAACATAGATATTTGTAACATGTTTCTATGTTTCTAAAAGATGGCTTGACACGTAAACAATTCAAGGCATCTTTTATAAAGCGTTGATGACGGACAAAAAACAAACCGCAAGGTGGCTTTGTCCGTTGACAAAGCTTTATAAAAGATGACTTGAATTGTGCACGTTTCAAGCCGTCTTTTATAAACATAGAAATATTTCTACCTTTATAAAAGATGGCTTGTAACGTACACAGTTCAAGGCATCTTTTATAAAGCTTTGTCGATGGTGAAAGGCACCTCGGGCTCAGTGATCTATCTGCTCAGAGCACATAGATCACTGAGCCCGAGGCGTCTTTCACCCTCTGCGAACCCGCGGGCTCCGTGATCTAAGGGAGGGAAAACAAAGGGACAGTAACTTCCTCTGATGACCCTGATGAGGGATCATCAGAGGGAGTTACACTAACTGACAGAAGTGCCGCCAGCCTCAGTGTCGCTGTGGCTGGCTGGCACTTCTGGCAGCTTGGCCGACATAATGACGGCCGCATCTCCCGTCGCGGCTGCGGCCGCGGCGGGATAATGCATCCTGCCAATGTTATGTGGGACGGGGGGCCCCGGCTGGGCCCCGGCTCAGACCCACTTTCTGGAGACTGCCGGGGCCTGGCCCTGGCAGGCCCCGGCCCACTTTAAGCACTGCTCTCACCCTTAGGTCAAATAAATCAGTCTTAAGATTGCTGGGTGGCAGCAGTTTTGTTAAACACTTTAGAAAGTGCTGCGGCCTCCAGCATCCAAGACTCGCCAAAGTGCGACGGGTGCATTGTTAATACACGCCCGGCTATCCGCTGGTACATGTGCACTCTGCTGCTCTCACGACACGCCGGAAGTGAAAGCACACCCTACGTGTTTATTTCTTTTCTCTTAATAATGGGTGGTATGGCAGAACACATGGGCCCTCATTACGACCCTGGCGGAAAGCGACTGACCGGAGCGCCACAGCGTAAATAGCGTTTCCGCCATTGCACGAAGGAGCAAAGTGCGGCCCATTCCGACCCATCGGGCACGAGCACCACGGCATGGCGGAAGTGCAAAGTCCGCGATGGCGGAAATGACCCCAAAACGGCCCACACCGCCGCCGTACGGCGCCCCAGGTGCAATACCGCCACCCCTCTTAGCGGTCACCGCAGTGTGCGCCTACCGGAAAGTACGGTGCCCGGAAACCACACAACCACTAAAATCACTACCCTGAAACACACCCCAACCCGTCAACCACCCTAGGGAAACCAAGAATAATGGGAAAAGCAGCGAAGAAAGAGTGCGACCGCAAGCGGCAGGTCCACTTCTCCCGTGAGGAACTCACCGTGCTAACAGAGACCCTCCAGGAGAATGCTGCCGTCGTCTTCTGCACGCAAATGACCAGGACGGCACTTGCAAACAAGAAGGCCATATGGGCTCTGATGGCACAGCGGGTAAGTGCGGTGGGGACCGCACCCCGCACCCCACAGCAATGCCGCAAGCGATGGGACGACCTGCGGATACGCGTCCGCAGCATACTCTCTGCCAACCGCAACATTGCCACAGCCACCGGGGGAGGTCCTGAATCACCCATCAAGTTGACCCCCTGGGAAGAAATCTGTGCCTCCACCATCGGAATGGAGAGCATAGAGGGAGTCGGAGGGATGGAGAAAGGAGTGCAGACATCCGAAGATACAGGTAGGTGGGCCAGAAAAAACAATGCCAAATCCACACAGTCCATCCATGTGAAGTACCATGCGTCCACATAGTGCAACAGAAACACATGTCCAGGAGAACGTCCACACACATCGGCCTGATAGCGCACGTTAAAACCCACAATAAATACATAAATAATTAAAAACCCCTAATACACGCACTACACATGCAGCAGGCACACCCTAACTGCAGGCTGCCAAACAACTGCACCCTCACTCCACACACAAATCAAAGCACCTCCAAGGGCCCGGCCCAAATCACCCTCAGGTACCACCCCAATGCATGTGACACAATGCCATTCCAATTCCCACAGACCCACCAATAACCCTCGCCCTCCTCTACTCCACCACAGGGTCCGATCCAAATGACGAGCTACAGGACACCCCTACCAGCACACCTGCAAAGAGGGCCAAGACCAACGGCCAGAGACCCTCCACCTCAGCTGCACGCATCAAGACACGGCAGCAGCACAAATCAGGTGGCAGCACAGAGGAGGGAACATCAACAGGCACCCCAGCAGCCAGCATGCCCACAACACCACCATCACAGGTCCCCCCAATGGATGCCACAGAAGGCACTGCCTCCGGTGGCAGCAGCACCATAGGTGACACCCCATTGATGGCAGCATGCTCCGACACAGAAAACGGGGATGCCGAAGTCAGATCCATCCATGACCTGTCCCAATCCCCCTGTCTGTCCCATCCCGTACAACATGAGGATACCACGCAGGGGCACCCACAAGACGACGACTGGCCATCCCCCACAAGCCCTGTGGCAATGCAACATGAGGACAACAGCCCCTCTGTGACACCCCCGCAAATGGCCTTGGCCCAGCAGAGGCAACAGTCCCTCGACCAGTTGATCGAACAACAGCAGCAACTGGCCACGCTCCTCAAGGACCATGCTGATGAATGTGGGGGCACTAAGGCAGACATAGAAACATCAACTGAGACACTTAGGGCACAAATCGAGAGTAGCACCGAGAGCCTGAGAGTCCAAATGGAGAGAAGCACCGAGAGCCTGAGAGTCCAAATGGAGAGAAGCACCGAGAGCCTCAGGGGGGAACTGCATGCGACGGCCAAGGACGTATGTGCCGAACTTGCCGCAGTGCGCCGTGTGCTCACTGAGCTCTCGCAAACCCTTAGGGACATGCATGGACGTGAGCAGGCAGACACATCATCCGTTGCAAGCTCCGTCCAGGGCAGCCCCCAACGTAGATCTGGAAGGAACCTGCGCTCCACAGGCAGGGGTGCCCCTGATACCCGCAGAGGGGGCTTGCAATAGCGACAGCCCACTGACAATGAGCATCTTTGGACACTGGTGTTCGGGGGGGAGGTAGGGGGGTGGAGGGGGTGTGTTGGGCTCACTTGGGTGGCGGGTCGATAGGGTGTTCAACATGACATCACATATGCCATAAAAAGTGCACGATCAACCAATGAGATGTGTGGACATTGATCTTTGTGTACTAGGCCATCATAGGCGTACAGTCCATATTGTGCATGTCCCAGACACACGCAGTGCCACGAGTCCCGTGTCCATGTATCAGCCACCAGGCGTGAGTGCTAGAAGCATACATCAATGAGATGCTGACGAATGTCACGGGCCTCCGGTGCCTCGCAGACTCCATGAGGTGCTGCCACATCCCCACCCTCATCATGACCATCATCAGGTGCTTGCAGTTCTGCGTCAGGGGGCATGGGCACATTTCTACGTACGCACATGTTGTGGAGCATGACACATGCCATCACCATCTTTGCAACCTTCTCATGGCGGTACAGGAGTGCCCCGCCAGACCTGCTGAGGCAGCGGAAACGGCCCTTCAGTAGGCCGAATGCCTGTTCTATGACTACACGGGTACGTGAGTGGGCATGGTTGTAGTCCTCCTCATGCTGGTCCCGTGGGTTCCGGACTGGTGTGAGGAGCCATCTCTTCAGTGGATATCCAGCATCACCTGTATGTGGACGAGAAACGTATGATGTGGAATGCCATTGATACGTACGCACACCCCCCCCCCTTCCTGCCAGGTCATTGCCAATTCACATACCCCACATCATCATGCATGTAATGAGACTCACCGAGTAGCCAGGATCTGTTCCCTGCGTGTCGCTCCATGTAGCGTGGTATTGTAGAGTTCCTCAAGACCATAGAATCATGGGTTGATCCAGGGAATCGGGCGCAACAATGTGTAATGATCCTGTTGGAGTCACACACCATTTGTACATTCAGGGAATGGAATTGTTTTCGGTTGCGGTACTGGGCCTCCATGGCATGTGGGACGACCAATTCCACATGGGTGCAGTCGATGGCACCAATGCAACCCGGTATGCCGGCAAGTGCATGGAATCCCACTTTCGTGTTTGTAATTTCCTGCTCCGAGCGTGGTAGGGAGATGTAGTCGTCTGCGTGCTGCAGGAGGGCATCGAGCACTTGCAATAGTGTCCGTGAGAACAGTGGCTGAGAAATGCCATGCAACTGTCCGACTGTGTGCTGGTAGGTGCCTGTGGCCAGGAAGTGGAGTACAGACACCACCTTCAGTAGGGGTGGGATGGCGGTTGGGCTATCTATCATGCTGACAAGGTCAGCCTGTGTCATGTCCACAATGGCGGCTATGGTGTCCCGGTCCAAACGGTAGAGGGTGTGGATCTGCTCATCAGTGAGGTTGAACGGATGTGCTCGGAGGCGTGGGATTGCGGGCTGCCTGCGTGGTGGTAGTGGCTGTGCTGGTGGGCCTTGCTGGCCCTGCCTTGCCCTCCTCCTCCTCCTGCGTCTCCTCCGTGCGGCCGGTTGTAGTTGGTGTTCGTCTTCCTCTTGGAGTTGGAGCACTTGCAGTGCTATCAGGTCCCCCAGGGCCAACATCGCGAGTCCTGCCGGTAGCATTTCGGTGTGGTTGTGGGAGGAGACTGGCTGTGCAATTCATGTGTTTTCAGGCTGTATGGCCTCCACCTGTGGTGATTCATTCCACCTGTGCAAACTGCCCTCCCCTTTGGCCGAGCACGTCACGCGCACAACGCTGCAATTCGGGGAATGGTATCTTGCTATTGCTATCATGTATTTGTACCCGATGGCCGTGTTGGATTGGTTGTTATGTTCATTCGGCTATGGTCCCATTGTTTCCCATTCTATCTGTGCAGTCGCGAACAGACTTGTGAAGGGTCAGTGGAACGTAGTACTCGAGTAACGGTGGGCCCTCATGCATCACTGTACCGAGTTGCAACGACGGGCGGGGCGTCCCATTCGTGGGTGAAGGCAGTTGCCATTTTCACACACAGCCGCACTCGATGGAATAATTAGTGATTTCAAACGGCCACAGATGCCTTTCCGACGTGGTGTTGCAAATGAGGAATTCGAAGGGCGGCGCTTTCGGTCTTCAGCTGGCGGCGAGGAGATGCCCACAGGTCTGACTGCAAATATAACGTTCTATTGTTCAATGTCCTTGAGACAGGGCCCATGGCGAGGGAGCAATGATTGATATGAATAGTTTGGGATGCGCATTAGCTACGTGGGCGATGAGGCCGGCCGTTCCCAAATACATGTTACTTCACAACACTGGAATTACGGGCTGGGGCACTGTGGATTTTGCAGGCTGCATAACGCACAGACTCAATGGATGTTTCTAATGTCATGTGAGTAATTATTCAGGCGTTTTGATCCCGGGATGAGGGAATGATGAATGGATGCATGGGCAGGTGATTTGATACAGAGTTTGCCATGTACAGGGCTTCTTGGGATCTATCCGCCTCCCCTACGCTATGTGATGCAGGGCTGCCATAGTGGGACCATCGTCTATCTGGCCTTGTTGAGCCCTCCCTGTCTCGAGGCGCCCTCAGACACTTGTGTCCATGCACGTTGACATTCCCATCTGATGGATTCTGTTTTGACAGACGCATGCACAGGTACACTCGTTTGTGATGGTGTTTGCACCTCGATATAGATGGTTATGAGTCGCAAGTGGTTTTGGGGTGGTGATGATCCTTTTGAGTGGGCTAGCATGCATATGGCTGTGGATTTCGTGTGATCATTGAAGTGAGTTGTTCGGATGTAGTTCTGATGGCCATTCTGTTCTTTTTCTTTTCTTTTGGTTGACAGGTATCTCCTCCCCTTTTGCCACTGCCATCTGTATGCCACTCCTGCAGATGGATTTTACTCCCGACACCTGCTGCTTCGTGTTAATCGGTGGAGCAGCATTACGATCTTATGGGACGATCGCCAATGGCCCACATGCCCTTACGCAGTACTGGTGTCTCGGAGCAACATTTCGGCCTTTCAGCTGGACTAGTGCCTCCCCATTGGGACAGCCCTGCGGTTCTGTGCGCTTCCATGTTGCCTTTTCGTACGTGAATGTGGCTCTGTGTACCATGGGGGTACAGGGCGACACACAAGTAGTGGCTGGTCATTTCTTGCGGATGCAGCCCACAATGGTGATTAGTGTTTTGGAGTTCATGGCCTGATGGCTGTATGGGCTTGGTGTCTTTGATGTGCATAAATTGCTATTCTGATTTGGCCCGTGTAGCGTTTTTCTTTGCAAGTGATGTGGCATATGCCTATTTGGGGGGCGATGTATTGTGAGGAGATCTGCATTGGGTTCCAGCTTCGGGGTTTGGTTGCGTGGTACTGTACTGGGCGCGTTTGCCTACTAAGCCCGTGAGGTCAGGGATGGGGGCTGCCTATATGACAGTTTGAATGTTGTCATGCTCAGGGGCGGGGGATTGGGTTTTGTGTAACAGATGCCGGTCAGCCAGGTGGACTGGTGGAATGATGTGATTTTCGGAATATTGCTGGGCACAGGTGCCTGTGTTTGCGTGCGTTTCTTGGTGGGGGACTGTGGTCATGTCCATTGGGATGGCTTCTGTATTCGTGCCATCTGTGACCTGCAGCTCCCATTGGCCCCTCTTGTGTTGCTTTTGTTCGTTGGCATGCATGGGTGCTTTGTACATTTCAATGGTTGCATTGTGACTTCATTGCACCTACCGGGAGTTGTACTTTGTGGGCAGGGAGCAGTGTACAGGCACTCAGTGGGGCCGTTTACGGTTGATTCGCGATGCCGTACTTCTCGCCATGGCGGAATGGTACATTCCGCCATGCCTGATGGCGTTAGGTACATGTCCGCTAGGGTCGGAATTGGCGTACCGTTGCACCATGGTGGTGTTTGCGGTTTGGCATGGCGCGCGCGCGCGTGCTTGGTGCAGTTAGCGTTGGCGTTCACTACGGTGTCGCTAATGGCTTCGTACTTTGCGGTGACGGGTCATAGTCGCACCGAGCGCTATTCGATGGCGGTATTGCATTTCCGCCATCGTTTTTCGATTTCCGCCAGGGTCGTAATGAGGGCCATAGCCATCATGCTTTCTCCTCTACCGTAAACCGCGTGCAGCAGAAATCACATTACAACATTTTACAAACTGCCACATCAAGGAAAGCCAAACCCCCACCACTGCGATGCCCTTTCCTGACACCTGTGCCTCATCGTTCTGTGCTGTTTGGCAGCTAAGTGGGGTCTCCTTGTTTCTCGGTATAATGGAACTGCTTTATACACTGTTCGCGCAATATTCTTATGAGTGTTTTAGAGGCTAAGGTTATTGTGCATTGTGCGATGCTGACTTGTCTGTGTACTTTCAGATGTTGGCACGCGAGGAGAAGGGGAGAGGGCAAGAGTTGGCGGGGGGAAGAGAGAGGGGGGGAGAATATGCAATCCAGGCACAGGAGGCGATGCAGGTATCAGCCCGGTACCGGGAGTCAACAGGGGGAATAACGCACTCCTCGTGAACCTTCTTTCTCCGCTCTCTCTCTCCCTCTCCCACCTCCCCCTCCCTTCCCCCATCTCTTCCCCTGGCTGCCCTGCTCCATACTCTCTCATCTTCTTCACTGGGCCCCACTCCTAGGCATGAGAACCAGGTGTTTAGTGGCTACTTGCTTGCTTCTCATGCCATGGTAATCAATGTGGGACCCAGGCCATCGTTGATGCCTGGGCCTAGAATTTCATAATAGTCGTGCTCCAGAGGCCTGATTGACGACACATCGTTTTCAAATGGGGTTTTCCCATTCAGAAATGCTTGTAAATAAGGCCCCATGACCTCTGCTGTGCAACTCTCACAGAAGCATGCAGCGTCGTACTGTACTCACCCAGGATATTATATAAAGCTCTTTTCATCTACTTTCCTTGGCCCGGGGCTATGTGGAATGTTCTATCCAGGATTCACATGAGTGGTTCAGCATCTCAATCCCCCCTCGGTCATTCAGAGGGTAGCAACCTGTTTGCAATGATTTTTGCTTGAAGAAATTCAGAGAATTCATGTTCAGGAATCAGAGTACAATTGCCTGTTTTGATTTCTTGGGGCAATCCATGTATTGAGAATACTAGCACAGGCAGAATGTCTGCAGCTATCATGGACTGAAAGAATCTCGGTGACTGGCTGGAGTGCGCTACTCTGCAGTGGTTCAGAGTGCACTATTGACAAGACAGTCCCTGCGCCTATTGTCAAAGTGAAGTGGTAAAGACTCTGATTGTCTTCTGGTTGGACTTGTGTTGGTCAGTTGCTGTTTCCAGTCTGTGGCCAGACACTTCACAGGCACTGTATGTCTGCGCTTTGGGGTGTAGGCCTCTTCAAGATGCTCTGCCTGTTTACAATCTAGCCTGAGTGATGTACAATAGTCCAAGGTGTTGTATTGGACGTCAGCTTACATTCAAGGTCATTTGGTAACATGGGCCTATACACACTGATATTAACGCTACATATGGTGATCCATTCTTGAATGAAACGTATATCATATTACAGTGATATCGTATTGTATTGTATTGTATTGTATTGTATTTATGTAGCGCGACAAGCCCTGAGGCATCTGTGCGCATTTCTTACAGTTGCAGCAGAGTATTTACAGTTCAACAACCACATATTTACAGTTACATCAGTCATTGGTTACATTAGGTATTGATAAGAATTATTTTACAACTTATAGTTAGATAATCCAGAGAATATACAGAGAAATTAGCAGACTTTGTTGGTGATTAGTTGTTAACCTTCATTCTGGATGAGGCACGTTTTTGCGTTGTTTCTAAATTTGTGAAGGATGGCTCCGCTCTATTGAACGTAGGTAGCAAATTCCAAATTTTGGCTGCAAAAACCGGAAAACTGCTACCTCCTGCTCTTTGGAGCTTGAACCTGGGGACAGTGAGGCAGTTAGCTTGGGTGGATCTGGTTCGGTCGGTCGGAGGAGATGCGTTTGAATTTGTCACAGAGGTATTTAGGTGCTACATTGTTTTTGCATTTGAAGGTGAGTGATAGGGCCTCATTACACGGACGGCAGTGGACCAAGGTGCTATTAGCACCCTGGTCCATGCCGGTAAAATACTGGCACCGCCTTGGTGGAAAGGGGAATTACCGCCCTATCCCAAGGTTGGCGGGGCGGTAATTCCCCCTTCCCCCATTGCCCTTCCCAATTCCCATTTTTGCCCCATAGGGCATAATGGGAATGGGGAAGGTGCTAATTACGGCACCGCAAATTGCGGTACCGTAATTAGCTCCCTGGTCCCTTTGCGGGTTGGTTTTTAACGCCTGCAAAAAGCAGCCGTTACATTCTCCAACCCGCAAAGGGACCTCGTAGTAAGGCGGTAAGGGTTTACCGGTACCAGTGAAATACCGGTACCGGTAAACCCTTACCGCCTACTGTGTAATGAGGCCCATAGTGTTTTGAGTCTGATTCTTTGATTGATAGATAACCATTGTACACTGCGTCTCAGTTCTGAGATGTTCAGTGCTCTAGGAAAGTTAGTTGCTGACGACGCACATTGTTCTGGAAGATTTGGAACTTTTTAAAGTTGTGTTGGTTGGTGCCTAGGTATAAGGCATTGCAGTAGTCTAACTTGGAGAGCACTAATGCCCTGGCTAAAGTAATGCAGTTGTTAGTTGTCAACAATGGTCTGCAAGCATTGATAAGCTTGCAGGTATAGGCTGTCGTTGAGGCAGTTTCAGTGATTTATCTTGACAGTGAGAGTGAGTAGCCGATGTAAACACCTAAAGTTTTTACATCTTTGGAGACCTTGATGTTATTACTGTCAATTTTGAAGACGTTAAATTAAGTGTCAAGTCTATTGAGTCTGGTCTGGGTTACTACCTAGAGCAACTCTGTCTTATCATCATTAAAACAGAGTCAATGTTTGGCCATCCAAGCTTGGATAATTAGGTAGATGTCATTTAGACCTTTAGAGTCTATGTCATAGTCACCAGTGATAGGGATCAAGATTTGGGTGTCGTCTGCGTAATTAGTGTAGGAGACACCCAAATGATCTAGATCGTCGCATAGAGACTTTGTAAATATATTGTAAAGCGGCTGGAAGACGCACGAGCCTTGAGGGACCCTGCAGGTGACTGGTGCAGGTGTGGCTGATGCTGTGGGGGCATCTGTCATTGAGGAAGAACTGAATCCACAAGGTGGCATCGTAAGAGAAGTGAGCCGAAGATGAGAGGTGGTTGCAGAGGGTTTTATGATCCACTAGGCTGAAGGCTGCTGATAGATCCAGTAGCAACAAGAGGGCTAGGTTAACTTTATCTTTTATAGTCTACAATTGTGTCACTAGTTCTATCAGAGCTGTTTCTGTGCAATGTCTGGGTCGGAAACTAGATTGGCGGAGGCATATTTGTCCTAATGTACTGAGGAACAATGCTATGTGCCGCCACTTCCTGTTTTGTTAGGGGGTGAAAGGTTGTGTGCCTTCAGCTATCCCTCTGCAAATACCTCCCATCTCGAGCACTCCCCTCCTCTACCTCTAACTCCCTCAGGGTCAGTCGTTTCTGAAAGAGACGAGCTGGGGGTAGATCTCTGTCTTCGGCTGCGGCCTCCCTCACTGCCACTCTAAAACTTGAGGAGAACCATCTCTGGTTCCGGAAGCACCTCAAGACCGTCCTCTTTGCTTCTGTCTTTGCCCCCCCTCTCCCCTGCTGATTCTACTCTCCCTCGGCACCATGCACCTGGCCACCCTCTTTCCCCCGGGCCCAGGTACCTGCTCCTCTTGCCACCCGCACGCACTGCCTCCAGGCCACCCCTTGCACTGGGGTCTGTATCTGTACCCATACAGCCCCCACCCCTTTGTTTTGTTCTTCCTGCACTTATCAGACCTACCCAGCCTGCCGCCTTAAACCCAGCACTGCCACTGGCTGGCTGCACTCCCTCTGTTTGTTGCCTTTTTATTTATTTATTTATTATTATTTATGTTTTTTTTCCTCCTTGCTCCGCACTCTCCTTTTGTTCCCCCTTCCATGCACTTCTCCCTCTCCCCCTCTTCCATGCACTTGCGCCTTCTCAATGTCACTGGGCCTAGTAAGATCGTTGTTTTTGTTTCTCCTCTGTTCCCCTTCCCTTGCCACTTGTGTATGAGCGCGATAGAAATAAAATATCAATATCAATATCAATTTCCGTGATGTCACTTGGAGGTGGGGTCAAATGACATCACTTCCTGTTGTGTCATCAGGTCAAGGGTCGTGTGATGTCACTTCAGCTACCTCTGGCATTGTTATGTTATGTTATGTTATTTTGCATTTATATAGCGCCTTATATACCATTGGTATGGTCTGAAGGCGCTGGTAGGTTGAACGCCCTTGGGAACTGAAGTTCAGGTCAGTAGAGAGAGTAGGGGGGGAGTCAAAAAGTGCGTGTGCGCACCATGTATGTGTGCAGCTAGTGCGAAAACAAGTGGTAGCTGCTTCATAGCTGTAGGTGTGGTGGTTGAGAGATCAGGAGTATGTGTTCGTTCTGGTCGGCTTTATCCGGAACGAGTTTGGCTGCGTTAGGCCTGAGAAGAACGCCTGGCTGGGTGGTGAGAAACCAGCAATGTTTACTTAGAGTGATGTGGAGTAAGCGGGAGATGTAGATATGGGAACAGTTATACCGAATGGTGTCATAGTATCTCTGCGTTCTAGATGAGTGGTGGTGTAAGGGAGAGGGTAAGCGTGGGGTGTGGCGTGATGTATGTTTTCAAGAGTTTCCTTCATTCCAAGGCATGTTAAGTATCGTCCGTTGCACATAATCGTCCGTTCCTCATACTTGACCGCTACACACATTCGTCTAGTCCGCACCCTACGTTTGGTTCGCACCCTCGTCCAGACCGCACCCTCGTCCAGGCCGCACACTTCGTCAGGTCTAGACATTTGTCCAGACTATATGCTCGTGTAGTTTATCCACTCGTCCAGTCTACATACTGGACGAGGTAGGACATTCGTTCAGTCCATAATCAGTCGTGCGCTCCCCACACTCATGCGCTGTCCAGACTCATGTGTTCCCCACGCTTATCCGCTCTTAAAATCATCCGCTCTCAAAGTCATCCGCTCACAAAGTCACCCGCTCTCCACTCTCGTCCGCTCTCCATTCTCAAACCGCTCTCCGCACACTCACCCGATCTCCACAGTCCTCCGCTCTCCACAGACCTCCGCTCATTTCGGTTCCTCATACTAAGCCGCTCTATCCACTCAACCGTTTTCCGCGCTCAACCGCGCTCATCTGCTCCCCACAACTTGTCTGCTCACACACACTCATGCGCTCTCCACACTCATGCACTCTCCGCTCCCCACGCTCATCCGCTCCCCCCGCTCCCCACGCTCATCCGCTCCCCACGCTCATCCGCTCCCCACGCTCATCCGCTCTCCACGCTCACCCGCTCAGCCACAATCACCACATTCACCACACTCCCCCGCTCTCTACACTCGCCCGATTTCCACACTCATCGGCATTACGCTCTCGCTCTCATCTGCACTACGCTCTCGCTCCCATCCGCTTCCCACACTCATCCGCTCCCCACACTCATCCGCTGTGGTGAAATTATGTCCCTGGTGGGCAGATGGCCCTCTGAAGAGCATTCACAATGCAGTGCACTCAGTTAGGAAGTTGCAAATTGAAGCCCACCGTCTCCATATTATCAGGCCTTTAGAGCATTCTCGCAGAAAAACATGCAGATGTCCTGGAGCACTGCATCCATTCTTTCCAGAAATCTCTATGGTAACTTTTGGCACGCATCCGCACAAAAATCCATGTCTATCCCTGTTTGAAAGAGAGAAATGGATTTGCTACAATAACAGATCATACCAGTTCTCTAGTACAATGTACAATAATGCACAGTTAACTTGACAGGTGTATTTGCAGAGTGCACATTCCCCCCCCCCCCCCCCAGCGGTATCTTGGAGATATTGACAGATAACAGATGTTTATTGTTGCTGGACTGAATGGTACTCATTTGAGCAACCTCAGAAGGATGAAGGGTTGAGTGGACCTGCTGGGATCGAACCTGCGACCAGGGGGTCAAACACAGGCCCCTCTAGTGGACCCGGGAAAGTTGGGTGAGTAATGACGTTTCTGTGCACTGTATGGCAAAGGAGGTGAGAAAGTGGGATGCCCAGGTTTTCACCCACTTCGGGTGTCTCAGCCCCACGCGTCCCTAAAGTGGAGAAATGCACTAGGACAAAGCTATTAAGCATTTGGCGAACTTTTAAAAGTTTCGCATTTTTGCATTTTGGTTTGAGGTAGAAATAAACCGAATTCAGAGGTTGAAAATAACCTCATAATCGGCAGTATTTACCCGAATACAGCATGAACTTGTAATCGGGTGGGCGGTAAAAAGAGGCGGCGCTCGAATTTCGTCCTAGTTTCACCATTACCCACTGACTGGTATTGAGGGCCCAACGTGTGCGGCAGAAGCCAACCGAGAACGGAGAACTTTATACCCACCAAGCTGTCCAAGGCGTTTAACAAACATTCATTATTTTATGAACCATTCACAATTATTTGCACGCGCGTATGCGGCTCTTCTGAGAGACCGCGTCTCTGTTATAATGTAACCGAACAGATGGTGAATACGGCGCCGTTTGCACATAGGATGTACTCGCGGAATTTGGCTAATTAAGTTTATCTCTTAACACAGCTGTGAATGCATGGGGTCCTACTGCAGGCACTCCTCCTTAACAAATAACGGCCTGGTGCTGGGTGCGGTCAACATTTGCACAGTAAAGGGTGCCAGGCAGTTTGGCACCCCACCTGCCACCTGGAGGCTGGATCGTGAGGAAAGAAAAAAGCAAATGTATGCAAACAAAGGGGGGTCTGGGAATCTCTCTACCAGCACGAACACAGCCCAATGACCTGTTCTTGGGTGAATAACCCCTGGGAGAGATTCTACCAAGTCTTTAGCTCACTGTCCCTTTCACAGAGAAGAAATTTCCCGGCATATCAGCCTTTGTCCTGCCCAGGGGCAGTCCAGCGCCGAAATGCTAGGCAATTCTCCTCTGAACAAGAGTACCATCAGTAACCCCATACACGTGTTTCAGCCTTGTTGGGCATCATCAGACGTGGACCCCTTGCTCACTGTTCTTAGAGAGGCACCAGTTTCACCTCACTGATGATGCCCAACAAGGCTGAAACACGTGTATGGGGTTACTGATGGTACTCTTGTTCAGAGGAGAATTGCCTAGCATTTCGGCGCTGGACTGCCCCTGGGCAGGACAAAGGCTGATATGCGGGGAAATTTCTTCTCTGTGAAAGGGACAGTGAGCTAAAGACTTGGTAGAGTCTCTCCCAGGGGTTATTCACCCAAGAACAGGTCATTGGGCTGTGTTCGTGCTGGTAGAGAGATTCCCAGACCCCCCTTTGTTTTGAAGAAAAAAGCAAACGCGATGACGTCCCTGTGCAAAGATCCTGCACACGCACATGCCTAAGAGCACTGCATTTTAGGCCACAGAGTCGAGCACAGTTGCCTTAGAGATCATGTTTTCTAGCTGATATTGTTTTGTTCTGTCATACAGCCGGTGTGGATGTGTGTGTGTACTGGCAAGATGGTTTGGCAACGAATGTTGTTGTCTTCTATTCGTTGTCCTACTCTTTTCCAGTTTTTGGTCCTGGCGTCCAGTCTATGGAATCACAAGGCCAACTTCTGCGTCTGACTCATGTCTGGAGAACTACTGCACAAGCGGGCCAGCCACATGCCACGTGGGGTTTGAGACATTAGTCCTACCTCGCCTGCATTTTTAAAAATATTATTATTTTCTTTGCATTTGAAGGGTCCACAAGAACTTATATTAGATAAGATTCCCTGCTGCCACCAGCCCTTGGTGACTAGTATGTGTTTTGGAAAATTCTGTGACAAGGTGGGAAGATAGTTACGGATCAGAAGCATATAATAGACTCTATGATGGACATTATTTTTTTTTTGCTTCAACTTTATTAAGATTTCAAGATTGTTAAACACGATACAGCCGATTGTAAAAGATTTGTCCAACAATAGACGAGTCACAAAGTCACTTAACAATGGCCCATAATTGCATCCATACCTGACCGTCCATTTCATGCTCATTCCAGGGTGAACGCACCTTTCCACATCATGCCCCTTTCCAATCAGCGCCCTTCACATCCCTCACTTCACACCCCCGCACAGTCATATACCTGGTTTGGAATTCTTACCATTCCATTTCAATATTCCCGCCCCTGCCGTGTATGGCCGCCGTAATCCTCTTCATCGCATAAATATTCTTCCCCATGTTCATCCATTTTTTCTTGCTCGGGAGCGTTACCTTCTTCCAATGCAATGCTAAACATGCTCTGCCCGCCAGCAGCAAGAAATGCAGGAGTTGCGGCAGACTGCCATATTCCTCCTCCCCGCCTTCCACACCAAATAAGACCAGCAGAGGTGACTTAGTTCTGTGGACTCAGTCCAGCTCTTTGATCCAGCCCAGCACCTCATCCCAGAACATCTGGACTCTCACACAGTCCCACCACATATGCTAACAATCTGCCCTTTCTCCACATTCATGCCAGCAGAGAAGGCTCACCCTGGGAACATCTTGGAGAGACACAGTGGGTCATACTGCCATCTGTGGAGTAGTTAAATCGCATGAAGTTTGTACTGGGATGCGATTGCATCCCAGTACAAACCCAATTCACCCTGGAATGAGCATGAAATGGACGGTCAGGTATGGATTTGATTATGGGCCATTGTTAAGTGACTTTGTGACTCGTCTATTGTTGGACACATCTTTTACAATCGGCTGTATCGTGTTTAACAATCTTGAAATCTTAATAAAGTTGAATGAAAAAAAAATGTCCATCATAGAGTCTATTATATGCTTCTGAGCCTCAATGGAGACAAGACGGAAATCATGATATTAGGTCAACAGAACATCCTAGACAAACTTGACAAACTGTACGCTAACTTCTCCATTGACAACTCCATCATCCCTGTATCCACAGCTGTAAAGACCCTGGGAGTATACCTTGACTCGTCAATATCGATGACCAGACAAGTCAGCGCAATCACCTCCGCATCTGCACACACCACCAAACTCATAAACGCCATCAAGCCATACCTCTCTAAACCCAATTGCCTCTCTATAGCGAGGGCAACCATTGGAGCCAAACTGGACTATTGCAACGCACTCCTAGCAGGCACATCAGCCAAAAACCTAAACAGACTTCAAGTCACTCAGAACAATGCTCTCCGGGCCGCTCTTAGTATCCCAAGAAGAGAGCATATCACCCAGGCCAGGGTCTCAGCCCAATGGCTCCCGATCAAAGAGCGGATCACTCTCAAAATCCTCACCCTCACTCACAAATGCCTGTCTCTCTCTGCCCCGTCCTATCTATCAGAAACCATCTTCAAACCATCCTCCTCCCGTCCCACTAGATCGCATTACTCCAATCTAATCTGCATCCCACGCATCAAAAAAGCCAAAGCCGGAGGCCTAAGCTTCCCCTACATTGCAGCCAAGACCTGGAACGCTCTTCCTGCTGACATCAGAGCGGAAAACTGGTGTCCAGTCATAATATCGAATACAAAATTTCGAATGGCAAAAAAGTCGAATCAAAAATGTCGAAAAAAAAAATGTCGAATTATTTTTTTTTCGATATTTTTTTTTGGGCTCTAGTTTATATAAAAAAATAGGTAAAAACAAAAACAAAAAAGAAAAAATGGGGGTTGGGGGGGAACCCCCCCATTTCGAAAAAAAAACGTCATAAAAAATAAATTCGACATTATTTTTTTTGACATTTTTGTTTCGACTTTTTGACTTTCGAAATTTTTGATTTCGAAATTATGACTATAAACCGGAAAACTCACTCCCTATTTTTCACTCCCTATTTTTCGCAGGAAACTGAAAACCTCCTTCCTAGTATAATAAA
The DNA here is from genome assembly GCF_040938575.1 of Ambystoma mexicanum. Classification (NCBI taxonomy): domain Eukaryota; kingdom Metazoa; phylum Chordata; class Amphibia; order Caudata; family Ambystomatidae; genus Ambystoma; species Ambystoma mexicanum. Next base: position 1,259,321,610 of record NC_090935.1, read on the forward strand.
TAAGAAACTCTCAGGAATCCATATAAATATACTGCATTGCTAATGTATTCATGTCCACTGTAAATACTGTACTTGTATGTATTACTGTATCCTATGTAACTAAGATATTGTCTGTAACAAGCGCCACGATGCCCCCGGGCTGATGTGCGCTCTACAAATCTGAATAAATAATAATAATGATAATAATTGAGACTCTTTATGCCCTGCTGCACATTTTCCGCCATAGCGTTTCATCCACCTCCAGACCTAACTCCCCTTGCCACTTGGTCTGAAGCTTCTCCGATTTCTCCTTCCCCACCTCCACCAAGGCCCCGTACATGGAGGAGGTCAGCCCATTCATATCCCCTCTTGAGTCCAAGACTTTCTCGGACAGGGTCAGCTCCTTCTGTACCAGTCCCACCAGGACTCAGCCATGACCACCCCCTTCAACTGGAGGAACGAGAACACTGACAGATTCCCAATGCCCAGTGCTTCTTCAAGACCATCAACAAAATAAACTGATCGTCCCTCAACAGTTGCCCCACCCTTTCCAGCCCTGCCTCAAACCATGACTGAAACCTGTCCAGATTCAGGACCAGTTTACTAACTCCCCGGGCCCAAAGATGACTCAGGGGGAGGGCCACATCGTAACACCCTTCATATCTGGGCCCTTTCACCAAATATTCCAAATAACGTCTAAAATGGATTGTTCTTTATTCTTTCTCGAGAGGTGCTCCCTAGGCACCCATATCTATTCCCCACCATAGCCAGATGGAGATAAAAATTGTCCTGCGCTACCCATTGGTGGACCTTCTGGTCCATTAAATGTGGAATTACAGTTTAAATATATGTCTGGGAATCCTACTCCACCTCTCTCCTTTGGAAGCACTAAGGTTTCGTACGCCACCTGGCCTTTTTCCCCTGCCATAAGAATATCAGGACATGACCCTTAACCTCACGGAACATGGAGTCCGACATTTTAATTAGGAGTATCTGGAACAAATACATAATTCTGGGGAGAAAGTTAATCTTTATAGTATTTAGTCGCCCCAACCACGAGATTGTCAGTTTACCCGATTTCTCCAAATCTCTGAATTGCTTTTCTAGGAGAGGCGGGAAATGTGCTTTGTATAAGACCCCGATTTTCTTCGGATGTTTATGCCCAGATAAAGTAACTGATTTCCACCAACCTTCATCCCCAGCGTGGCCAGACCCGAGTTTGTATTGGGCTATATGTGGATGATATCTTGCTACTCCTCAGAAACGCCATGTCTTCTGTCCCAGCAGTGGTGGAAATTGTAGAGCAATATGGAGCCCTTTCAGGCTTTAAAATTAACAAAGGGAAGTCCATCTTTTTCCCCTTCGACTGACTGGGGGAAAACAGGCTGCAGAGTCTGGCCATGCTGGGAATGAAGGTTGGTGGAGATCAGTTACTTTATCTGGGCATACAGCTCCGTGAGAAATGGGGGGAGCTTATACGAAGCAAATTTCCCACCTCTCATATTCAGAGATTTGGAGAAATCAGACATGGCGTTTCTGAGGTGTAGCAAGATATCATCCACATGTAGCCCCAGTTTGTATTCTCCCCCCACAAGAATCCCTACCATTAGGTGGTCCTCGCTTAAGCTCTGGGCTAGAGGCTCCATTGAGAGAGCGAAGGGGAGCAGCGAAAGGGGACAGCCCCGACTCATACCCCTTCCCAATCCAAACCAACGTGAGGATTTCCAACTGATGGCTACGCAGGCCTTCGGCGCACAATAAAGCACCATAATACCTTGCCGAAACTTGGCCCCTATCCCAAACTTCACTAAGAGCGCCTTCAAAAACTCCCAATCTACTCTGTCAAATGCTTTTTCAGCATCGAAAGAAAGAAGCGTAGGGTCCCCCATCTGCCTCAGGCCTCTTCAATCAAGTGTAGGGATTGCTGCATTGTGTCTGCTCCTTGTCTCCCCTTACAAAACCCACCTGGTGTAACCGCAGCATATGCTCATCAAGTCTCGAGGCCAGGACTCTCGTGAATAATTACGCATCCACATTGAGCAGCAAGATTGGGTGATAGGAACTGCATGCCCGTGGGTCTCTGCCGTCTTTGTGTATCACCAAAATGAGAGCCTGTACAAACGATTTGGCACCCCGCCCAGTATCCAGGATGCTATTAAACAACTTAACTAAGTGAGGGACCAAGGAGCCTGCAAACGTCTTATATAATCCAGTGTTATACCCATCCTCACCCAGTGCTTTCCCCAATTGTAATTTATGGATTGCTACTATGATCTTGTCTCCCGTAATTGGGGTATCCATTTCCGTGGCTTGCTCAGGGGTCAGCGATGCTAACAACACTTCTTCTAGGTAAGCCTCAATTCCCTCTTGGCCCAGTCGGTCCCTACCATTATATAGACTTTCATAGAAACCTGCAAACATCTCCCCTATTCCCCCCATTGATGTCTCCAAGGCACCTCCCGGCCCCTCCACTTCCGCTACCCACCTATTAGCCCGCTGGCCACGCAGTCTTTCGGCCAGGAGGGCATCCTCCTTGCCCCCTTTCTCATTGTATTTCTGCTTCAGGAACTGAAGTTTTCTGAAGTAATCCTTCCCTCCTCCAGAAGCCGAAGTTCCTCCCTCTTACCCCTTGCTTCCTTTACCCATGCACCACCTCTCCCATCCAAACGGTGTATTATTCCTTCTAACGCACCTATCTCCTTCTGCAGCCTATTCTCTAGCAACGTCCTCTCCCTCTTCTTGCGGGCCCCTTCTCTGATCAACAGCCCCACCAATTTGCCTTCCCCACATCCCAAACTATGGCCTGATCCACTTCCCCTGTGTTGTTTAGACAGAAACACTCCTGTATCGCCTCCTCCAATTCCTCCCTAAACATCATATCCTTCCAGAGGGACTCATTACACCTCCACTTAGAACTATTTAAGCCCAGATCCGTCCATGCCAAATCCAGGGACACCATATTGTGATCGGACCAGGCAATCGGGTGTATGTCAGCCTACCTCACGACTTCCAAGAGATCCCTTGATATACAAAGGTAGTCTATGCAGGTATAGGTACCATGAGGTGTGGAATAAAAAAGTGAATCCCCTTTCCCGTGGATGAAAAAACCACCACACATCATCTCGCAGTCCGTGTGAGTCAAGGCATGTCTGTAAACCTTGCCCCCCATCTGAAAGGGGCCCCATGGCCCCATGGCAGCTGATCCCACAGACCATTTGTCCAGCTGTAGATTTGCCCACATATTAAGATCCCCTCCCAGAATCAGATCTCCCGTCCCCTCGTTCAAAGCCCGTTCCAACATGTCCCCCCGTCCCCTCTGTACTAGTCTGCCATCATCATACTTCAGCTTATTCGTCTGGGCTGACCACCTTATATTCAAGACAGTTTCTCCCTGGATCCTGCAAAGTCTCTGTAAACTCTTCCCCCTCCCAACACTTCCCTTTCCCCAACTCCCCTTCTAACCTCTCCCCTCGCTCCACCTCCCTTTTTCCCCCGAAGCACCGGGAGCCCTCCAGTTAACATCACTGGACGAACACCAGGCCACCAATAGGGCCCAAATCACTGGGTCCTCTCACAGAACACATCACAAATACGAGCCCCCACTACATCCCCATTCCACCGCACCAATTCCCCCCACCTTCCCTCACACACCTCTGTGCCATTTCCCCTTTTGAGGAATATCCACCCCCAAGTCCAGCCACTGCGTCCTCCCCTGGGTCAGTTACTCCCCAGCAGTACCTTCCGCCCCAAATCTACATCCTTTTTGAAACAGCCCCCCACCCCTCACTCTCACCAAAATAAAAAATAAAAAAACCAAGAACCTCAGGAATGCCCCTACCACCATCATCCTCCCCCTTGGAGGTGGCAGGGCATCAAAGTCAGGAAGTCCCAGCCGGAGGGGAGTTCAACTTCCTGAATTTCCTCAAACGGGGCACTTTGCACCTGTTTGGCCCTTTTGTATGCCATTGTCTGTCCTCAGGGCCCTTCACTTCTCCTTCCGTTGATAACTCCCCCTCTCCCATCAATTCCTCCCTGACCCACTGTATATCATCTTCCATTACCAGTTCATAATTATAGCCATCAACCTCAAAGGATATGGAGAATGAGAAGCCCCATCTGTATCTCACCCCCTTTTCATTCAGCCATTTCATAAGGGGGGACACATAAACGCCTCTTCATCAGCGTGAGAGAGGATAGATCCTGAAAAATTGAGATTTCCGCATTGCCCAGCACCACTGTGCCCTGTCCCCTTGCTCTTTCCAGAATCTTCTGTTTGTCCGGGTAGTTGTGGAAGTGAGCGAGGACCTATATCGGCCCCTTGCTCATCCCACCCGCTCTGTGCACCCTATCCATTTTAGGTTCATCAATATTTTTACCACCAAACAGAACATTCGCCAAGTCATGGATGATTCTCTACAGATTCTCCTTCTTTCTCCAGGATTCCAAAACTTTGCAGGTTATTTCTTCTCTCTCGGTTTTCAAAGTCGTCCATTTTAAGAGCCATTTCCCCCTCCTTTCTCTCCAACTCTGCCAACCTCATATCCATCTGAGTCTCGAGTGTTTCAAGGGAGAACTGATTATTCTCGACTGCTTGCAGCCTCTAATCCATTTTGTAGATTCTGCCGTTGATTCCGTCCACAGGGGGAATCGCCCCTCAATCTGGGATCAGCTCTGCATGGCCTCAGCGGACCCCCCCCCCGCCGCACCGCAACTGAAGGTTCCCAACATTCACTTCGCGAAGCATCTACGTCTCCACCAATGATTTTCCTTTCCTGGGGGACAACGGGGATAGCAGGTGGCATGGTCCCTCTTTCCCTCGACTCCAACATGGACGTCTTTCGACTCCGCCTCTGTTCTTGCTCTGGAGGCACCTGAGCCCACAAAGAAGTGGATCCCAGACAGCCTACGGTCTGAGTGCCAGGCCCACGCTCCCAACCGCTGACCCTATGCAAGGGATGGGAACTCAAGGTGGGCACATGCCCCAGTCCGCAACCTGTGGGGTCACACCTTAGTTTCCAGACTCAGGGACCAGGCACACACCCTCTTAAAGTCATCCACTGAGGGTCCATTGCCGATCCTGTGGACTTTCCACCTCATTTGTCACAGCCCCAAAGTCCAGGAAACCAATCAAATCAGTGGCGCCAGCGCCTCTAAGAGCCCCTCTGATCTGGACCTTCACCCCTTCAATCACTGGGCTCTTTCCAGGATCAACCCAGCCTAGCCAGACTTCTTGTTCCCTCCTTTCACTAGCCCACACGGAAGTGTCCCTACAGCGAGGGGGTGAGGGGCTAACGCTCCGGGACCCAACCCCAACACCAGCTCCTCACCGAACACTTCACTCCAAGCAGCCCAGGCCTCTACTCACTTGTCAGACGTCTCTTCCCGGGCCACTCAGAGCTGTGGCATCTGGAGCTCTGTGTCGGGAGAAGCAGTTTCACTTTCACGCTGCTGGCTTCAGCACAGTGTATCTTTGTCCCTCCTGCTTCGTTTCTCTCCAGACTTCAGGTGCACAACTTCGAGGTGTTACCTCACGAAGGGGTGCCATCAGTATTCACCCAGGGGGGTTAAAAGTGGGGGCTCATACCACTTCTCGACCCGTGATCTGGTAGCGATGCGATTAAGCTGCCTGTATCTGCGCGCTCCCTGGTGGCCTCGATGATGGACATTATTGATACCTTTACCGTTCGTTTTAACAACATATTCATGATTATTTGTGGTGACTTGAACATTCCCTGTATTGATAAAAATGTCACGATTACTGATGATTTTGAATAAGGGCCATGAGAGAGTGAAGTTATGGTGGAACGCAATGAATATGAGGGATTTTTACATGCTCGTAGGCCAAACTGCTGGTGATATTAGAAGCAAACTGGATCTTACTTTAGAGTGTTGGATTGTTTTTTTGTTTCAGGGAACATGATAAATGATGTAAAAACCTTTCAAGTGATGCCCAAGGGAAAATGTGACCATGCCTTAATACAAATGACTTGGTCCATCGGCCTAAAACAAAAACACAACCTGGTTGACAAATGTGGATATCTCGCAGAGAAGAAGTAATTTACGCACGAAGCCCCGGGAGATTGGGGAACTCTTAATAAAATGTAATAAGAAATTGAGGAGTAACCCGTTGGAGGTAAACTACATTCCACTTCTACAGGACTTCATGGTAAGCAATAAGAGAGGAAACAAATTGAATGTTCTGCCCAAACATTCCTATGATATGCGGATAACACTAGAAAAAAAACAGCTGCAGAAGGACTTGCAGAGAATTAACAATTCGAGAGTGATGAAAGATTTGAATTGTCTAGAAATAGGAAACAAAAGTATAAAAATTGGTTGTCATTGCACAAGGCACAAATGTTAGTCAGACTTCGAGGCGATGTTAAGCACCATCAGGAATAAAGACTTGTGACAAAAATGGCAACTGATTAATAAATAAATCTCTACCCAAGTAACTGTTTTAACAAATGTAGTTATGGAAGACGACTGGGTAACATTTCATGGAAAATTATTTGCTCGTCCAGAAACACGTAACCTGTCTGCTCAATCGAGTGCCAAAACTCCATGGGTTTAACAATATGATTCTTTGGATTTAGAATCATTGATTAAGAAAGCTAATCTGTCGAGGGCCCGCAGCCCCGAAAAGCCTCACAAACATTATGATTAAGAAATCTCTGGAAGTCTGGATTCATTTTATTGATAAATTGTTTGACCAGGTAATACAGTAATGAGATGTTCCGGAGTCGTGGAGATGTGCTATAATAGAGTCGATATTTAAGAGGGGCAACAGGCTGACCCTGTTGACTATCACTACTTCTATCTCGCCTGCAGAAGTGGGTCAAAGATAAAAAAAGATGTGATCCGCGGCAAAAAGGATTTATAAGGGGCGTCGGGACTGACATGAAGTTGTTTCTCCTTAACATTTTGAAATGGAAAGCTTTAAAAAACAGTTAAAAAATATATGTGGCCTTTGTAGATTTGAAAAAGGCATTTGAAAGCATTGATAGAGAACTCCTTTGGCCTACATTAGAGACCTGGGAATGTCCAATGGATTTATTATCCGCAATTAAGGCTCTATACACTACTACAAAAGTCCAGATACGACTAAATGCCCAAGGTCTCTTAACTAAAACGATCAATACATATAGAAGGTTGAAACAAGGATGCCCGTTGGCCCCGACACTCTTTAATCTGTTCTTGTCTGACCTTGCTGACAGTCTAAACCCTATCAGATCCTTTCCCACTAGGATGGGCGATCAAGAGCTGGCTTGGATTCTTTACCTGGATGATCTTGTCTTGATTGACCAGACTCATATAGGCCTCGAACACAACTTGAATGACCTGCAAGATTGCATGACCAAAAATGGCCTTTAGATAAACGTGTCTAAAACTAACATTTTGACCTTGGGATCGAAAAGAGGGTAGACAAAAACAAGTCTTTAAATGGTACTTGGGGATACACAAGCTTATTGAAGTTATCTCTATATCTGTCATGGCCACAGGCCCCAGAACACAAAAACCACACCATCTAATGATGGGGGCAATCGGTCACTTGATTCACTTATGTCCCTTTGATCTTGATCCCGACGCCGCAGCACCACACTCCGCATCCACGAACTCAGACCCAGTGAAGAAGAAGAAAGACAAGTTTAGAACATCCGTCCTAGGTCCGCGTCGCATTTGAACCACGCGCGCCCCCTAGTTAACTATACTGCTGCAGCTTCGTTCCTCATTCCCTCCGGCTGCCGCCTCGAGCTCCGCAGCTTGTGCCGGGCCGGCAACATCGCCTGCAAGGGAAGTAAGCAAAAGAACAAACATCAAAAGTGGAATGGACAGCAATACAAGACAACAAACTTTACAATACAACAAAAACAGACGAGGAAAGACAAAGGCAAACAGGAACACTTACCTGAAGTATAGTGGCTTAGTCGCAGCAGGACTGGACTAACACATGTAAGGGACCAGTGAAGGAACTCGGTCAAGATCATACAAGCGTCCCTGCTAGAAGCAGCAGGACAGAGTGCTCGCCAAAAACGAATCAACAGGTGAGCTTTCCAGGGACAGCGCATCCCACGGGTACCACAGTTTGGGAGAAGGGGTCTGGAAGGGGATCAGGCGCACAAGCTGGCATACTCACACACCCCCTATTCTCCAGGCAGGAGCAGTCCCAAGCAGCATCACCTATTACCACCAGTCACAACATAAGTGCAGAGGTCGAAGTTGAACCCGAGCAACCTCACCCCCGGGAGGGCTGCAACCGTGCCCCAACACCTCCGCATAGACAAGGTGAGCATAACAATATCCTATTTAGGTTTGCAAATGAATTCCAGCATATATACTTTTCTCAGCTACAGGAAGTTAAAAGATAAAATGAAGAACTTGACGATGCAGGGATCATTAATTCATAAAAAATATGAGACATTTTCGATCTTGCCTGTGCTCACTTTTTTTTAATGAAAGTTACTCCAATTATAACATATGGTGCAGAGGTGTTTTTGTCTACTCCGTGGAAAATATGGCCATCATTGGAGAGCACCTTTTGCAAAAGAATGTTAAGATTACTGAGAGGTCTCCCAATTTCCATAATAAGATACAAATTAGGCTTAATATCCCTGCATGCTAAAATTGTATGGAAGACTTGCTTCATTCTGAAAGTGGATTTTGTTGGCTTCTGCTCTTCCATACCAGATTGTGTTTTTAGAAATGAACAGTGGGAAAGCAAGCTTAATTAACACTTGGAACTTACCATGTTCGACCATTTTAGAGCAACTAGGAACCTCCCAAGAGATGCTGATGACGAATCCAGCTTATGTGAAAAAGAAATTATGGGAACAGGATTGGATACAGACGACAGGAACAAAAAATAAATATTGCCCCATTAGTAACTCGAGAACGGAAACCAAAGCATATAACTTCTTACCAAAATATTTAATTAGATTCCCATGTCCGTTAATGAGAGATAGATTCATGAGGTTTCGAAAGAACATACTCCCCACAAAGCAAATTTTAATGGTATATAAAAAGATGGACGGAGAGGCAAGCTGTAGATTTTGTTTAAATACAGATGATTTAGAAACACATAACAATGTTTTGTCCTGGCCTCACGATGCTAAGAACTAGATATATGGGAAGGTTCATCGAAGCGAGACACTTATATAGCAGATGACTGCTGTGCATTATTTTTAACAGGTGAAAATCTATCCATGACGATTGCCCTGATAAAGATCTTAGGTGAAATATTTCATTAAACCAGCCATGCCATCTGGGATTATGAAATGATGTTAAGAGAGAGGGAGTAATTTTTTTATTTAATCATGTGAATACGCTCCTCATCTTATGCTGGCTTCTTATCTTTTATTTTTGTTGATGGAAATGTATGTATACATTGATGAATACGTTTTTAGGTATGTAAAGAAAAAGGTTTGCAATAAACTACTTATCTTAATAATAAAAAATAAATAAAAAAATGATGTCATGTGTGAATAAAGCATTGGTCACTTCAAATACAATTACTTTTTGAAAGAGTAAATCAAATATATTAGGTGGTTTAAGCAGAGAATATTTTTGACACTTATTGGGAAGATATTTGTAGAAAAATAAATCCATATTTCTGGAAGTGTCTATTGAATCAGATTAATACAATTTAGAATGTTCAAGTTTCCTGGACCAGAATCGAATACTGAATTGCACAAACTTAATGTTCACTTCATTAGGTGTTTTTCAAGAAATGGCGTTCTGAAAAGGATATTATTGCAGATTTTTGCCCTCCCCTCCCAAGTAATCATGGATTTTAATCTTGATGCCTTTCAAAAACACTGGTCAATCGGTCCGAATCGACTTTCAACTTCTAATGGGCTGCCAGCAAGGCTTTCCGGCTTCGCCCAGGTGGATTGGGGGCTCCAGGTTCTTTAATTCACACATTATTCAAAACGTTTGCTCATTCTGAACCCTTCCTGCACAGCTTGTCTTGCTCCATGGGAATTGCCTCTTGCTTTACTGTTTTCCAGGGCCACCATTTGAACACTTGGATAACTGTCCATTGCATTTAAGGCTGCTTGGTGGCCGCTTCATCCATGCTAGGTCTTTGTGACACTGGTGTCCTGTTTTTAGACCACATTTTCTAAAATGTCTACCAGAAGCATTGGGGTGTTTTTAACAGGACCCGCAAATCTGCCTTCTTGATCAGGGGGTTTTGCTGGTTTGGGCCCTAATCATACGTTTCCTGATAAGAAGATACTTCATTGTTTAGATGTTACGATGGTCGCATGTGGAGACATCGCAGAAGGGTTGCAGGAGGGATGTCATTTCACCAAAATGCCAGGGGTAGCGAAAGTGACATCACATGACCCTTGTTCTCTGGTGACATAACCGGAAGTGATGTAATTTGATCCCGTCCCCAAGTGACATCACAGGAAGTGATGGCACATGACCTCTCACCCCTTGACAAAACAGGAAGAGGCATCACATAGATTTGTTCCTCTGTACACTAATACAAATATTGTTATAATATCACTGTAATATGATGTACATTTCATACAAGAATGGATCACCATATGTAGCATTAACATCAGTGTGTATAGTCCCTTATCACCAAATTACTGAATGTAACATTTGCACTTTCCTAGACTTGCCTGCAGTTACGATCCTCTAGAGGTTGCGGACAATGCAATACAAGCTGCTCCTGCTTTGTGTTGGTGTGCTGCGGTTATCCTGCTCCCAGTCCTGTGCCACAGGATGCAGAAACCTGGCATAGAAGACAATGGCAACGTGTGGGGTTTGCACAATTACACTTAAACTAATTCAACGTGCACCTAACGAAAAAAGGGTGCAAAGCAGCATGCAGCAAAAGCAACAGCAAATCTTGACTACCTGTAATGCCCTTTGATTTGGTAGGGAAGTTTGAAAAAGCTATGCGTCAAGAAAATATTAAGGTCAAGTTTGTAGAGACAATATAATAAATCATATTTTAAATCAAAAGTTTGTACACAAACTGAAAGGGAATACATACATGGTTCATCATCAGGCAGCCTAACAGGCTGACACCACGACATTGTACTCCTATATGCTGCTGACCTTTTATTTTATTAACCATACATGTCTGAGCTAGATGGTCAGTGGCATATATGGTTGAGTATGGCTTGCTAGGATTCAAAGCTATGACGGGCAGAATACGCATAGACCCCAACAGTAAGCGCTTAACCCACTGAGCTATCTTACCCACTATTTGTACTTAAATGTGCATACCACATCATTTGGTGATGTGTTGGCTACAGGGTTTACATTTCTTACTAACATAAAGATTATTATTACAGTGCTTAGAAGCAGCAGGACTCTGTCACAGTCCACTAATAAACCTGTTAATTGTAGCACTATATTTTGTTTTTAAAAGGACTTGTGAGTTGGGTGGGTAGATATCCTCATAAATGTTTATTTTTAACTGCACACTTTCCTTTACAGCATATTGTGTCACAAATGGATAGCTCAGAGAGTTTAAATCATATGGCTTTTTCTATGTCTGCTGCAAAATGTGCTGTAAAATGCGTTGTTTCGACATGGGGATGGGTACAGCTCCCCTGGGTCACTCAGTGTGGGAATCTCTGCCTGTGCAGCAAAAATCAAAAGCTTCCACCCATTAATATATGCACAGCTGCACAGCAAGTGACCATATCTCAAAGTGAAATATACAAATGTAGTTCATTTGATCTTTCCCTTTAGAATATAGTGCAGAAAACAAAGGAATCAACACTGGAAAAATAACTTGAGAGAGGAGAATTTCCAATAATTATGCTGGCAAAGTATAAAAGGTGCCCACTTTTAAACCCAAACATTATAATGTGACAACCCTATAGTTATGGCTGGTGGCAGTGGACATGTTCCACCAACTTTTGTGCTGTTTTCTACCACAGACTGTATTCACAGCCTCGGTTATGCACAAAAGGGTCATCTATGTTCTAACGTGGTGGCTCCTATCTTCCTCGTCATTTCTTGTGTGATTGTCCTTTGTTAGCCTTTCTTCTACCATTCTGGCAGGAGAAGTCTGTGTGTGAGTATTGGCTTTGGCGGGAAGCCTTTGGGCTTCATTATAAGTCGGCAGTAACCCTATGGTGCCACCGGCGGGTTCCGCGAACACCGAAACACAGTTTCCAGAGCCTGACCTCCCAGTGTCACTGGGACACTACATATCCAGGCAGCGCGGGAAGGCAGGCGTCGGATTTGTTTGTTTGTTTGTTTGTTTATTTATTTGGTAATGCGCTCTGAGCCTGTGGGCATCTAGGCGCAGCAGTACAAGAGGACTCGAAAATTAGTTACAAAGCCTGACACAGGCTAACACAGCAAAACAGTGGTCACATACAGTGGGTGGTACAATGCATATAAAATAACAAGGGTTAAGCATATAAGAGTAACATTTTAGCAGGTTGTGTCGTTTCCGCTAGGGTGAGGGTCGTTGCATGTCATTGTTGTGCAGCCATTTGAGAGCGTAGGATCTGAATCTTGTGTAGGGTAAGGGGCATCTAAGGTCAGAAGGTAGTATGTTCCATGCTTGTGCAGCTCTAACTGGGAAGCTAGCACCGCCCGCTGTGGTAAGTTTGAATCTGGGGACTTCCAGTAGGAAGGTGTTGGCAGATCTCGTCAGTCGGTTAGAGGGTCTCCAGTTGATTCTTTCCGCTAGGTAGGAGGGTGCTTGATTGTTGAGGCATTTAGAAGTGAGGGAAATAGTTTTAAGTAGGATTCTGTCCTTTATTTTTAGCCAATGGGCTTCTGTCCGGTGTTTGGAGATATGTTCCATGCATGGGATGTTCAGTGCTGCTCTAAGAGCGTTATTTTGTAATCTCTGGAGTTTGTCAGTGACCGACTTGTTGGCACCTGAGTATAAGGCGTTGCAATAGTCCAGTCTGGACATGACAAGGGCATTGGCCAAGGTGAGGCAGTTGGTACTGGACAGGAAGGGTCTAGCGGCCCGGATGAGTTTACTCGTGTAGGTGGTTGAGGAGGCAAGGGAGTTCACTTGCTTTTTGAGGGTGAGAGCTGAGTCGAGGTAAAAACCCAGGGTTTTGACCTCACGCATAACCTTGATAGTGTTGTTATCAATGTTAAATGAGGTATAGTCCGGGGTGAGTTTGGATAATTTGTGGTCTGAACCAAGGAGAAGGATTTCAGTTTTATCGTTGTTCAGGCAGAGGCCATGTGTGGCCATCCATGCTTGAATGATGTCCCATAGGACTCCATGGGGATGGGCACTCAGAAGCACCAACACTGTTGCTAACAGTGCTTCTGCTTCCATGCCAACTCTGCCTACCGGGGCTGTTGCGCCCGGCAGGGTCAGACCTGCCGGGCGCAAGGGCTCCTGCAGGCAGACTTGTAGTGCGGTGGCCAGGAAACAAGAGTGCCGGTAAGCTCACCGGCACCCTTGCTTCCGGACCGCCACACTCGTAATGAGGCCCTTTGTGTCCCCGCCTAGGCTCCAGTGTGTCTGTGAGGACATGATGCAGGGGAGGAGTTTGACACACCCCTGTCTTTTGTCTGCTGATGTGCCTGAATGGAACCAGATCCCACTGGGGGCTGGCTGTCCTGAATGGACAGCCACCCACTCCTTTCTGTAAACTGCAGGGAGAGTTTGCAAAGGAGTGAATGAGAAATCCTAATAAAAAGTGAAACTCCTGAGGAAAGGCAAGTCGATCACTGAAACAGAAGATCCAAAGCTGAAGATGACCAGAGACTCCTGCAGACATTTCCAGTAACCGTGAAGTGACTACTGCTGTCCTGGCCCAGTTTTCTTTTCGACTGAGCAGCTCCAAAGCGGACGACTCCTTACCTTTGGCTAGTGGGACCAACCAGCCCCAAGACTAACTGCAGATTGAGACATCCCATGAGGTGCTGTGAGCTTCCAGGGCTCCAAACCACGAATAGCAGGAGGCCTCTGACCCATTTGCAGTGCAACATCTTTGGGTAAACGAATTCTCCCAGAGTTTTGGGAAAGGAAAAATCTTTATGCCTAACACCATAACTAGCAACAGACCACCCGCCAAACAATTTGGTATCAGGTAATATTTTCGCCACCAAAAATATCGCCGTACATATGGTCGTAGGGAACAGCCATAGGAGATATTTTTGGTGTCGAAAATATTAGGTGCGGGAGTTGCGGGGGTGTCCCCTGCACATAAAAAAATTATGCGGGTGTTGAGGGGGTGTTCCCCGCAGGGTCCATGTGTTATTTTCGCCGCAAAAATATGGCGAAATCTTTGTATGCCGATATTTCTGCGGCGAAAATATCACGTGGAACCAACAATTCACAACCACCAACAATGTTAGACAGTAAGATACCAGGACCACACAGGAAAAGACCAGAAACATCTGGAAGGAACAAGAGGGAAAATGACACCCTCACTCCATAGATCACCAAAACTATAGGGCACCAACAGCAACTGCAACATGATAGAGAAGAGGAACCAGAAGAAGTCAGGAACCCAATACAAAACCTACCAGAAAACACCTCACACCCTGAGAGCAAAAATGAAACCCACCAACAAGACCACCATAAGACGAAACCAAGAACAAAAAAAAACACTGTTAAAAAAATACACTGCAATCTAATCAACGCAAGATCAATGTCCAAACATGATAGAAAGATCTATGATCTACTCTGCGATGGTGGAATAGAAATCTTATTCGTCACACAAACATGGTTAGATGACAACTACAAAGTAACACTACACAGCTGTCTACCCAACAACTTCAAATGCACACAAGTAAATAGAAAAGGAAAAAGAGGAGGAGGACTTGCAATAGCCTACAAAGAGCACCTGAAAATGAAAACAGATGACCCACTGACCCAGTGAACATCAGTAACTGCGAATAGCACACACTGGGAAATGGCAAACTGCGCCAGACCGAGTTGCTGTAACGCTAATAGCCCAACTTGTGATGAGGACCACAGTGTTTGATAATGTACCTAATGGTTGGTTTCCTTTTCTACGAGACACATGTTATGTTGTAAATTGTCAGAGAGTGATGAGTGTGATGAGGTAATGCTTAAGGTTACTAATGCTATTCCCCATGCCACTGAACTCCATTCCGTATTACAATCCATGTGCACCTCTATGCCCACCTAATGGTCTGCTGAGTGACCAGTAGGGGATGGTATATGATTTTAACGGGAGGACCAGGCACTGTGACCACTTATAAATTATGGAAAAGAAAGTGGGAGGGGCTTACAGTGGCCATGGCTTAAGGGGAAAATAACTATTGGTAACAGTGTTCTGCAGGATGGTGAACCCCATGAAGTGTGACTATTGTGAAGATGGAAAGAGACAGTGTAATATGGACTACCGTAAAATAATCTTAAGCATTATATGTCATTAGAAACAGGAACGCAGCAACCATAGGGTTTCCTGTCATCTCCCTATAAATTGCGCAGTGATATAGTGAAGAGCATGCATATTTTCTCCTGGCCTGTATCAGCACTTCATTTCGCAGTAGCTATACAGTGCATGCTTTTTAGTCACATGAAAAGCCTCAGTAAAAGAAATACAAGTCCATTGCCTTCACTGTTCCCAACATCCTGTAAAGTGCTCCGTGTTGCCTTTCCCTGAATGGGCTGTCGGCTGCATTAACATGTTTCTCGGCACCTTGGATTTCCTTGTAAACTAAATCTTCACACAATGGATTAACGTGTAGATTGAGTCATCTGTGAAAGAACATGGGGCAGAGCAGGATCAATGGCTAGGCGAGCTAGGCCCTCGCCTAGGGCACCACTGAAGGGTGGCACTGAGATTGTGGTTTTCTGACCTGCAGTGCACTCGTGCCTCAAAGAAGCACTTTTGCTCCTACCCTAAGGTTTGTGGGTTGCTACCTGAAATGTACCCAAACTATGCTATATTTGCCTGTGCAGAGCTGGGGGGTAGCCATGTTTTGATGTGGATTCAACACAGTCGCATGGCTTCTTTAGCCATACGAGGGAGAGCTCAGGTCTACCGAAACAGCCCCCTGGCCCACCCACAACCACCCTTGCAAGAGGGACCAGTACTGTGAGATTGCTGACAAGGCCGAAGGGGCCGGCATCATTATCACCTCTGCCTTAACAAACTCCTAAAGGTTTCTCCTGTGGAAACCGTAAAACCTCTCACTACCTTTTAAAGTGGATCAACAGCTTTCTAAAAACATTGGGCCTCATTACACGGATGGCGGTAAGGGTTTACCGGTACCGGTATTTTACCGCTACCGGTAAATCCTTACCGCCTTACTACGAGGTCCCTTTGCGGGTTGGGGAATTGTCCCGGGAGGATAGCTCAGCGGCAGCGTGCGCGTCCTGGAAGCAAGACGACATGAAGCAACACAGGTTCGATCCCCGGGTCCGCGCTTAGAAATCTCTGGGTGTTTAAGCGCGTTATAAATACGTAACTAAGACAAAAACACTATTCCTGTAACAGCGCCTCGATGCCTGCGGGCTGTGTGAGCGCTTTATAAATGTAATTAATTAAAAATTAATTAACGCCTGCTTTTTGCAGGCGTTAAAAACCAACCCGCAAAGGGACCAGGGAGCTAATTACGGTACCGCAATTTGCGGTGCCGTAATTAGCACCTTCCCCATTCCCATAGAGCCCTATGGGGCAAAAATGGGAATGGGTAAGGGCAATGGTGGAAGGGGGAATTACCGCCCCGCCAACCTTGGAATAGGGCGGTAATTCCCCTTTCCACCAAGGTGGTGCCGGTATTTTACCG
The DNA here is from genome assembly GCF_040938575.1 of Ambystoma mexicanum. Lineage (NCBI taxonomy): Eukaryota > Metazoa > Chordata > Amphibia > Caudata > Ambystomatidae > Ambystoma > Ambystoma mexicanum. Next base: position 1,259,338,308 of record NC_090935.1, read on the forward strand.
GCATGAACCATGGCGCTAATAGCGCCATGGTTCACCGACATCCGTGTAATGAGGCCCATTATTTTCTAATCCCGGCCATGAGGAATTCATTGAGTGGCCTTGCGCTGCATTTGCGAAAAGTAATTCAGGGAAATATATCAAGTGGTGGAAGTTATTAACATCTACAAAAAGAGAAGGTAAACATTGTGTTATTCTGAAATTGACTGGCCAACCTCTAAAATAAAACACACAGTTCAAAGGTTTTCCCAGGCTATGCCTGTCCTGTGTTTTAATCTTTGTATTATGGGACATGCAGTCCTGATAGAAGCAACACTAGTCCCAGAATGCAAAGAATGAAACCTGAAATGTCTGATCTGCTCACAAATGGCCTAAAGAAACCAGAGAGTTCTGCAATTGTGCAGGAGGATTAGCCAGGCTTAGTACGTTTGCTGCCAAAAAGTCTCACTTACCAGGTATGGATGTTACAAGAGGGCTCCACGTCCAAACCTCTCATTATCACTCTCTTTTAAAGCAACCCCGCTGCACATATAAGAAAAAGGTTCTTCATTTAATACAGAAAACTCTTTATGTGATTTAATATAATACCAAATCAAAAAAGTTTGCATTGCATATCTATTCCCTCCCCACGCCCATAACACACAACGCATACCGGCATCCTGCCTCCCCATTCCCATAACGCAAAAAACGCATTCCTGACATCTGTAACGTCTTCTTTCTATGCCCATCAATCCGGGCTAGAGGGTCTGTCCACTTTTCATGTAATGCGTGAGGTGTGCGTTCGGAGGCAGGGTTACCGCCAAAGCACATCAGTTAATGTTATTGATTAAGGGAGATAAGACACAGCTACTGTCTCTGCGTCTTATTTGAATTTGCCACCTTAATTATACCGATGACATTTTAGCATTTGGCGCAACTCAAGAAGCCCATGACGATACACTGCGTTGATACACTTGTCTGACACTGAATGTCGACAAGTGCGAACTTAGCAAGTCAACACTCAAGTTCTTTGGACATATTGTTTCACGTGAAGGACTGCAACCAGACCCCGGCAAAGTTCAAGCACTCATTTGGGTGTCCATGCCCAGAACAACATCTGCAGTCCGGTCATTCTTAGGCATGGCCAGCTACTGTACACTGTACATATAGGACTTTGCATCCATCAGTACCCCCTTAAGACATCTCACAGAAAAGGGACAAGATTTCAGTTGGTCAAACGAGTGTGCGTACTCCCAGCCCAAAAAAGAATGTCTAGCAGTGGTCTGGGCATGTGAGCACTACCACCTATTCCTATATGGGCACAAATTCACAATTGTCACAGACCATCAGCCCCTCACAGCCAACTATGGAAAAGTGTCATGGGTACCAGGCAGGTAGTTGGGGCAAGCTGGGTGGAGGCTTGGCAGGCCTGGCCTAGGCACACAAAAAGCCCATAGCAGATACCTCCACTTAATTCCTTGCTAGTGTTTGTAATAACTTCCTGGTTACCACTTCCTGTTGCCAAACAGGAAGTGCATGACAATTCATGAGCTCTCTAGGGTTTGGGTGTGGCTGGCTATATAAGCCACACCCAAGATTCTTCCAGTGCTTCGTGTTGCTTACTGTGAGCTGCATCAGCAACACACTTGCCGTGCTCTGGATCAGCCAGCTTCTGCTTACCTGCTCCGGATTATCCTGCTTCAGCTTACCTGCTCTGGATCATCCTGCTTCAGCTTACCCCCGAACATCCTACTTCTGTTTACCTGCTTCGGATCCTCCCGCTTCTGCTTAACTACTCCGTATCATTCTGCTTCTGCTTACAGGTACTCCGTGCTTTCTCCACGCCGCAGCTATCTCCGGTCAAGAGGGGACTTCAACACCGCCACCTGTAAGAACAAAGGAGAAAAGCGTTAGCACGCGCACTTCGATAACGCTGTGCATAGTCACCGAATCTTCCCGCGATGCTGGAATCCAGGTCAGTTGTACGAGCGCACAAACCCCTGCTAAAGAAAGAAGAGACATTAGTCATTGAGCTTGCCCCAATAACGCGGAGACTATTGCACTGCGCTCCCTCTCATAACGCAGTACATACTTACCAAAGCCTCTGTGCAAACTTACCAGACCACCAAGTCTCCGGTAGTGCTGAACCTGGACTTGAGGTGCTAATATCACATAATCCACTCCTGCAAGGGAAAAGGGAGAGACATTACCAGGACCGCTCGAATATAAGACACTGCGCTTACCTACCAGCAGCTGACTTCTACACGCAGCGCTACTCACCCACAAAATACCTTGGCAAGACAATACAGACAATTCAGGACACTATACATTCTCTGCGCAACGTTCACTTGTGGAAAAGACTTTCTAGCCAGTGGAGAAACTGGCGCCTTGAACACTTGGCCTCGCTGTGAAGGCATATAACAGCGTGTGGCATCTGAACTTAGCCAACAGACATTGGCATCATTCATATGAGCGAATTGCGCCCCTGCGAATACAGGATGGAGTGCACACCTTACTAAATATCAAGGTAAGCCCTTAGGGGACATCACAGCACACTGTAAAGTGAAGGGAAGTGTCCAGGGGAATCAGGTGAATTCAGGTTTGAGTGTATATCTTGTATGTGACAGGAATCCCTCCGGGTGAAAACAAGGGAAGTGAGAACTCGGGGTCAAGGGAGGCTCATCCATCGCTCCTGCAGAGACACAGGTGAGTGTGACAAAAAGAACCTGCAAAAATGACTCCTCGTATTGCTCTATGGGGACTTCACCTACAAGAATATTCATTTACAATAGTGCATCGTTCTGGAAAGGACAACAACACAGCAGACTTTCTGTTGAGGTATCCCCTTTTCGCACAAGAAGAAGCGCAGTCCCGCAAGGCAGACCAGTATATCAACTACATAATCAGCAACGCACTGCACAAGTCCCTCACCATCACTGAAATGTCTGACAATGGACCAACGTTTAGCGGACATGACTTCAGAATGTTCACGAAACACCTTGGGTTCCAGTACAGGAAAATGATCCCCTTATGGCCATAGGCAAACGGCACAGTTGAACGATTTACGGCAAACCTAAAACCACTCTACAAGTGTGCTCCATCATGAATGGCTCTTTTATGCAAGCCATCTGCACTCTCCTCAAAGACTATCGAAACACCCCCACAGCTCCACCAGAGTGTGCCCCTCCGAATTCACGGTTGTCCGAATTGTAAGAACGACCATCCCACATCTGCCCACCAATGAGGTGTCCTCAGATGCAGTACTGAAGACGAGTGAAAAAGACAAAGAAAGCAAAGAAAGAATGAAGACATATGCAGACTCAAGGAGAAAGGCGAAAGAGGCAGAGGTGCGGATTGGGGACCAAGTACTGGTACGTAGGGCACAAGGTTCGAAGGAAACACTGTTTTTCAACCGACAACCCATGACGGTCACCCACGTCAACGGATTCATGGTGACAGCAGCAAGCCCAAATGGCACCATCACCAGAAACTCCTCGTTCTTCAAACGATTAGGAGACAAAGCAATCCAACAAAATGACGAGTGCAACTCATCCGATGACCATTCAGAAAGTTACTCGGACTTCATGGATGGTGACATCGACACTGACAGCAGTGACAGTGGGAAGGACAATCACCCTCAGGTCACTCGCAGCCAATCCAAAACAACCATTCATTGACCCACCAGATGTATAGAAGAAATGAACTAAAAGAGGACTTCCTCAGTTAAGTAAGGTGGAGCTGTAACGTCCTCTTTCTATGGCCATCAATCCAGGCTAGAGGATCTGTCCTCTTTTCATGTAATGTGCGAGGCGCACGTTCGGAGGCGGGGTTACCGCCAAAGACCATCAGTTAATGTTAATGATGAAAAGAGATAAGACACAGCTACTGTCTCTGTGTCTTATTTGAATTTGCTGCCTCTATTGTTAATGCAAAGTATAACAACATTCTGCCTCCACACGCCCATAGCACAAAACATATACCTGACATCCTGCCTCCCCATGCTTATAACCCAAAACACATACCCGACATTCTGCCTCCCCACACTTATAACACAAAATGCATACCTGGCATCCTGCCTCCCCACACCCATAACACAAAACGCATACCTGACATTCTGCCTCCCCACGCTTATAACACAAAAAGCATATCTGGCATCCTGCCTCCCCACGCCCATAACACAAAATGCATACCTGACATCCTGCCTCCCCACGCCCACAAACACAAAATGCATACCTGACATCCTGCCTCCCCACGTCCATAACACAAAAGCGCATACTGGCATCCTGCCTCCCCATGTCCATAACAGAAAACACAAACCTGACATCCAGCCTCCCAAAGCTTATAACACAAAACGCATAACTGACATAATGCCTCCCCATGCTTATAACACAAAACGCATACCTGGCATCCTGCCTCCCCACGCCTATAACACAAAATGCATACCTGGCATCCTGCCTCCCCACACCTATAACACAAAATGCATATCTGGCATCCTGCCTCCCCACACCTATAACACAAAACTCATACCTGGCATCCTGCCTTCCCAGCCCATAACACAAAACGCATACCTGGCATTCTGCCTCCCCACACCCATAACACAAAACGCATACCTGGCATCCTGCCTCCCCACGCCTATAACACAAAAACGCATACCTGGCATCCTGCCTTTCCAGCCCATAACACAAAATGCATACCTGGCATCCTGTCTCCCCACACCCATAACACAAAACGCATACCTGGCATCCTGCCTCCCCACGCCTATAACACAAAACGCATACCTGGCATCCTGCCTCCACACGCTCATAACACAAAACGCATACCTGGCATCCTGTCTCCCCACACCCATAACACAAAACGCATACCTGGCATCCTGCCTCCCCACGCCTATAACACAAAACGCTTACCTGGCATCCTGCCTCCACACGCTCATAACACAAAACGCATACCTGGCATCCTGCCTCCACACGCTCATAACACAAAACGCATACCTGGCATCCTGTCTCCCCACGCCTATAACACAAAACTCATACCTGGCATCCTGCCTCCCCACGCCTATAACACAAAACGCATACCTGGCATCCTGCCTCCACACGCTCATAACACAAAACGCATACCTGGCATCCTGCCTCCCCATGCCTATAACACAAAACGCATACCTGGCATCCTGCTTCCACACGCTCATAACACAAAACGCATACCTGGCATCCTGCCTCCCCACGCCTATAACACAAAATGCATACCTGGCATCCTGCTTCCACATGCTCATAACACAAAACGCATACCTGGCATCCTGCCTCCACACGCTCATAACACAAAACACATATTGCAAATATGTTTGAGGGAGATAAACTGATTTGCCCAGTATGGCGACTTACAATGGAAATGTTTTATGAGAATACATGCACACATGCCATTCTTCATGCCTCCACTGCACATCCATGGTCTATGATAAAGACCACCCCTTGTTAAACAAATATTAGGGGCCACAGAAACTGGTCTGACATTCATCCTTTTTAAGAAAGTGGCAAAGGGCATAGTGAGGAATCATTGAAGCCTGCTGGCACAAAGTTAAATTGGCAATGTGGATTATAATAAATACTGCAGGTGGAGAGACACTCACTGCTACAGGATAAAGTTCAGGAAGTGGGTAACTATGGTGAAGGTGGCTTGAAGGAATGCTCTGGGCAGGTTATCACTAGGGACTCGACATACCATACAGAGGTATGGCACACTTTTCATATGCACTGGTTGTGATGAATCAACTTCCGGGGCACCAGTGGTCGAGGGATGAATATCGGTTTCTAAACTATCAATCAGCCCCACACCTCTAGTACACCTGAAGGGATCCGAACAGATTGGAAACACAAGCAAATTATAAACCTCCTTGTCCAATTTTGGAACGGCAGACTTATCTCCGCAAGGTTGGGATCATTGGTTAGTTGAAACAAAGCGAAAATGCAATTATTACCCAATGATAAAAGGGACTGTCCAGTCAATTCTGTATACATTTCTACTTTATTATTATTCAACAGACAGTTCTAGCACACTAAAAAACAGAACCCACCATGTAAAGGAATGCAGAGGACAGACAGTTTCAAGAAGGAAAGAGGATGCACTCTGGATACTGAAAGGAGGGTAAGCGGTAAAGTAATTAATCACAATAGTTCAAGGATACTTGGTTTCAGCACAAAGGGAGCAATGGGTCATGAAATGTCACTAGAGTCCTTTGCAGAAAGACCCGGAGGACAGAAGCACAATAAACCTTGTGCTTGTAGAAGTTTTGGTGCTCGACAGGGTTGAGTCAGTTTCAGGATGCTTTGCAGCTTCTGCGACAGAGTTCAAGATGGGAAACAGCTGCAGGTATTAGGCGGCAGGCAGGTTGGCAAGCCTGGATGGACAGCTGCAGGCTAGACTACACGGCAGCTCTGGGTCAGGAATCGCTGTCTCAGTGTTGGTTAGTGGGTCTGAAGCACTGGTTGAGGTGTCTCGGATGGTGTGAGCGACTGCTACATAACTGCAGTCAGTGGCGCAGTCGGTTGCAGCTCGAGGGACTCGACTGGCTCAAAAATGTCCTTTAAGGCGGACGCTGGTTGATGCTTGTCGATTCACTCCTTGTAGCTTCTTCACTGGGCTCATGTTGTCCTTTAAGACAGACAGCCCAAAGCTGAGGAGAATGCTGTAGGTAACAGCCTTGTCCTTGGTTTGGTTCAGAGACTCTCTTGCACTTCCCACCTAGGAAGCTTGCTTGCAGAGCTAAGTAGAGCACACTGTGTGCTGGCCGGGTACTGGTTCTGGAGCTACTGAAGGTTCCTCTGAATTCAGTATCTCCCTCTGTTCCCTGGGAGATGTTTAGGGGAGGGATCTTGCTTTTCTCTTTGGAAGTCCTGGCCTACCTTGAATGGCGTAAGCTGTAAGGCAGACTGTACCTTCAGCCAGGGTCCAAATGAATGAGTCCAAGAAATGAGTTCTCCTTCTTACTCCTTGAGATGGCTTCAGATGATCTACCCAAAAGAGGGGCTCAGCCCCCTTTTAAAGCCAAATGGGCCACAATGATTGGTGTAGGCTAAGCCTACCTTAAAGAACCAATCCTGGGTCCCCACCAACAATCTCCCGTATGTATGAGGTCAGAACCAGAGTGATTTGCAACATAAAAGGTAACAGGGTGCAAACCTGTAATATTAAGTCCCACCCATATTCCTGTCTGTTGTGGATCAAAGGGTCTCTCTGGTTAATTGAGGTCTCTGTGGTTCCTGATTTAAGCAGCAAGTCTCCCATGAAGCTGTGTTGAGAACAGACTTTCTGTCTCCATCAAATCACATACTCCGACCCTCTGAATGGGGTCCCCCCCATGGGGGTTGCCTACTGTAAACACATATAACCAGACATAACATCTAACTGTCATTGATACTTTAGGGTGGAAGCTGGCTTCAGGCTGACACAGTGCATATAAAAGGGGTGTTGGGGTTTCCTGTCTCTTTTCTTTTAGCCCCTGCAGCCAGGCCCCATGTGGTCCTGTTTGAAGTATACTCTACTGGTATATTAATTATGTTAATTGCAGCCGCCATCTGCAGAGGACAAACAAAGGGACAGGGTGGATCCATGAAGCCTTTGATAGTTGAATTGGCTGGCCATGGCAGGAGGAAGGTTTTGGCACTCCCCCTTCTGAGATGCATCGTGTACTCCACCTGTTAGATCCCAACTAAATATGACAGGTAGGACAGCGCCTGTAGGCTGTGTCCACCCAGAGTACACAGGTCTATGTGTATGTTGTACGGTGAGCATAGGAAAATGTGTGCGTTTAGCCCCACACATTTTCCAGAGATTGGTCTACCATCATTCCATTTCATTTAAAACTTCAAAAAAGCCCAGGTGAGCGCACACCCACGGTCTGGATTGTCGAATTCCTCACACTGGCACTTATTGTCTAATGACCCAGATGTGTTATGCAGCTATTTCCCTTTGATTACATACCATAGGATTGTCCCTGCAGAGTGTAGAGGAGGTCCCAGACATGGCCTGCACGCCTTCCCCTCATTTCGATGTACAAGGAGCGCACTCGCCAAGGTATGTGACGTGTGAGGAGCAAATGAACCAACAAAGAGCTGCACTGGGACTCTGCCCAGTATACATCAGAAGATCCATACCTGTTGAAGCGCCCATAACCAGACAACCCTGGGCAGCACGGTACCCTATCAGACAGCCGTACCAGCCACTGATACAAAACGAAGAGTACCTACAGACGGTCCATGAAGCGACACAAAGCGCCCTAATGGAAGGCCAGTGGAAATGACTCAAGGACCTGAACAGACTTGTGAATGAACAAAAGCAGCTATCGAAGATAGCACGCCAGTGCGAGTAACTATGAAAATAAATGTAATGGACACAGAGAAGAGAAGATGTTAAAACATGAGGAAATGTTGCTACGAGACAAGATGGAAGCAACCAACCTGTTAAATGTGTGTAAATAGGCATGCAACGCAAAATGCTAAAGATATCGATACTGCTTGCAATGCTTAGTAGAACATAGAGCGGCAAGCGCCAACCATATATCTACCTCAACAAGGCACATTATACAAGTGCGACTCCATTTTGTAAAATCAGAAATGTACCCAGGCTGCCAGAGGCCTGACAGGCTAAGTTTCATAACCCAGCCAAAGGCAAGAGAAGGAGCGGAATCGAAACTCAACAAAGAGCGGCTCATGCCTAGGAAATCGAGGTCAACCAGAGAAAGGGAGGAGAGCGTCAGCTAACAAGACTCAAACTTCAGAGCATACCAGCCTGCCTCATGAAGGTCAAGATAAGGGGGGCTCATGCAGATGGCAAGACTGAAACAGAATTAAATGCACAAAAAGATGGAAACTGAAGCAGATTCATGGTGAACTAACATGTGACCAGCAAGGCGCGAAGAAGTACCACTGTCTGATGTCATCCAGGACCTGAGGATGCCATAACTTTTCCTGATAAGAGGCTACAGTTTCGAGGCCATACCCAGCCAACTAATTGACACATAGCCCTAAGATACTGATTGATGGAAGGGAGGCCGGGTGAAAACTGGGACACCAGGCACATGGGTGTCCATTCTGCATGCCGCTAATTAAAATGGGGATTTATGTCTAGGGGTGTAACCTGCCCAATCACAATGGACCAAGTTATCTCGAGTCCTATAGATAGTAGAACCAATAAGACGTCGTACTTGTAGTGACGTCAATGACGTGTGGCGTAGTGGGATGGGCGTAGACGCCCACCCGATAAGAGTTATCCAATCTGCATGCCCTAGTATCATATACAGATATAGCACCTATACTTAAGTTACCCTTCCTAACCAATTATATTGCATGTGGAGTTTTTGTAGAGTTAGACGTCAATGATGATGAATATTTCCTATAAGAATTGCTGTTCAACTGAAGTTCGAGGAAGTCGGAGAGAGACAGATGATCGCAATGCTGCTGATTTCCAATTGTTTCTCTGTTTGATGTACTTGTCATTAAATGGACTTCCCTTTGCCAATTTACTGAGTCCTCATTATTGAGTCGTGCTGGAGTAAGTGAATCCTGCACCCCCGTCCTCACATGGTGCAGCTATCTTGTCTTACAAGTTCTAGAGGATGAGCACTGACCTATGGGCCCGTCAGTGAATTCCTCTCCTCCTGAACACTTGGTAGCAGAGAATGGATTCGGCCATTAATTATTGATTATATAATACTAAGACACCTTAGACCGACGGCACGAAGTAACTCCGGGCCTTCGGCAACATCACAAGTCCTTTCACCATTCCGGCTGAGTAGACTGAGAAGCTCCCCGTGGACAATGATAGAGTAAGTCCATAAAAAATCTGCAGTGGGTCTGAAGGAACCCACCTTTCCAAGCATAACCCTTCTCATTCCCACGGGCAGCCAATCGGACGAAAAAACCTTAAAAGGCAGGAAGAGGAAGGGGCGGTGATCCGAAGTTCCAGAGAGGAAAAGATGCGATCGGTGAGTGAAACAACAAACTCGTTACTTTGCCAAATGTTGTGTAGGCATTAGAGCCAGTAAGGGAAAGGTAACGGTAGGTGGTGGAAAAAAAATTAAATAGTCAGAAGTAGAGAAGACTGTATATATATAAGGGGTAATGACTCGAGCATAAGAGATAAAGAGTGGATACCGGGGGGACACCCGAGAGAAAAACAAGGGGTACCGGGGGGGCACCTGAGATAAAAACGTAAGGCTTACCAGGGGGACACCTGAGATAAAAACGTAAGGATTACCAGGGGGCCACCTGAGATAAAAACAAAGGATTCGCCTTATTCCTGCGCTTTAATACAGCGGTCAGAAGAAACGTGAACTCAGAGCCCACAGTGGAGGGACAATTAGGTTACGGTAATGTTTAAAGACGTCATCAAGGGAGTTTGTTTAAATCCCATGATGGGGTATTGATTAGAAGGCAGGTATACGTATGACCAGCTGGTGTTCGTCTAGTCTGTCAAGTGTCTGTAATACGTGTCTTGTTGTATGTCAAATGTAAAATAATTGTATTAATGATTGTTTGAAATGCGTTTTTTGGCGTTATGCGATTCTGTAACTAAGAGGGAATCGCCATTGAATTGATGGGTTTTGTGTAAATTGTTGGTATAAATTTTGGCGGGAAAAGATTGGATTGGAGCTTGTGTATGTGGTGCTCGCTCATACTATTGGAAGGTTAAAGAACTGTATAAATACTGTTAGTGACGAAATTAAAAATGGAGGAAGTTACCCCGCTTGCGCATTTGTGCAAGCAGCTACCCAAGCATGCACCTAAGCTGAAGAAGTATAGCACAGAGTGGGTTAAGGGTACTGCCCACAAAATGTTCATGCCTTGGCCACAGAATGGGTCCCTTTCTAAGGCTGTTTTACATCATATGACAACCTTCCTATACGCCACATATACAGGCAAGAAGCTAGAGAAACGTCTTGCTGTTCTAGAATTGTGGAATATTTTTGAAGAAACAAAGGTGTAAGAACCACCCACAGACTGGATACTTTACCCACTAAGAGAACTTAAGACAGCCACGGGGTATAGCAACCCCGCATATGAGTCGCCTACGTACAGTAGTGACGATAATAAGGGAAAGGAACAGGAAAACAATATCGCCTCCGCAGTCTCAAGGGACAAAGAGAGATGTGGAGATCGGGCATGGAGTTGTGCACCTCCAGATAAGGAGAAAGAGGGAAATAAACGTAAGGGAAATAAAGGTAGAGTTGATGAGATAGCATTCACGAAAGACGAATGGATGGGAGGTCAGATACTACTGAAGTTGGATGGAAAAGGAAGTGATGATTTGAGGCCAAGAGAGAGGTCTGATGAGATGCAAAGGAGAGAGAGAGAGAAAGAGATGGAAGTAAGGGATGAAAGGACAAGAAAGAAAGATAGGGTAAGGCGAGAACAACTATATCGTGAAGAGCAAGAGAAACAGCTTGATCGCAGACAAGAGGTAGCCTACGACCGGTACAGACAGACTAAGCAGAGGATGGAAGAAGAGCAAAGGGTACGTGAGAAGAGAGCGAAGAGAAGAGAAGTGGAGGAAATTAGAAGGGCAAAGGAACGTAGAAATGAATGAATGCGGGAAGTGATAAGGCTAGAGAAGAAGCAAGGAAGCGCAAGGAAATAGACGAGGAAGTAGAACGTAAGTGCAGACAAAAGGCACGGGATCTTGAATATCTGGGGAGGGAAGTTAAAAAACCAATCCTGTTGCAGGATTGGAAGACATACAAGAATTCTTTCCTGCACACGACTCGGTGCAAGGTATAAGTGGGACAAATATTGAAGATGACTTCGACACCAGAAGCATCGGGGAAACGATTGATAAAATATACAATGAGATGGGGCTGGAGCAGATATCCGATGGAGGAAGGGAAGATGAGCGCTTAGAGAGCACTCAGCTATATGACACTGAGGATGTCACCCGAAGTAGTGGGAACAGGGGACTGTCCCTAGACAGGCTGGAGATTGGGCAGAACGAAGAAGATGCAAGAAGTTGTGTAAACTGGGAGTATTCAGGATCCGACTCCGGTGGTGAAACAGAGGATGTGGCACTCGAGGAAGGGAGATGGTGCGCAAAACGGCTCCCAGGGGACCGAGGGGTACGATGGTCAGACACTAGCAGGTCCACAAGTAGGACATCGAAGTCTGCCGCGCAGTCCGGCCGACAAGAAGGAACACCCACAGACAGAGGGGGGCGGCAGCACCTACCTATGCAGACAGATTAAGGGATTTTGCCAGGAAGATGGCAAGGTGGGAATGCCACCCCAGCGGTAGACAGAGGAGCTATGGGGAAGGAAAAGGAAGACTGCACATTCCAATTCCCATTGCTAGAAAAGGGGGGAGCAAGACCACAATATATTCCATGGCCACACATGGACCGAAAGAACCTTAAAAATAAGCTTCCAATGCTGACATCGGGAGCCGGAAAGTGGATACATGAGTTAGAGAAAATGACGGGGGGTGTCACCTTAGCTATAGGGGACATTAAGGGCCTCCTACTTGCCATACTTGGTGAAAGAGCAGATGATGCATGGAAACGGGCAGGCTATCCTAGGGTAACCCTAACTAACACCTCCCATGACGGAGTGCCATTTAATAACTGTAGGGCAGCAGTGTGGAAAGCGCTGCAAACGCTATATCCAGACACTTCTGATATGGGGGCTATAATGACTCGGAAAATGAAAGAGTCAGAGGATCCGTTGATCTATATCCAGAATTTTCAAGACGCGTGGGTGCTCGAAACGCATGAGTCTTGGACGAAATCTATCCCTGTATTCTACCATATATTATGCCAAGGGTTGCCTGAGCCAGTGCAAAAACAGCTCAAGAAATTAGTAGAAATAGAGGCTAAACCATGGGCTGAAATACAGTTGACAATTGCACATTACTGTAGACTACAGCAAGAAAAGAATCAGAAAAAGGAAGCAACCCGTAAGGGTGAGGAGGCAAAGCTGGTGCAAAAGAAACTCACCAGCCCAGCTGAACCAAGCATGCAGCAAGCGAATAACCTATTGCTGAATAACCAGGGTAGTGCGGGATTTTACCCGATGGGTAGAGGTTTTGGAGGAAGAGGATGGCCGAGTAATCAGGGAGGGTTTCGAGGTAACCAGGGAGGCTTTCAGAATAATCAAAACGGTTTTCAGAACGCGCAGATGGGTGGTCCAGCTATACCAGATGGGCAGATGGCCCAACCACCGCTAGTGTGTTGGCTGTGTGGAATGACAGGACATGGGGCGTGTGTGTGCAGAAGCCAAGGCATGTGGCAGGGGGCTGTCATGGTGAATCAGCCTGCCGTCCCGCAGCAGGGCACTGCACAAAATCACACAGTGCAGCAGCAGCCGCCAGGCCTGCAGCAAGGTGCACAGCAAGTGGTTCATTCAACCCCCGCACATGGGGAACGTACCGCAGGGACAATCCCAGCAGGCACCATCACAAATGTCGCAGGGCACTAGCTCCGGAGGGGGAGTCAACCCTGGGGCTGGGGGAAATCAACAAGCATGCAGTGGGGCGAAGTTATATATGAAATAGGACAGCTCACGGGGGGCTCTGATGTGTTCTATCCTATCAGTGACACCAGACTCTAATAGGGAACCTAGGGTGAATGTCGTCATAGGGGGCAAAGAATATTTCTTCTTAGTTGACACGGGTGTGACGCATTCATGCATACGAGAAGGCAAGTTTTCCTTGTCCGGCGTGGCCATAGATACTCAGTTTCACGGGAGCTCACAGTAGAGTTCCCTTTACAGACGCACTCCCAGTCTCTGTGGGAGAGCGCAAAATGAGTGTGCCCTTATTATACTCACGTCAGACCCCAGTAAACATCCTGGGTCGGGACTTAATGACTAAGTTGATTATGACAATCTCGTTTACCGAGAACGGTATAGTGTGCTCCACTCCAGGGATGCATTATTTGAATGTGTGCGAAACGATCAGAGCATACACCGGATGTATAGCCATGAGAGCTATACCATTAGAGCCAGAAGTCTTCGCATATGGGGTGCGGGTGCTCATGGCGGGATTGCCAGGCCTCGCAGATAGAACTATGAGGACACCTGATGAGTTTTTATTCAGACCCAGAATACCTATGCACGAAGAGGAGGGACAGGTATTTCCCTTAATGATACAATCTGCCGCAGTGCGAGGGAAAGTGGTATTGGTAGAAGGATATGATGACGAAGGCAGACAATGGTGTGCTATTATCGCCATCGAAGAAGGGTATCGAGTGACTGACGTCACCAACGACGATCTGTCCGAAGAACACCCTGACCTAGAAGAGACGAGGGTGGAAGTAAGTCTCACATTTTGGGTCAAACTGATCAAACGGGAGGTGCCACAGAGAATGATGTTGGCGCTGATGCGTCCAGAATACTTTGATGACGACATGGCCCAAGTGCCTGCCACGGTATGGACTACAGGGCCCTATGACGTAGGCCTCCTGAAGGGGGCAGGTGAAGTAAAAATTAAACTGAAACCAGGAGCAATTTTACCACGAGCGCGATAATATCCCATGTCCAGAGTGGCAGAAGAGGGGATCGCGAAGACAATTTCCGCCATAATGGAGCAGGGCATCCTAGTGACGTCAGAATCACCATGCAACACGGTTATTTACCCTGTCAAGAAATCAAAGGGAGGGTCTTGACGTTTAATCCAAGATTTACGAGCATTAAACGATATAGTTGAAGCCAAATTCCCTCTAGTCCCTAATCCATCCACAATTCTGTGCACCATACCAAATGAAGCAAAATATTTCACGGTGATTGACCTGAAAAATGCGTTTTTCTCAATCCCGTTGCACCATGACTCTCAAGATCTGATGTCATTTACTTTCAGACAAATGCGCCTGAAAAGCATGAGGTTGCCACAGGGGTACTGTGAGTCTCCATGCATTTTCAACAGAGTCCTGCAGATGGTCCTAAACAATATTACAGTAGACAGTGTTGTTTTGCAGTTTGTGGATGACATTCTGATCTGCAGCATCACTGAGGAACAATGCAGGCGCGACTCTGTCCAGCTACTGACAATCCTGCCTGAGAAAGGATATAAAGTTGATAAGGAAAAGTTACAATACTGTCAGCGAGAGGTGCTGCACATAGGCGAGCTAATCTCACACGAAGGGAAAAAGGTAACCCCAGAAAGGGCTGAAGCTATCATGAACACGGCTAAACCACTCATGATAAAACAAATGCAAAGCTTCTTAGACGTGTGCAATTATGTCAGAGCATGGGTTTCGACTACAGCTCGTATACCAAGCCCCTGCTTCAGGCTTTGAAGAAAGCCCAGGCAACAAAAGGAGAAATTGAATGGACTGAGGCAATTGAGAAGGGGTTTGCAGAACTTAAGGGGGCAATTTGTAAGGCCCCAGTTCTTGGGCTTCCTAATTATGCAGAGGAATTCTACCTGTTCTCAGACTCTGATGGTCATTTTATGACGGCAGTGCTCGCGCAGCGAACTTCGCTAGGGTACAAGCCCCTAGCATATTACAGCGGGAGTCTGGACCCGGTCAAGAGGGGCCACTTCCATGCGAACAAAATCTAGCTGCAGCTGCATTCGCTATTGAAAAGACGTCATCCATCGTGATGGAGTGCTCCATGACATTGTATGTTGAACATTCGCTGTTCGCCATACTAGAGAAGCCAAAGGGCACACTGACATCTCAGAGGGAATCCGCCTATGAGATGATTATCTCTAATCCATCGATCAAAATAGTGCGATGTAAGACTGTAAACCCTGCAACGTTAATAGCCAAGCCAGTCACAGAGGAAGAACCTATACACGACTGCGTGAACTATGAGGAATTCTATGACGAGTTCCCCAGGGTAAAGGAAAATACACTGGCAAGTGGAGAGATCGTCTTTACTGACGGGTCTTCGAGAATCGACCAAGAAGACGGACAAAGATATACAGGCGTGGCCGTGGTAAAACACCTAGCGGATGGAGAGTTCCAAGTACTCGTCAGTGCGCGAATACCCTCTCACTATTCTGCGCAAGCTGCAGAACTGTTGGCGCTGAAACTCGCCATTGAGAATCATGCAGACCAGGAAGTAACAGTGTTCAGTGACTCAGCCTATGTGACGTCCACAGAACATGCAGGTCTAGCGCACTGGAAAAGGAGGGGCTACCTCCGAGCGGATGGCACACCAGTGCAACACGCAGCCTTATTGGACAGGTTGATAAAAGCACTACAGCTCCCAGTGGGCATAGCGGTCGTGAAATGCACCGCCCACACCAAGGGGACAGATTTCGTGTCACATGGAAACCATGAAGCGGACACGGAAGCCAAGCGCATGGCATCCAAAACTGAAACAATCATGGACGTGGAGGTGGCACGTACCCATGAGAGGATGATGGTAGCGCGAGCCACACCTGAGGCCTATAGTAACATGGGGCAGACTCAGCTAATGGAACTCCAAGGGGTGGCACCTCAGGAAGAGAAAAAATGTGTGGAAGCGTTGAGGGTGTTCTTTAAACCCCTCTGACGGGTTGTGGAGGCAAGACAGCACTGGAAAACCAGTGATGCCTTTCACCCTGCTAACGGTAGCATTAGAACAACTACGCTACCCCATCCATATGTCAAAAGAAAATCTTTCTGCAACGCTCGCAGAAGACTGGTTCACACCGAATTTAGCAGAGCGTGTTGCATTTTTCATGGTGAACTGCATTATCTGCCAACAGTTCACCGCTTGGCACACATTAAAAGTAGTGAGAGGAGTTATCCCCCGGCCAAATGGACCATTCCAGCAGTTGCATATCGACTACGTCGACATGATTCAAGTGTGCAACGGGTACAGGTATTTAATTGTGGTGGTGTGTCCATTCTCTAGATGGATAGAAGCAGGTCCCTGTACACACCCAGACGCTACCTGTGCTGCCAAATTCCTAGTGAGGGAAGTGTTCCCTAGATGGGGGGTGTGCGAAGTAATGAGATCAGATAATGGGGTTCACTTTGTTAATGCAGTGTTCGAACAGATCAGCTTGTTGATTGGTATAAAGCACAAGTTCTCGTTGGCGTATCACCCGGATGGGAATGGGATATGTGAGCAGCTCAATGGCCTGATAAAGGAGAGGATAGCCAAGTTGAAGCTCACATTAAGAAAGGGATGGCTGCACTGTCTACCACTGGCATTGTATGCACTTCGGAACCAACCTGGCTCCGACCATCATTTTACGCCGCACAAGATAGTTACAGGCAGAAGGATGAGGACCCCTTTTACCCCCCGAGATAAGCTAGATGTGATGCCCAGCCAACTAGAAAGGTTCTGGGAACAGAGATGCAGGAGTACCTTAACTGTATGACATCCAGCGCCTCTGTCATTTCAGGCCAGCGCCTCTGTCAGTTCAGGCCAGCTGCAGCGATGGCGAAAAGGGGACAGTGCAAAGGTCTACATGTGCCCCTAGTCTTCCCTGGTGACAACATGCTTGTGAAGAACTTTACCAGGAAGAGGTGGGACGAGCCAAGATTTAATAGCCCTTTCATCGTAGAGGACTGCACCCCCTATGCCATCAAGTTCCAGGCCAGAAGGGCATGGATCTTCATAAATGACATTAAACCGTATATAGGGGAGAGCCCTCCTGCTGCATCCAACTGCGAAGAAACCACAGACAACGGGGAAGAACCTCAGCATGTGCAGACAAGATCCATGGCGAGGAAGAAGGATGCATGAGCAGGAAAACCAAGACAAAGAACCCGGATGCAAGTTGTGGCATAAAACTGGACAGGTTCCCCAAGCAAATGGGGATAAGGACATAACGAACACTTTGTACATCCCAGTTGCAGGGTAAAGAGAAGCACATCCAAAGCCACAACAACATTGGTAAAACGAACTTTTGAAAGCACGTCGTGTCCAAGTCGTACAAGGAATCAAGACCCTGATAGACTGTAAACAAAATATTCTCTGAGAGTGTAACACGGTATCCTGATGCGACCAGTATTGAGACTTTGTCAACAGAATTTATGGTACATTCCAGCAGAAGTCTCAAGTGGGATGTACTCACCTATTTCCAACTCGTGGTGTTATCATACCCATCACTCATAGGGAGAGGAGCCAGTGTCACAGACATTATTCAAGATCCAGCTAACAAAAAAGTAATCAGGCGGCTGCTAACCGTCATCGCAGAGGTCTTCGCTGAGTTAGCAGAGCATAGTGAGAAGGACACAAATGCTTCCACCGCAAACAGGCATTGAAGAACTCACCTTCACATTGTTCTTCCACATAATTGAAAGTTGCCCAGGACTCGTTGGAAGAACAACTGATACCCATACGTTCATCAGGGACCCAAGACATATCGAACGTTTAAGTCAACTGTGGACCAAACTACACAATCTAGTGGTAATCCACGCAACGGGAAGGTGCAAAGACTGTGCGAATCAAAAGAAAAGCTTGTGATCAGGACACAGCCAAACAGGGCAAATGTCCCTATCACCCGAGGACACTCGGCTGGCACAGAACGTCCTATTTAGATTAGTCACAGACTATCCTGAAATGGAGGAGAGGCCTGCAGATGTTGACGTCATCACCTTCCTTAGAGATCCGGCCAACGCCCCACACATGGGCACACTTCTCGAGGGTATAATGATCCAAATGGAGCTGTCCAACTTCAAGCGAGAATTCCGAAGGAGATTCCAGTGAGACTTTCCGCCGAGGACAGATCGAGAAAAGCAGAAACGAGGATTACAACATCTTGTTCCCAGTTTATTTTTATTTTTTCTTCTATTTTTCTTATTATTCTTCTCGTTATCTTTCCGCCGTGGAGCAGATCGAGGAGAGAGACGCTGTTCTTCAACTTGCCACCGAGAGGCCGAGCGAAAGGAGCGGACCCAAGAACTTCACCATCTTATTTTCCCTTTTCTTCATTTTTCTCATTTTTTCCTATTTTTCATATGTTCACTTTTATTTTTGTTTTTATTTTTACAGCATTTTATTTTTGTGTGATTTACAGCAATTTCATCTGTTCAGCCCTTCGCATTGAACAGATTCCAGCATGTCCTTAGGGCCAAGGCAAATTAGAAGCGTGCGCTGGGATTTTGTCTATCATAGAGATGCAGAATGAGTGTGATGTGTTAAAGACATTAGTCTAACCTTTTTCCATAGTCTAGCACACGAACTGTACTGAGTACCCAGAGACTACCGTCGTCACTCACATGAGGGGGGACATTTGGAAGGCACTTGTCACTTAATATTAGTGAACTCTCGAACTACGAGACCAGAGCAAGAGAAGGAATAAATAACTTATTATGAACTCATTCGAAATGGGGGCCCAGAACAGTAACTTGGTTTTACCCCCAACAGAAGGGCGCCCCCACTTCCCTGGAAGAAAATGCTGCAAATTGTCATTCCGAACGATTATGTGTATATGTATAGTTATTATTGTTGTATTTTGTCCCTAACTATCAGAACTGCTTTCTTTATTGGTGCACGAAGTGTCCCAATCACAGTGCACCCATCAGATAATGAACGCCTGGGTCCCACGAAAGCACCAAGACCATATGTAGTAATTCCAGTTCCCAGAAAGGCTGATGATAAAAGTAACGACCTAAAATTAAATGTAATTAGCAGTAATTTAGACACATTTGAGGTCACAAAGGAAGAGAAAATCTGGAGACAGGGTCAGCACGGAATGAATGAAAACGCTGCACTGACCACTGCATGCACCCACACACAGGATGTACACAGACAAGGGCAAGTGTCAATGGCTACAGGGCCTCCAACGAAGGCAGCAGAGAGGGGGAGACTACCTGCCGAACAATCAGTTCCAGAAAACAGTGGAAGTACCCAAGAGGAGCCAAGTGAAATACTAGAGAGTGAGGGCATAGCAAAATCCCTCAAAAGATCAGAAGCGGCCACAAAGGAATTCACAGAGAAAACACAAATGCTGATAGACTATTTGTTCCCCTTCATAGTCAGAGCAAAGAAACTGCACGAGGAGCTGAAAGACAGGACTTTAGAGACTATAACAGCAAGCATACCTGCTCCAACGCAAGGAACAAGCCTCAGGCCTGCAACACAACAACACGTTGGGAGGTTGGGGAGCCAATGGCGATTAGAGGAAGTCTATGACAAAATACAAAAGGGAAGGAAAGGAAACACAAAACCTTCTCCTACCACAGCGATGCAGTCGAGGCAGCCTGCTCTACTGAGACACCCAGAGAGTAAAAGCAGCACAGACGCATTTAGAGAAATAGTCATAGCAAACTACAGAAAAACACTAAGAATAAAGAGAAGCCCATACGAAGATAACAATGAACTTAATGATTACCTCGACAGCACAGCCCATCTCGGAAACAACAAACAACATATGGTACCAGCACATTAAGGAAGTAGGACAAAGTCAGTCAGAAGGAGAATGCTTCGTCTGTGCTCTCCTACCATACAGCATGGGAAAATCCAAGATCTTCGTGGCTGTAGAAATTGATCTCCCTACATCACACTGTATGTCACACGTAGCAATGTGCAACACCAGAGGACAATTTATGGGAAGAGACGCTTCACTGATATGGGCCACCGAAAACGACTACCCAGACAAAGATGGCTACGTCCAGGACATTAGAACAAGAAACAGGGCGCACACCAGGAATCACGTGATCCGATACGAGAATCCTGACGTCAAAGGATCAGGGGCACGATGGGTGACAAACCCGAGACTGAACATACACGGAAAAACTGCAAAAGAGGCACAAATCTGGAAGAACAGAGGCCACATGCAGATCTGGGGAACAGTGGTTTCCCCAAATGGATGGGAAGAAGGTGTAGTGATCTGCCGATCTTGGATGGTCCTTGGAGTCTGCAATGAAGCAATAGAAACTCTCAAAAACTGTGCAAACCCCTATGGCCAAAGCTAGTAAAGTTACTAACATGGGTCGAAGATAGAGGGGGACCCCTGCAGATAGTGCCACGGGAGAGCCCAAAACTATGCTTCAGAAACAATGGCACAACAAAGATGGGAGAGAATCAAAATTGCGGACAAATCTTTGAAGCTCCAGGAATGACACAAGGACCCGCAGTTATTATGGACATTACTGGGCGTGTGGATCCAAGGCATAAGGCTACCGAAAAACTGGGGAGGCATATGCACACTAGTGAACGTCCATGTTCCCGCGCTAGTGATCCCTAAGAATGACCTGAAGTTGGACAGTTTCTCGAAAGCAGATGCTCATCTAAGAAGAAGGAGATCTGTGAAACTGGTATCCAGGATGAAGAGGGAAAATTAGTTCTCTCCCAAATCAGAAGAGGCATTCCATGCAATCCCGTACGAACACAGGCTGTTCAGCCTCACCTCAACACTATTCACAACACTACTCCTGCCCCACGTCCAAGCTGGAGTGAATGCTAAATGGTTGCAGATAAAAGGATGGGAGTTATTGCAGACCATCAATACCACTATAAAATGATACAACACGATCAAAGAAGAGCTGAGAGCAATCAGACTGATGACCCTCCAAAACAGATATGTGCTTGACATGATCACTGCAATGGATGGAGGTGTTTGTGCAAAAATCGGAGAATCATGTTGCACATTTGTACCATCACACGATGAAGAAAACGGAACCCTAACAGAGGCCATAGCATGTTGACAAACCTGAAAAACCAGATGATCGATGAAAGTGATGAAGTGGACGATGACAGCTCGTTTGGAGACCTAGTCTCATGGGTCCCATAATGGATGGCAGATATATTCAAGTTTCTGAGAGCTCTACTAGCAATGGTATTGCTAGGATTCTGTGTTATAAAGATAATCATTACGCAGTGCCAGAAAACTGCGAAGAAAGCAATAGGGATAAAAATAATGGTTGATGTCGAGCCAGGGTGCAAGCTCAGAGACCTGACTGATGAAGAAATAAGAGACTTTGTGAAGGCCAGAAAATTTACGCCAGAAGGAACAAGGTTCACATACCCTAAGAAACGAAGAAGGTATGAAGGAAAATGGATCTACTGCAGCCCAAATGGACAATGCCAGCTAATGACTTGGAACAAAGATGAACATATGAAAACAGCAGGGAGTTTGAAAGGAGTGATAAAAATATGAACTTCAAAGGCTCACACATTCACACCATCATGTACAAACCCTGAAGACGATGAACACGACACCGAAGAATCAAAAGAAATAAATGCAAAAGAGGTTGCAGAAGTGGTCGATGAACCGACCAGAGGGGGGAGTGTAGAGGAGGTCCCAGACATGGCATGCACCCCTCCCCCTCATTTTGAGGTACCAGGAGCGCACTCGCCAAGGTATTTGATGTATGAGGAGCAAATAAACCAACAAAAATCTTCACTGGGACTCTGCCAAGTATACATCAGAAGATCCATACCTGTTGAAGCGCCCATAACCAGACAACCCTGGGCAGCATGGTACCCTATCACACAGCCGTACCAGCCGCTGATCCGAAACGAAGAGTACCTACAGACGGTTCATGAAGCGACCCAAAGAGCCCTAATGGAAGGCCAGTGGAAATGACTCAAGGGCCTGAACAGACTCGTGAATGAACAAAAGCAGCTATCGAAGATAGCACGCCAGTGCGAGTAACTACGAAAATAAATGTAATGGACACAGAGAAGAGATGATGTTAAAACGTGAGGAAATGTTGCTACGAGACAAGATGGAAGCAACCGACCTGTTAAACGTGTGTAAATAGGCTTGGAACGCAAGAAGCTAAAGATATCGATACTGCTTGCAATGAATAGCAGAAGATAGAGCGGCAAGTGCCAACCATATATTTACCTCAACAAGGCACATTATACAAGTGCGACTCCATTCTGTAAAAGCAGAAATGTACCCAGGCTGCCAGAGGCCTGACATGCCAAGTTTCATAACCCAGCCAAAGGCAAGAGAGGGAGCGGAATCGAAACTCAACAAAGAGCGGGTCATGCCTAAGAAATCGAGGTCAACCAGAGAAAGGGAGGAGAGCGTCAGCTAACAAGACTCAAACTTCAGAGCATACCATCCTGCCTCATGAAGGTCAAGATAAGGGGGCCAATGCAGGTGGCAAGCTGAAACAGAATTAAATGCACAAAAAGCTGGAAACTGAAGCAGATTCATGGTGAACTAACACATGACCACCCAGGCACGAAGAAGTACCACCGACTGATGTCATCCAGGACCCGAGGATGCCATAACTTTTCCTGATAAGAGGCTACAGTTTCGAGACCATACCCAGCCAACTATTTGACACATAGCCCTAAGATACTGATTGATGGAAGGGAGGCAGGGTGAAACTTGGGACACTAGGCACATGGGTGTCCATTCTGCATGCCGCTAATTAAAAGGGGGATTTATGTCTAGGGGTTGTAACCTGCCCAATCACAATGGACCAAGTTATCTGGAGTCCTATAGATAGTAGAACCAATAAGACGTTGTACTTGTACTGACGTGAATCACGTGTGGTGTAGTGGGATGGGCGTAGACGCCCACCCGATAAGAGTTATCCAATCTGCATGCCCTATTATCATATACAGAAAGAGCACCTATACATAAGTTACCTTTCCTAACCAATTATATTGCATGTCGAGTTTTTGTAGAGTTAGACGTCAATGATGACGAATATTGCCTATAAGAATTGCTGTTCAACTGAAGTTCGAGGAAGTCGGAGCGAGACAGATGATCGCAATGCTGCTGATTTCCATTTGTTTCTCTGTTTGATGTACTTGTCATTAAACAAACTTCCCTTTGCCAATTTACTGAGTCCTCATTATTGAGCCGTGTTGGAGTAAGTGAATCCTGCACCCCCGTCCTCACATGGTGCAGCTATCTTGTCTTACAAGTTCTAGAGGGTGAGCGCTGACCTATGGGCCCGTCAGTGAATTCCTCTCCTCCTGAACAAGAGTCCAAATGCATTAAACACAGCAGGCTGGGCAACTTGATCACATGACTTTTTCAGTGTACCAGGCGCAACATGTGCCATTTTGCCCCTTCATTTAACAAGGGTTTACAGATAGGTATAAAGGGCTTGACTATGCCCTTTATTTCATGTACGACATCCAATGTCATTTCTGTTGTCTCTTGTCCCTGCGAAAAACAACATGGCATATCCTCTGAAAATTCACATCCAGGTTAGGGTCATCAGAAACAAAAATGGCGCGTATCCAGTGGAATTTTCGGGAGCGCCATCGTGGCTCTCTTGCAGGTTTCAGATCTCGTGGACTCTTTCTGAAAGAGGTGGCAACCTGGAAGTGTTGCTAAGGAAAGAGGAATGCAGCTGGTGTCCCTGCCTTTTTTCCAAAGTGCTGGAAGAGCTTAATTCTAGAGCAGAGATGGCAGGTGTCTTAGGCTGAATGTATCAAGTGGACCCTGCATGTGTGTGTGGTTACTTCTATGCCACAACCTGCTTTATTTATTCATGTGAGAATTGAAAATAATATGCTGGATTTATAAAGACAGGTTCATTTACTTCTGAAGAATCTTCAGGTGGGCATCAGTGTGGTTTTAATGATGGCTTTGATTTACTTTACATCTGTTGATTTGTACCGAGCACCAGTACCACCCAGGGGCAGTCTCCTGGCACTCGTGTGGCTCTGCAAGCGAGGGGGCTCGGGAGGTTAGTGAGGATAAGGTGAGAGGATAGGTTCAGAACCAGGAGGAACTGCGTCTGTGACGGTTGGTTTGCATGTGGGGGTTTGTGCTGGAGGCCCTGTGCGCTGTAACCGTAAGGGTAATATGTATCAGTTAGTTTATGAATATAGGAATCCTAAATGTACCACCTAATAACCACTTTAAATTCTAGAATTGTGGTTCAAGCACACCCTTGATCATATGTGAACATATGGGGGAGGGAGAAAAAACATTTTACTTGCTGAAGAATGTTTGTGAGACTGTCATGAATTAGGATGCGATTTTAAATGTTTTTCTAAGTTTCCAAAAAGTTTGCATTGCCCTGCCACTTTGATGAACTCACGTTCTGTCTTGAACATTTGTCACTTTAAGAGCAGTAACATTTAAGACAGCTCTCTCTTCGATGTGAAACACTGAAAGTGAACATTGCAGTTAGGGTCTATGGTTCGATGAAATAATATTTATCATTTGGCCACTCTTGGCCTGCAGGTGGTCTTTGTTTTTTTGTTGCAATTTGGCACACTGAGTCCTTTCTGGACTCAGTCGTTCATCTGCACATTATAAACCAAACGAACAAGGCCTCATGTTAAGCAAAAAGACAATAATTGCAGCTGTGTTTTCCCTATCCTGAATAGAAGGCTACGCGTAACAGAATAGCGGGCTGGATCGGCTCGGTAACGGCGCGGGGTCCAAGTTATAAGCCCGAGCACATCAAGTTCCTTTTTAATCTGAAACCCAGGGTGCTGACAGTAATCCATTTTGTTTTAATGATAAGCAGTTTAAGCTCTCTTTAAACAGTACTATATGTCTTTCAAGACTTTGACATACCCCACAAAGTTCCTTTGTGATAGATACACCTGTTCGTAGTCAATTTTTCACACTGCTTTGCATTTTGTTTTTAAGCATAATTGCACAGCATTTGCACATCAAACAAATCAACATTAACACTTAACATGAGCTGAGGCTTTCAGAGATTTTGGCCAATATTTACGATGACTGCTAAAGTCTTTAATACAACAGCTGCCAATTGGAGCTGCATTGCTGAAAGAAAAAGACAACGTGCAACTAAAATGTATTTGCGGCCTAGGAGGCCTGCTTCAGGACTGACCGGGACACTTAGTACCACCTACAACAAAAGGACAACCAGGATCCTAACCTACAAATTGGTACATACGTCATGCTCCCGGGTTATAAAACCAAACAAAACTGCACAAGACCCACCTATTTAGACAACACAATACATCTGGACACTTCAAAACTAATTTCAAGTCCTTCTAGCATCTACACAATTCGGTAGAAGTTAACATTCTTTAAAAAAACAAATTGCAGTGCCAC
Organism: Ambystoma mexicanum; assembly: GCF_040938575.1. Taxonomy (NCBI): domain Eukaryota; kingdom Metazoa; phylum Chordata; class Amphibia; order Caudata; family Ambystomatidae; genus Ambystoma; species Ambystoma mexicanum. Next base: position 1,259,364,158 of record NC_090935.1, read on the forward strand.
CCATAAATACTGAAAAAGCCAAGTAGGGTGGTGATGCCTTATAATGTTGTTGCTTCTGGGAGCATAGGCAATGCCCATATGTAGTGTTCACATGCCAATCATATTTTCACTTGGGTCCTCTCTCGTGTTGGGATGTGTTCGCTTTGATCAGAAACGCCTGACATGATTAATTCCCCATGGGCATTAGCGAAACGTCTTTAAGCATCGAGGGGACATCATGAGAAAAGGAAACTGAAAACAAGAAGGAATGCCATGGTAGATATATATCACTGACTCACATAGAAACTAAAAGACAGCAGGCTAGAACTCTTTAGATTGAATTCAGGGCGAGAACATGACCTTACCTTCTGTGGAAGGTCAGAGCCCACCCAGCCAAGGAGGTAAACAAATCCCTCATCAGCAATACCTTCTGGACAAGTATCTCTTTCAACTTACTGTAATTAAAGGGTTATCACCCACAAACCTCTGCTTCGTGCATATAATTTTTCGCTAGGCTGTGTTATCTTAAGATGGAGGTCCTTACCATGGTTCTGGTGTTTCTATTGTTTTCACAGAAGAGATCCCAATTACCTCAGATGTGAGCTCACTGCAGGAGCTAATTGTCCACAAGTTGTGTGTGATGAGGGATTTGACACTGACTCTGTTGACTGTAGGAAAGTCAAAATCATTTTGTGAAGGTGTTTTGTGCCGTTTTGCTTGGCTCTCCAGGAGGCACCAGTAGGGCACAAAACACCCCAGACTTCTGCATTAAAGCCTGGTTCCCTTCACCCTGGAGCCGTTTAGGGAGACGCAGCCCCCCACCCCTCTGTTCGGTGGAGCACTGAGTTTATGAGCTTGGAGTAATGACGTGCAATAGAAAGTGGAAACAAGGGAGACATGGGGCAACCACTAGGCACCACTGTAAGTCCCAACTATGCTCACGCCACATGTAATGGGAACGAGTCTGCCATGTAAATAACAGTCTTTTGTCACTTATAAACAGTGGTGAGAGTAGAGGATCGGGGAGATCCTCACTGGTGCTGTGTCCCATTGCTGACTGACCCCAGAATAATACCCACCTCCCAAGACCGTGTGCTGCTGTATGACAGTTCATGTATGGGTGCATGCCAAGGCACACGCCATCCATGTGCTGTTGTTCAGTAGGTTTTGACTGCAAGCCCATTTGGATCTATGCGCTACTGTATGCTAGTGAATACCTGCAATCGCCCTTTAGAGTTTATACGGATTAAGTTAGAGGTAGTGGTTATCATATGTCATTTAGGGTGAGCGGTCTCGAATACGCAGGTGTGGTCGTGCACAGGAGTGCTATGGGGTGGGGTAGTGGAACCCATAACTGCGGATGAAACAAAACTGCCCTAATCCCTCTACATTGAGCCTCCCTTTCTTGACCTGTTTCAATTCTATGATTCTACGTTTCTTCTGTGTCCTTGTAGGCATGCCCTCACCTAACATCTGCACACTCACTCCTCAGCACTAGATGTGCCTCAATTACATTGATTTCCACCTGTAGTATCCTTGTTGGCACTTAGTAGAATGGTGTCTAACCTTGGAGTGATTGGAAACGATCTTTATTAAGTTAACCGTTTCTCATGAGCATTTCTCCATCTGCATCTGGGAGAGCTCCTCTCAAACATGCTATTCCTATTCTATGTGAGAGAGCCTCTTTATTGTGCCCCATCTCTTGCTCTGTCCTTCTCACCGGAAGTAGTGTCCAGTCATCAGCCCGAAAGGCAGGGTTAACTCTGTGCACCTCGATATTGGCAAGCCTCACACCATGACAACCCTAACCCCGGAAGAAAGGTTCCTGCCTTTTCTTGTTGCTTTGTGTTGACTAGCTCTGTTCATTAATTGCCCTGGCGTGCAGCCCGTGCTGATCGATTACTCAATTGTGCTTAATTGTTACTTTGTTAGTGCTGAAGGATTTTAATGTCCTGCCTCACGCACTTCCTGAAGTGGAAGATGCTTCATGCAGTTTGTGATCTGAGCGTATAGTTGTGATCACAGACCTTTTCTTGGCTCTGATCTGCAAAGATGTTTCAGGAGTGTGAATTTTATGTTTTGTTCTGAGAATCCAGAGCTTAGTCAACCAACAGGATCTTGGCGGTTTTCACTGATCCCAACTAGTCATCATAGGTTATCATCTTCTACTTTTGCTTTTGAGCTTTCTCTCTTTCTGACCATGTCTAATTTCCTCCACCCATTTGGGAAACCATATCTTAACTTTGTGGCCTAGCCTCAACATGGAGGCCACTCCTTGGTGGCATTGTGTGGTTTCTTCCTGTGTGCTTGCATGAAGTGTTCCACCATCCTGTTTGCGAGAGGGCAACATACGTATATTTTATGATATTGAATGTCTAGTAATCCATGCAACTTTCAAAGGCAGCTGGGGGCCCATTGTTAGCTTTAATTACTTCCCTGATGCCTCAGATGGCCCGGATGCCATCCATTGCTGGGAATTCTGTTGAAGCACTTGGGGAGGATAGTTTTCTCACCAGTTGGAGTCTGGAGTACTCATCCATTGTCACTGTCACTTTTCTATTTCTATTGAGGTGATGGCCACAGGCAGGATGGAGCTCCGGGAATGGAGCAAACACCTCTGGTCCAGAAGGTAAGTGGGTAGGGAAAAGGATGCAGAATGTATTGGAACATTGGATAGGAGGGGGTGGTGGCGTGGGGAGGAAACAGCGCAAGGCTCCCTCGTTCCTCCACACAATCAAGATGGCGACACCCAGAGAAGGGCCTCGGGTGTCTGGAAAACGTGGATGGTACACTGTGTGTTCTCGGCCATGTTTCCAGCCACCTGATTGGCTGAGCACCCTTCCCCAGGTGCAGATGAAATGTATTTCCCTTAAGTTGACGGTCCAAAGAATCATGGGGAAATCCCACGTCAGGAGTTCTGACATTTTCTATCAGGTTTGTGGCCATGTTCCTTTGTGCATTGCCCAGAGTGGCTAACTCCGACTTTTTTTTTCCATCAGCTCACATAATGCAGTGACCCACAGGTATTCTGTTAGAGCTTTCTGTGGGCCAGAGGGCTCATTTGCTGCTGCAGCCCCCATGGTTATTCCTCACGAGAGGTTTGCCTGTGCTATTGATGTGGTGCTTCTTGCCTATCTGGAATTCCTTTAGGTCTTGGGTGATGACTAATGAGTATATCTCAATATATATAATGATAGAAAAGCCGATGATGAATGGCCTTTGAGACATTTTTTGACAAAAGCGTCTTTCAATATGGCATGTTGGAATATCTTTTGCTGAGCGAGAACAGTGCCCTTGAATACGATCTGAACTGGATTAGCCATCCGTAATAAGCGCTCGCTGTTCCTGAAATGGAGGCTTCATTGAATATTGTTGGCCTCATGTACCTCCAAGTGACGGACGAGTAGTAGCATTGCTAACTGCCTGTTTTGTGAGGCCTTTTGACGGACGAGTTGCCCGTTTTGTGAGGCCTTTTGACGGACGAGTAGCAGTGCTAACTGCCCGTTTTGTGAGGCCTTTTGACGAACGAGTAGCAGTGCTAACTGCCCGTTTTGTGAGGCCTTTTGACGGACGAGTTGCCCGTTTTGTGAGGCCTTTTGATGGACGAGTAGCAGTGCTAACTGCCCGTTTTGTGAGGCCTTTTGACGGACGAGTTGCCCGTTTTGTGAGGCCTTTTGACGGACGAGTAGCAGTGCTAACTGCCCGTTTTGTGAGGCCTTTTGACGGACGAGTTGCCTGTTTTGTGAGGCCTTTTGACGGACGAGTAGCAGTGCTAACTGCCCGTTTTGTGAGGCCTTTTGACGGACAAGTTGCCCGTTTTGTGAGGCCTTTTGACGGACGAGTAGCAGTGCTAACTGCCCGTTTTGTGAGGCCTTTTGACGGACAAGTTGCCCGTTTTGTGAGGCCTTTTGACGGACGAGTAGCAGTGCTAACTGCCCGTTTTGTGCGGACTTTGTTTTGCTATGTTCTGCTTATACCCGTGCTCCAAAAAGGAGGATACTTCCAATTTTGAGAAATGCGCGTAAAAGAACTACCTTGAAAGCTTTACATTTTTTAAAGAAACTGATACCCCCCTCAAAGGTGATTGCGGTTGCTGATTTTTAAAAATAATTTAGCATGGTTTCTAGACACAGATATTTTAAAGTCATTTTGAATGAAACTATGATCCAAACTTGTTTGAAATGCTACCATTTTAAAAGTACGAACGTTTGATTGTATTATAAATGTATATGTCCAGAGGATAATGTATATTCTTTATATGTGAATTTTTGCGTATTTGTTTCTATTATTATTGAAATGTGCCATCTTTCCGAATAAAAGCGATTGATTGACTACTAAGAATGTGGCCCTTATCATGGATGTGCTGCCATTCCTGGTCATCGATGAATCTCTTTTCTGCAGTCTAGGGCGGGATCTGATGGATCACCGTGGTCGTGACAACGACAGCAGTCGTGGGCTTTTCAGAAGAGGGAATCTGGAGTAAACCAACCAGCCTGACTGAGGTGATTGCCAGCAACAACAAAAAACTGCCCTCCCGATAACCAGTCTGCGGATAACAAAAAACATCGGCTTGATAGTATTTTGCATTCTGATCCTTGTGTCCCGGCATTATAACCTATATCATAATGCCACATGACATGTCTTAAAATGCCAGAGCTTATAAAATAAGGTGTTGGGCCTCTGACAAGACATTGGACTCATTGCAAGTTTGGAGGTAGCATGCCTGTAGTACAGGCATGCTACCTCCAAACTTCCGAAAAAATCTGGCAGCCGTGAATGAGCAATTACCAGGGTATTCAGGCCCCTCCAGACCCGGTAATTGCCCTTTCGCAGATGTCGAAATCGGGTGATTCCCATTACCATTTGAGCCCCATAGGGCTCAATGGGAATGGGGATGACTGTAGCACCGGCACCAATCAATACACTGCCTGTGCTACAGGAAAGCTGTGCTTGCGGGTGACTTTCATTCCGCCAGGTCAGACCTGGTGGAAAGAAAGGCACCCGCGAGCACAACTCGTAGTTTGCTGGCCCGGATACAACGCTACCGGCAAGCTTACCGGTATCGTTGTATCCGGACCGGCAAACTCGTAATTAGGTCCATTGGCTCTTTTCCACTTTTGTAATGGCGTGGCAGGCTGAAAATCAGTGGTCTCTGAAGGGTTTCCCAGAAACTGCCAAAAGTTATGATTTATTCAAAACCTTCCAGATTACTATTTTACTCTGCTCAAGTGCATTTTTAGCATTAGGAAATTAATATTGTTTCAAAAAATGGTATTAATTTCATCAATATTGTCATACTGAACCATCTATCGACTTCATTGAATGGTTGGTCGCCTACCTATCCCATAAAATGCTCAGTTGCCTTAAGATATTACCTAATATTTGGCTTACTGGCACTGGTGAATCTTTGGCCATCTACCCATCCCATTGCATGTACTGGTCACTTACCAACCTTTTTGAATGTTTTGGTCACCTACTGATCCCTCTGAATGCATGGTCATCTACGGATTCCCTTGACTGCTTGGTTGCCTAATAATTCCATTAAATGCCTACCCTATTGTTTTAAAAATATTTATTAAATGTTTTATTGGTTAAAAAATGTAACCTTTAACATAAAAATTAAATTTCTCCAGACATACATAACAAACCATCAATAACAAACTAAATCCATAAATACAACAACTTTCACACCAATTCAAGACTCCAAGCTCAGTACTCTAAGAAAGACAACCACAGAGTTTACCATAGCAGTGGTTGTCCCAGACAGATATTAGTTCCATACAGTGTCTGATCCGAAGTTGTTCAGATTCTTTAAGACCTTTCCAAAAGCCTTCTCTCTCAATTAATACCCAGACGTGAAGTGCATAAACAAATGTTTCAATGTGTCCTTCTGTATGTCTTCATCACAGAATCTACATGCAAGCGAGGCTTCCTGAACAAGAACATATCTAAACATTACAGACTTAGCATGAATTAAATTGAAACGAAATCTCACAAATGGGGTACAAGAAAGCTGCGTACATCAAAAGATAAGGTGCTAAGGTTCCCCGTTTCTTGTGATCCTCCCTCAGATGTGACATGGATGAATATTGGTGAACCTCCTCCAATGTCTCTACCCAATCATAATCATACCATATTCTCTCAAGGTTTTCAATTAGTTCCCCAACACTGCAGCCAACCTTTATGATAAGGTCGCCCGCAAGCATCTTGACGTCACCAATAACTTGACAGCCCCCTTTCTGTGCAACCAACTTAAGATCATAATAAAGACATTGTTTGGAGGTGACCAAGTGTTCCTGTATAGAGTCAGATAGCGCCAATGTGCTCAGGCTTTTAACGAAATGTGGCCACGTTCATAGCGCAGGGCCGAATAAGGAATAGAATTAGGAAGACGAAGAACTCTTCTCGATTTCGTTGCCTCCAAGATGGTAGGTATTCCAATAGTGATATATCGTATACATCCATGCTGTATAGCAACTTAGGTACTTTCTTCGACTCGTAGTAACAAATTGCTGGTATTAAGGAGAATTTTCCATAACACGAGTCAGCTCTGTGTAGTTGACTTGCAAATGTGATAGCCTTCTCCCTCAGCTAAGTACGAGTGTTAGTCCTATTATTTTGCAATGTTATCAGGAAGACAAGATATACAGAAGATTCAATCCTATCCACACTCTTCCCTGCTATGAACCACTTCAATGGTACCTTTTTCCTCAAGTGCGTTAGTACCATGACCTATGTCTTAGTCATGGTAATACTCAAGGAATGTTCCTTAGCGAAACCAGCAAATCCATCTAATAGGTGTTGCAACCCCATGGGTGTGTTGTCAAATATTAGATAATCGTCAGCATATTCCAACCACTTGGGGCGTAAATGCTGTATTTTAGTGGACACCAATGCCTTCCGACTCAGATAGGTTCCTATGTCCCCTATCTGTGGAAATCTCTCGAGACATTAGACCTTGTTAGTTCAGGCAAACACAAACCATTGAATTTTCGTGCATTCACATAATGAGTCACAGGTGGCCCCCCCCTTGGATCCTCGAATGTTGCCCCTTGGACCAGAGCATTCGGCGAGCCACGGCATCAAAAGCTGCCGATTAGTAAATGCTTGGACTTATACTTCCTGTTTAAATATGTTGCTCTACAGTTAGCTCCATTGTGTTTCTACATCGTACACCATACCAGAAGTTTAAATCCATTTAATAAATCTGCTCTTGATGCATCCCACGTCTCTCACCACCTTTGCCTGCATTCTTCTTCTAGGTTCCTGTTGTGTTCTGTGCCTTGTTGACTGTATTGACTTTGTGTTTGCTCTCTACGGTTTGTGATATCACATTGCAATTGCCTGCATTCTTCACTTCCAGGTTCCCTGCTGACCTCTGTGTTTTGCTTTTGGTCTTGTATTTAATATGCATTCTTTACTTCCCGCTTCCCTGTTGTGCTTTGCCTTGGTTCAGTACTACATCTGCATTCTCTACTTCTAGGTTCCTTGTTGTTCTCGTTTCTTTCTGATGTTTCTGTACTGCATCTGATTTGTAGATCTGTTTGTTCTTGTTCTTTGTTCTGCTCCCCTCCCTTTTGTGTCCCCCCTGTCTGCCCCCCCCTGTACGCCCATCCCTCCCACCTCCCCTGCCTGGGCTACACTCTCCCTACCCGACCCTCTTTTCTCCCTGCAGTCCCTATGGTGCTCTCTGTCTCACCTATCTTTTCTCACTGCTTTTCTATCAACTGTCTTATCCCTTTCACTAAGTCTGGCAGTCTCCAACCCAGGCCTCCCTAACGCTGATACCTATACCAGTGCTTCGACAGACAGACCCTTAGTGACATACTCTTTGTTGTTCCCTCTCCAGGCCAATGGACCCCCCCGATGATCTCTGTTCTCTCTCCTTTTTCCTCTTCTACCATTAATGGAAGCACCCGGTCGGAGGCCCCCCTGGCACCCTTTCACTCCTCTAAGACCATCGTTAAATTCTACTTAAATGGCAATGTCTCGGTCCTGGGCCCTCATGCCAATCTCCTTCTCTTTGACAGACACTTCCAGCGCCTTACTAACTTCCTTTCCCATCCTGCTATCCCTTCTTACCCTCTCTGGCTCGTCTGCTGCCTCCTTCCTCTGCCACCTCTTTGGCACACCCTGCTGCTTCTCTGGCCGCCCTGTTGCCTCCCTTCTCTGCCACCACTCTGGCACTCTCTTATCCCTCTCTGACTACCCTGCCTTCTTTTCCTTCCTCCTCTGCCCATCCTCGGGCACCTCCAAAACTTCCGCAGGGTGTACCTCTGGCCTGTACCCCTTCCCGGAAGTCCTTCAAATGTGGCAACCTGCTCCAAATTGCAACTCTCAACTCTCGTTCAGCAGTCAAACATTCCTCTGACATCTGCCATCTCCTGGAAGAGCTTGTTTTGGATGTACTCGGTCTCACCAAGACTTGGTTCACAGCCAGCTCTGTCACAAGTTTCAACATTCTCCTTCCCGATGGTTACAAGATCTACTCCAAATCAAGAACCAACTGTCCCAGTAGGGGTGTAGACTTGATTTACCCGGAGTGGATCCCTGATTCTATCATTCCAATGCAACTCTACTCCTCCTTTGAATGCCTGGCCTGCAGGCTTTCTATCTCTCCTGGCCTCTCTCTCACTGTGTAACAGTAATTATGCCATGCACACCAGTTTTTAACTATTAAGTTAGTGATCCACTTTAAAGTAAATTTACATAAGGGATTTTAGATATGAGTGTGGGTGCGGGGGAGAAAACACACAGCTCGGCACTACAAGCGTGTACAAAATAGTGTCCTTAAGTGCTGGCCACTTCCGTCCCTTGCACACATTCTAAGCTGAAAAACAGTCAGATGGTAATTATATTTATATTAATAAATATTATATAAAATTGTCTGTTTCATTCTTCTGTTATTTCAATGTTACAGTTGTTATAGTCATATGATTTGGGAGAAAACTCTTTCTATGGTGTTCAAAACCAATTTTAATTTACAAAACAATCATCAAAATGTGTGAACTCTATCCGTTTCAGGCAACGACCTTCCTCAGGAGCAATTTCTTCTTTACATTAATATTTCTTCATTAGATATTCAATCTCTAAATTGTAAGTAAAATATAAAGTAGTGGTGGTCTCTGCCATATTTCATACATATACATAATTATTCACATTGTTTTGCGCAAGGCACTTGCTCATATTCAAGAACCGCAAATCTAATCACCTGGATGATGGTATAGACAATTGGTGATGGTCTTCCCCATTGGTGTTAATCCATACATTTTAAGAGTTGGGTCAGGTGGGTCCATCATGTGCTTATCGTGAAAAATTACAGTGTCACTATGCAGCAGTTCTAAGTGTTTTGTTAGTATCTCCCCAAAGTACTTCCAAATACCTTATTTAGTGGTATTATATATATTTCAGATTCCGTTGAGGGCCCAATATCATCAGTTCAATGGTAAATACGGTGGAAGATGAGACAGACGAGGAATCAGTACTGTCTTTCTTTACAGTTTGTTCGTTTTGAGGAGATATTAGAAACCAGACTTACCTGGTAGGTAATGTCTGTTACTTGTTATCAGATGTGGTGAGTTCAGATGCTAGGTACAGTTAATTTAGTATGATCTAAGAAAGAGAGAATGGGGAAATTGTAGTCAGTTCCCCCAGAGAGCTAAATAGTCTAAGTCTATGATATGGGGTCAAATGTAGTTAATGTTTTCCACAATGTGTTGAGTTTCTTACCCGTCTTGTTACGCGGACTCCTCTGGAACTCTCGCCAAATGTGAGAGGTCCCAAGATGGCCACTATTTGTGCTGCGTCCTTGCCGTCTGACGTCCAATGTCACGACGTTGTGATGATGTTGGTAAATTTGCAAGCCTGTTATTTGAGTTTTTAAGCAATCTCAGCATCCAAACGTTTGCCAATCCCTTCTCATTATTGTCTATCTGTATGACATCTTAACCGTAATAGGGAAGAAAAAAGGCATATGACCCCGATGGTCATCCAAACATCTATAATTGCAAGCCTGACATGTTTCTTGGAGTTCCACTTGTTGTCTATGATTGACATTGTATTTCTGACATTATATGTTTTGTCTGTATCTCTTAAGTATAGCAACGATAATACATTTGGTTCAAAGATAAATTGTGGAAACAAGTTTGTGATCTATTATCCAACAGTTGTAGATGTTACCAATACTACGGGCCTCATCACGAGTTTGGCGGTAACCCTTAAATGAGGCGGTAACGCTATTAGCGCTGCATTTATGGGTCCGCCGTATCACGGGTTGGCGGATTTACCCTCAGCTCTGAGCTGGGGGCAAATCCGCTGCGATTTTGCCAATTTTTGGTGCTATTACTGCCGGCGGTAATACTGCTGAATATTCCCAATTGGGCCCAATGGGGAATGGGGACTTACCGTTCCGCCAAACCCATGATCCAGCGCTAATAGCGCCAGGGGGTTTGGCAGTAGGGCTAATAGCCCCGATGGTAATACCACCAGGGTTAGCGCCCAACTTGTGATGAGGCCCTATGTGTCCTGACGCTAATTCTGTCTTATTGCATTCTCATATGTGCAAGGAGTCATTCATCTTTCCACAGTGCCTTAGTGTATAATACACAGTTGGTTGCAGTCTTGTAATTAATTGACTATATCACAGTTTTGATCATAGAAATGGTGCAGGGGAGAATTCTTCATTCAGCCCATTTGGGGCCATGGCATCCAATCTGTGGATCCAATACATCTCTCTTTTCTCTAATAGTTTACCTGGGTTCTGTAAGGAACTCATGGTGGCAACAGTAAATACAGACACAGTGATCACAGTTCAAGGGTGTTTATTAAACTTTAAAAGGTAGGTTGGAAAAAGCCTAGTCTAAACCTAAAACTAAGATTGGAGCAAGCTTCGACCATCAAACAATAATAAGGCCATCCTAGTGGTGTCTTGTCTAATAAAAAGGCCTATACTAAGAAAAACCTACTGCTAATCCTTACTCTAAATACAAAAAGAAGTGTGGTATAATGTTCTTAAGAAAGAAGGAAGCGTTCACAAATAATAAATCAGGATTTGATAATCAGGGTCTCCTTTCCCCACGTTTTCTGCACGGGACAAGGTAGGATTCTGGAGCACTGCACACGCTCAAGCTTTCCCAGCACAAGTCAAAAGTTCTGCTCTCTTCAATCAGGTCCTTTGGTGGTTGAGTCTCTTTTCAAAATAATAAACAAAAGTATAAAATAAAAGCTACTAGCAAGACTTGACTGGATTGAGACTGAAAACAAGAAAGATAAATATAAGTTAAATTTAAAATGTGACGGAGAAATTAGAGCAATGAACCAACTGCCCCATTACCTCAACGTATTTCCTGTTCGCCTAATACGCAACACCTTCCTAAGATTTAGGTTGAACATCCTTCCAACTCGACAAACTTTGGGAAAATGAAACCAAAATCCTCACAATAGTACTGATTGCAGATTTTGTAGAACCCCGAAGAAACTATTAGACATGCAATAATGGAATGTGAAGCTCTCAACCAGAAAAGACTGATGTAAAGCAAAAGAAACGAATCTGCATCTAATCCATTGGAAATCGAAGAACGGTGGAGCTACATATTAATGGGAAATAACAGAAAAATGGTGTCCACAATGTCCATTTCTGGAAAGACATTGCTGCTGAGATCGGTGTATGCTAAATGTTTAAAGAACTGCCTGCTTTTTTTTAAATTTAAACAAAAGAATTAACTGTAATATAATTTGGTATACATGTAAGGTTTAGGATATAAACCAAATGCATTTTAATAAAAAAAAGAAATTAAAAAAAAGTTCCTTTCGGTACACACGTTGGGTGATGCCTTTTTACACCCCTGGAACTCGCGCTTCTGGGCTCAGATCTACAAAATGTTTTTAATGATATCAGGACCTTTGGTAGGTAAGTTTTCCTCCTTCCGAGGGCCTGACAGTTTCTTAGTACAAAACAGAAGTTCAACAAAAAGTTCTAGAGTTCTTCTCTGTGGTGTATTTGGGTGATAAATCTTCATCCCTGGTTCCCCTCTTCCGGACTCAGACCCCTCTTGAATATTAACTTCTCTCTGTCAGATTCACTTTGGCATGGCATGCATTCAAAGTGTTTCCCTGTTGTACTTCTGTTTGTTGCATTCACGGGTCGGGGTTGTTGGCTTCTCACCCTTGGATCCCCCTATTCCGGACTCAGATCCTACTTGACAATTCATCTCCCTCCGTCGGGTTCACTATGGCTTTCAATGCAATTTTCATCTGTGATATTTATGAATCATAATGTCCTTTTAAACAGTTCACTGTGTATATCCTTCTGCCAGGTTCACCTTTGTCAACACACTGTATATTGGGACTTTGGACTTCTCTGTTTATCGGCATCCCTCCTTCGGGTTCACTCTTGCTAACTTTGTCAATCAGTTCTCATGATGCAGGATTCAGTTCCCTTAGCTTCACAACCTTCTGTCCGTCAAAGACGTTCAACTGTACAGAGGATTTTACTATACCCTTGCATGACCACTTTGACACCCCTTTGCGCCTTTCCCAAGGCCTTCTGGTAACGATAGGTTCAACAATCGGGTAATTGCCCAGAGTTTCCTGGGTGAGCACCCACGTGGTGCCGGAAGTCTCTGTTGCTGGTTTTCCCCCTTCTAATATCAATAGTTCTTTATGTTCTTTCACTATAAAATTAGCCGTTTGCTACTTTTGTTCAATACAGTTTGGTTTCTTTTTGGTTCTCCCCTCGACTCACTGGCTGTGATGAACTGCTTGGCTTTTCTTCTCTCTGAAGTCAAGGTTGGTACCACAGAGACAAGCATCTCTCTACGGCTTGGTTATCAGCAGAAGAGGGTTCCCGTGAACCGTTGACATCTGCTGCAACACACGCTAGCTATTGTTCGCGGTCTTACGATTCCTTCCAGTGAGGTTTCACAGGCCTTGGTCGGAAAGAGCAAGGTTGCTTCTCTCCTTTTCACCCTCTCAGTTTTCGCGCCGCCTTTCTCCTCCTCTTGAACTGCCATGCTGAGTTATTTCTTTTGACGTGCAGTCTGCCTTGCTCGTATTGTGCTTTCGTGCTAAACCTTTTATCACTGTGGCGAAGGGAAAGGGCTGTCAGGTGTGTGCGGTTTTGGTCAATTGCCTGACTTTGCCTGACCCTTGTGTTGGTAATATAAGCATGTAGTAGTCCAAAAAGCTGTAAGGAGTTTAATGATTCTAACCTAAATCAGGATTTAATCCAATTGTATTAAAGTTTGGTATCTCAGATATCCATACTTAGTTTCCCTCAGGAACTGAAATGTAATCAAAAGAAGTAAATGAAAGGAACAAAAACCTTATATTTCCCAATTTATTCTGTTTTAGAATATAAAATACAGTAAATTAAAGAGCTCTGGAGACATAACGATGGTCGTTTGAGATGAAAAAAACATAAACCCTTGAATTTCAAAAAGAAATAAAATAATATGAAAAAAAAATCAAGCACACTTACATTCAGAAAATGTGTGTTCAAAAAACATATGCAAAAAATGAACAATAAGTGAACAACAAACATTTAGGAAAAATGGGGATCATAAATACATTTGTAACACAGCCTGTGCAAAAACGTCACAAGCTCAAATTACAATATTGTGAAAAGTTGAATTACGTTTCACATCACAATTGTGTTAATTTTCAGACCTGAAAAGTTGAATTACGTTTCACATCAAAATTTTGTTAATTTTCAGACCTGAAAATTAACAAAATTGTGATGTGAAACGTAATTCAACTTTTCACAATAATGCAATTTGAGCTTGTGACGTTTTTGCACAGGTTGTGTTATATGATTTTGTCTTTTGATTGTCTTTTTGATTGTTGAGCTTGTGACATTTTTTGCACAGGTTGTGTTACAAATTTATTTATGATCCCCTTTTTTCCTAAATGTTTGTTGCTTGCAATCTTGCTTGCAACTCAATTGATTTTGTCAAATTCTCTTGGAGCCTAACCTCAGCTTGCATCTGATGAGCCGCTAACTGGGCAATGACATTGGGTAGATCAGCCATTTCTTCTGTGGGTGTAAGGGTCCCTTCTGTGGATGGTTCAGAATCAGAAAAGAAACAAGTCTCAATCTCTTTGGATAAAGTCTCAAAATCTTCAGATTCTTCTGAGTCTGAATCTGCCGAAAGATAGGACTTCGGCAGGTTAATCTCCAGCCTTTATGGCCCCACAACATATGGTAATTGGATTCCCAAAAAAAAAGGTTCACACGGAGGAGGGTTCAGAGCACTAGGTCTAACAAAAGAAAAAATGGGTAGAACATTCAATTTATTCGACCCCACTGCTGTATGTTGTAGTATGAGAGAGGAAGGGTGTCTAGCAATACCTCAGTCTTAAAGAACAGATCTAGCTGAGCAGTCGGGATATGTAATTGGGAAAACAAAGCCTCTTTGAGTGTGGATACGCGGTCAGAGTCAAGGAGTTCAACAATTCTGTTTTCCCCTTCTGGAACTAATGGTCTATAGTAAAGATAGACACAAGTGATCACAGTTCCAGCCTTTATTCAGATTCTCTCTCTCTCTCTCTCTCTCTCTCTCTCTCTCTCTTTATTCTTCCCTCTGGCCTGACTCACTCTGCAGAGCACACCCTGAATGTTCTGATCTCCTCTGACCGCCACTTCTCTAACCCTCTCACCTCTCCTCTCTCTTAGTGTGATCACTTTCTCCTTTCTTCCCACCTCTCTCTCTTCCCCGCAGATCAAGCTGACTCCAGCACTGCCACCTACCTTTTTCGGTCATCTGCCCCATGAAGCTTGTGTCAGTTGAGGCTTTCGCTGCTACTTTCTCTCCTCCTGCAGCTTTTGCTGACTCACACCCTGACACAGCCCTCTCTAACCTTCATCTCTCTACCTCTAACACTCTGGATGTCCTTAGCCCTGCTTGAAGTCCAAATCCAAGTGCAACTCTTGGTACAATTCCTACCTCGCCGCCCTTAAACGCAAGTGTAGGGCGGCGGAGAGAAAGTGGAGGGCATCGGGCCCAACCATGACAAACTGGCCTGCCGCCTGCTCCAAAGGCACTACAGTCTCTCTGTCCTCTCTAAGAAGAGAGCCTACATCCAAGCATGCATCTCTGCGGCATCTAACAACTCGGGTGTACTTTTCAAAATCTGCAAGAAGCTAGCCAATCCTGCTGCAGTCTCTACCTCTCCTGTTCCCTCCCAGGCCCTCTGCACAGGCTTGGCCTCTCATTTCACTACTAAAACTCAGGACATCCTTTCCACCATCTCTTCCTCTACTTCCTCCTCCCCTACCATTCCTGGCCCGTCTGAGGCCGTCTCTCCTCCTCCTTTCTCCTCCTTTCCCCTGTTGACCCCTGACGATGTTTCTAGACAAGTCTGGTCTATGACATTTTTGTCAAAGCAGGTTCTCCCCTGCTCATCCAGAACCATCAAGGACCACATCAACACCCTTGTCCTGCCTTGGCTGGTTTCTGCAGTCACTCCTTTGCCACTTGAACTTCCCTTCCACTCTTAAGCACTCTTTTGTGCACCCCCTTCTAAAGAAGTCCACAGCCGATACTTCCTCTCTGGCTAATTATCACCCGATCTCCATCACCCCTTTCCTGGGCAAACTCTTGGAAAATCTGGACATCTCCCAGGATAATCTACATACTGCATATGTTGGTTGCCTCCATGACCACCAATGTGGCTTCAGAGCTGCCAGAAGCATGGAAACTGCTCTCCTGACATGCTCTCCAATCTTGACTCCAATCTCCCTTCTGTCCTCATTCTCCTTGATCTGTTATCTGCTTTTGTCATGGTCAACCATGCCATCATGATCAATCACCTCCGCGACAACCTTGGTATTGCTGATCAGGCCCCAGCCTGGTTGACTTCCTTTCTCACTGCCCGACCCTTTCAGGTTCAGCTGGGGTCTATCCTCTCTTCTATCTCTCTCTCTACTTGTGGTGTTCCCCAGGGATCTAACCTCTCTCCCTGGCTCTTCAACCACTACATGGCGCCTTTCTGCTCAAATTTTCCATGTTATGCAGATGACACTCAGCTCTCTTTCAGGCTGCCCTCAGCCACCTCTGCTTCTTCTCTCATACCAGACTGTCTGGCCGCAATTCAGGAATGGTGTGCAACCAAAGATCTCTGCCTTAATGCCAGTAAGACTGAGATCCTCCTCATTGGGACACCCGCTCCCTCCTTTCCTTTCTCTCTCTGGCCTCCCACTTTGGGCCCCCTTCCTGTGAGGCTAAGAAGCTTGGTGTCATCTTTGACTCCATCCTCTCCTTTTCTCCTCACATCTCTGACGTCTCTAAGAAGTCAAACCATCAGCTGCACCGCCTCAGAGGTATTCTTCATTTTCTCACTTTCTCCCAGATGCTCACTGTCTCCAGAGCTCTGGTCCTCTCTAGGCTGGACTATTGCAATAGCCTCTTTCCAAATCTTCCTGCCTCTATTCTAAACCTTTACAACTTATCCAGAACAGGACTGTGAGACTTGTCCTTGGCCTCAAGCCCAAGGATCGTATCTCTCCAGCTCTGGAATCTCTTCACTGGCTCCCCATTGCCGCAAGGATCAACTTCAAAACCCTTTGCATCATCCACAAGACATTCTACGGCCTGGGACCGATCTACCTCCAACTTTCTCTTCCAAAACATCTTCTTTCTCGAGCTCTGCGCTCATCCACCTCCAACTCTCTGAGGGTCAGGCACTTCTCCTAGCAGAGAGTTGGGGCCAGATCTATCTCCTCAGCTGGGGCCTCCCTCTGCAACAGCCTCCCTGCCTCTCTCAAACTTGACCAGAACAACCTGCGGTTCCGGAAGCAACTCAAGACCTTCCTTTTTGCTTTGCTTTCTCTCTTCCTCTCCCCTGCTGATGCACCTGACTGCTCTGCGCACGGATCACCTGGTCACCCTCTGAACTCAGGCCCAGGCTCCTGCATGTCCATTTGCCCTTACACTGCCTATGGGCTCCCCAGCACTTAAGGGTCTGCATTTGCAACCCTAAAGTGCTTTCTCTCTGCGCTTATGAGCCAATTGCACTTCCCTCTTCCCCTCCCCTCTGGCACTTTTCCCCTTCCCTCTGCCCCAGACTTGTGCAATCTGAATGACACAAGGCCTAGTAAGATCGTCATTTTGTCCTCCCTTTGTTTCCCCCCTTTCTTGTCGCGCCTAAATGCACTTGTGTACAGGCGTGTCAAAAATGCCACATCATATCATACCTCACACTGGTCACTTGCACTTCACTGGCCCGCCTGGTTGCACTGCTTTTTGCTACTCATTGCACCCCAGAGAACTGCACATCTGACCCTCACTCTCATCATTTGCTTGCACGTCTTCCCTCTGCTACTCATAGCCCTCTGCCGGCCCTTCACACATGCCTTCCATATTTACCCAAGCACTTGTCATCCTCAGCCCCATCTCTTCTCTCTTGCGCCTTCCATCTCTGTCCTACACACAGAATACATAAGAGGCACCTGGGCCATTGCTCTTGCACCAACCTAATCAACTACCCTAGCCCTCTCCCCTCAAGTACCTCCAAATCGCCTCCTACCTATCTTTGAATTTGTCTCTCAAAATGTTGTCATGGTCAAACAAGAGATGCAGATCATCTCCGTGACTCAGCCATACTTGATGCCCTTGCCCCGAGAGACTACTACCCTCTTCCACTTTCACCATCCCTAGCACCACCTAGACACTCAGACCCACCAACTGCCATATTTTACTCCAAGCCTTTGCCTTGTGTCCTCCCATCTCGCTATCAATACATGCATTAACAACCCCATTGCATTTTTGGTCATCTGCCAAACTCATTGATTTCTTTTGACACTTACTGACCCCACTGATTTTCCGGATCGCCTTCTAAACCCATTAAACATGTGGTCTACCTCCTCCCACTCTCCTGTGCCAGAGATGTGTGCGTTGGAGAGGTTGGACTTGTGACCAATAAGATAAACTTTTCTGGCCCCTTCGAATATTATCTGACTGTAACTCCCACTCTGTATAATACAGTGCTTCTAAGCTTCTTTCTAGCACCTCTCACGGTTAACCTTACCTTTAAGCTTCATTACCTACTCATCTGCTATTTTAAAATCGGTAGCAATTACTAGGTATCCTTCCCTCTAAGGAAACTATTGCTCTGGTAGGGGGATTCATACTTCCACAAATCTCCACCACCCGCTAACTTGATCTCACATTTTATATCCCTGATGGCTCCTTACTTGCCCTCTTCCGCGATCTGACCCATGCTCATGGTAACTTCCCTGACCATTCCTTTATACTATCCACATGCTCTGTACTGATCCTTAGCTGCCTGATTACCCATTTCTAAACGTTAATGTCATGATTTCCCTTCTAGTCTTTCCATTAGCTACCTTTTATCTGCACAGAAGTTCCACCTGTTACCCAGGCCCCTGACTCTGCGGTCAGGTCCTCCTTTCCAGCACTCTCTCTCCACCCTAGGCCTCCTTCGTTAAATAAGCTTTCATTGACTTCAACTTGGCCTCATCTCTCCCTTTGAGCACCAATAGCCAGCGCATACATTTAGCCCAGCAAACCTTTGTTTCACCTTTGGATGTTCAACTCAACACCAACATGCACCCCATCAATGTGAATGCCACAAAGACCACCCCTCTTCACTCTTCCTGACCACCTACAAAGATGCCCTGTCTGTGTTGTCTACTGCCTTAGAAAAAGCAAAGCCCATCTACTTTCCCAACCTTATCTCCTTGCCTTGATCCCACTCTCCAATGCCCCTTTGTCAATGCTGGTCCCCTCCAACTCTTGCTGTATCTCCTTCTCACTTCCTGCCAATGACTTTCCTCTCTACTGCTAATCAGAAATCTCTAAGATTCAATACACCCCAACCAACCACCTGTCTCTGGCGCACCTACATCTTACCTCCTTCTCTGCTCCTCTCACCTTCACTCTATTCCCTCTTGGCTCCTTCTCCCGTATATCACTCACAGAACTTGTGTCAATTTCACAGAAAGCCAACCCATCATGTTCCCTGGGAAACCCATTTATTCATCAAGCCATTAAGGGCTTGACACCCCTCAGCTGCTTCCACATCTCCTCCTTTAACCCTACTCAAAATGCAAGGATATTCCTCCCCTATTGCAATTGTACTACCTACCCATCATCGAAAAGCCCTCCAGTGAATCAAACAACCTGGCCAATCCGACTTCCTTCTCCCTTGCTACTCCAAAGCCCTTAAACTGGCTATCTGAAATCTGTTTACCTGCTAACTCTAGGACATTATTATTTGTAATCCCCTGCAAAGTAGGTATAGCAGTTATGACTGTGGAAACAGCCCAGACCAACATCTCCAGCTTTCTCACTTGTGCCCAGCACTTTAAACTCTCCTCTAGCCTGATCCTTCTTGGACGCTCAGTGAGCTTTTGGCACTTCGGACTACAGCTAGCCCCTTCTAACCTACTCACACCTTCACACCCAAGACACTGCTCTTCTCTGAATTCCTTACCAAACAAGATGTTAATTTTCCACCTGCTGAAATGAGACACCTCGGATCCCACCCATCTCCCTGTGGTTCCATGTGGTAATATCCCTGCAAAAATGTCGCCATACAAGAATGGCACCTTTTTTTGCAGCGATTTTATCACATGGAACCTCTGGGGGCACCCCTGCAACCCTCAATTTTTGTTTTCTTAAAGGGAGTGGCTGACAACCCCCGGTCCCATTTTTCCCATATATTGTTCCCATATATAATGTCACCTATGCCGTTTCCTGGCGACTATATGTATGGCAAAATTATATATGGGGACAATATTACCTGATACCCTCCCTATTGCTGTCCCTATCTTGGCATGTTCATCTTACACTTAGGGTTCTGCTGCCACCTTTTCTCGGATGATATCCAGATCATCATCTCCTTTCCCACTTTTTCGCCAGACCTGAGCTCGTCACTCTCTAACCGTCATTCCTTTGACCTTGGATGGCACGTCAGTATCTTACGCTCAACTCTTCGAAGACCTAAGTCATCAACCTCTTTGCTCATCATGCTCTACCCTCCTCTATATCTTTTCCCTCTGAATTTCTCAATCCATCCCGTAAGACTTGCATTCTTAGGTTCCTCTTTAACAGCACTGCCAGATCCCACCAGTTCATCACCTCCATTGCGACAGCTGCAAGGAGAAACCTACAAAACTCCGGAGAATCTGTGCCCTTAACACCTTCTACCCCACTAAACACGCATCTTTGCTCTCAACTATTGCTCTAGTCTTCTCCCGGGGCACCCTTCCCTTTATCCCCTTTGCAAAATTCTCAACCTTTCAACTAACTCTATGTGCAACATCCCCAACCCTCTTGCCACTACTCCCCCGATCTGGCTCTCTTAACCAATGACTTTTTCCCACTTCCTAACTTTCGCTCCAGCACCCCACTGAGTCTATTGGTCCCTAGCACCCTCCATGCATCGTCTGACCTTTGCCCCTTTTCCCTCCTTGCTCTTCTCCACTGGAACAACTCTCCTTGCTATCCAAAATATGACCACTATCCCTGCAATGAAATCGGATCTTAAACACCATCTCCTCTCCATTGAAGGAGACCATCCTCAAAACACAGTGCCACAACACTGCCCCTCGAACCCACTGTTTGCACCAATGTGCATACTACATACAATGATGCCTGTTATTGAACCAATGTTTGCATAATGTCATTGCCTCTGAGTATTGTGCCAATTTAATTTGACCTTATGTCAGTTGCAATAGTCTAGTTTTACTGCCTTCATACTATCTTTGCGCTATTGCAAAACCCCCTGCAGCAGGATTGAGGATTGATCTGAACTCTGCGCCGCCCTACTGATCGCGCTTCAGGTTGAGATATCATCTACTGTTCTAAATAAAAAAAAATAACAAATATTCCTTGGGTTGCTAGCCTCTCTAGAGTGCTTTGGTGTTTTTGGAACGAGACATGGCAGTCTAAGTGGGTGGCTTTTTAGGTCTGGTCTTTTATTTGACTACACTTTGAGAGCCCCAGAGAGCCTTAAAAACATCCTGCCATGCTTGAAACTCCCCTGCAGATATTTGAATGGACAGGGTACCACTGGGGTCACTTGCGTTCCCCCTTTTGTCCAGAAATAGTGGGAGATACAGCCCCCTCCGTTCATACTGTAGCTCACACTGCATGCACATAACCCAGCACAGGCTTGGAACGCACCAGTACACATGCACATACATGCCAACATTCTGTGACCAAAAATCTGTAGGAATCTTAAAGTTTCAAAAATAGTCCGGCGAGGAGGTAATGATAGGAATAGGGCGTGGGTGCATTCAATGACAATGAGGCACCTGCCGCGCCTTCTGCCACCACGCCATATCGAGGGAGCCCTTGAAAGTGGGGGGCTAATGGCGCCTTTTGTCAAAGGCACCTGCGGCGGAGGGGCGCATTTAGCCCGCCGCCGTGGGCGCCTTTTACATCAAAAGCCTGCATGCTGCACCTTCTTCTGCTACGCCAGCTCGGGGGAACCCTTGAAAGACTCCCACGAGCTGGCGTGGTGGGGGGCTAATGGTGCCTTTTGCCAAAGGCACCCTCGGCGGAGGGGTGCAATTAGCCCGCCGCCATGGGTGCCTTTTACATCAAAAGCCTGCATGCCGTGCCTTCTCCTGCTACGCCAGCTCAGGGGAGCCCTTGAAAGACTCCCCCTAGCTGGCGTGGCAGGGGCTAATGGCGCCCTGAGGGGCGTGGTGCCCCGAGCGGTCGCCCAGCTCACCCCCCCCCTAAGGCTGGCTCTGCACAAGAGGATGCTGATCATGCTGTGCCGGGCATCAGGCAGTCAGGCCAAAAAAGAAAAAAAAATCGGTATTTGTTGCCACTAAATCGGTAGGCGGTAGGACTGCTTAAAAAGTGGTATCCTACCGCCTAAATCGGTAGGGTTGGCAAGCATGCATGCACAGTTCCAGAGCTCAAGGCTGGAGTACATTTCAGACTACTTTTGAGGGCAAGCCCATTTCTTGCGGCGTGAAGGCCCAATTCCACTCCAAATTAAGACATAACTAGTTGTACTTCCCCTTTGCCCTTCCTGTCAGTGAACACCAGCAGTGCCAACTTTCTCATGAACGTAAAGTCAGCTTGCCCACTTCCTCTTGCCATTCATTTGGGCAGTTTATCTGGGCTTCCGGCAGATGGAGTTCATAACGAAGTGATTTTTGCCTATGTAAGCACATGCACACAGAAGCGGAAGCCTTTCTATGGATAACCGAATGGGCGCGTAGGGTAATGCAACTAACCTCTCCTGTGGTTTTAGTAAACGGCTGGAGACCCTTGTCACATGATAGTCATTTCTTATCAACTTTCTGTAGCTTTTGGGCACTTCAGTGTTTGTAGGAGGTCCTTCTCGCAGGACATACTATTGATAATAAATAAGTACTATTAGCACATAGAGATCGTTATTGACCCCCCCCCCCCTTCATCCAATCAGAATGTTCAAAGTGCAATCAGTAAGTACTGGTATTGACCACATTCTGATTTTTTTAAAAATCTATACAAGGAAACAACAATGCCATTTCCCAGAAAGATTGCTTTCATCAAGACACTTCCTCTTTGGAGGTACATTGTTTTGCTGCAACATCTAATTTAACTCGCAGAAGACAGCGCTAAAATATTTGACATTGTTTTCACTGTCTTATAGAGGAACTGTTTAGTTTTTCATGAGACCTACTGAATGTTCGTGTTAAACCTACTTCAGTGTAACCAGGTTTGCATTTAAATGCTTAACTTACGTAGAAAACCTTGTTATTTAAATATTACAAAATAAAGCTACACCAAATCTACTAACTCAGTTTGTCTACTTACATTCTCACTATTAAAGAAACATTGGGCCTCATTACAAGTTTGCCGGTCCGGTAACAACAGTGCCAGTAAGCTACCAGCACCGTTGTTACCGGACCGGCAAAATATGAGTCTTCAAGCGGGTGCCCTTCTGCCCACCAGGTCTGACCTGGCGGGCGGAAAGGCACCTGCTCGCAGAACTTGACGGATGCACCGGCACCATTTATGAATGGTGCCGGTGCATCCGTCCTCCCCATTCCCATTGAGTCCAATCAGACTCAAATGGGAATGGGGAGTCATTTTTACCGGCACCTGGCAATGGGAAATTACCAGGTCTGACAGGGCTGTAATGCCCTGGTAATTCTCCATTGCCGGGTGCTGGCAAAAAAATGACCTCAGCGTCAGCCGTGATGTTTTTACCGGCACGGCTACCGCCAGGGTCATGATGACCCCCATTATTTGACTTCAGCATCAAAACATGTATTGCTACAACCACTATGCGCTAATAGCCTTATAGACCTCAGAAGGGATCATCTTCGCCTCAGACAATAACTTGGTGGCAGGTCATTGGGCCTTATTACGACCCAGGCGGTAAGTTACCGCCTGGGTCGTACCTTTAAACTACGTTTACGCCATGGTGGTTGGCGGACTTACCGCCCCATTCCGAGGTTGGCGGGGCGGTAATTCCCCAATCCCCATTTACCCTTCCCCATTCCCATTTTTGCCCCATAGGGCATAATGGGAGTGGGGAAGGCGTTAATTACGCCACCGTAAATTACGGTGGCGTAATTAACAACAAGGTCCCTTAGCGCCATGGATTTTAACACCTGCTAAAAGCAGGTGTTAAATCCTCCATGGCGCTAAGGGACCTCGGAATCAGGCGGTAAGGGTCGGCGCTGTTTACGCCGCCGTAAACCCCTTACCGCCTGGGTCCTAATGAGGCCCATTATCTTGCAATAATGACCCCTCCCTTGGTCTATACGGTTATATCATACAACTGGATTCATTTGGTGCTGCATGGGGTTTGAAAACTCCTTCTTTATGGAAGTGACCTCTAGGATAGAAACACAGAGTAAACCCTATGTTCACCCATGGGGGCCTTTGAGGGTGAGGCAGGGCAGATGAGATTTATTCATAAAAATGTTCAGCATTTGTGTTCTCTGACTGGAATTGTGGTTATGACACTTCACCATTCCGAAAGGCGAAGGAACTGAATGTGAAATATGTACATTCTCATACTTGCCAACCCTACCGATTTAGGCGGTAGGATACCGCTTTTTAAGCAGTCCTACCGCCTACCGATTTTCTGACACCAAATACCGATTTTTTTTGTAAAAAAAAAAACAAAAAACGTTTTTTTTTTTACATTTTTTTTTTTGCCCACGCCAGCTCGGTCGAGTCTTTCAAGGGCTCCCCCCAGCTGGCGTAGCGGGAGAAGGCGTGGCATGCAGGCTGTTAATGTCAAAGGCACCCACGGCGGTGGGCTAAAAGCGCCCCTCCGCCGCAGGTGCCTTTGGCAAAAGGCGCCATTAGCCCCCCACCACGTCAACTCCGGCGAGTCTTTCAAGGGCTCCCCCGAGCTGGCGTGATGGCAGAAGGCGTGGCAGGCGCCTCATTGTCATTGAATGCACCCGCGGCGGCGGGCTCATTCAATGACAATGGGCTGCTGACGCGCCATATTCCTATCATTACCTCCTCGCCTGACTATTTTTGAAACTTTAAGATTCCTACAGATTTTTGGTCACAGAATGTTGGCATGTATGCATTCTAAGAAATGTTTGTGCCTGGAACGTCCTTCTACAGCACGTCTCGCTTTCAGCAGGCGGTGCCCGTATTTTTTTAAAGTTAGGGAAGAGATAATCCTGTCACAGCAATGACCCCATGGTACCCCTCCACACCATAAACGTGCCAACTCTCTAATTTTGAACTAGCACATGCTTGACTGCATTAACACATGGCAGTCAACGTGTTGCCACATGACCCCTGGCCTTTCTCCATGGTCTTCAACGTCATTTTTAGTTTTGACACAATGGTGGTGCAAGCTACCAGCAGCCATTTCCTGTCAGAACTTACTTTAAGAGCCGAGGTAGTCGAGTGGACTAAGCACTGCATTCTTCAGAATTGGCTTCTGTGGAACTCTTTTAATGTAAACATAGAGTTGTGTTTAGTATTAAATCGGCCCATGTTGTTTCATTACACTGCACGTTTTTAATCCATACAGTGCATATCCTTGGAAACCTTCTGCCTGGCCCACATATAATTCCCCTGTGAGAACTTTTAATATCAGAGCTTTTCCAGACAGTGAACAGAGAAGGGATTCTGAAGTCCTTCCCTGAATCATTTCTGAGGCACCAGACAGTGAACTGACCCCCCACCCCCATCCTCCCAGTCTGTATAATGTCACACACGTAAGTAACTACATACCGTTTTCCCTTTGTAGATTCTGGCAATAGGTCCTGAATTAATATATGTTTATGTGCATGCAATACCATTGTCCTTTCTCTATGTCTCATTATATTCCCCCTCCAGCACCTGTCATAGTCTCATCCAGGCAACCATCAGACACTGTTCAGGCACCAAACCCATGGAGTGCCTCTGTCATTTGAAATGTTTTCTACGTACGTCATTTCTGTTCGAAGCAACATCCTTATTGTTCAATAAATACAAATACAGCTGCAAATGCTTATATATGCCTATGGTGGGTGTTAGTGAGAATTCTCTAAAATGTGCTAATTCCCTCCACCTTAAAGACCCCCAGCAACTTTGCTGGATTTTGAGGACTTGATTTTTTACCTGGAAAGAGTGTGAGCCTTTCCCCACTCTTTCATGTATTTTGAATAGCCTTTTACTCTTGTGTTCTTTGATTATGGAGTTTTAAGATAACTCCATAGGCATCTTTTCATGTGTGTTACACAGCACCCTCAGTGCAGTGACACAGGGATGTCTTTTTTTAGGCTTCCAAAAGGTTTAATTCCTTCTCTGGGATAAACTATTGTTTCCCAGAGAGGTTAAATTGACTTTACTAGTCGTTTTAAATTCCTAGACCCAGCACACACTATCTTCCTATAGAGTGCTGGAGGGGTTACCTAGTATCCCCTGTGTCTAGAAACTCATGTAGCAGTCAAATGCTACCATTTCCTATCAAAATGGCTGGGGGCAGTGGTTTTACAACAAACTACCATGATTTTTGCAGACCGCGAACACCGGTAGC
Source organism: Ambystoma mexicanum (assembly GCF_040938575.1). Lineage (NCBI taxonomy): Eukaryota > Metazoa > Chordata > Amphibia > Caudata > Ambystomatidae > Ambystoma > Ambystoma mexicanum. The sequence goes on from NC_090935.1 coordinate 1,259,390,105, forward strand.
CATAAATCGCGTGAGCCATGTATTTTAAGATGGCGCCTTAAACCCCTTTGTTTAAACGGGTCCCAGTCTTCTTTTTTCGCCATTTCATTTTTGAAAGGTCCTTCTTAAGTTTGTCTCTGCGCGCCAAACTAGGTTTGGTCCCTTTGTTTCTATGCCTCTGGCATCTGAGTGTCTGGGGTGGGCAGGAAGTGATAGAAGTGCCCGAAACTCCCTGTGCTTAGTCTCCTAGGAGACCCAAATGCACTCTGGTGTGATTGGCTGGCTGACTGTCCAATAAGGACAGCCACCCTGCTGGGTGAGTGGCAGATAGGCTGGAATGAATGGGAGAAAACTGTTCAAAAGGTGAGACTCTTGGAGTGGAAAGCAGAGTCGACCACTCGAACGAAAGAACCGAAAACGAGCTGGAAGAGGACAGCTGCTGCAACTCCTGGACCGTTGGTTTGCCTGGTGAAGCCCTGCTGCAGATCTGAATCGCCAAGTTCATCTCGACAGAGAAGCCCTTCAAGGACGACTTCTCCCTTAGAGTTGGTGGGACCAATCAATTTGTAAGCCACCTGGATACCATTCTCTGAGCTGGTTAAGTTTAACCAGGGGGAAGGAAACCAGCTTGTGTGCTTGACTACAGCTACTCGAACTCAACTGACTCCATTTTGTCCGCATTTTCCGACGATCCCATGCAGTGCAGGAGTCCCCCGACGTCCTCCCTCTTGTCCCCACAACTGAGGCTCAGGAACAGTGAGATCTGCAGGAACTGCCAGGAACCAACGTCTTCAGCTGCATCTTTTGCTTCATATTAAGGTTCTGTTCCAACACTACTGAGAGAACGCATCTCTCGCAGTGAAAGTTTGTGGATCTTTCCCAAGTTGCAGGCCTAATCAGCTTGTGACCCAACATATGATTCTTTTTTTGTACAAACTACTTCTGAGGATGTTGGCAAAGACTTTACCGTTTACTACAAGAACTGCTCTTTCCTATCCAAGACACTAGCCCATTGACTTTGGCCTAGGCCTATTGAACTGTATTGAGTCCTCTAGTGAACTGAAACTATTTTCACTGCCTAAGAAAGTATTTGTGATCTATTCTATTAACTTATGCCTTTTACTCCCATTTAAAGTAACTGAAATGCCATTTTGCTCCTATTTCAGGGGAGCCTAATTTCCTCAGAAACGTATTGGTTCAGTACTGAAGTGTGTTTGTGTATATTAAGATGCCTCCTTCTAGTGAATGTTTTCTAAATGATTGTGTGATAAATTAATAAGTGTTTTACCAAGAAACCTTGAGTGTGTCTACTTCAACCATTGTGATTGTAAGACCTCTGTGTAACATCCTTGTACTGCTCAGATTCCCTCTTGAGATAAGACTGTCTGCTGAACTCGCTACCACAAAAGGTGTAGTATAGACTTATACCAAAGTTTGGTTTTGCTTACACCTGTAGTCCTTATTGTATGTGTTGGTCCCAGAGGGTACTGCATTCAATTCTGCATATCAGTGGGTTTAGCTGAAAGGCAGACATAGGCAGATAAAGTAATGGGGCCTTGATTATGCCAGGCAGGGCCTTGGGGCAGCCACAGATATGTCCCTGCTTCTGGTAAACCAATATTCGCCCTCAGTTGTGGCACCTTTTCTCTTGCACCCCCTTCTTGCCCCTCCACTCATGCTCCTTGAATAATACCTGCGCACATGATTCAGATTGCCAGATGAATCCATGCCAGCAGGAACACCATGTTCCAGTCCAGTTACTTTAGTCCTATCTTTTCACTTGAAGTGTACCAAGACTTCATAGACCAGAATGCAATTCATAGTGAAAAGAAAGTCCAGGACAGGGACATGATGTCCCTGGAGGCATTGAGCTACATAGTTACCTTGCATCTGATGGCACCACCATGGTGTGTGGATGTGGGCATATGTTGGCAACACCTGGCATGTTTGGACTAGGCATTTTTTGGTAGTACATGAGTATTTGATGGAAGTGCCGACATATGTCATCAACATCTGAACTGTGTTAGGAGATCTGGGATAATAACGGCACTACCTGTAGCATCAAAAGACAAATCCTGTGATATTTTGGAAACATCAGGGCATAGGATGGCACAGTCTGTTTATTGTATTGGATAACGGCACTACCTGTATCATCAAAAGACAATTCCTGTCATATTTTGGAAACACCAGGGCATAGGGTGGCACAGTCTGTTTATTTTATTGGATATTTAAGGGTATCTCCTAACCATTAATGTATGTATGTATGTATGTATGTATGTATGTATGTAGAGGGACTTTTTGTTTTTGGGCTTCGTCATGTCTTGCTGGGATTTCTTTTGCTTTTCGTGCACTGCTGTGCCATGTTATGCCTTGCCAGATGCTGATTCTTGTTGGTTTGCACACCTGACTAGCCTGCTCACCATTCTAATGTCTACCTTATACTACATGCTTTCAAGTGTCCATTGCCATTCTGCTCCTAGTTTCCCACTCATCCCACGCCCATAAATCCCAGTGTAATTTTGCCCCCATGTGTGCCACTGTAATCATGCTCTGCCGTGATTTTGCTCCTAGGTGCTCCCCTGCAATTCTCCCCCTAGGTGTCCCTAGAGTGATTTTGCTGTAGAGCAACTACTCAAATATTTACTTGTTGTTCACTGCTGCCTGCTCTAGTGTGTCTTCCACGTCTTTGCCCAGTGTGATTTGGGACCAAACACAACACGATTACCACTGCTAGGAACACCATCCCATTCCAGTGTGCCTTGGGAGTTTACCTCACAATTATCCTATGTGAGTCGCGCCACTACCAGGACTCCAGCACAGCTAGACGGGTGGATGCTCCAAAGGCCCACTGAGGTCTGTGAGTCGCGCCACTACCAGGACTCCACCACAGCTAGACGGGTGGATGCTCCAAAGGCCCACTGAGGTCTGTGAGTCGCGCCACTACCAGGACTCCAGCACAGCTAGACGGGTGGATGCTCCAAAGGCCCACTGAGGTCTGTGAGTCGCGCCACTACCAGGACTCCAGCACAGCTAGACGGGTGGATGCTCCAAAGGCCCACTGAGGTCTGTGAGTCGCGCCACTACCAGGACTCCAGCACAGCTAGACGGGTGGATGCTACAAAGGCCCACTGAGGTCTTCACTGACAGCTCCCCACTATAACATGCTCAAATTCTGCAGTATATGTTATTCCAACACACAATGCTCATATCAGCTGCTTTGCTCGCAGTCAACAGTTAGATATCCCTCGTAACAGCCATCAACTAATATCACACTACACCTCTACAGCCAACTTACATATCACAAGCCGGGCATAGCCTTCCTAGCCATGGTGGACTAAATGAGGATTCCCTCTGAGCACAAATGCCTCTATGCTTTCAACACAGAACACTTACACAAGAGCCTGCATTCTGAGCTTAAGGTACTTCTTGCATTTTACCTGCACCCCCACTAACCTAACACCCCCCCTGTTTTGCAGGTCCACCAGAGCACCTGAAGACAATCAAGAGGCAGTGGTGCATGATATAAATCCAAGAAATATAAAAGAACACAAATGCGTCTGTAGGCATGCGTGGGATTTATATAGGGCAAGCTGAGTAACTATACTAAGCAACAGAGCGTTGTACAAAGAATTGTGCTAAAGACAGAGTGGGTTGTGGCGGTGGAAGGGGCGAGAGGGAGGCGAAGGGCACTTTGAAGAGCAGAGACTTTAGTTACTTCCTGAAGTGAGGCACAGCTAATCTGATGTGTGTCAGTACATGTTATTCCGGGGAACGTTTGCATAACAAGAGAAGGCTTGTTTTCTGGTTCTTTGCTTCTTGCATCTCTGAGATTCGAGTCTGGTGATGTTGCGGCTTCTGGGGCTGCAAAGACCGCCCGAGATGGGGAATCTTTCATCCAGGTCTGATGGACCTTGGTTTGCCGTTGCCTTGCATGTGGTCCAGGCTACTTTGAAGGTGATACAGTCATGAAGGGGTTGCCAGGGTAACCTTCTGAGGTTGTGGGTGATGTGGTTGTATTTCTGCAGTCTACAGCATGCTGGACAGATTTAGTGGGGCCAGAACTCTGGTGAAGAGAGTCCAGCCCAGTCTAAGTGGTAAAGGAACAAGGGGTCTGGACAATGCTTTTGAATATTGTGGAAGGGATGAAGGGCTCGATAGACCTGCTATCATGCTGTCAGGGTTTTCTTAGCAAATTGTGCCTTGAAGGAAAGGTCGCTGATGAAGATAAGGATGCAGTGCCAGAGTTGAGCTGATTTGGCACATGACTGCACGATTTGGAAAAGGGTGTAACTGTACTTATGATGTGCCTTTGGGAATGTGTTCCTGGAAACCGTGTCCGCCTTCGTTCGGGATATTCCTGGCATATAAGTCCATGCCACTAATGTAGCTGGATAGACTTAAAGGGGTCCCTTGAATTAACTAACCTCCGAGGTAGCTGGTGAATCTCAGTGTATCCCCATTGAGCTGAGCCCTTACTCCCACATGCTTTTCCACATGCAGTGTCCATGTTTTGAAATCCGCTAGACGCACGCAGAGGTGATGGTAGTACTGGCTGTGCGGCAGTGCCTCTCTATCTTAAGTGGTGGTCGGGCTCTCCCAAAAACCAACCACGCTGGTGCTACGTTTGATGTGATGCTTGAAGTCAAGGTTTTTGGAAAGGTCTGTAATTCGCTTTGAAGGCGGCACATTAAAGTCACCCAAGTAAACAAGGATGGGCAACCATTTACAACCAATTCATGGAGTACCCACCCTAATATCTAACAGGACTAGTTTCAGATCAATGATGAAAACAGCTGTTCAAAAACTGGTAAAGTTACGATCACTGTTTCTAAATAATCATGTGGGAAAACTATGACCAAAAATAACAATCCTTTAACAAAAGTGAGGTAATATCTTATATGGCATGAAATGCTGCCGTTAAGGTGCTCACAGAACTTTGACTCCCCTGCGCCAGTGCCTTCAGATGGCTGGTCTCCAACTGAGAGCTATTTAAGGAAGTCCGTGCCCCGGTTGCAGAATGTTGAGGAACCCGATGTTGTAAACATTATTTCCATAAAATGGACCACCGTACTCCTGTTTGCCCATCCAGCCATCCCCTACATTACCTTAACCTCGTGCCCTCCTGCTGATCACGGGCACCAGCTGGCATGTGTTTTGGCCCCTGACCACAAGTAAGTATGATCAATAGCGTGTTTCCACGAGGCTTTGCAAAAAGATCCAAACATAGTATGAAATATAGCACATCATTCCACAGTTTGTTTATATAATGCCAAAAATATAAACTAAGAAAAACATATTGGTCAAAAATCTGAGGTGCAAACTGGTAATCTGTGCCACCGTTGATTCACACTTTGGGATTCCCAAAAATGCCCGCAAGTTAATTCAGGTTCGTATTAATATATCTGTGTGCAACTGACACTCCTCAATGCTTGTTCTGTGGACAATCTGAACATTTCTGTAGATATCTAGGAGTTGAAGTTTTGCAATTAAACAGTCTAATTTCTCTTTTAATTCAACTATACAAGCACGCACTAGAGATTGCACTGAACCATTTTTGTGCTGTGCAACGTGCCCTGCCGCACCCACTTCCTTTGTTTTAGACATTTATTAATGTGTAAAGTTAATACACGAGGAACATGGAGAGTGATGCATCACAATAAAATAGATTAGTCACATGCTTGTCAAGATAGAACACTCAGAATGATTATGCTTATACAGCTATGTCATAAACATCTGTTGTAAATTGCAGTCGCTTAATACTGTTGACATACCGGCAGATCCATAAATATCTAATGATTTGACATTCAGATCTCTAAAGCCATTTATGAAGTTATGCATGTTACTATCAAGGAACATATATTTGAGGTAAGGCCAGTGGGCATTTCGTATGGTCTCCTGTTGTTTCCACAAAGTAAATTACTTTGTGGGAATTTACTTAGTGGAAATGACTTTGAAATGACTTTGAAAATGATATCTAACTAGCAAAAGTACCCGTTCATCCGAACGACAGACATGATAACACTCTCATTAATTGCTGAAAATGAATGATCTTGTAGGTCGATGTTCTGCCTTACCCTGGTGTGGTGCAGTTCGCTGCGGTGCAAATATCTCCAATTTGTGCATCGTAGGGGCTTGAAACATGTTTTTCGAGGTCACTATTTGTTCCTCGTGTCGGGACCAGTTAAGAAACAACATTTTTTCTTTCCCTTCCTGGTACACATGGTTTATGGCTTTGTTGGCAGGCACCATCGCTCAAAATCTTCTGGAAAAGTAATTTCACTGGATCAAGCAGAGATTTTTGTTTGACTTCCCAGTGAACATGATTTACAGCATTTTAAAGCTTGTTTAGAACCAACATTTTATTTCCCTTCCCAGTTAACATGGTTTATGCAGCCACAATTTGGAAACTTCTAGAATGCTACCTGCCTTCACCTTCGTGTCTCATGTCCATTCGCTCGCATCAATTTTTTGTTTCCCTTCCCGTTGAACATGGTTTACTGCTTCACCGGCAGGCCATAAACCCACAAACAAATTTTAACTTTAGCTAAAATACAGGGTAAGGGGTGGGGTGTCTAAATGTCATGTAGCCAGTAATGTCCAGAGGGTCCTAACAGGTATATATACAAAATTTGGTACAGATTGGTGAAACGGTGTGGAATTGTATCATTATTATAATTATGAGGAAAAACGCTTCGCGCAACAAACCCATAACCCACACACAACTTTTTTGACTTTTATATATATATAGATTGTGGTTTAAGGGGTAAAAGGAGGGTGGGGAGAGGTTTTAGCTAGGGATGGTAGTGAAAGAGGAGTAAGGGTTTGGCGGAGGAATGCCCCATAAAAAAAATGTTGAAGTAAAAAGTTAAAGTAATCTTCACAAAGTAAATTACAACAAAGTAATTTATTTCGTGGAAATGGCATGGAACCGTTTCGTATTTGAAGCTATTTCTGTAGGGTGACAGGGTGAGAGTCAATGCCTCATACCTGACCGTATGGCTGATGTGCCGAGGGATGTAGCCTCTGGTTTTCTTTGGGATGGCAAAAGGTATCCTGTTCAGCCATATATTGCTTCCACTAATCATTACTGGAAATGTCAGGAGACATAAAATGTGTGTTAACAGCAAAACATTCTTAAGGTGGGTGGGGGGGGTTAAGGTACCCGGGGCTATGGAGTCCGCCGGTTTTTTACACCAGCAAAAAGCAGGCAGACTCATTGAAATCCATTGCAAACGCTGCCTGCCATCTGCGCATGGCAGGCGGAGTTGATTGAATTTGTACAGCCGAATGGAAAAGGGTGGTGTACAAGCCTGTATGCCGCCTTTTTACATTCCCCTTTTGCACTCTGCCATGCAAATTAGGAAAATTTGGCAGCAGGGACCTGCCTCGCATTAAGTTGTAAGATATAAAAGAACCAAAGAACATCAATACAATTGCAATTCTTCCTTAATGTATCTTCTTAAAATCTCGCAAAATATGCATAAAAGACAGGTTTGAGATGGAGGTCATAAAGTGCATGTGCATAGAATTTACTATGAACGAACACTTCAATCCATACTTGTTTTTTATGTATTCCTCATAGGCCAAACCAAATGATTTACAACACAAGTCATAAAGTGCTAGGGCATAAAATCCAAAATCGAGGAGCTTTTCAGTGCATACTTGTTCATTTGTATTTATGTATTTATTTATAACATTTGTTACACACCCAGACCCTCAGGTATCACGGCGTAGTTGCAGACATCTTTAGCATTGAATTTGGACGTAGCTACTTACATTATTATTAGCAGATAGATCGCATTACAGAAAAGTTCTTAAGGCATAGACTGTTAATATACATAGGATCAAACAATAAAGCAACATATTTATTTACAGGTGCCGCTCAGTCCACCACAAGGTGGAGGTTGTATTAGCCCTAGAAGGACTAATAACGCCTAAGGTGGTTGACATAGGTGTCTATAATTGGTTAAATAACCAGGGTTTTAAGGATTTTTTTAAACCTAGGAAGGATTCCTCCTTTTTGATATTAAGGGGGAGGGAGTTCCAGTGTTTGGGGGCGAGGACTTGAAAGCTACTAACTCCTGCTCTTCAACATTTACATTGCGGGATATCAAGGACTGCGTTGTTATTGGATCTAAGAGTCCTGCTGCAAGTTTTTTTCTTGATGGTGTTGTTCAAATAAATGGAGGCTTTGTTAGCGAGGCATTTGTGTGTGACACATAATGTTTTGAATATAATGGAAGACAAGGTACATTACTAATGTAATGGAAAATATGAAGCTTTCAAGGCAGTTCAGGTTACTGATAATAACACATTGGGGCTTGTTATAAAGTCTATTCAAGTTAAGCCCTGCCCTGTGGATGTATTCGGAAACAAAATAATACTCCGTCCATACTCGCGTTAAGTGTAAAGGTAACAGTCCCTGCCGCCAAATTACAGGGATGTCAAATATGAGCCCCAATGTGTTATTGTCAGTAACCTGAACTGCCTTGAGCCTTGAAAACGTCATGTTTTCCATTATATTAGTAATATATCTTGTCTTCCATATAGTGATTGCTAGCGCAGCCTCTATGTCGCTGTAAATAACCGAGGTTCCTATTGCCCATTTTAATGGGATTCAGGCAATGAACCTCAGATTGATGAAAGGCTCAGTCAGTCCAGAGGAATGTGAATCGGTTTCATGAAAGTTGAATACAGCATGTGCATAGCAGATTCAGCTGACAGACTACCTCACTTCTAAATTAGTCCTTTTTAAAAAAAAATAGTTCTCTAGCCTGAGGTCTACCTGCTGTATGCCGGTGCAGAAAGCTGACAGACTTCATAGGGCTCTCCAGCATTTTTGTTGGCATGAAAATCCATGCCAGTGCAGATGCTGGAGGATTTATTTGGCGGAGAGGAAGAGAGCAGCGGAAACGCAAATTGTGTTCTACGCCGTTCATGGAAACGTAAAAACCTCACGCAAGGCTTTTATGCTTTGACGCTTTCCACGGACGTTACGTCCCCACGGAACATGAGCCCCCATGTGAGAAGCTGCACAGCGAGCTGGGCATTATACCCCTGGAAGCATATTGCAAACATCGCTGTGGGAGAAGTTTGCTGAGCTGATCGCTCAATTACTGGAGGAAGGAGTGAACTAGGCGCAGGCGCTATCTTCTGGATGCTAAGTCAAGAAGCTTCGATGCCGATGAGTTTAGAGGCATTCTGGGAGCTATATCCCTTTGGATGAGAAGCAAACAAAGCATGGTGGGCATTTTATCCCTGAGACGGAATGGAGGAAAGAAATGTGGGGTGCATGGCCTCTGGGTGGAGGGCTGGTCTGAGCTACTGGTATTTTTATTTATTTTTTGCATTTGTAAAGTGTGTGCGCGCCCGCAGGCAACTGGGCGCCAGTTACATGAGGTACAGTTGATAAACATGAGGGTAGCCAGCATCAACGAAATGTCAAGTTGCAACATCAGGACCTTGTGGCGGGATAAAGGAGTCAGCAAAGTGTCATGGCAGGTGGAGGAACAGTCAGCGGAAAAGCCACATCTTAAGTTGTTTCCTGAAGGATTTGCAGGAAGGTTCTGTTCTAAGAGCAAGTGGTCAGTCGTTTCTCTGTGTCTGATGATCCCAGAACGTTAGCCAGGAACGTTCTGCGTTCTATACCACGGTGTTATAAAGGAGAACTAGATTCATGGGAAAATCACATTCCTTAGGCAATATTAGGTTCCCTACTTCCATGTATATTAGGATCACCATATTGAGAGAAGTGACATAGATGCCTCAAAATGCCACCAAGGACGCTCTTCAGACCATCTCAAGAGTCCTAATAAAGAAGAGTCCAAATGTAGCTTACTTGGTCCTGTCTGCTTGTTTGGTTGCCACAGTTGGAATATAGCAAAAAAAGCACAAAAATGTTGTCATGTGTTTGCTATATTCCCACCCTCCGCCTCCCGCCACAATGTCCCTAGAGGCCCCCAACGAGCAGAGAACTGCTGTTTGTCACCACTTCACACTCCTCACTTTACCTATAGTATGGATATGCGCTACATAGCACTTAAGACAAGGGCTATGAAGTAGTGGTGTAATGTGAGTTAGGATTCAGTTTCTAGTGTGTTGAGCGTTGTCCTAGTGACAATTACATTAGGACAAAGTGTTTGTACCTTAACATTGGCGTTTCCCATTGGAGTCATGGTTTCTACTTGAACACTGGCATTCCCGTCAATTGCATACGTCAACTTTTCCGTGTAGTCACATTAACTCTTTATTTTAAAAATGTTGCGGCTGATTTCCTCATGTTTAGAATGTGCTGTGTGTTTGCAGGTGTGTCTGTGGCATGCACGTGTGTGTGCAAGCTGAGCATGTGTCTTCCACGCATGTGTCTCTGTTCCCAAAGTAAAGTCTGTGTGTGCTGCGTGAGCGTCCACGTGCCACATGTATGTATGAATGTATGGGTTCAGTGTAAGGTGCCCCCTGAAACCAATCCCTTCCTGGTATGCGACGTGCAGGGAGGGGGGGGAGGGCAACTGGTCTTTGCAGCCTCGTCCCACTCAGATCAGGCAAGTGGAAAGAGAGGCAGGGTGGTGCAGGGTGCACCCTGGAACACGTGTTACAGGCAGGATCGCGTGCAAAGGTGCACAGGTACCATATCTAGCCGGGAATAAGTGCAAGCCAAAGATCTGTGGGTGAGGGGTGGGAGTGGAGCGAGTGCTGAGGGTAGAGAGAGCAGACGTTAAGGGCCAAAAAGCACATAGGTGCCCAAGCGGTGGTGCATGGCTTGAACCTGCGGGCACAACCCGCCCCCCCATGAAAGCAAAACCAAGAGGTAAAGTCCTCAGGGGCCACAGAGAGCCGTTCGAGGGACACTCCAAGGACAGCTAAGGTGCCAGGGATCAAGACCCATTGGCAGTAAGACCCCGGGAACAGGCTCTCAAGACCTAAGGGGTAAAGAGATTTTTGAAGAGACTAGTCGTTGGTCCTATTCTGAAGCTGGCATGGCCTTCTCCTTGTTGTGCTTCAACAGTGTGCACTTTTGTTGCTGTGCACCTGCGCTCGAGGATTTGCCTTGCCTGCTCTGTCCCTTGCAGCCATCCCATAAATACCCAATTTTTCTAGTTTATTTTTGTATTTCTTTGGACCAGGATTCACCCAAAGATCGCTGGTCTGTGCCAGTTGAACTTACCCTCTTCGGCGGCTCCATTGGAATTGGCCTGGTACTCGCTGCTGAATGCTCGGTCTCCCTGCTTCTGCTGGTTGGGTCTTCAAGTGGGTTCTTCTGGGGAGCAAAGCAGTCGCTTGTCACCAATGAAGTAGGTACTGAGGTAATGTTATAATTTCAAATGGCTTAATTGTCACCGACTAGTGGCCGGCCTATGTTCATTGCCCAGAGGGATCCACAAGGACCTTTGACAGGTATCCACGGCATTCCACTGTAGCACAAGATGCCACAGAACTGGACACCATATCCACGTGCATCACAGCTCTTGATAAGCAACTCCTTTGCTTCCAAGGGGTTCTAGGAGGAATAACACACACCCGTAAGTCACATGCTGCATTGCTTAAAGTACATTGCGATTAATTTGGTTCTTGGGATGACTCAAGAGGCCCACAATGATACACTCAGAAGAGTGTGCATGGCTCTGGAAGACACGCACTTGACCCTCGGAACCATAACAAGTGTACATTCAAAAATAGACCCAGAAGGCAGAAAAAGAGAGTCTGCCTGTTGTACGGGTGCTCACATCATCATCCATTTTTGTATGGGAATGATTTCACTCTTGTAAACGACCATCAAGCACTCATTAAAATGTATGGAAACCTGTGTCCCAAGAGGCAGCCATGCATCAAAAGCTGAGGTTGAAGGCTACACGTCTAGCATTTCAAGATTGTACACAAACCTGTAAAAGCTGATAACCTGCCTGACTCCTTTCCCATTGCCCTGGTTCTAGAAGCCAATGTGAGTATTCTGTGGCAGAAGGAAATATTCATTTATTTACTTGGACTTATAAAGTGCTTCCACCAAAACGCTGGACATACAGCTCTACACCTGTCTCTGTTACGATTGAGGCATAGGAGCTATGCTCCAATGGTATCATACCTCCTCAACAGCAGTGAATTTGGTAGAGCTGCTGTGATAAAGACATGCCATCGACATATCCAAAAGGACTGATGGGGTCACTACTGATGTGAAAACACTGACCTTGGTTCTGTTGCCAAGGAAACACTTTTACTGTTAAGCAGAATAGTCTCCCTACCTGGAATAGGCTAGGGACCCAATGAGAATGGGGATTTATCTGTACACCACAACTCCGGATCCGGTGCAAATTGTGCCGGACCGTGTTGCAGTAATGTTAATAGCATTGGGAGGTACCCCGGTGCAATTAGCGCTGGGATACCGCCCAACTCATGATGAGGCCTGATACGTTGTGCAGTCATTAACACATTCTTCCTTCCATACTGGTTCTGCTGTAAATATAGCTATATTCACTACTCTACATCTAACAATTTTAATTGCTTGTTTCAAGATATTCACTTCATACCCTGACGCCCTTTGTTTAGTCAATGTGCTTTTGGGTTTCTCCAAAATGACGGACAAGGAATGCTCAACAAATAATGTCATTGAACACCCCATTGTAATACTCACAGCTTTTTCATTTGCGAAAGCAGCAGCTGCTAATGCTTGTTCGAAAGGGTCTTAAATCCCACTATAGTACGCAAATGGTTTATGTGCACGTCCTAATGTGGATTTCCATGTGAGTACTGCTGTCATCACTTCTCCATTTAAATGTGAGAATAAGTAAAACTCCTCATTATAGTTGGAATCTCTAATACAGGGTCTGTACAAATCATCATTTTTAATTCTTGAAATCGTTCAGTCATCTCATCTGTTCGTGTTATTTTACTTTTACCTATCTATGCTTTCTTGAGTCCTTTTAAAAGTGGTCAAATGTATTTATTGTAATAAAAAACCCAGGACCGGCAATAATTACATAGGCCTAAAAATGAAAAATGGTTGCATTTCCCTTACGGGCTCAGGTGTTGGAGTTTGCATGATCACTACTGTTCTCTCAGGTGTCACCTTTCTCCACTCTTGAGAGATTAACTGTCCTATGTAGAGGAGCTCTTCCTGGTAATATTGTAATTTCTCTTTGTCTACCATTTATTCTTTCTCTGCTTTTACTATCATTAGTCAAATTGAATGTTCTCTTCATCTTTCTTGTGTCCCACCACACAATAATATGTCATCTACGTACTGAATTATTGTGCTCTCAAGTTGTACGTTACCTAGATCCATCTAAAGAACCCTATCAAATATCGATGGGGACTCACAATAGCCCTGAGGTAATCTTGTATGTTTCCAGTGTTAATTTCCATACGAAAACAAAGTCACATCTTGTGAGTCTTCATGAAGTGGAATTGAGAAGAAAGTGTTTTTTTAAATCTATGAGTGTAAAATATTTGGCTTTAGCTGGGATAATACATGATATTGTAGCTGGATTCAGAACAACCAGAAACTTTGCTTCAATAATATTGTTTAGAGGGCATAGATCCTCAATAAACCTCCATGACCCCCTGTTGCTTTCTTCACCAGGTACACAGCCATGTTACATGGGGATTCTGATGGCACCAATATTCCCTGCTTCTCTGGACATATTGTACTGTTTTGCTCCTGGTTTGAGTTTTATTTTAACTGCTCCTGCTCCACTCAATAGACCCACGTCATATGGACTACTGGCCCATAAGATGCTCGCCACCATTTCTAAATCTTCCTCGAGTTTCATTCTCACTAGTGTCATTCTCTGTGGTAGCTCCCTATTCTAAACTTTAATCCAATAAGTGAGATTTATGAAAATTACAAATTCATCATCTGAATATTAATCTCTGAACAATTTTTCATCTGTCAAGTCTGTAAGTCTGTATCACGGCCGGACTTTGTCATCAGTCAATATGATCCATCAATGAGGTACCTGTCTCCTCAAAGCTGGCAATTGGGTACGGTTTGAAGGTCTGTCTAAGGGAATATCTCTTGTCATGTCTCTGATATACTGGCACACCTGGCGGCTGACTGAACAACAAGTTACAACTTTTGTTTCTCATCCTGCAGGTAAACATTCAAATAGGGGGCATGAGGGCCATTCCAGGGACCCTCTCATCAGACTCACCAATAGACATGGCCTTACATGCTACAACTTCTTGGCAATGCATAAATCATCTTCAAATTTAGATCCAACAACAACACAAACTTAGACCTCACAAGATAACTCCACTGAATGCACCTTTGGATGGCCAGAAACAACTTGAAACTCAACCCACAACATGGAAATCATGACCTGCCCTACAAACTCATCACCCTATACAATGATCCCATATCCAATAACCTAGCAAACAAACCATGGAACTGCAAACCAATGCTTTGCTCAAAACGTGTTTCTATCATCTGTGCTCCATGAGAAGCACCATGCCCAACCTCAGCTTTTGACACTGGGCGAGAATCTAGAAAACATCTGCAAGAATGCTACTAAGCCTTGACTGAATGGATCACATTGCCCAGCTAAGTAATTTGCTCCTGTAGTAGTATTACTCCCTATCTGCACTCTATAGAACCCTGCTCCCTGCTTAACATGTTCTCAGTTGACTGCTCCCAGTGATATTATACTTGTGCTTGATTATTTGGTGCCTAAACTGTGTCTGGGTTGCATCATGTGTGACTATGGCAGAGGGCGTTTGCTAATGTCAATGTCTGATTTTATGCCCTAGCGATACTGCTCCATAATGCCTCCCCTGTATTGATGCACGCTACTTTAATACCTGCTCTATTGAATAGACCTGGTGTCAGTATGCCAGTGTTTGTTGTTGAATCCTGAGCAGCACCCTATGACCCATATGCTACCTAACATCATTCCTTATATAACATCTCACCACAGCACTTAACACACAACACCACACACAACAACCCGAACCACCCCAAAGCAATGACCAAGCATAGATATACTGATGCGAATCATAACACACACCTACAAAGCAAAGAGACTAGCACTGAGACCACCCAGAAACCACAAAAACATCAAACGCAATTCACAACATATGTATTCAACTCAGGGTTACGCCCAAACCATGTTTAAAGAGACAGCGCACCAAAAACAAATAGAACCATATCAACACACAGAACCTTTTTGCTTACAATAGCCATGCATCAGTACATTAGTGAAGCAAACTGCACAGCTCCTTCCCCACCTACCATTCTCCCACAGATCCCAGATCACCAAGAGATCATGAAAATGGCGGCAGTTGTGCTATACGAATAGGGCGGTGTAACATTTTGTCCATTGTGCTAATTGTGCGAAGTTCCCGACTTCACAACTACACGAAGTTGCAAAGTTTCTCATTTGTTATTCAGACAGTACCAACACAAGCTAATAAGTGTTTCACCAATTGTTATTGAGGCTATTAATTATTGCACATGCACACACAAATGTACAGTAGTGCTGAGACTGGAAATACACGTAAACCCGTTTGTGGAAGACTAAGAGACTCATCACGAGTTGGGCAGTAGCCCTCAAATGTGGCGGTAACGCTATTACTGCCACATTTAAGGGTCTGCCCAAACATGAGTATGGCGTGTTTACCCCAGCTCGGAAAAATGCTGATTTTTGGCGCAATTACCGCACAGTAATAGCGCCGTCAGTAATTGCACCAAAAATTCCCCATTAAAATTGACCCAATGGGGAATTACATTTACCGCTCAAACCGTGATCCGGTGCTAATACTACTGGATGGGTGGGTGGTAACGCAAATACAGTTGGGCGGTATCCCAGTCGGGATACCGCCCAACTTGTGCTGAGGCCATAATACTGTTATTGGAGAAAAAACCCCATAACATTTGCAGTAGTGTATTACAGCCAAAGTACATCAGAAAAAATGAAAACACAACCATCATGCTCACTGAACATGAGGCAGGCCTCCATCGCACACAACTTCCATTCCTCTATAAAAGTTAATGAAAGGTTTAAAAGTTTGCCGAAGACAAATTAGTTCTAATAAATATGTTTGCAGCTACTTCATCTTTAGTACGGAAATGATAGAAGAATCACATAGCAGGCCAAGGGATGCACCAAAAATCTGCCAATCAGGAGAGTGTAGTCAATCATCACCCCCAGGGCCGTCACGAGAGAAATGGATGCACCAAAAATCTGCCAATCAGGAGAATGTAGTCAACCATCATCCCCAGGGCCGCCATGAGAGAAAGGGATGAGCTGGTTCACTGTCTAGCCTGCTATCTGCAGTCTATGGGCCTCATTACACGGTAGACGGAGGACCAAGGAAAGGGGAATTACCGCCCTATTCCAAGGTTGGTGGGGCGGTAATTCCCCCTTCCCCCATTGCCCTTCCCCATAGGACATAATGGGAATGGGGAAGGCGCTAATTACGGGGCCACAAATTATGGTACCGTAATTAGCACCCTGGTCCCTTTGCGGGTTGGATTTTAACGCCTGCTAAACAGTGCCTACCCGCAAAGGGACCTCGTAGTAAGGCGGTAAGGGTTTACCGGTACCGGTGCCCTTACCGGTACCGGTAAACCCTTACCGCCGTCCGTGTAATGAGGCTGTCATTCCTTTGTCCTGGAAGTGATTGGTTTGTGAGAAGCAATTTCATCAAATATTTTTGGGTGGAAATATTTCTCCCCAGCAACTCCCTTGGTGCGAAGTGTATACATTGACAGAATTTCTTTTTGGACAACAGCTGTTTTCAGATGGAGGAAAAATACAGAATTTCCAGAGCAACATGTATCCCTCTAATACAGCATATGCATGCCTAAATAACTACATATCTCAATTTCCGGGCATTTAACAGCAACTGCAAAAAACGTTGCAACTTTTGTGAAGTTTTTGCAGTAAACTTTGTGAAGTTTGCAAATGCCAAGTCCTGCAACTTTGCACAGGCCTATAGAAAATCTCAAAGCATACATAACATTGCCATCAGTGACAATGCACCCATGCCCGAACATCCTCAGAGGTCGAGCCTGATGATGGGGCAGATGGCCACAATGCTGATGGTGTGATGCAAAGATGGATTAAACAACAATTTGAGATGAATGTACAATTTCAAACATATGTAGGACCCCTGAAAAACTTTCAAAAAGTTTAACCATCGTGAAGTATTGAAAAGTGAACTTATACTCCAAAAGAGGGAAATGTGCGAACACCAGAAATGAAAGAATGAAAGTGTGTCAGGGTTAACATGAACATTTGAAAAACTCACATAACTGAAATCTGAGATCAAAATTATATGAAAGCGCAACACAATTGTGTCCAAAAGATGGAAGAGTGGGCAAAATGTTCCCTCCCAAATAACAAAAACAAATGACCACCTAGATAATGATGGTCCAGCGTGGGCAGAGGATGTGTAACAAAAAGCAACAAGAGTTTCAAATTGTTGTGATAATGCTTGTCAGCCATCAACCATCTGGCAGCAGAGGGAGACGTTGAAGGATCCTCTTGTTCTTACTGGGCCTCCTCGTAGGCCTCACACTGCTGCACTTCCGCATCAAAGTGTGCATGGGGCAGGGCAGCCACAGCTTCTGCCTGAGAAGGAGCAGATTCCCGCCTTCCTTCAGCAAAAAGGTATCCCTCGGGAAGCCTGCAGTTCTCGAGTTTCAGAATCTGGTGCGTGTGTGCCAGATTCTGCTCAATAGAGACACAAGTATCTTATGGGGTGCCGGTTGGTATATAATTCAAGATTCATAAATGTATATACTGACCAATGAAATGTATACATTGCATACTGAGATGTAAATCTATATAGATAAAAGAGGAAGTCCTGACTGACTGACTCATCAACTCCCAGCTCAAACCATTTAACCTAGGAACGTGAAATTTGGAAGGTACATTGTTTTCATGACGTAGTTACCCATCAAGGAAGGACCTTTGGAAATTCCATCCTTAACGGGGTGAAAAGGGGGCATGAGGGAGTCCATGTTCAACCACAAATACCCCTTATACCTTCAGAATATCCATTTGAATTCAAAAGACTTCAGTTCCCTTTAAAGGTTTGTTTTGCCATGACCATCAACAAATCTCCAGGGCAGACTTTAAAGGTAGCAGGGATTTACGTGGCCCATTCCAGAGTGAGCTCACCTAGCTCTCTGATAATCCGAGCACCTGAAGGAAGAACCACTAATGTAGTTTACAAAGAAGTACAAAGGGCCTCATTACCAGGAGGGCGGTAAGGGGTTAACGGTGCCGGTAAAGGTGCCAGAGCCGTTAACCCCTTACCACCCCAATACGAGGTCCGCTCGCGGGACCCGCTCAGGACGCCTGGTTTTACCAGACGTCCTTAGCAGGTCCCGCGAGCGGCCCAGCATGCTAACAACGGGCCTGTCATTAACAGGCCCGTTGTTAGCATACTCCCATTCCCATTGAGCCTTATGGGGGCTCAAATGGGAATGGGAATGGACCGGGTCGGGTTCTCTGAATGGGGAAATAACGTGCCCTCCAAGGTTGGAATGGCCCGGTATTTCCCCATTCAGGGAACCCGGACACAGGTTTGGGGGTAGCCATGCCCTTATACCACCAAACTCGTAATGAGGCCCATAGTCTTTTTTTTGGGAGGGTGCACATGTCAAGTAATTGTTATTTATTTGTCTGTCTAATTGTCTGTAATTACAACACCAAAGAAATTCTGGACAAACATCAATGGAACAACTATCTTTGTTTTGCAACCAATATGCCCAGACTAAGGTCTGCAGTGAACATTGCTTATTACTTTAAAACATCAACCTGTAAATGATATTTTGTACAGTTTTAACAAAATACTCATGTGTCTTTTGAAAACAATTGTACCAAATCCCAAAATCCATGCAAGTGAAGCTTGCATAGATTACCGAATCATGAAATTACCGAATCCAATTTACTTACCCCACCAAAAGACCTAAAATGCATACCACCAAAAGTGCGAACACCAAAGGTTCGAACCTTTTGTGGTATGTATGTTTTGGTGGGGTAGGTTAAAAAAAAGAAAGAAACAAAAAGGCTGCTGGGCTGCGGAGGTGTTCCCCGCAACACCCTGTTCACCATACTATACAGTATAGTGAGCAGGGGATGCGAGGTACACCCCAGCAGCTGCCCGAAAAAAAAGAAAAGGAAAAGGAAAATGACCATGCGACGCCAGTTCCCGATCACAGAAGTGAAAGGGCACAGGCGTTGCAGGGTCCAGCGAGACGGAAGGCAAGGTAAGAAAGGGGGTGAAGGTGGGGGTGTGTTGGCGGTAGAGGTAGGGGTGTGGGTGGGGTTTTGTGTAGGTGTTTGGGCACATGGGGAACGTTCAGGGGAGAAATGACCGAAGATTATTTCAAGCAAATAATCTTCGGTAATTTCTCCCTCGAACATTTCCGTCGCGGGAAAATCACCCCAGTTCCTGAGCAACAGCGAGTATCATTCATGGAGATGCATACATGAGATACTGAAATATACACACTGTACACTGAGATACATAAATTCTATACTGAGAGGTATATACTGTATATGAAATTCATATATGATATATTGAAGTATCTATGCATATGCACAGTACACTCAGGTACATACATTGTGTACTGATATGTATATACAGTATTTTGAGATGAATACGTTATATATTGAAATAGATGCACTGTCTACTGAAATGCATACATTATATACTAAGATATGTATACAGTATACTGAGATGCATATACTGTATATTGAGCTACATACATTACATATCAAAATGTATACACTGTATGCTGAGATATATACAATGTATGCTGAGATGAATACACAATCTATTGTGATGCATCCATTTTCTATTGGAATGCATATAGTGCAGATTGAAATGCATACATTGCATAGCAAGCCTATGTATATTATGTAGCGAGATGCGCATGCTACATTCTAACACCTCAGATACACAACATGCTGATATGGATAAATAATGTAATAAGACATTGCTTATACTATATGCTAAAAGACATGCATGTTATATTGTAATGCTTCTACAACATCGAACTAGACTCTCTGCATCTGTGCGTGGCAGCCGCCCTGCAACATGGCGTTAGGCTCCGTGTGCCCATCTGATTGACATTATTGCATCTTTGTGTCACAGCCGCCCTGCAAAATGGGGTTAGGCTCCATGAATGTGTCCACTTGAACTCTTTTTGCACTTTTGCCTGTGATGTAATTACCTCTGTACCACTCTATGATGTAACTACTTCCTGTGCTTTCTGTCCTGCAACCATTAGCACTGTAACCAATTTTCTTTTTTTTAATGTTTTATTGGTTTAAAAAACAAGAAATCAGGAACAAATACATGTTACATGATCTCGTTAAATTAAAAAAAACCTTTAACATTACAACTTGATCGTCATCCTTCTGTCAGATATCATTCAACATCTCAGTGGTAGGGGCAGATCTCAGGTCCTCTTCAGTGACCATTAGCACTGTAACCAATCTCTTAAGCGCCTAGATACCTCTGGTGCGCTATATAAGTAAATAAATACATAAATAAATGAGGCATACTGCAAACTGAAACCCCTTGTACACTCCATGTCAAAACACTTATATTGATTATTAAAATGTGTATGTGATTCACTGAAAGGTATATACTATGTTTTGAAGCATATACATGCCATATTCAGAATCTGGATACACTGTGGTGAGAAGCTTGCATATAGCATGGTGAAGCTGCTTGTCTTATAAACAACTACTGAAAATGTCACATGGCTTACAGCCCTGCCTACTGAGGGGGTGGCTTTTTCTTCTCCGCCGGTGTCAGTTTCCACAAGTTGTTCAGGGGAGTAGGTGGGCCTTCAGAGCCCTGGATCTGGAAAATGTGTGGACCGTGTCTGTGCTGAGATCAAGAGAGGCCTGGCCCACTTAAAATCCCGAGCAAGGGGTTATGACGGGGGCTTCGAGCGCCTCATGTACCTTAGTTCCCTGTTTCACTGGAGTACTGCCCCCTGCCTTCCAGGCCAGGCAGAAAGGGTTTGCAATGGTGGCATCTCCATGTTTCAAAGTCGACCACAAGCAAGATGTCCTCGGCCTCAGCTGCTGCATGAGCAGAGTGCCCAGAGTGACAATGGTGGGTGGTGTGCTGGTGGTGGCGTTCCGGTGTGCACGTAAGTGCTGGGGTGGACTGTTATGTGCAGGTGGGACGATGACAGAAGCTGGAGTACGTGTCACCTACTGGGTGATAGAACCAGGCTGTCTTGCTCTCAGGTGAGTGTTGTCCTCTGCTGTCTCCTGCATGGTGCCCTGCAGGGCCACATTAGAGAAAGTGCACTGTGAGTGTGCATGGTGTTACATATGCTCGCAACATGCATGCCAGACAATACATGTATACTTGAGAATGGCATACATCCCTCCACTATCATTGTTCTTCTTAGCGGTACTCTCTGCGGTGCATGCGATTCATATGAATGGTGATTTTGATCAGTTCAGCACGTTCTTCATGACTGCAATGTGACATTGCGGGTTACAATGGGATGTCAAACTGGTGCATGTGACAATTCAAGGTGTCTGAAACCTACTTGGGGCAGCTGTGAAGGTGTAATTGCCAACAAATAAATTGAGACTGATGTACATATTTTCTCGCTCCGTCCATCCATGTGAAACAAGCTGCTCGCTCAAATTTGCAATCGGTTTTCTCAATGACACACATGCAAACGACATTTCCCTTTTGGATGGTATGCTCCAGTCGTGATTTTTCTGTTCTATTCTAGGATTTGTAGTGCTGGATTCGCCATTGTTTTTCCAGACATACAAATTCACAATCACGCCGGGCCCGGGCGTCTGCGCATGTTTCTTGTGGCATGCCATACCAAAGCAGGATCCCTTCCAACCAGGGGTGTTGCTAGGATTGGAAAAGATCCAGGGCTACGTTAATGTGGGGGCGGTCTGGACTCGGGGCTAGCTAGCCTTTTGGATGTAGCCCCTGAGCTTCTATCCGAGGCTACAACCAAAAGACCGGGGGCTATAGCTCACTCAACCCCCTCCCTAGCAACGCCTCTGCGTCCAACATTGCTATTGCGGGCCTAGGATGCAGATAGTGAAGCACTGTTCCCCGCTCCATGCTACATTTGGCCTTGCCCCGATTATACTCAAACGGGCTGGGCACATATTTCGCTATTGCTCAGCCTATATGGGCAGCTGGGTATGACGTGTGCCGGTTTACATTGAAATGGTGGGAGACATGTTAGCCTTAGGTTGATTACCCAAACAATTATCCTTCACATTGCCATGGAGCGTGCAAGGCACAAAGTGCTTGACTTAAGGATACAATTCCCACAGTTAATGTATGTACAGTTCCAAAGCAGAAGGTGTGACAATAGTCCAATGTCCTCCTAAATACCCGGGCCTTTGTCTTCAGGTAGTGGGTTTTTGGTGTTCCTGATTGCGTTCCTGTAGAGCCTGAGACAAGACCCACCCAGGGCCCTGACATCATAGGCTTGGCAAAGTCTTGCATTCTCTTTCGACCGTTGGTGGCAGAGGAAGATCTTTTCCACCAGGGGGCGCTCTCCCTGGAGTCAGCGAATGGGCATGGCTACCTCCCTGGTCTAAGGTCTTGATCACCAGGACTCTCCCCTCCTCACTGCCCCTATCCTAGACTCCCTGCCCTTCAGCGAAGTTGCACCATCTTGTTCTCCAGCCACTGCCAGTGTCTGCCCTGGGCCGATCTGGTCCACTGGAACCTCCCCATTATAAAAATGGTGGAAACCCAGCAAGAAATCCCATGAGTAAACATGGCCTCAAATGTAGAGCCAGCTTTTATTTCGGTTCCATGGTAGAACAATAGAGTTTCTTACTGCAAAATGCGAGGGGACCCATCACACCTGCCCTCACCTACCCCACCCCCCTACATATATCTGACTCCCACCAATCTACTCTTTCACAGTAAATAAATACGGTATAAAATGTAGTAAAATAAATCTGTTGGTTTTACCCGCGACTAACATGGTTAGTATGCTTATTTCTAAACAGCCATGCAAAAAAGGACAGGGAAACTGGCAGAGTATGGTCTCAAAGCTCACAATCCATATATTTTTTTTGTCCCCCACTTCCCATGTCAAGGAAGCAGGGGACACATCTGCAACCCCCAAAGCCTATTGCTGTGTGTTCTGTTCACATAGGGAGCAGGGGACACCCAGCAGCCCCAGCTCCTCATGTTCAGTATATTAGGCCTCAAACAAATGGTACCACCCACATTCGATCAAAACGTCCATACAGCCAGTTTGATTCAAACTAATTGGGTGCTACCGTTTTGTTATTATAAGGTTTTAAACAATGAGATTGATACTGAAAAGTCAATAATATACATTTAGTGGGTTGCGTTAACAATGAACATCTTAACAGACAATTCTCTGGCCTCCAGGAACATGGCTTACAGTACCATGCGGGACCTGTACAATTCTGCTTGGTCTACCCAGGCAATGTAATGGCTCCAATCTCCCCTGGATGATAACTTCCTCTAAACACATCCTTCATCAGGGGTGGACTGGCAACCAAAAGAGGCCCTGGAAATACTGTTCAAAGTGGCCCCATATTACACATTCTAGTAAGTGAAACCCTTTTCCTATGAGAACATTTGGAAATAAAATAGGTTACCATACACACAAGAGGCCCATGGTACAGAGGCCTACTGGGAAATCTTCAGAGTAGGATATAAGCCAGTCCACCCCTGTCCATAATACAACTCACCAAACAACTCTATAAAGCTCTACCACACCACCATTGCTGGTCTCAGGGCTCTGTGACTTAATATAAGGAAAGTACTCTAAACACTCTGAATTACTAGTCTCCTGAGAAAATAAACATGTTTTCAAGCTGTTCCTAAAAATAAATAAATCAGCAATGTGTATGTAAGACACTAAGAAGCAGATGCCACAAACGAGACGTTTGTACCGAGAAGTGACTGCCTCTGTATTTACCTTTACGGAAAAGAGGAATCACTCAGACATTTAATGAGGCAGAACGTAATATACAAGTGGGGAACTATTTACTAAAATCTAGATGAAAGAAACCAGGGTTGCAAAGAAAAAATAAGTTTGTGAACTAAGCAGAGAACTTTGAAGAGAACACCGCTGTTACCTGGGAGTCAATTAAGTCCCTGGATAACAGTCCAGATATGTTCAAGTTTATGAGTGCCATTCAAAAGAGGGGCGGCCAAAGTTTGACTTAATGGAAAACGAAAAATAGAATGAGTTTGATGGTAAACCTTAAATACGGCAGTAACGCTAATGCTGCTGCATTTAAGGGTCTGCCAAATCACGGGCTTGGCAGCATTTCCCCCAGCTCTGAACTGGGGGTAAGTGTGCCGTGAATTTGCTGATTTTTGGTGCAACTACTGTGCGGTAATACCACCAATGGTAACTGCACCGAAAACTCCCCATTGTGTCCAATGGTGAATTACCGTTCCACCAAACTCGTGATCCAGCGCTAATAGCGCAGGGTTTTTTGTTTTTTACGGTAACGCTATTAGCCCTGGTGTTATCCCGGCAGTAATACCGCTGGGATACCGCCCAACTCGTGATGAGGCCCCTGTAAAACCCACAAAAATGGTGTTGCACTAATCCAATCTGCTGGAAATAAAACTGTTTCTGAGAGTTACCACGATGAAAAAAAGGGAACAAATAAAAATGCTTCAGAGAAGGTTCAGATGAAAAAGCAAGATTGAACCACCGTGGAAATCTGAGGGCCGAATGTCAGGGTGGAGTCGGACTTCAGATCTCTGTTTTTCACATTAATGATGGCGGTAGCACAGACGCCAAGACATTCTGGCCAGGGAGCAGGGCACCAAGAAGCGGAATTATTACATGGCATGAGAATCTCGGTTTTTGAACCATTCAACTTCAAATGTGACAGACACATCGATGTGTCCACTACTTTAGAATAACATTTAAAGATTTTGGCAGAAAGTTTTCTCACATGAATCTCGTGGAGACTTGCAATTTCAGAAGGAAAGCACTCTGAGGCATATATATAGTAAGTGTGTAAATACTGACACTGTGGGCCTCATTACAACTCTGGCGGTAGTCGTGCCGTTAAAAAAGGCACGGCTGCCACCGGATTTGCATTTTTTCCAGCACCCGCAAATGGACAAGAACCGGGTCATGCCGAGCTTGGCGGACCCGGTAGTTGCCCATTTGCGGGTGACAGAATCAAGGGCCTCCCGATCCCCATTCTGCCCCATAGGGCTGAATGGGAATGGGGACGTCGGATGCACCGGCACATTCAGAGTTGTGCCGGTGTATCCGACGTGCGTTGCTCGCGGGTGCCATCACACCCGCCAGGAAACACCTGATGGGTGAGATGGCACCCGCAAGCATAGCTGATAGTATGGTGGTCCGAGAACTACTGTACCGGCATGCTTACTGGTACTGTAGTTCCCGGACCGCCAGGCTCGTAATGAGGCCCAGTGCCAGGGAGATCTATGGAGTTTCCCTTAAAGGGAAATAACTCTCCTCCTGTTCTCCAGCACTGGGATGGTGTTAAGATCATTTTGCACATTCTCTCTAAAACACTCCCCTCCTGTTCTCTGGCACTGGGATGGTGTTAAGAGATTGTTGAACAGTCTCTCTAAAGCACTCCCCTCCTGTTCTCTGGCACTGGGATGGTGTTAAGAGATTGTTGAACAGTCTCTCTAAAACACTCCCCTGCTGTTCTCTGGCACTGGGATGGTGGCTTTCTTCTCTTCGAAAATCGAATGTATACATGCAAATATTGCTAAAACTGCTTCTGCTACTACTGACTGTTGGAGCTTTCCTCGTCTGGCAGCCCCTACGGCTTCATGGTCGCCTTTACCAGTGTTTTCTGCCCACGATATACTCAAAGCCATTCATGGACTTAAATCTGCTTCTCCTGCAGATGCCATACCTCTTACACTGATTAAATGCACTGCTACTGAGCTATCCCCTATATCACAACCGCTATTAACAACTCACTTCAAACTGGTATAATTCCTAGCCAACTCAAACATGCGCTGGAGCTTCCTCTTCTTAAGAAGCCCACCCTTGATCCTAAGGTTATGGCTAATTTTAAGCTCATCTCCCTACGTCCGTTCAATATGAAGCTGCTTGAGACCTTGGTCTCCCCTCTCCTCTCTTCTTTTCTGGAATCCTCTGGATTCTTCGACCCCTTCCACTCTGGCTTCCGCCCTGGAAGGGGAACCAAGTCTGTACTTTACTCTGTTATGGACGACCTTGCCCGGCTGGTTGATCAGGGCGGGGTGGGAGCGGTTCTTTTATTGGACCTATCCGCCGCCTTTGACACGGTAGATCACTCCACTCTTCTGGCGTGGCTGTCCGACGCAGGCATTTCCGGTTAGGTCCTTGACTGGTTCCAAGCTTTTCTGACCGACAGACCCAGTCAGTGTCTCTGCCTTCCTTTCGTTCCCTTCCGGGACTGCTCCTCTGTGGCGTGCCGCAAGGATCGGCTCTCTCCCCCATTCTTTTTAACATGTACATATGCCCCCTTCTACTTCTCATACTATCACATGGTTTCAGATATTATTCGTATGCCGATGATACACAGCTCCTGGTTCATCTTGATCTCACCAGGGCTGATACTGTTTCTCGGCTTCGAAGTTCCCTGGAAGATCTTGGCGCCTGGATGGCGACTAATTGGCTAAAGCTCAATGGCTCAAAAACTGAGGCATTGGTGGTGGCCACCTCTGACCCTCACTCCCTCTGGACCCCTGACTTCTGGCCCTCCTCATTAGGCACGTGCCCTACACCCGCAACCTCAGTCAAGAATCTGGGTGTTCTACTTTCTTGCTCTCTTTTCATGGCATCCCAGGTGGCATCTGTATGTAAATCTGGGCATTTTAAACTGCAGGTTTTGCGTAAGGTGCTCCCCTGTATTCTTACCAAACATCGGGCTCCTGTGGTGGCTGCCCTGGTCCTGAGCACCATGGACTACTGTAATTCCCTTCACTCAGGTCAGCCGAGCCACCTTAATAAATGCCTTCAACTGCTCCAAAACTATGTTGCTCAGGCGGTGATTCGCCCGCCTCCTCGTGCTCACATGACCCCGCTGCTTAGACAACTACATTGGTTGCCGATCGAGAAGCGCATTCTTTTTAAATCTCTGTGCCTAGTACACTGACTTTCTACAATCTGGGCGCCGAATACATACAGGGAAAATGTTCCCGTTATGTGCCATCTCGGCCCTTGCACTCTCAGTCGGCTCTACTGATCGCTGTTCCTCTCATCAGGCTGTCTCGGATGGGCGGGCACGCCTTTACTGTGATGGCTGCTATAACCTGGAACAACCTTCCCTTTCAACTCTGTGCCTGCGAAAACCATTTGGTCTTCCGTCGTGACCTCAAGGCCCATCTGTTCTAGTTCTTGCCGCTGCACCTCTCTGTCTACCCTAGCACCAAGATACCTTCGGGTGAAAGTGCACTTTAGAAATTCTCTAGCATAACATAACATAACATTAAGAGATTGTTGAACATTCTCTCTAAAACACTCTCCTCCTGTTCTCTGGCACTGGGATGGTGTTAAGAGATTGTTGAACATTCTCTCTAAAACACTCCCCTCCTGTTCTCTGGCACTGGGATGGTGTTAAGAGATTGTTGAACATTCTCTCTAAAACACTCCCCTCCTGTTCTCTGGCACTGGGATGGTGTTAAGAGATTGTTGAACATTCTCTCTAAAACACTCCCCTCCTGTTCTCTGGCACTGGGATTGTGTTAAGAGATTTTTGAATATTCTCTCTAAAACACTCCCCTCCTGTTGTTTGGCACTTAGGATGGTGTTAAGAGATTGTTGAACCTTCTCTCTAAACTGCTCCCCTCCTGTTCTCTGGCACTGGGATGGTGTCAAGAGATGTTTGAACATTCTCTCTGTCACCAGGGTTGTGTCTCTAGTGCCTCTTAGATAGCGCAGGCCTCTGGGGTTTAAGACAGTGGTCCTGGGGGTTCTAATAAAGCTGCCTGTGACTGCCCCCTGCCTTAGTGAGGGGACACAGGGAAGGTGGTCATGCAATCCCCTGGGCAACTCCTCAGGGTCAACGTCCACTAGCTTGGGGTGGCCTTGGTCTCTTTGTCCACGCCACTGTTGTGCCCAAGGTTAGTCAGGAGACTTTATCACAACATGTACACAAAACAAAGGAGCTCAGTTCACAGTTTGTTAGCCTGACCCCTAGGAAATACACAGGTGCCAATTAGGAGGCAGGGTTCTTTATGAATTCTGCCTGCCTTTTTCCACACACAGAATGTAGGTTGGGTCCATCTGTAATGTTAGCTATGGGACACCCACATTTTCTGCTGTACATGTGATGATGTCCCGTCCCTGACCACTGGGATCTGTGTATGTTTTACTCAGGGGGTCCGGCACCATCACCCACTGCTTGGTGTGAGGGTTGAGGGCAGCATGAGGAGGATCCCCAGTTGCACCCCACAACACTGTGGTCAAGGAGTAGGGGCATGTCACATGGCCTCCGTAGCTGGAGCTGACCAGGGGAAAACATTGCCATGTCTGTAATACTACCAGCCCAGGAAACCAGATATTGTAGACTTTACATCACTGTTACAAAAGAATGCTACAGTAACCCTCAACTACAGGTCTTCACAGCAAGCAGTGTTGCATAAACAAAGATCCCACCGTGAGCGGCGAGTCAGACTCTGTGCGAACATCACCAGTCCCGCTTGGGAAATTCAAGTTGTGCTTCTCATAGCACATGCCTACCAGTGAGAAATCCAAGATGGCAGACCATCCTCTTAAAGGATTTCTCCGCCCATTGTAGATCTCACACATTCCCTTAACTGATTTCACTAGGAGTTATGCATGGCTCACGTTCAACCAATCATGATCCCAGAGTAATGAACCACAGATTCAGACACTTTATTCTAGCCCAGCCCCATGGGTGTAGGAAAACCTCTTTATAAAGCAGGGACTGCCCCAGGCTAGTGTGTTTGTTTGGAGTAGTGGAGCAGCAAGCAAAAGAGCAATGGAGGGGTCACGGGTGTGGGAGAGGTTGGAGGTGAAAGAGAGGCTGGGGAAGAGGGGGAAGGAAGTGGAGAGATTAAAGGTACACAGAAGGTGGTGAGGCAGAAGATGTTGGAGGAGTTAGGGCGAAGGAAGAAAGGGGTGCACAGCAGGAGGTTGGAAAGAAAGGAGGAGTAAGAGGTGGAAATAGGAACGAACATGTGGTGGAAAGTTGAGGAAGCTAGCTCAAGATACCATGAGGGAAAGAGGCCAACAAGGCATTAGTCATCTTCCGACTGGCAAGGAAGAGAGCAAGAATGCGTTGGGCATCTACAGGTCTATACATTTATGTCAGAGAGGTGCTCAGTGGTAGAAATAACAAGTGAAAACCCTCTTAGCCAACCCTACCTCTGAGAGAAGCCGTGGATCCTGCTTCATCTTGAAGATCACAGAACTACAAGACGAATTGCTGCAAGTGCTTCTGTGAGTCCTCCTATTCATTGGCCTCTCAGGGTGGCCACCCACCTGCAAAGATGTTGTAGTGAAGGATTAACACGTCCAAGAGACTTTGATTGATGCCGGGAGAGACCTTTGGCGACTGTTTGAAGGAGGGCAGTATTTTGCCAGAAACTCTTGAGTTGGGTTGACTTTTAAATTGACTGGGATTTGGGACTAAGCTCAACCCAAACAGACATTTCTTTTGGGAAGCCTTGGGATATTAGACTAGAAGTTCTTCACCTTTCTAGAGCCAGTGCTCCCATTTTTAGAAATACATTTGGAAGGGAAGGGGCCTGTTTTGGTGAAGGCTCAGTGGGAGAAGCATCCCACTGCTGTGTGAAACTTTTCAGTTGACTTACACCATTTCCCCTTATGCCGTTTCATGTTTTATTTTTTATTTATTTTGGATTTGTAGAGCGCACTACAGCCCACAGGCATCGAGGCGCTATAAGGATATTTACGAGTGCTTGCTTGAGGGTTACAGGAAGTGTACCAAGGACAGATGCTTAATACAATGTGCTTGGTTACAGTCGGTTTGGTTTACGTGCTCAGAGGGTACATTGCATAGTGCAGTGGATAGGCAGATTGATGGTAGCATATACATTGCATAGCGTAATAAACTGTCCGAACCTCATATCCTTGTGGGTCTCGGTCTCCCCCTTAGTCCTTGGAACAGAGGTCATTCGCATCTTCTGCACCATTTCTGGAAACATCCCATCTGGTGCGCATCACGTGGTTTGTTAGTTCTAGCATTCTCGTGACAGTATTTTGTCTTTAATTTGACAACCCTACACCCTCCTTGTTGGTTGACCCTGATAATGCACCCCTAGTTTTATGCTTCATCCTTACACCCTGTCTTAAGGTGGCTGGGAGTCCTGTTACAACTCCCAGGAACAGTCTCTAAGGGCAGTGGGGCCATAGGCCTGCAGGTGGAGG
The DNA here is from genome assembly GCF_040938575.1 of Ambystoma mexicanum. Lineage (NCBI taxonomy): Eukaryota > Metazoa > Chordata > Amphibia > Caudata > Ambystomatidae > Ambystoma > Ambystoma mexicanum. Next base: position 1,259,420,439 of record NC_090935.1, read on the forward strand.
GGTGAGTTCACCTATGTTTGGTATCGTATTTGAGGGATTGGGGAAAATGGTGAACCAGTGTGAAAATCCCCTGCAAAATGAGTAAGGCAAGGTGGGTTAGGGCAGGGGATCCCCCCACTTTGCCCTAGACCCAACATTGTGCAGTCAGTGGTGGTATGTGGCACCAACGCCCTTCCCACCCTGAACCCCAAGAGCCGGCCAGTGTCACAACAGTTTCATATCCTCCTATGAAAAGTTTGTTTCAGCATCTTTCACGCATCGGTGCCATTTTCCATCTCTCTCTTATGGAGAAACATACATGTATATTTAATCTTACATGAAGACTTTGTATTTTTTGTTCTTTGCTCTCCATCACCCCATGTCATGATGCCTCCAAGTGCGTCAAGTCCTATTTTGATGATGATTAGGGCTTGCTCCTATCGTGGCCATAGCTACAGTGGTGAAGGTGGGGAGCCACAGCCTGTGTTTTGGCACCCCTTGCAGTGTTCCACTATTAGACTGCAACCGCGGCTCTTGTTGTCGTCACAACACGTTTTGATGCTGTACAAGCTGCAGGGGACGCCTACTGCCTTGCTAACTTTGACACGGAGGTCCTGCCGCAGTGTGACGGAATATGGTCTTGGCCATCTCTGACCACAAGTGGCTGGTCTCTTCCTTCACAATACTCCCCACCAAGAGACAGGACTCATCATCCATAACAAACGTTTAGTGAACGCCTGATAGTGTCGTTTGGTGAAGCAGGGCAGCTGATCAGGCAAAGTGCAAGCCGTAGAGTCCTACAGGAGAAGGGAGTTGATGTTTCTGAAAGAATCACGGAAGGGAAGGACACAAGATAGAGTGCAAGCAGGACAGGTTGACGGGAGCAGGAACCAGTTGGTTGTTATGCCACAAACTCTGGGAGCATGTTGGTAGAGTGGTACTCAGTCTGGGGTAAAGTAAAAAGAATTGGAATACACAGTGGGTCTTCCGGCATGTTGGGGGCCTCGTGGCCTTCTGCAATGGAGCAGTTGAGGGTCGGGTATCCCATCTGGGCTCCTTCCGTTATCGAGATGCCTGGGCGATGCACCCAAGCATGAAGAGACATGGAAGTGGAAGTCTGTGTGGAAGGAGTTTCCATGCAGCTTTTTCACACAGAAAAAGAGTGAGGTTTCGCCATGCACCCAGACTTTGCAAGCAGTAACTCAACTCTGCATACACAGTCTGTGCTGTATGGAAAAACATGTGGTAGGGCTATTTCAGGTTCATTTTCTGCATGGATCAAACAAAATAAGCCTGCACCTCTTTTCAGAGCCCTGGTCCAATCCCCCCCCCCCGCCACCCAATGATACAACTAAAAGAGCTGGGACGTCAGCTAAGCATTATATACTCAGAAGACATAGGCCTTGACCAGGTCCAGCTCCCCACTCCTTTGTGGGTGAGGTGGCCTGCAGGTGACTATTCATCAGTGTATTGAGGATAAGTCTTAACCCCACTCCACTTTCCACGAGTAAAGATGGAGTTATTTTTCAAGAGAGAGTGAGATGGTGGCAAGCTATTTATTTGTATAGATATAGATCTTAGCCCAAGTTCCAGCTGCTGAAACGGTGGAAGCTACCAATATAAACAGCTGTGTGCTAGAACTATGCACTAAACGAACAGAAAACACAGGCCTTCGCCCAAATATTTACTGCATGGAAACCTCCTACATGATCAGATCTGAACTCCTGGCATCCACTCAAGGATAATTACACTGGCGAAAAGGATTGGATTCGAACCCACGCGTGCATAGCACACCGGATAGAGCAAAAGTAATGAAGTGACCTCTTAGGCATTTTAGGCATCTTATGGTTACTTCAAGGTTTATTACCAGCATCTTAAGTTACATATAATAAGTAAGTTACACAGGACATAAGTACTTAGGAAAATACACTGGCACCCATCACCCAGGCAGGGGCTTCCTAACTGGACATTCTCTCCCTCCCAACACAACACTCCACATGACATCACAGTCTTCCATCAAGCTAAGACAAGCACTTCACCACGCATCACCTTCCCTTATTATGCAACTTCATTCACACAAGACACGTCACGACATATCTCTCATCCCATCACTTAACACATACACAACGCACCTTGTTTAAAGAGTAGGCAACTCTGAACATATGGAGAGACGTCCCTACTCCCTTTTTAGTCAGGTTCCACAACCTGGACTGCGTTTAAATTCGTATATAGCGCCACACATTCCTGTGGGCCTCAGAGCGCACAATAAAACAAGACAGGACAGACTACAAACAAGTTAGGAAACAGGCAGATTCCCGGAAGATCAGGTGGGCACCGGAGAACTGCACACAGATTAGCCCGGATTCAGATTAAACCGGTAGGTTTTTATTGCCTTCTTGAAGGATCGCAGGGGAGCAGGAAGATGATTCCCCTGTAAGGGAGCCTGGACGTCAAAGGAAGTCCCCCCAAAGTGAACCAGTTTGTATCCAGGGGGTTTAACATGATCAGTGAGAAATGCCGGGGAGATTTTAAAATGGCATTTGAAAGCTAGGGTTAAGACTTTGTGTGTGATCCTGTGCTTTACTGGTAGCCAATGTAGGCTCTCCTGGCGTCCGAGACATGCGCAAGCCTGGACAGGCCCTGGACGGCCCGAACAGCATTGTTCTGGGCTACATGCAGGGCCCTGAAGTTCAGACCTGTGGTGCCTGCCAGCAAGCTGTTACAGTAATTCCCTCTTTCATGGAAATTGACAAGCAGAGGACAATTTATCAGCAGATAGGAAGGACAAATGTAATTTATTCTTTTGGTGATGAGACCTCAAGGGGAGCGAATGTAGGAGACATGTGGTCTCATGGATAGTAACTCGTCAAGAACCACCCCCAAGGTCTTGACTTTTTTAGAGACGGTGATCACATGGCCAGCAATACAGAGATTAGCATATTCAGGGATTAATTTACATAGTCGCGGCCTAAGGGTGACAATTAAGAGTTCAGTGTTGTCACAATTGAGTGCCAATTAATTGCTTGCCATCCACGCTCAGGGCGTCTAACAGATCTAGCAATGGCCGAATGTAAATGTTAAACAGAATGGGAGACAGGCAGGAACCCTGGGGCACACTGCATGTTTGGATAACAGGCTTGGAATTATTCTCACCAACAGATACCCGGCCAGTCCGGGGTCCTAGAAAAGAGGATATCCAAATAGAAGCCTGAGTGGAGCAATGGGCGACTTCCCCAAGTATTGTTACTAGTAGAGAATGGTCCACCAGATCGAAGGCTGTGGAGCGGTCCGGAAGCATCAGCAGGACTGGATGACCTCTGTTCGCAATGCAGGCAAAGACGATTTTAGGGCCAGCATGGCGGTTTCAGTCCCATGCTGAGTTCTGTAACCCGATTGACGCAAGCCGAGGATCTTCTGTTCTTCAATATGTTTCTGGAGTTGAAGGTAAGCCTGCTTATCCAAAACATTTAAGATAAATGGCACCTTGGTAATGGGCCTGTAGGAGTCACCCACCAGTGGATCAAGATTAGCTTTGTTAAGCAGGGGTGTAACCCGAGCTTCTTTAAGAGAGGAGGGAACATCACCCTCATCGAAGGAAAGGTTGATGAGTTTGGTCATCCACGGTGCTAAAAGTTTGAGTAAGTCCTGGAAGACAACAACAGGGCAACAGTCTCTAGGACTTGAGGTGGATTTAAGGTCCAGAATAATCTTCGGCACTTTCTCTTCTGAGTAATGACAGAAAGAAAAGCATGGGACGTTATCAGTTTTAAAGGCGGGCACATGAGGACTGTTCATCTGGGTATCAAATCCTTGGGATAAGATCTAGATGTTCCTAATCGTTTCCTTATGGGAGCCAATTTTTACCATGAAGTAAATGTGAATTTCTTGGCACCAGGAGGAATCCTTTACAAGATCGTGGATAGTGGGTGGGGCATCCTGAAAGTCTAAAAGGATCTTGAAAAGTTCACTGACACTCAACTGAGCGTTGATGATCTTCTTATTATAATATCTGGATTTGGAGGAGATAATCAAAGCTGTAAATTCCTCCACAGATTGTTTGTGCGTAGATAGGGTAGTTTGGTTGGGTTTTTAGCTAGGGGTGCGGGTAGTGTTATAGTGGCCTGAATCAAATAGTGATCAGACCATATGCAAGGTGACACTTGTAGTTGAGAGACAGCTAGATTCTGAGATATCAGCCAATCCAACGTGTGACCACCTCTGTGTGTCGGAACCTCAACCCATTGGGTTAGTCCAATGGACGTCAGAGAATCCGAGAGTGTTCAACAGGGAGAGGGAGAGGACCAAAATAGGGGCAATATTTTTGAGGCATGAACTATGCACATTGGAGTTAATGTTGGTGTGAGTAGCCTCTACACCATGCGGGTAGGTGGGATTGTTAATGTGAGCAGAAGGAGCTTTGGGGCACATTGTGCTCTGGGTAGCAGTCACACAAATCAGCATGCCTCACGACAAGAGGCAGATGATGAGGGGAGGTCAGACAGAGTGCAGGCAGACACGGGTGTGGAGCTGACTGAAACAGTGACTCAGGTGTGCCCCCCAGAAGGAGCTAAGAGTCAAACGTAGTAAGCATCTAAAACAGTAAGGACCACACAGAACTCACCAAAGAGGAGGACTGGTTCCCATGAGTAGTGGAGCGGTAGATCTCTAAGGGACAGGGTGGCGCCGGTGAGGACCGGCAAGGACCGGCGAAGACTGGCTCACCGCAGAAGCACTTGCGCTTACACAGCTCTGACCTTTTTCACCATTTTCAGATGATTGCCTGTACTTGGCCCCATATTGTTTTCACCCGCCAGTCCTTGCCAGACAATGATTGTACCATTTCCTTATATTACCTGTCCAATGATTGAATTATTTCTTTAGGGCTGGAGGCTACCTTTAACTGTGGGCATGATCCATATAAAATATAACTGTGTACCGCTAATGACTGGTGGCAGATTAATAAATAAATATAAACCATACATGTTTTGATATGATGGTCTATGGAATATACAATTCTACAGGCTAAAGCTTTGATTCTAAGTGATCCGACCGCGGTTGATTTTGCAGTGGCCGGAAAGTTCGCATGAGAAAGGTGCGAGCTACCAAAAGTTGGCACCCTTCTCATGCAAGCAAACTTACATACTACAGGGGGCTGCAGGGGTTTCCCCCGCAACCCCTGCTCATTATACTGTAAAGTATAGTGAGCAGGATGTTGCAGGGGAAAACCCTTCAGCCCCCGTTTTTGTTTTCTTTTTTTTTTTCGGGTGTGCTCCGGGGGTGTCCCCCGCAACACCCCGCTCACTATACCACACCTTTGGTCGTAGCATTTTTTGGTCATATTGTACGGTCGGACCTTATTTTTCAGTCTGATCGTACAATACCAAGCCCTTGTTATGTAATTATGTTGTCAGCCTGGTTTCTAGTGGCTCATAAACCTGTAAAAGTTTATGTACCCTGTCTGTGGCTGAGTTCCAACCAACACAAACCATTTGGCACCAGCCCTAGAAGCTTCCCTTTGTTCACTCTGCAAAGGCATGTCACTTTTCCAAGAGTACAGGTAATACTTTCATTGTTTAGCAGGGAATCCTTGCTTGAAAGTCATGCCCTGCTAGGACAATGGAGAGGTCTCACCACAGTGGTAAGAGCTGGGGTCTCTTTGATGTACGAAAGATAGGGAAGGTGTAGGAGTTAGAGTAGGCCAAGAAAGGGGTTCCTCCCTCTAGTCATCTCTGAGGCCACTCACACTTCCTATGTCCCGTCCCCACTTCCTGCAGTCAAAGTACATGACATGGGGTCTGACATTAACAGGCAAAGAGACTTGTCACAGTTGGCACAGTTGGACCCTTACAGGTGGCTTGAAATGGACCAATGCAATTTGGCAAATTGACTATGTCGGGTACTGCCCTCATAATTGAAATACCAGAAGAAGGAAGTTTCACCATTTAAGTTTAGGTTCTCTATATTACAGACACTGGTTGTGTATCTAACTGTAGCCATGGGTCGCTGCTAAGAGGGAATGGCCTCCTCTCAAAGAATGATTACTACACTATTCATAAAGTTTCAGGTAAATCAACAGTTCTTGGCAAATCTGTTGACCTTTAATGAAACTAGAAAAAGTACAGGTATTGATTATATCTTTTAATATTGCAGTACATATTTTGATTTCGGCAAATATGGATGTTTTGGCATGTCTCCTCATTTGTTGATCCTAATACCATTCAGGTAAATTCATCGTTAAAATGATTTGAATCCACGGTCACATGAATTTGTGCAAGGTATTGCAGAGACAATAAACTAAAATAAAGTTTGTTTATGGTTCTCCACAGAAGTACTTTCGACCTCAATTCAGCCTTGTGGAAGATGAGGCTGGTGGGTGACTGTCGAAACTAGCTGCCATCCATGCCATAGAGGTCTGGCGGGATCATTAGAAAAACCAGCATTACTATGAATATATGCTAGGTGGCACTTTGGCCCTTTAGCACTGTGACATATTTTCTGCTGAATGCATTTTGGCACTGGCACTTTAGCACTTTGGCACTTTCATTCGACCTGAAGCACTTTTGACACTTTAGCATTTAAGTACGTTTGTGTCATTAAGTCAATCTAAATTGACAAATTAAAGGCCCGGTATTCTGTGTGAAATGGTACATTGGATTGCAAATGAAATGCTGTGTTCTGTCTTGGTAGTTGAACTGTATGTTAATGAATTATATGCAAGTCTGCGTATATAACATGAATTGTTTTATATATCAATAATGGAATACAAACTTATATTGTTTCGCTGAAGAGATTATGTTTAAGATACATGCAAATTCATTTGGATGATTGTGTTTGTTCAAAGAATATTTAATATAGACAAATATGTTTGTTCTGATTAAACAATTAAAATTGAGCGAATAAATAAGTAATTATTGAGATTGGCTCACAAAGAAGTTTGTGTATTTGATATGTTTAACTCTCTGGTCTTTGTGGTATCACAGGGAACCCTAGTGTTGGGTGTAGGGTTGGGCCCAGCACTCCCAGGGTGCCCCCTTTCCTGACAGGGAGCGCTGTGCGGGAAGACAGTGTGGGCTGGGCGGTGGCAATAAATGGATGTATGGCGTTCCTATTCTCAATTATATGCCGCGTTACAGCGAGCCGGGACATGACGGTGACAAGATGTGCGGCTTCCCTCTAGGCATCAGGCTGCTGCATTGACAAGATCCTGGGCTGTGGTGGCAAGGTGGTGAGCTGCATCCCTCCTGGCACCGGGATGCCGTATTGAAAATAGTAGGCTCAACCGATAATCCTCCTAAGTGAGGCTTGGGTTCTCTATAACTGAATTTACGGTGCTCCGCTCGTGTAGGGCTTCTTTCTTTAGTTTTGAAGGGTCACTCGCGTAGCACACACATGCAGAGTGGCCCTTCAACTAAAGGTGCAGCGCGGGGAAAACTCAGGCTGCACCACTTAATTTTTAATATACATTTAAAACCCACCACATGCCACAACTGGAATGGAGGGCTACATGCTCCCACCTTTGATATAGCCTCACCCCGACAGTAGCATGAGCTTTAAATCTGTCTATGATCTCGACTTGCAGGACAATGAGTGCCACCCAGTACCCTGAATCTCAGCCACATTCCACGGTGCCCCTGAACTCCCAGGAACCTGCTCTAAGGATGGAGAAGCAATAGAAATGAAGGAGCTGGGAATGGGACCTGCACACTAGACCCCTGGTGAATCATTTGTGAGCTTCATAACAGGTCTGCTCTCCCCGGTGGTAAGATGGAGATCCGCTCCGGCCTCAGCTAGGGTATCTCAATGAACCGTCAGCATCCTCTGTACTGGGTCAGGATCCCTATTGACCAATGGTGGTAAGGGTAAGGTTTCATCTGCCACATCCACAGGAGTGCTAATGGGAGCAGGCTCAGGATAACTCTCATTAGGAGCAGTGCTATGTTGGGAATCAGGTTCTCTAGGAGGGGGTGGACCCATGGGTGGAGGAACCCATCTCTAGTTACTGATAAAAGAAGGGGTCGCTGCAGATGCAAAACTGATCCCTCTTGGCGTCAGCGTCTTCACTGGCTTCCAGCAGGCCTTCCGCTGGTCTTACTATATCGATAGCATGAGGAGCCTCCATGGATTGAGCTAATGAAGCACTTCATCTTCTGACCTATCAGAGCAGAGTCGCTTCTGATGTGTCATCGACACCTTGCTCAATTCCCCTTCTGTCCCAGCCAGTGTAAGTTCAACCTGATCTACGACTAGGAGCAGATGGCACTGGTGCAAGGTCTCTGTATTCCTTGGTCATCCTTCCTCGCGCCGATGATGCAGCAATGTTCTGGCTTAATCCATTCTCCTTCAGCCCAGCTGCCAACCTGAAGCCAATCCAAGTGGATGGAGCCTAACCTGGGTGCCATGGGTGGCAAACCTAGTAAAAATCACCAAACCATGATTATCACCTCGGTCATCCTTCCTCTCGCCGATGATGCAGCAATGTTCTGGCTTAATCCCTTCTCCTTCAGCCCAGCTGCCAACCTGAAGCCAATCCAAGTGGATGGAGCCTAACCTGGTTGCCATGGGTGGCAAACCTAGTAAAAATCACCAAACCATGATTATCACCTCGGTCATCCTTCCTCTCGCCGATGATGCAGCAATGTTCTGGCTTAATCCCTTCTCCTTCAGCCCAGCTGCCAACCTGAAGCCAATCCAAGTGGATGGAGCCTAACCTGGGAGCCATGGGTGGCAAACCTAGTAAAAATCACCAAACCATGATTATCACCTCGGTCATCCTTCCTCTCGCCGATGATGCAGCAATGTTCTGGCTTAATCCCTTCCCCTTCAGCCCAGCTGCCAACCTGAAGCCAATCCAAGTGGATGGAGCCTAACCTGGGTGCCATGGGTGGCAAACCAAGTAAAAATCACCAAACCATGATTATCACCTCGGTCATCCTTCCTCTCGCCGATGATGCAGCAATGTTCTGGCTTAATCCCTTCCCCTTCAGCCCAGCTGCCAACCTGAAGCCAATCCAAGTGGATGGAGCCTAACCTGGGTGCCATCGGTGGCAAACCTAGTAAAAATCACCAAACCATGATTATCACCTCGGTCATCCTTCCTCTTGCCGATGATGCAGCAATGTTTTGGCTTAATCCCTTCTCCTTCAGCCCAGCTGCCAACCTGAAGCCAATCCAAGTGGATGGAGCCTAACCTGGGTGCCATGGGTGGCAAACCTAGTAAAAATCACCAAACCATGATTATCACCTCGGTCATCCTTCCTCTAGCCGATGATGCAGCAATGTTCTGGCTTAATCCTTTCTCCTTCAGCCCAGCTGCCAACCTGAAGCCAATCCAAGTGGATGGAGCCTAACCTGGGTGCCGAGGGTGGCAAATCTAGTAGAAATCGCCAAACCATGATTATCACCTCGGTCATCCTTCCTCTCGCCGATGATGCAGCAATGTTCTGGCTTAATCCCTTCCCCTTCAGCCCAGCTGCCAACCTGAAGCCAATCCAAGTGGATGGAGCCTAACCTGGGAGCCATGGGTGGCAAACCTAGTAAAAATCACCAAACCATGATTATCACCTCGTCATCCTTCCTCTCGCCGATGATGCAGCAATGTTCTGGCTTAATCCCTTCTCCTTCAACCCAGCTGCCAACCTGAAGCCAATCCAAGTGGATGGAGCCTAACCTGGGTGCCGAGGGTGGCAAATCTAGTAAAAATCACCAAACCATGATTATCACCTCGGTCATCCTTCCTCTCGCCGATGATGCAGCAATGTTCTGGCTTAATCCCTTCTCCTTCAGCCCAGCTGCCAACCTGAAGCCAATCCAAGTGGATGGAGCCTAACCTGGGTGCCATGGGTGGCAAACCTAGTAAAAATCACCAAACCATGATTATCACCTCGGTCATCCTTCCTCTCGCCGATGATGCAGCAATGTTCTGGCTTAATCCCTCCTCCTTCAGCCCAGCTGCCAAACTGAAGCCAATCCAAGTGGATGGAGCCTAACCTGGGTGCCGAGGGTGGCAAATCTAGTAAAAATCACCAAACCATGATTATCACTATGTAAAAACTAAAAACTATTCCCCAAAACGTGCACAAAATAACCCATAGATAATAGATATGAAAGCGTACACTGAACCCAAAATGGCAGATAGGCAGGGGATAGGAAAGTGAAGTGGTCAAATACACGCAGGATGACGTGATTATTTAACACGTTATTTATTTACACTAATTGCTCAGTAAAAGTGAATCGGCCCCACCGACCACGGAAAGCAACTGAAATAAAGCGGGTTTGAAACTCGCATTCCAAACATACGTCTCTATATTCTATCCATCCTTCCATCACGAGAGGCCCGCGCAGAGTCTCGTGATGAAAGGATGAAAGGATATTACACATCTCCCCTCCTTAGTCTCTTGCTGTTTAGGGCACACAGTCTAGTATCCTTCTTCTGTATATTCGGTATTATTAGACAAAATCCTTCATGTGGTCTGGTTTGCGGATTACTCTTCCTGTTCTTGACACATGCAAAGGATCTGGTTTAGGTTTTGGCAAGGAAATTTTCGATATCACATTTCTATTCAACATAGATCTCACATGCTCACCATTCCTCTCCATGCTTTCATTACCACCCCTACTGGATTGCTCCTTGTGTTCCATTTCACCAGTTCTCACATCTTTACTTGACTCCATCACACATACTCTCTCCATATTCCAGACTCTACCATATTGCACTCTCACCGCATGTCTAAAAACCTCAATCACACTCACTGGTTTGGACCATTTGCAGGGTCCATCTCTTAGCACAGGGGGTAATTTAATTCTCACCAGCCCCCCCACAATGGGAACATTGTTTCTTTTCCCTTCGCTCATTTGACTATCGTGAGCTGCCTTATTCCTCAGCTGGATTTTCCTGATACTCTCTACTGCCTCTCCAAAATCTTTTCTCACTATAGTCTCTCTCTCCAACCAGGATGGTGTCAATTTGGTGTTTGCTCTGCGCCCTCTACTTAACTCAAAAGGTGATAGACCAGTTGTACTATGGGGAGTAAAGCGGTGAGCAATTATTTTCCTTCTTACCGCTTCTTCCCAGTTGAGCCCATTTGACCAAGCCCACCGAATGGCATCCTTGAGTACTTTGTTGAATCTCTCAACCACTCCATTGGTTTGTGGGTGGCATATTGCGCTAGTTTTGTGTACAATGGAATTACTGGTACAGAACCTTTCCATCTCTTTTGACCTGAATTGGACACCATTATCTGTTAATATGCTTCTTGGGAAACCCTCCCTGGTGCATATCTCTCACAAAAAATCTACCACTGTTTTAGCATTCATATGGGGTTTGATTAAGACTTCTACCCATCTGTTCAGAAGGTCAATGACCACCAAGCAAAATTATTGCTTACCATCACAATGAATAGGCCCTAGTATATCCATGCCTACTTCATCCCATACTTTTCCTGGAATATTCGTTATTACCATAGGGTATTTCACACTCACACACGCCCTGTCACTCTGATTACAAAGGATACATTCTCTGATGGTTCTCTCGATTTGCAGGTCACATCCTGGCCACCAGAAATCATCACGTATTCTCTGCTTAGTCTTCACAATCCCTTGATGGCCTTCATGGCCCAGATCGATGATTCTTTGTCTTAGACTTGTAGGCGGAATTATTCGATCTCCTCTCATATTTCTGTCACTTGCTATATTGAGTTCATCTGCAACTCTCCAGTATTCGATGAGACCGGACTCTTCAAACATAACTTTCTTTAGACTCCCATTGCTTTGTATAATTTGCTTCAACTGTTTTATATTATCATCTTGTCTCTCCGCTTCTTCCCACTCGGTTTTGGATATGGATAGCGCTTCAACGTTCAAAACAACTTCTGGATTGTTTTCACTTTCATTATCTGCCTCAGAATTGTTGGTAAGCCGCGACAGACAATCAGCAGCACGATTCTTCACTCCTGGTACATATCGTACGGTACAGTTGTATTCTTGCAGAAGTACGACCCATCTTTTGATCCTGTTAGATACATTGTCCAAACCTTTATTCATAATGACATGTATCAATGGTTTGTGGTCAGTGCGAATCTCCACCTCCACTCCCCAGATGAAATTCCTGAACTTTTCTGTTGCCCACTTGATGGCCAATATTTCCTTTTCTATTGCAGCGTATGATCTTTCTGCACCTTTTAACAGTCTAGATGCAAATGCAATAAGAACTTCTTTTGCTTCGACTTCTTGTGTGACAACAGCTCCTAACCCTAGGTTGCTTGCATCTGTTGTTATTATAGTCTTCCTCCCACTCTTGAAATTCTTCAATGATGGTGCTCTGTTTAATTCTGATTTGATATTTTCAAATTCTTCTTCGCACTCCCTGTTCCATTCAAATGACTTCTTCTTTAAAAGTTCACGGAGCGGAACAGTATGTATGGCGAAATCCTTTATAAATTTTGAATAGTACTCCGCCATTCCAATGAACGTACGCACGCCTTCCTTTGACTCTGGTCTCGGCATGTTCATTATGGCATCAGCAAGTTGCTTCTTTGGCTTTATGCCGCTAGCAGATATGGTATGTCCTAAATATTCGATTTCGCTGCGATTTATGTTACATTAGTCTCTACTAAGGGTCATACCTGCTTCATATAACTTCTTGTACACATGTTGTAATCTTTCATTATGCACCTTCTGGTTGATGGCGTGTACCAATATGTCATCTTGAAAACAAATAATCCCTTCATCGCCTTCAAATAGTTTGTGCATGATTCTCTGAAATACTGAAGCAGCTGACACCAACCCAAATGGTAATCTTCTGTATTGATACAATCCATCTGGCGTGATAAAGGCTGTCATTTTCTTAGAATCTTTATGAAGTCTAACTTGATGGTACGCTGACGTTAGATCCAGAGTAGAAAAATACTTCGAGGGCCCAATAGTGGATACAATCTCTTGAATATTGGGGAGTGGATGTCTGTCCGGGATCACGCTCTTATTTAATTCTCTCATGTCTACACATATTCTCAATTTTCCGGACTTTTTCCTTAATACAACTAATGGTGAAACCCATTCACTGGCATCTATTCTCTCGATGATCTTCTGATCTTCTAATAATTTAATCTCCTTTCTTACTTCTTCCCTCATTGAGAGCGGGACGTTGCGCAACTTCTGTGCAACAGAAACATGTCCTGGCTTCATTTTGATCTCATGAAGAAACCCACGCAGACATTCAATTTCTTTCCTGAAAATTTCTTTCATCATATCAGCCTCTCTGGTGATTTCTTTGTTTTCTTGAATTCCTCCAGCGTTGCTTTCAACCGAATATACAGACTCATCCGATGCAGCATCTAACTTCACTTTGAGTTTGCATTGGTGAGTCCAGCTTAACAAAGGCGTTCTCCCCTTTCTTGTTATGTATATTTTCCCATTGGCTTTCCTCTCCTTGAATTTGAGTGCTCCCCAAAACCATCCAATGACATCTATTTTAACTTCGCCATATGCCCTGGGTTTTATGTCTGGTTCATGCAGGTATTCATGTTTCTTCCTGTCCCAGAGGGTCTGTGGTATCAAGGTATATTTTGCACATGAATCAATCATCATGTGCATGTTAGTTCCATCAACACAAACTACGGCCTTGGGACTTTCTATTTCTTGTTCAATTTCTTCGTCAGTTACGACAAACACGCATTCTTCTCCATCTTCATCACTATTATCATCGTTTCCTATCCAGTTAGTGGAAGTGTTCTGCATTCTGCAACATCGGGCGTAATGCCCCTTGCCTTTGCATTTCCCACATATAATTTTCAAGGCAGGACATTCCAGGTTATCCGCCCAATGATCCATGCTATCACATCTAAAACATCTCCCTGTACTTTTCCTTCTAGGGTCGTCTCCTCGCCTGTGCGGACTTTTCTTTCTCACGTCACTGTTATTAACTCTGGAGCTTGGTTTTTTCTTTTATCATCATTCCAAGGCAATCTCCCGTTCCTTTCTGATTTGTATCTCCTATTGGGATTTCCTGATATTTGAGCAATGGATTCATTCTCTTTACTTGCGGTAAGTGTTGCATACTTCTCTTTGGAAATTTCATGTTTAATATCAGTAGTTTGTATCCTGCTTTCTAATTCTTTAACACATTTCTCAGTGTGTTCCACTTCCTTGGCCACACGTAAGACAGTGTCCAAGTTGGGGTCGCCCTCAGCCCATAATCTTTCTCTTACTTTCCTACTCCTACACTCCAACATAAATTGATCTCTCAATCTCTCGTCCAATTGAGTATTGAAATTGCATGTTTTGGCTAGCTTCCTCAAGTTAGTGATGAATTGTTCTATGCTCTCACCCTCTCCTTGAGTTCTTTTCCCAAACTTATAACGTTCCAAAATGGTGCTCAATTTCTTTTCGTAATGTTTTCCCATCTTCTTCACTGACCGCTCATATTCATTTAGGTCATTATCTTCATCAGAAAGTAGATCTGGTAGATCTTCAAACTTTTCCTGCCCTGCCGGGCCCAAACAATGCATTAAAAGGGACTTCCTCCTCTCCACGCTGCAATTCTGACCACACATAATGCCAGCGTAATGTTCAAATGATTTAATCCATCTTTTCCATGGAATAGCTGGCTCACCAACATCAGAGAGGAAGAACATTGGCGGCGGTACACTATTGAAAGACATGCTGATCGAAATGGGTATGTGCCTCAAAATTGGAAAGGATTGACCAAAATTGCAATATGCAGTCCTCTTAATGTCTCTTTTAAATTCAAATGCAGTGACTTGCTGCAGTACAAATATTTATCACCTTAATTCTGTTTTTTTTTTCCATGTACTTGCACATATGTGCTGAGAATAGTGGTGGGAGGCTTGAAATAGTTAATTATCATCCTTTCCTTGCGATACAAATGTGGTAGATTATGTGTCCCAATACAATAAGGTATGCACAGCCAAACATATGACTTTCTGCAGTTTAAACACTTGTCAGTTCAATTTCATGTGTACATTCACTTCCCATGTATTTGCGCCCCTACACTGGGAATTACGGTAGATGGCAAAGCTTGAAGCAGGCAGAAAGCACCTGTATTCTGTGAAATACGGTAAAATTAACAGCACAGGCCAAGAGGCGTGTCCGGACGGCATACATTGGAAGTGAACACAAGCAGGATGAAAGAAAAACACTCACTTAATTGACCCTGACTCGGCGTCGCTGGAAGTCGAGTTGATTGTAAGCGGAGCGGAGCGGCCACAGCTTTTAGGACAGCTGCAAGGCCTGCTCACGCACATAAATCACAGCTGACGAAACGAGCGTCGAAGATGGTCAACAGAGTCAGGTAAGATGAAAGCCTGGGACACACGGGGGGGGCGGTGGGGCCTGAAGATCCTCGTCGCCACTTGAAGTGGTCAAATACACGCAGGATGACGTGATTATTTAACACGTTAATTAGTTACACTAATTGCTCAGTAAAAGTGAATCGCCCCACCGACCACGGAAAGCAACTGAAATAAAGCGGGTTTGAAACTCGCATTCCAAACATACGTCTCTATATTCTATCCATCCTTGCATCACGAGAGGCTCGCGCAGAGTCTCGTGATGAAAGGATGAAAGGATATTACAGAAAGACCAAGTAAGTAGGGTAGGGAAAGGCACACAAAGGGTGATCTCAGCACTATAGAGGGATGGTTGACTGTGCACTTGGCGGCAGACAGATGTAACCGGGCATTCAGTGAGCCTGGCCGCTGCAGTGACCTGGTGCACGGCGCCCCTCCTGGCAACACTGCACTGCGTTGACAAGTTCCAGGCTGTGGCCGTGAAGCACGATGAGTGAGGCTCCTCCAGGCACCAGGACGCTGCCCTGAAAATGGCAGGATCAACAGGGTATTAAGTTCAATGGGCACTGAAAGGAGCGCCAGTCCAATCCTCCTTAGAGAGGGTCGGGTTCTCGGTAACTGAATTAACTGTGCTCCGCTAGCGGCGTTCTTTGTTTGGCTCTTTGTTTCGATTTGCAGGGCCTCTTGTGCCACACACGCAACGGGGGACCCTATAGTTAAAGGTGCAGCCCAGGGGAAACTCGGACTGTACCACTTGATTTTTTCATATTTAATGCACCCTACATGCCCTAAAATTGGTGGGGGTGTTACACCTAACATTTCGGTACTGGGCTGCCCTTCTAGGTGCGCCCAGACTGTAACACAAATGGATATTTCTCTTTGAAGGGTACAGTGAGCTAAAACCTGGTTGTAGAGCGTCATGCAGGGCACACATTCCATATGATATGATATGATATGATATGATATGATATGATATGGCATTTATAACGCGCATATACACAAGTGTTTCAAGGCGCAATGAGGCAAGGCAGGGGAAACAGAGGGAAGACAGAGACCACGATCTTACCCTGGCCCGGTTACATTGAGATTGCGCAAATGCAGGGGGGGAGAAGTGCGAGGGGACAAGGGGAGGGGGCAGTGCAGTACATGGGATCAACAGAATGAATAACTAGATTAAATAGAAACAATATATAAGAAGTGCAGGCAGCTGGAGGCAAGTGCAGGGGTAAAGGCAGACAAGTGTCAGGTGCTGGTAGGGACTGTTGGGATACAGAAACAGCCCCTGACTGCAGGGTTGCCAGGTTATTTAAACCATGTTCGCTCGCAGTAGAGGGACTCCGACACTTTTGGCAAAGATGCAGAGAAATGGCAAATAAATGTCTATCTATAAAAATCTACAAACGTGGTCATTTTTTAAATGTGTTGTAATTGTATTAAAAAGGCGGCACAAAATATAGTACTTTACCTCTCTGCCACTAATTCTATTTAGTCTTAATGAAAAGTCATGTTAAATTCGAATATCCAGTGCCAACAGCACCAGTGGTCGCAAGCCCCACTCATCACGTGTATGAAGGAACTCCCACTGTGCGAGATTGTGTTCAATCCCGAGGCACAGTGAGGCCATTAGAAATAGAAGGTGATAAGTTTAGCAGATCATTATTTTAATCAAGCATAAAGGCCCCAAAATGTACATGTTGGTGCCAAAATATTGCCTTTTTCTAGCCGCAAAAGGCGGAAATACATCCCACTGTTTGCTGGGGGATCCGATCCATGTTCACACTTTGCTGTGCTATAAGGCCATTGGTCCATCTGGCCCATATATCTAACTGCCAGGCTATTATGCAAGTCTATGCATACCCGTCCTTGGCACTTAAAGGGTGCTTCTCTGGCAGCCTGCTGTTGCTGGATGTATACAGTTATAAACCCCACCTTCCAGTTTATATTTGCATTTCACGATCGCTAAAAATACTGCAAAAATACCCACAAAAACAGTCTCAATGCTTTAAAAAGTCACCATATGAGTGGGAAAAAGGATAGAGAGGGAATGGTGGGCCAGAGAGGGGAGAGGTAGCACAGGGGGGAGTGGTAGGCCAGAAGGGGAGTGGTGTGCCAGAGGAGGAGAAGTGGGCAAGAATGCAGATGGGGAGTAGTGGTCCAGACAAGGAGGTGGGCCATGGGGGATTGGATGACCAGAAATCAGGGAGGTAGAGGGGGCAAGTGGGGAAGGTGTGGGCCAGAAAGCAGAGGCGGAGCAGTGGAGCAGACAGAGGCGGTGAGCTGTGTGTCGGTAGAAAGGATGGGGCCAGAGCAGGATAGTCTGGGAGAAAGGACCCGAGGTGCAGAAGGAGCAATACAGAATGAAGGACTGTAGGCCACAGGCGGAATTGGAGAGTGTAAGCTGTGAGTTGGGAGCATGGTTGGGTCTGTCGCTGGGACTCAGGAGTGTGAGTTGTGACTTGGCAGTGGGACAGAGCAAGCAAATGTGTGCATGACTTGCAGTAAGGGGTTAGGGAGTGTAAGTTGTGATGGAGAGTTGGTGAGTGTGGGGGATGTTTTGGTGAGTGGGGGCGTGGGTGCTCGGCGGGGATTGAAGAATATAGATGGGGAATATTTGCACCATTACAACTGATAATGATGAGAAAACCGCTAATCATATCAAATGGCCATGCACATTAAACTACAAAAGCAGAACAAAACAAACATTGTTCTGTCAAACCAGGAAATCTGGTACTCTTTCAAGTAAATGGTAAGCAGAGCTCGGGAGGATAGGTTAGGGGCAACGTGCTCGCCTTGGAAGCAAGAGGACATGGAGCAACACAGGTTCGATCCCCGGTCCATGCTTAGAAACCTCTAGGTATTAAGCGTGTCAAAACATGCAAATAATAGCAAGCGTGATCATTTCTACACAGACTGCCTCTTTCCAGCACCCTGTCGCTCTCTCACCCTGGCTCTTGAGCACCATCCAGTCAGTAAATAATGTGTGAAAAATGCAGCACTAACACAAAATGTTCAATTTCATGCTGGTTCTTTTAAGTGTTGACTCCAATTTGAGTTCGGTGTAGACTGTGTGTGTGTCTAGCGTGCGTGTCATCAAGGAGCACACACAGAGCAGTTGGAGAGGCCTGCCGCCACCCCTAAAGTTGACATATGGAGAATGGCTGTTTGGCAATACCAAGACGTGGTTAGGATTCCTGCAAGAAATGATTCACAGGATTTGTCAACACCAGATAGCAGGTGTGGGGCGGGAGGAACTGTACTGCCCTGCATAGCTTCTGAGCAGTTACCAAGGAATGCGCGGGGCAGAGTTCCACTTCCTGCAATGGGCTCTGCAGATCTGCCACACACGAGAATGTAAGGGCCTTTGATAGGCCTGACAGTAAAACCGGAGTAAATCCCTATAAAAGATTGTAAATTACCCTCTGCTTGGGACCAGAGGCCAAGGCAGGGCCCAGGCGATGAGCAACAGTGGAACTATAATTTAGAGCAGCCCTATGAAAAAGAGGCAGGTAATATTGAGGCAGCCACCATCACTGCTAATCAGAAGAACGGTGTGCATATCCTCCGGATTATCCATAACACAAATCACACGCAGGACTTGAAAGGAATTGTTAATCACATTTGCTTGCATTTTGGCATGCACTTTGTTATGGCACATCATGTATTTGGACGAAACAAGAGAGGCATCCAGTGTTTTAATTTTAAATAAGCAACTCGGGTCAAGGGAGTGAGTCAAATCACTTAAATAGTGTATACCCTGCAGAGAAATGTCTATTGGTGCTATGAAGATGGCTACCGTGTCGCTAAAAGGCCTGGGGAAGTTGAATAAACAACCCTGGCCTCAAGTGTGTGTCCCATCACGTATGCCGTGCATACTCCACAGTGACATCTCTCTTCTTGCGATGAAGATGGCTACCGTGTAGCCAAAAATGCCTGTACACTGTGAATAAACAACTCTGGCCTCAAGTGTGTGTCCAATCACTTATAAAGTGAATAAGGCACAGAGAAATGTCTCTCAGTGCTATGAAGATGGCTACCGTGTGGCCAAACGGCCTGTTGTCTTTGAATAAAGAACTCTGGCGGGGGCATTGCTAGCGGGGGCTGAGGGGCTAGAGCCCTGGGTCTTTTGGTTGTGGCCCCAGATAGAATCTCAGGAGCTACAACCAAAAGGCTAGCTAGCCCCGAGTCCTGCCAGTCCTGACATTAGTGTAGCCCCAGATCTTTGCCAGACCTAGCAACGCCCCTGAACTCTGGTGTGACTGTGTGTCATACTGCTTTTACAGTGCAATCTCCAGGGAGAAATACCTCTTAGTGCTATGAAGATGGCTAGGGTGTGGCCACGCGGCCTGTGGGAAGTGAAGTGCATGCATTGATACATCCCACAACGGCCTGCAGGACTGGCTTCTGTGCAACTGTCCCTCACCACAGCTTGAGGGAAGCACCTTGCTTCCCTGACGGTACACAGCACGTCAGCTGCGATCTGAGCTTCCCTCCCCTTTTTTTTTCTTATCTGCAGCCGCGACCTCATAGCAACGTCACAACGGTGACCACCGAACACTCAGCACGGTCACCAACACCTATGCTCCCTGACGTGACATCACCAGATCAACATGGCAGCCATAGAAGACAGATCTCTGCGCTTCCAACCATTGCTGTACCACACGCAGCCACAGCCTTCGCTGTGTGGCCTCCAGCGCTGCCCCAACTTGTCCACACAGCCGCATCCAGGCGCTGAGATCGCCTCTCAACACCTCAACTCCTGTACCACAGGATGGACCCCACGCCAGGTAAGATTAGGATCCGCAGAATTCAGCGCCATTCAACCTCTAACAGTGCCGAATCTTGAATGCTTAATTTCACACTAGTAGCGCTTAACACAAAAAGTTCCAGTTGAGTTGCCGACTCCTCCAGGTCACAACAAGTGCTCCTAGCTGCTTGTTAGCCCATTCGTAGGCTGCAAGCCCGTTTAAAACACAGCAATGTGCCCTTAGCCCCACAGGATTCACTTCAAAAACAACGATCTCACAGTCTTTTGCTAGCCCCTTGCTGACAAGCCACTGGCCCCAGGCCTTATCACTGTTCCTTACTGCCTGCGCTTCTGGCTCCGCGGTGCTTGTCCCGTCTTCTGTGCTGTCCCCCCAGCACAGCCAGCATCCTCATCGCCAATGTGGAGATCTGGGTTCAGGCAAGATGACTCTGACACATAGGATGTATAGGTAACTTCTTAAGTTCCAGTGAATTACATCCAGTTCTTTGAGTCATATTTAGAAGATGGTAACTTCCAGGGTAAAATGGCAAGCACCGGCATCCTCTCTCTCTGGGCTCACATCTCAACTGACTCTCTCAGAACACCAGTCATACCACAACATTCTCCCTGGTAACATTCTATGTCAGTCAAGCCCACATTCTATTGATTTTACCAGGATGCAGGAAGAAGACACATCACTAAACTCAGCTTTGTTTTGCAAAGCTTTGCCTGGATATAGCTCGCTGTGCAGGATGTAGTCACGAAACCCACTGAAGAGGAAAAAAGTTCAGTCACAGCAGCTGCCCACCTTTAGGCTCTGAATAGCCTGCAGGGCGCCAAACACCTGCACCCTTTCCCCTGCGGGCTTCATCCTGCAGGGATGATCCATCTATGGCAGGGGCGTGGTCATGCAGGCTCCCAGGGACAGACAGAGATGCAGAAACGGCCTCCAAAGGCCTGCACAATTTTCCCTGTGGGCTTAACCCTGCAGGGGATGATCAGCGGTTTTCTATGGCAGGGGGTTGTGGCCAAGCAGGCTGCCGGGGACAGACAGCGGTGCAGAAACAGGCCTACAAATGCCTGCACCCTCCCCGCCCCCGCAGGCTTTTCCACGTAATGTGATGTAAAGCAGTCTTGTATAGCAAACGTCTTGCATTTTGGTCCGCCTGGATCAGTGTAGCATGGTAGGAAAAGGGAGATGGGGCAAGTTTTTAGTGTGATCGAGGTAGAGGCAGATTATCCAGTGTGTTGATGCTTATAGGACGGAAGTACCTGAGCCCTGTGTGGCACTGTGATTCCACATGGGTAGGGGCTGAGGAACCTTGGGTGTGTGTTTCATCCAGAAGGGAGAGGCCAATCTAAATCAGTTGAAGTCAGCAATGTAATGACAGCTGATTGTGTGTCAAGGGAGTTATAGGGCAAGAGAACTGGGCAATTGTGTTGGTGGTTAATGCAGTGTATTTGTAGTGTGCATGTCATGATCCCTACCCCTCAACCCCACGCGCAAGTCAGCCTGCCAGGTAAGGCCATGTTTCGGGATTCCATTATGGTCTTAAAGGCCTCAAAATCTCACCTGAGACTCTCTTGGAGTCAGTCCTGGCGCCTTTGGCACCAGGCTCATAATGACTATGGAGAACACCTTTAGGTTGGGACTATTTTTTGGAACTACTTTCTTGGGGGCTTCAGTCAACATGGAGGCACTCACATAGCTTAGTTCTCAAGAACTGAGCTATGCGGTATAGTGTTTAGGCTGTGGCTGGCCTGGGACTACTTTACCTGTACTACTTTACCTGAAGACTATTTAAACCACACCCAAAAAGCAGAACACGCACGCGTTATTCTGCTGTTTGCAGCGTAATGCTCACCGTGTCCAGTTGGGTCTTCAGTATTCTTTGATGCCAGCTATTCTTGGAACCGCATGCCTTCAAAGAGAAAAAAAACATCATTATTGGAATCTTACCTGTGAGTAGCATCCTGTCTTCAGCCCATCGTCCGCTCCTGATTCTGCTTACCTGGAGACATTCGATCCAGCGAACTCCATCATCGGGGCACTGCATGCTTCCCGGAACGCAGCAACCTGAAAAGGGGAGAGAGAATAACAGCATTAGTGAGCGCATACTCACGGTTCCACACGAACAACGAAAATCACAAGATTCTTACCTCTTGTTCAGCATCATTCTGGAACATCACTGCAACCGGCGAAGAGCACCTCGGCCCACGAAGGAAGGTGAAAGTCACAGGTTAGCATATAAAAGGCAAAACAGCGCCGCACATCGCGCATTACTTACCGGAAAGCATCGCGCACATCGCGCCTTCATTTACCGGCTCGTGCTCTGCTCCAACCCGCACGAAAATGCCAAAATCTCTTCGCACACCCAAAGAGAAGAAATAAGACATTAATAACAATAAGAGGAAGGAAGAAAAGAACAGGATAGAATACAAAGACTGTAAAGCAGCAAGACCTACCTTAAAGACACTCAAAAGGGCTTGCACCAGTGAAGCAACTTGGTAGCTCACTCCCACACGAGACTACTCACCCCTGCAACGAAGAACAGGACGGAGAGCACGCCTTCTAAGGAATTAAGGTGAGGAGAGGGCCAAGGGAAGGTTTTGAATCCAAGGGAGGTGGGAAGACACCCTACCAGAGACAGTTAAGTCTTGAATTCAGCCCTCCTGTATTTCAGGCTCAACTTCCATCGGAGGCACTACCCAGGAATCGGGGAGAGGGTTCGAGGCGCATATCATCCAAACAGGGCTGAGTGGCGTCCTGTGGATACCAGGTGAGCGTAACAGTGCATGAGAGTTGATTGTTGATTGTCATTGTGACCAGTGCATAGTGTAGAGAGAAGAGGATGTGAGTTTGTTAGCGGGTATATGGAAGGGTTAGGCAAGTGTGAACCTTTGAGTTCAAGATTGTTGGTCCAATGTCGATGTAGAATTTAGCTATCATCTGTTCAAGAGCATTTTTGCTGTTCACGTTTATTGGAAAGGGCACATGGATACCCGACCTGAAATATTCTGATTGCCCATACATTTTGGCTGACCCATTGTATTATCTGTGGCAAGTTTGCGAGAGGATTTTTCAGATTCTATTTAGAGGTTGAAGGGTGAATAACCTGAATGAGTGTGCTCTCCTACTGTCGTGTGGTGTGTAGATTTGAAGCATGTTCATGGAACAGAGGAAGTTCCATCTGATCAATGTTACCAAGAGTTGATTGTGTTGGTTGAGGTGTTAAGATGGTCTCCTGCAGGTGTCAGTTAAAGAGTCTGTTTTTCAGACATTTTCTGAAGATCAGGTGGTCTTCTCATGTGCTTATCCTTCTTGGCATACAATTCCAGAGTTTGGTAGAGTGCAAGGGAAAAGAAGATCTTCCATGACATGAAGCCAGGCACTATTAATTGGGCTGCATTGCTGGATCAAAGAATTCTGGATGGTTTGTAGTGGGTGAATGTACTTGTTTTGGATTCCAGGATCTTGCCATATCTGTAACCAGTGCAGTTCTGGGGTGATGTGTTGGTTTCTTTGAAGTCTAAGCAAAAGTCTAGTTGCTGCAATTTGGACTCTTTGTAGCCTATTTAGTAGGTAACATGTAAGCCCCGGTTAGAGACTGTTGACTGCTTCAAGTACTAATGTGATCACTGTCAGGGTTGTGTGCATGAAGGTAGGTAAGGCATGATGTGCTGGATTGTTCAAAGTTCAAACATGCACCTCCTTATGATGGCTTTAGCCTGTGGTTCAAGTGGGTGATAGAGTCTATATTCACCAAGAGTCTGTGTTGGTTTAGCATTGTCGTTAGCAGAGGGCAAGTTTCCATTTCTGCGGGTCAGGTGATTGCTGTGGGCTTCGGTAGAGAGGTGCCACAAATCATAATCTCGGTTTTGGTTGGGGTAAATTTCAGTCTGTTTGTCACCACCCAGGAGTCAAGATGCATGAAGCAAGTGCCAAGATGTGGTGCCTTTGATGTAGATTCATGAGCTCGTGGATGATTTGGGTATCATCTGTTTAGTTGCAGCACACAAGGCTTGGGGTATTGATTGATAAGCTCCAGAAAGGTGGTTGTGTAGATATTGAAAGGAGAGGCGGAAGACTGGCTCCTGAAACACTCCACAGGTGTGTTTGTGCAGGGACAAGACTTAAAGAGAGCCATGTGTGTTGTTTTCTTTCTGACAGTGAGAAATTAAGTGATCCTCTAATCTTTTCAGCAGGATCCCATGGCTGATAATGTCTAAAGCAGCAGTTTTCCAGTTGGATGATCGAACTAGAAGAGTTGGCATTCGTGTTATTTTTTAACATGTCCCATATCCAGCATCGTGTGGATTCTGTTTCTCTATTTGGTCTAAAACTATGCTGTGGTTCATTTAGGAGCAGTTGATTTCAACGTGTTCCCATAAGTGTTGATAAATAAACTTCTCGAAAATGTTGGTCATGAATCGTGTGCTGGTGATTGGTCAATAGTTTGCTCGGTCAATGAGATCAGCTGGAAGTATTTTGAGGGGAGAGGAGGGTTGGTGAAGGATGGACAATGCCTTGTTGGTTGGAATTGTTGAGAGAAGGAGGGCGCTTGTCAGGGTTGCTCTGTAATTGCTCTGGTGACAGTGGGTAGGGCCACTGGGTCTTTCAGAGAGCCTGCTGTATTGCTAGTGTGGACCGTGTTTAGAAGTCCTGAATGAAGAGAGGACAAAAAGCTGGTAGTGCTGCAATAGATGGTTTCCTTTATGCTATATCCATTGCTGGGGCTGTTGGTTTTGGCCCTTCCTTGTCTAGGTGGTCCCGGATTTTTTAATTCTGTCACTTAATTGTGCTGCAATGCAGCCGCAGCGCTCTTGAGATTGTGTCACTGCTGTGTTATAGGCAGCAGGGCTTTTGAATGTGTGGCTAGCTTTGAATATTTCCTTTCGGCCATGTTGTGTCGATTCTACTCAGCATATGTAATCCGTTATTTTTTGTTTGTAGATGCAGAGTTGTCGTCGGTGAGTCAATTTGTCTGTTTGTAGGTAATTGTCACCCAACATTTTTTCGAGCCACCATTTTTATTTTTTGTAGAGATTACATTTGGGGGTGATCCATTGGAAACTTGTTTGTTTTGCGGAAACGTAAAGGGCTTCTTCGGAGCCATAATGTTAAGGAATTTTGATACCCGCTCTCTCTCTGTGAGAGTGAAGTAAGGTTGATAGTAAGTAATTTAGGATCGAGGAGTAGCGTAATGAAGATCCTTGCCAAGTAATGGCAACAAACATTCTTGGTAGTTAAAAAAAGTGATCATGTGAATGACACTTGATTGAGTACTATGCTCAACAACCAACTGAATACTAAATTTGTATTTTTAGAAAAGCGACTGAGGTGAGGTATAAGCAAGTGTTACAAGTAGACATTATGAACGGGATATTGGGTAGTAGGCAGGGTGCTCATTCATAAGGTACATCTTGGACCCCAATATATCAGCTTTTCTTAGCGCAATGCTATGCAGGGGAAACAGGGGCGAAACAGAGCAGTTCCTATTTGCCCAGCATTGTATTATAGTAAGCCGGAGTAACTGATGCTGTAGTGCTCTAGATAGTGTCAGATGAAATGCTATATAAATATATTTATTTCCAAAAGATGGTGGCTGAGTGCCATAAGATTATGCTCACCTCAATTGCATGGCTCTTGTCTAATGAACCAAGTGAAATTCATTCCTATTAAAAGGAAGGTGAGGAATAAAGCCAAATTGAGTATCCTACGCATATTGCCAAGATGGAGGCCGGGCTAGAAGAGGCTGAGCCTGTGACTTTCTCTCCTGCTCACATTCTAGGGAGGTGTGACTGTTCTTTGCCATGAGATTTGCCAGCAGCACCATAAGACTAATTGACAATGGGCCTCATTACGAGTCTGGCGGCAACCAGCCGGTTTTTCCGGCTCGGTTACCGCCGGACTCGTATTACTATTCCGCCTCCGTGACTCCCGGAATTACCAGGGCATTACGACCCTGGTGTCCCAGGAATTCCGGAGGTGTAATTCGGTAAATCCCCATTCCCATTGAGTCCCACAGGACTCAATGGGAATGGGGAAGTGGAAACACCGGCACCATCTCGTGATGGTGCTGGTGTTTCCACGTCCGCCTGCAGGCAGGCGGTGTTAAACCTGCCAGGTCAGACCTGGCGGGAACGCCACCTCCCCATGCAGGACTCGAGATCGGGCGGTCCGGAATCAACAGTGGCGGCGGGTTTATCGCCACTGTTATTTCCGGACCGCCCGACCCGTAATGAGGCCCAATGTGTCCTGGTCACTCAAACAGAGGGGAATAGGGGGACTATTAGAAGATGGAATGCTTTGCATTATATAAGTTGACATGGTAGTAAAGCAATCTCTCTCTCTCACACGCACACAGAAACGCGCGCGCGTGCTCCCGCGTGTCTCAGACAACACACTGTTCCTTTGGTTGCTCAAATGCTCAAATAGGTCAGCATGGGAAAACACCCTAAAAGAATTGCTTGCCCTACTCTTATTGGTGGTTGGAGGTAAACCCGCCATAAGGATGAGAGGAAGCTTATATTGTTTGGTTTTTGGTCTTCTGTGCGCACTCAAATAATCCTTATAGGATTCCTATGAGTAGCTTATAAGAATGTATGAGAAACTATTGGAATTGTGTTACTAATCATAAGAATGGTGTAAGAACTTCTGTGACAAACCAGTACTTTATAATGTCTTATAAGTTTTAAAAAGGATTTTTGTAAGATCTTATAAGATTCTGATCAGACCCTTATAAGAAAATAAATCAAAAACGAAATGCAACAAATGTGTAAGAACTGTTCACTAACGAGTAAGAAATTAAATGAAGGTGTCTACACTCTTTAGTCATTCATAGCTCATCCCTAATGATTGTGTACCGTGCACATAACTACTAGTGGTGGGTTCATGCTAGACAGGCTGAGTGATCACCCAGTGATAAAGAGGGAATCCCACGCGCTCGTGTCTACTGCCAGTTGTTGTGACCCCCAAAGCTCCCTTTTCATGGTGTCTGTTATAGCTTCCGTATTTCCTAACTGTGAAGCGGGCGAGTGACACCAATTGCATGCCGTACAGAGCAATGCATTGTCATCGCACCTTATCATGAAGTCATGAAATAAAGTTTGTATGGCCCGACAACCCAGTTATGTGATGTATGCCACTGTCATTGTCTGCTGCTTTCTGCGTAGCTTTTGTGGGTTGAAAATACAGAGCATATTTACCTATGCACGCCCTCACTATGTGCCTGTTGTTTGGCTTCCCATGAGGTCCCTCAACTGGGGTCTAAGCTGCTCGCAGGCAGACAGGTCTACATGACCAGCAGGGACCTGTTGCTCGATAGCCCTGTGTCATAACCTTTCACACATCTCTTGGGCTGTTATTCAATACAAAATACCAAAGCTGAGCTGTTGTAGGCAAGCACGTTTGTAAACCGGGGAACCTTTATCCAGGTTTAAAGTGTATAACGGTTGTGGGCAAAGCTCTCCCCCACAATGCTGGATGGTTCTATTAAAAAAAACGGGTTCTATGTGATTTCATCGAAGGACTTTTCATCGCGGGGTTTTTTGCCGCAGATTTTTTTTGTTTTGAAAAAAAAACATTGATTTTTGTTTTTGTTTTGGGGGGTTAGCCCCCCAAACCCCCCATCCGTTTAATGATTTTAATATTCCCCTAGACACACACCAAATTTATTTTATTTGTAACCCCAAAAAAAAATCAATGTTTTATTTTTCGAAAAAAAAATCGCGGCAAAAAACCCTGCGATGAAAAGCCCGTCGATGAATTGACGGTCAGAGCCCGGTGTTCATTTGCCCCGATTGCTAATCAGGGCTCTGGATTTTGCCCTGTCCCTCCCTGACATGAGCCTTTCTGTAAGTTATGGGGCATAACTGCAGTGTTAGCAGCGATCATCAGCCCTGTATGGTAAGAGAGTGGGGAATGTTGGGTATTAATGTGACGCGCGTCTTGTCGCAGATGAGGGCCCTACTTTGCTGGTCGGTTCTTTCTGCGAACTCCCAAGATAAGAGGTCACAACTGGAAATCTGTCAACAAATAGGTAGGCTGGAAAAGCAGGTTTCATGAAAGAAGCTTTGTCGATGAATGGTAGTACAAAATGGACGGGTATTTCTGGGTTTGTTCCGCGCATGTGGACTTAGGTGTCTACTGCTCCTTTCAAATGTGCATTTGTTTGAAGACTTGTAATGTAGCTCCCATTATGGACAAATGAAGGGACACACAATGGAACACCGGATAGCTGGGGGGAAATTCACTGTCTCTGATAGGGGATGCAATGAGAATGAATGAGGAGATCGGGTTAGATGACCAGAGTGCAAAATGTGTATGAAGGACGAGATCCGATTGGACAAGATTGAGCCCAGTAAAAGTATTTTTAAGGTGCTGATGTGGCTGTAGGGTTTACAGCTGGTCCAGTTGTGTACTTGTGTCGTGGGGTGAGCTAGAGTGTGTGTGTAGGCAAATCTGCACTGAAGAACATTATACACAGAACATTTGAGCTGCGGACTGCACTCAGCTTCTGAACAACACACATGCAAGGAAAAGGTGCATTATTTGCAGCTCTCTTAAAATTAAGATATAACTCATAAAACCCGAGATGAATATATTTTAAGTACCAGAAAGTATCCTGCAACTTTTATTGAACGTTTATTAAAGAACTGCTCCATCAGAGGTAAAAGCACAGCATTGTAAAGTGACAGCCAAAAATGGACTTGGGTCTGCATGTTCTGCTGGTGTTTGTGTATATTTTTCATTGCAGAAATAAAAAAAAGTAAGGACTATGAAACCTACAGATGTTGAACATTTGCAGTTTGATAGGCTAATACAATGTGTTTAGTGAAAATGTGAAATGAAGGGGAACAGAAAATGTAACTTCAAAAGTTGCCATTGTGAATGAAACCAACCTGGATGAAGCTAGGACTAAACTGATATTGCCATTCCTTTCAACTCACAAGCCTCCAGAAACAAGATGGCAAAAGAGATGTTATGCCTTCAAGAAAATGAAACCCGTTTTTAAGCTGAGCAATAAATATAATGACTGTCACTGGAACTAGGTCCCAGGAAGCAGACCCTACCATTAAGTCCAAGGGTTTGCAGCAAGCAACTGTCTATGTGCTTGGGCTTAAAACTATAAAAACACAAGGAATTCAGCTCAGCTAGTGGTTCTTTCTCTTGCAGTCTGATATTTCAGTCACCCAGGCCTTTCCTGGAGGAGGGAATCTGACACATGGGAAGGCAGAGGGCCTCATTACGGGTCTGGCGGTAGCCGTGCCTGTAACAAAGGCACAGCTGCTGCCGGACCCGTGATTTTACTGGAACCGTGAATGGGCAATTACCGGGTCATGCCGAGGTAGGCGGACCCATTAATTGCGCATTAGCAAGTGCCGACAATAAGGGACTCCCCATCCCCATTCGCTAAGCCTCATAGGGCTGAATTGGAATGGGGAGCTTGGATGCACCCGCACCATTCATAACGGTGCTGGTGCATCCACGAGTTGTGCTCGCGAGTGCCGCTCTGCCCGCCAGGCCAGACTTGCCGGGCTAACAAGTGCCCGTGAGCATAGCTCGTAGTATGGCGGTCCGGGAACTATGGTACCGGCATGCTTACTGGTACCATAGTTCCCAGACCGCCATGCTTATATTGAGGCCCCGGATGTCTTATCTAAGACCAGCCAGATCCTGAGACCACTCCAAGGTCCACAGCCCCAGCCACTTAACCGGCAAAAGACTTTACAATGGCAACAGGCCTCTGAGCCATAAGTACTCCAGCTCGGAATTAACAGCATGATGGACTACAGATGTTATTTTACCGAGCAGAAAAAACAAAGACTGACATTTAATGTTGTATAAATTAAAACAATGCATTAGGGAAAATACATTGGAATCATATTGCTTGTGATAGCTTTGATTTTAAAAGGTCACAGAGAGGTAATTTCTTTTTTTTTTTTTTTAAATGGCCGGCTTGTCATTTTTATTATGTAAAATAGGTGAATTTGTATTTCATTATGGAGAAAGGGTGCACACCAGTGATACAGATATCTTAGTGTTCCTACTGGAGAGCCTGTTACTTTGCGATGGAAAAATAATGTGTGCATAAAGGTGCAAGTGAGATAAATGAAAACATTTCCGCAACACAGCGAAAGCGCAGCAGGCCCAAAGCACCAGAAAACATTAAGACAGAGCCCAAAAGCCATAAACCCAATAAAACAAGAGCAGCACCAGAGGAAGGATGGATATTAAAGCAGTAACTGCTAGCATCTCAAGGGAAGAGAAAAGACAGTAAAGCAGCAAAACCAAAAACTAAAAAGACACAAGACACAGAAGGAAGACATTTGGAGTAAGCTTCACATGGAGCAACTATCAGCCACAGCACGCCTGGGTGTGCAACCAGTGAAGTAACTGGCAACAAGCACGATCTTCAGACTCCAGCATAACTATTCTGGAAGGTGAGTCCAGCCTACCCCTATAGCCGGCATAAGGGAAGGGTAAGGGGGGAGTCAGTTCACTAGAGTGATATTACCATTTGTTTCTAGGGACCCTACACTCACAGAGGAACAATCAACCCGGGCATCGAACTATATCCTGCAATCCGACCCCTTCTACCCTGAACATAGCAGTGTACCGTTTAAGAACCCTGCACGTACCTGGGGTGGTAAGAGGTACGGGCACCCAGCAAAGTATCCAGGCGCTCTGACAAGGCATCAGGTGAGCGTTCCACAGACAACAGCCCATTTGATAAAGCAGATATTATAAACCAAGTAAGTCCAGAAACAGTAGAGGGACCCTCCCTCCTAGAGGATTCTGAAGACTGTCCTCTGTAAATAGAGAAAAGCACAGACTTGGTGTGATAGTGGGGATACACCTGCTACATATTCTATCTCCAAATGCATGTTTATTCTGACATGTTTGCAAGCCAACTCACGTGAACTGGTCCTCAAGGAAGGAAGTGCAAACAAGGTGCGGAACCAGTGCAACGAGTGCAACATTTTAATGACATCAAGAAAATTCATGCCAAGCAGTCTAATAACTCACACTTTCTTTGTAAACTAGAGAATAAAGAAGGTAGATTATATGCTCATGTCCAGATACAAAGTCATAGTGATTAATCTGCTCTGGTAGACACAGGGTGACAGGCAAACTTGATTTCAAAACAAGCATTTGATAAAGCCAACCTAGGAAGGTGGGCAAGTCATTAAATTCCTCTCAAACCTCTTCTAGGAGAACTCCAAAATGTTGATGGAAAGGATATTTCTTTTAATGTGATTGCAGATCTGGAAATCAAAATTGGGCGACACCGTCTGAAACATCCGGTGATCGTTGTGGCTCCAGAGGGCATGCCCTGTTTTCTGGATAACGATTTCCTTTGGAGGTATCCCCCTATAATTGATTACATGAACCAGGTTCTCTGGACCCAAACAACCATCCCATTCAGCTGAAGAATAGTACCAACAATGCCAGTGTGAATGTTAGATTGTTTGGTTGATTGTTTATTTATGATGCGCTTATAAACAATTGTTTCAAAGCGCAACTATGCATGGGAGGGGAAGAGATAGGTAGGACAAGAGAAATAATCTTAGTAGGCAAGGTACATTCAGATCATGCAGGAGAACAGAAACCAAAGTGCGTGGGGGTGGAGGCAATAGGGACCAAGTGCGCCCAGTTCCATCAGAACATGGATTCAGTGCAGAGAGATATCACTCTTATGGGTCGTAAACGAAGGGCAGTAGTGCTGCAGCAAGTGCAAGGCCCAGAGGCAAGTGCAGGAGACTGGCGAGGAAAGCTTGGGACCTTTGAGGCTCCGAAGGTACACCAGGCAGCCAGTAGGTGAAACTGAGCAGAAGTAGAGGAGAGAGAGAGCGAGAGCGCAGAAAGAGGTGGTTAGCAGGGGAGAGAGAGACAGAGAAGGAGGAGACGAAGAGGGAAGTCTTGAGGAGTTTCCGGAACTTAAGGAGATCCGGCTCAAGGCAGAGAGAGGCAGGGAGGCTGTTCCAGAGGGAGGCACCTGCAGTGGATAAAGATCTCCCCCCCAAGTCTCTGCTTGGAGAAGCAGTTCACCCGCAGAGAGTTGGAGGAAGAGGAGCGGAGGGCTCGGGAAGGACAGTATTTAGGAAGAGAGAGTTGCAGATAAAGTGGGCCGGGGCCCCAGACAGCCTTGTGGACAATGCAAAGGGTCTTGAACTTCATCCTTGCAGCCACGCGGAGCCAATGAAGGGATTTCAACGCCAGAGAGATGCGGTCCCTGGGCTTGAGTCCAAGGATAAGTCTTGCGGGTATGTTCTGAATGAGTTGAAGAGGACGAAGGGCAGAGGAGGGCAGGTCGAGAAAGAGGCTGTTGGAGTAGTCCAGCCTAGAGAGGACCAGAGCTCTGGAGATGGTGAGCATCTGGGGGAAAGTGAGAAAAGGTAGAATACCTCTGAGAAGGTGCAGTTGGTAGTGGGACTTTTTAGAGTTGGTCGCTATGTGAGACGAGAAGGAGAAAGTGGAGTCGAAGATGACTGCACCATGATTTTTTGCCTGGTTGGTAGGGAGGCCTCCAAGAGGGAAAGAGGGAAGGTGAGAGCAGGGGTCCCAATGAGGACAATCTCTGTCTTACCAGCGCCTGAGGCAGAGGTTGTTTGTAGCACACCATGGCTGAATTGCAGACAGACAGTCAGGTATGAGTGAGGAAGAGGAAGCTGCCAAAGGTAGCCTGAAGGAGAGCTGCATGTCATCCGTGTAACACTGAAAGATGGCGTTGAAGGTGGCTATCATACGGGCCAGGGGGGCCATGTAGCCATTGAAAAACCAGGGGGGCTAGATTAGATCCCTGGGGGACACCACATGTAGAAAGAGTGATAGGGGAGAGAAAGGACCCATTCCCACCTGGGATGGATGGTCAGAGAGAAAGGAGGTTAGCCATGCCAGGGCCTGATCAGTGATGCCCAGGGTGTCACTGAGAGGTGTGATCAGGGTGCTGTGGTTCACTGTATCGAAGGCAGAGGAGAGGTCGAGTAGAATGTGGACAGAGGGAGAGTTAGACTCAAGATTTGAGAGCAGATCTTCGCAGGTGTTCAGAAGAGCCGTTTCCGTACCTCTGGATGCTCTAAAGCCAGACTGGTGGTCATGGAAGCAACCAACAGATTCAGTGTGGAGGGTAAGCTGAGAAATAGCTAACTTCTCAAGGTGTTTGCCCAGGAAATAAGTGATAGAGATGGGGCAATAGTTTGCCGGAATAGAAGGGTCAGCAGAAGGTTTTATGAGGAGAGGGCGCACAAGGGAGTGCTTAAGCGCAGTGAGCAAAACTCCAGTGGCGAAGGGAGAAGTTGCAGAGGTTGGCCAAGGCTGGGGTGAGAGAGTCAATGTTGTCCTTGATGGTTTTGGAGGGACAGGGGTCCACCTGTTAGGAGGAGGCTTTCATAGACAGGACTTGTCTAGTGATCTCCTCGGGTGTGATAAGGGAGAGAGAAGAGAGAATTAGATCAGGGGTGGGGCGGCCGAGGGCAGTACAAGGGATGTTGGTGCATGAGTGGTAAGGAAGAGAGAGAGGATAGGATATCCCGGGCCTCATTACGACGCTGGTGTTAACCAATGGCGCTATTAGCGCCATGGTTAAAGCCGGTAACTTACCGAATCCACCATGGTGAAATGGGGAATTACCACCCCATTCCAAGGTTGGCGGGGCGGTAATTCCCCATTTACCATTGGCCCTTGCCCATTCCCACTTTTTCCCCATAGGGCTCAATGGGAATGGGGAAGGCAGTAATTACGGTACCACAAATTGCGGTACCGTAATTACCTTCAAGGTCCCCTTGCGGGTCCCTACTTTACCGGCTGGTACAGACCAGCCTTTAAATTCGGGAGCCGCAAAAGGACCTCGTAGTAAGGCGTTAAGGGGTTAACTGCACAGCAACCTTTTACGGCACCGTTAACCCTTAACGCCTGGGTCGTAATGAGGCCCCCTGTGTTTTTTAGGTGAAGTGTGCAGCCAGGGCCTGAACAAAGGGCCTGGGTGGGTGCAATGGTGGAGGCGGCTGCGGCAGGATTGTCTAGTTTGTTGCAGACTTTGAAATGTTTGGCAGTGTTATTGGATGCTGCTGAGATGCAGGCTTGAATAAAGACTATTTTCTTGGAGCGGATGCAGAGTCTATACTGCCTTTGAAGGAGGTGATAAGCCAGTTTGTCAGATGGTGCACCCGAGGAATCCCATTTCCATTCCCTTGCCCTGCACTTGTGTTTAAGGGCAGCCAGTTCGGAGCCGTAACAAGAGTTGCACTTTTTACTAGACTTCAGTCGTATCCTCGTGACAGGGGCAAGAATACCAAGAGTGTTGGAAACAGAGAGGTTAAAGTTAGAGAGGGCTGTGTCATGGTGGGAGTCAGCCACGGGAGTAGAAGGAGCAGAGTAGGTAGAGGCAAAGGCTGCTACTGACACTCTTTTCATGGGTCGGATGACCTTGTAGACGGGAGGCAGTGCTGGACTTACTAATGCAAGTGGAGAAGAGAGCTTCAAGTGACATCAAGTGAGTAGAGATGAGAGAGTGATCAGTCCAGGAGATAGAGGTAGTGAGAGGGATAGATAGAGGGATGGCAGTTGAGATGAGAGCATCCAAGGTGTGGTAAGAATGAAAGAGAGAGAGAGTCGCAAAGATTGCAGAAAGGTCCTGAGGAGTCGGTGAGTCAAAGATGGATGTTGAGATCACCGAGTAGGAGGAGTTGAGAAGAAGAGGAAGGGAGAGAGGAGGCCAGGTCAGCCCATTCAGAAAGGTAGAGGGAGGGCTAACCAGGTGGCCGATAGAAGGTGGCCTGCGGGAGTGAAGAGCTATGAGAGAGGGAGACCAGGCACTCAAAGGATGAGAAGGCCTGCGTGGGAATGACAGACACTCAGGGAAGATCAATTCTACTCCCCCACCTGGTCT
This sequence comes from Ambystoma mexicanum, assembly GCF_040938575.1. Lineage (NCBI taxonomy): Eukaryota > Metazoa > Chordata > Amphibia > Caudata > Ambystomatidae > Ambystoma > Ambystoma mexicanum. The sequence goes on from NC_090935.1 coordinate 1,259,455,358, forward strand.
GTTTGGTCTACGCAGAGGGAATATCTTGTAGCCTTCTGGGAGAAGTGTGTCAAAACTCGTGACAGAGCTATCCTTGAACCAAGTTTCAGTGAGGGCAAGAACATCAAGATTTAGGAGTTCAAGGAGGTTGCAGATGTCAGAGGAGTGTTTGACAGCTGAGCGAGTGTTCAGCGTGGCAATGTGGAGCAGATTGACATATGTGAAAGACTTATGGGGGAAGCATGGGACAGTTGTCCCCCGATAAGTGGTGAGAGTGCCTGAGGTACAGGGGTAGTAGGGGGCAGAGGAGTCAAAGCAATCAAGGGAGCTGGGACCGCAGTGGTTGAGAAGGGAGCTGGTGCCGGAGTGGCCGCAGTGGGCAATGGAGCTCCAGATACAGTGTTCGTGGGTGGAAGGTTCACCAAGGAGGAGGTTGACGAGGTTGTCAATGTGGAGGGTTGTGGCAAGAAGGCCATGGTGACGGTAGAAGGGTGTTTAGGAGGCGGCAAGGGAGCCAAGGTTGGCGCAGCAGGCAAGGGAGCCAGGAAGGAGCTGGTCCAGAAGGTTGATAAGGCGAGGCATGAGCCTATCAAAGAGTAGAAGGTTAGGTTGAGGACCCTGTACCATGATAATACCATTGTGGTAGACATTGATGATGACACTGGAGGTGGAGAAGAGGACAAGAAGGCCTTCCCAGTGGGTGTCACCATTGATAGGTGAGGAAGAGAAAGGACAGAGAAAAGCGATCATGTGGAGAGTCCATAGGTCGGGTGAGTTAGCGACAAAGAGAATGTCGGTGAGAGTCTCTCTGGCAGAGGAAGTAACATAGGTGTCTGCAATATGAAGGCCTGGGTTAGAGCCCAGTATGCCCTTCTTGAGTTTCTTCCTTCCGGACTTAGTAAGGGATGAAGGTTAAGCGATAGAGAAGAATTTTTGAAAAATTAGGAGAGGTTCAGAGAGCCATATCAAACTGCAGAGAGTGAGGTACACTTAGCCAGGCTGAGGCTACAAGGCATGGGGAAATCAGTAGACAGTGGTGTGGGGGGACATGGCAAATGACTGGGAAAAATACACAGGGACCGTGGGGAGGTAATGTGCACAGAAGACAGTGAACATGCAGAGGAAAGGGATAGCGGGTTTAGGGTTGAAGGGAATAACAGCACAGAGATAATGGGAACTGAGGGGGGTGAGGGAGTAGGTAACAAACTAGGGCAGAGGTGCAAACCAATCACTGTAATCCCAACAATGAACAATGTGAACACAATGGGAGATCACAATGAAGAGGGAACAGATAGCAGACTAGACAGAGGAGACGAGGGGGGTGGATTTGTCAACACATTATCATTCTCATTCACATATTCCACACATAAGTGGAATTTTATTTTCACAATGATCAAGTTTCCGAGATCATCATCATCTCAATGGGAGAACAGAGCAGTGAGGAGACCTCATCCGAAATCCTAAAATGTAATCCTAATGACACCCCAAGGAAATCCAAACTTCTCCTGCAAAGAGTTCAGGAAAACGGTTATAATTTGACTTACATCCAATAAAATCTTCCCCATTCTGATAAATGAAGGGAAAGATCCTTTGCTCACCAGAGTCTGTCTAGACAATGGCAAAAGCTGCATAAGCAAAGCACTGTTTTGGCGACTCCAAAAATATCAGACCACTCCTGGCTGTAATTTGTCAAAAAAATTGGAAGTTGGTCTAAAAACTCAAGATTCAAAACATGCACTACCTAGCAGGTGCATGTTACAAATTTCAATTGGTGAAAAAACTTTTGACCATCATTTTGGAATCGCTACAGATTGCTCTTCTACATTTTAACTGGGTTGTTATATTCTCCATTCGATTTGCACTTAATTGACATTTTATTCATTACAAAGTTGAGTCAAGACTCAGGGATAACCCAATGGGCTTTGACAATGTTGGTCAGTTCAGCTGTTGCATTATGTTGTTGAAGTCCAAGCAAAAGAAGAGGTTATTATCTCAGGACTAGTGCAACAATTTACAGTACAAATCAAAATAAAAAGAGGACGAACCCATACAAAACCAGGAAGCGTTCATAAACTTGAGTTATAGCCTCCAACAACAAGGATTGTCTCTACATCTATCACCACCAGTCAATAGTAAAGACAACATAATTTCAATATTGGTGGATAACAACGATCCTCAAAATGTTACTTGGAACGCAGACACTTTTAATGGAATGGCGGTTGATTCCCACTACTACTCTATTGACGTAGAAAATTAAATTATAGGTCCAATTCATGAAGGTTGCTATTATAAGACAGACTGTATCCAACCAGAAAATATCAACAGGGGAGTCAGTTCTTGGTGTATTCTTTGTGCTACCATTTGTGTCCTGTGACATCTTGGAAAATTAGGTATTATTTTGAGTTCATAATTATTATCCCCAATCCATCGGAACGCCTGTCCAGATAAACACCCTTAAAACAAATCTTTGTCCACTCAAATGGAGGATACTTCTGAAATATCAACAACAGAGGTATTTTCGGGTTTCCCGCAGATGGTCAAAGAACAGATCAGTCTGGCCGGTGCCTGTGAGACCGATCAACAGTGACAACAACTAAGACAGGTACTCTTGAATTTCCAGAGTATCTTCTCAGTTGACTCCTATGATTGGGTGCATATCAGTTCAGTCCATATTAGCAGGGCTGAAGGATACCAATGACACACCTTTCCCCCTTCTAGCATGTGTGGCACAATGCTTAACTTTTGAAATCTCACCATTCATGGCGCAGTTTGTGAATAAATCATTATATTCCGGTTCAGAACCATTGGAGCTGGAAAGGTCCATGGTCACCCCGCTTCTGAAGAAATCCAACCTGGACCGAAAGAACTTTCACAACTATTGGCCTGTAGCTGGACTTCCATAGCTTGGTAAAGTGCCTGAGAAAGTTGTCACATTACAGTTACAGGAGTATGGGAAGAGGGAGCGGTTATTTGACCCCCTACAATCATGATTCCGTCCAAGGTTCGGCAGCGAGACTGCCTTTTTTTCAGTGTTGGAGGATCTCCTACAGGGTGCGGACCAGGAGGATCTTTCCCTTCTGGTCATGCTGGACCTGTCTGCTGCATTTGAAATGGTGGACCACCGTATCTTATTCAACCAGCTTAGCTCGACTGGAAATATGTCGGCACAAGTCATCAACTGATTTGAAGCCTTTCTAACAGGGCGACAGCAACAGGTCAAGTTGGAGGGGGTGTCTTATTTTTTTGGCCCAAACCTGTGGAGTGCCACAGAGGTCTTCCCTATCCCCACTACTATTTAATCTATAACTCTGCCCCCTGATGGATATCCTGAGAAAACATGAGGTAAAGTTCCATTCCCACGCCGACGGCACCCAGGTGTATGTAAAAATAGGTAATGTAGAGGAGTCTGGTTACAGCTTAACTTCAATAAAACTGAGGTTGCCTTGTTCTGCCCAAACACCTTCTTGAATCTGACTGAGGTCCCCAGTAACCCCACTTTTTGGTAGCAGATTTGTCCTTTGTCACAAAGATAAAGAACCTGGGCTGCATCTGGCAAGAGAGCCTGAGCATTGAAGGCCAGATGAATCCTAAGGTGCAGTTAATTTTCTATAATCTCTGTCTTCTGCCGCAGGCATTGCTGTATGTTCCATCAGAAAGCCAGGCAGCAGTAGTTGAAGCTTTGGTCAACTCTGAACTGGACTGCTGCAATAGCTTGCTTGCATGTATTCTATCCAAACAGCTTCAATGGTTACAAAAGCTCAAAACGCTTTACTAAGACTGGTGCTTGGATTGCAGAAGTCTTCCCCATTTCGGGACTCTGTCACTCCCTTCACTGGCTATGTGTGAGTGACAGTTCTCTGTCATATATTTAAATGTTTAAATAATCTGGCCCCAGTCTACTTGGCGGATAAAATCCACATATATCTCCCAACCCGTTCACTCAGGTCAGAGCATAAACTACCATTGAGAATGCCATCAAAATCCTGTATGTTCAGGGGTGATCAGAGATTTGCGATCTATGGGCCCAAATTATGGAATACACTCCCTTTGAAAATTCGGGCTTTAAAATCACTGTCTCAATTCTGCAAGGTTTTAAAAACCCATTTGTTTAAATTAATCTATTTTTAGATTGGGGTTCAATTGTCTTGACTTTGTTTGTGGCCCGCTCTTATCTTTGAGCACCTCTCTTGTTTCTGTGTTTCCATCTGCATCCTAATACGATTAGTTTTGTCAATGCAATACGAATAACTCAAACTCAAATAACTCAAACTCATGCAACTATTCATTCAACAACAATACCCAAGGACCCTGAAATGGGTCCCATGTTTGTAAAACTAAATACATGAGAGGGTGGTCTCTCGCGTACATGGAATCACTCACAGAGATGATCAGAAATCTGCAATCCTGTGATGTAATTTGTTCTATCCACAGTACATTTAACAACCCAGTACTCATGATTCTAAAACCCAATGGACAATGGAGACGTTGTGCTAACCTGAGGGAGTTGAATAAACAGGACCACATGTCAAGGTGGCCTCTTCCCTATATTGACCAAAGACTGGCACAGATACAAGAATCAAAAGCATACTCATTCCTGGACTTGACAGTTATTGGACTGTGCTTGCGAAGAGCAAAGATCAGCATAAACTTGCCTTTACCTACGGGAAACAACAATATACTTTGATCCCTATGCCCTTCTGATGCAACGATTCAGAAAATAAGCTCAAAATGTTTCTTCACAGGGCCATACCTGATCTGAGTGAAAGAGGAAACTTGCCCTATGTGGATGATCTGTTGATCAAAAGCTCAACAGTGAAAATTGTTTCCTGTAGCCTTTCGAGGTTTTAATCAATTCAAAGCCTGGCTCAAATCCCATCGGTTTATGCAATTTTGTAGCTTGTCTATTGGTATTCCTTAAGCTCCATTATGCCTTTGGTGAAAACTGTACTACATAATACTAGATAGATAGATAGATAGATAGATAGATAGATAGATAGATAGATAGATAGATAGATAGATAGATAGATAGATAGATAGATAGGGTCTCAATCCACACTAAAAGAAGATTGAGGCCTTACTCAAATTAAAGACCCCACAACCCTGCTTGTGTTGTGAAGCCTCTTTGTACTGGCTAATTATAGTGGAAAATGAATTGACGATTATGCAGAGATCGCTCTACCTTTGGCCCGCTTATTGAAGGCCAGGGCATAGTGGGGGTAGAGGGAGGCATAATCTGAGGCAGTGAAGCAATTTTAAAGAAGCCTCTCACAAGCTCCTTGTTTGGCTTACCCCATCAAGAATAAAGCGTTTTTCTTAGAGACTGATTTCTCAGACACCTGCTTGATGGCAGTGTTATACCAAAAACACGACAAGGTGAACAAGGGACTCTCCGACAGAAGCAAAACATAATCTTCTGTAGAAGAAAAATTCAATTATTGCAAAAAAGCACTTCTGCTAATGGTGTGGGCATTGAGAAACTACCCCCATTTATCTAAGGGGAGCACATGATAGTAAAGACCTCCCACAAACCATTACAATATCTACAAAGTGATAGAATACGGGCTGATAATGTCTCTAATTGAAGAATCACTTCTTGTATTCAGTCAATTCAGGGCTTTCCTGCAGAGACCAAAATTAGAAAAGCCCTCTAGCTCAAAGCTGTGCATACTTGCATGATTGTGCTAAAGAACATTGGGTCACATTACATTCTTGCCAGGCTGAAAACAAGGGTGCCGGTAAACTCACTGGCACCCTTGTTTCCGGACCGGCAAACTACATGTTTGCCTGCTGAAGCCACTGTGCCCGACAGGTCTGACCCTGCCGGGCCCAGCGGTCACAGTATGCAAAACCCTCATGGAAGCACCGGCACCGTTAGCAACAGAGCCAGTGCTTCCATGTCCCCACTCTCATGGAGTCCAATGGAACTCTATGGGAATGGGGATTAACAAATATACCGGCACCTGACTTGCCAGCCGCCGGACTCGTAAGTAGCCGGTGGCACCGGGTAGTCAGGAACCGGTAAATGTTTAGGGGTCCTGCCCAACCCGCCGTTAGCACCAGCAGGGTTAGCGCCGGACCCATAATGAGGCCCACTGTCTCGAGAACGAAAGTCTAATCACCAGTTATAATATGGAGGCATACCTGGTACCTCCACATAAGTTATAAAGAGTTATGTGGATTGGTGTTCCTACCATATTACGAAAGACAGAGAGAAAGATTTGGTTGCTGGCATTGGGAACACTTGGGTAAATTATCTTTCCGAAACTCTCCACTGGTTACAAAATAGGTCCCTGAAGTAGTCAGGTGGTATAGCTGATGTCAATTTATCAGACTGTCCTCACTGCTGAAAGCCACTAATTCACAGAACTGGTGATTATCACTGATTCTGATTATGTGCAAAATGGGTTTGTGGAACTCTTGATTAATTGGAAAAACAGAGGCATGCTTTGTGCAGATGATAAATTTCTAGATTGATCCAGACTATTGATGATCTGGTGACGTTTAATGAAAAGACCATCTATTGGAAAAAGAACAGAAGTCATTCCAAGATAGAGGGTCCTGATAAAACTGTGTATGAATTAGCTGACCAATTGGCCAAAATAGTAGCCTTACAGGAGGACTTCATAGATATGGAAAACCTGGGAGAAATCCAGGTCACGTCAGTGACCGAATCAAACATTTGCACTGACAGATGACACACGGCTGTTCAGTGGAGTAAAGATGCTCCTGATGCAGACTTGACCACTGCTAAAAAAAAAAAGATCACATTACTCTGAAATTCTATAAATATTTAGAAGATCCAGTCAGATTTCCTTTGGCAGAATCAGATTATCAAGATTCAAGATGGGCTGCTAGTGAGGAAACCCCAATCTGGATATGGCCAGTGGCCGGTACCTACCTCATTCTGAAGTCTGATGCTAAACCATGCCCTGATGTGGCTACTGCTGGGTATAGGGGATTTTAAAAGACTCACAAGATACTGCGAGTGGTCACTTATTGGCCACACATGGGTCAGGATCTCAATAAATATTTAAAGGGATGTTGCTTGTGTGCTGAGATCCAACAGAGTTATCCCACACACAGAGCTCCTCTACAGAAAAGAGTAATGACACTACCATGGTCTGATTTGCAAGTAGACTTCATTGGACCAGTAGCCCGTTCTTCCAGAGGAAGCAAATACATGTCGACAGTGACATGCCTCTTCACAAAGTAGATTCAGTGCCTTCCTGCTCCAAATTCTAAGGCAGAGACGGCTTTCACTTTGAGGATCACCCATAAATGTTTTCTCTTTTTGGTCTTCCACAAAGGATTGAGTCTGATTGTGGTGGTACTTTTACCAGTGAGTTAATGAATAGGATGTGGGTAATTTTAGGAGTGAAAAGAAAACTCTACATCACCTACTACCCATCATCAGGCGGGGGTGTGGAAAGATACAACAAAACAATTGTGAGTATCTTGAAGACATCTGTGGTTGATTCTGGATCTAGTTGCGACACATGATTCCACTTGTCCTGATGGCCATTTGATCTACACTTTCTTCTGCCACCAATATGTCTCCATTTTCATTAGTGACTAGATGAAATGTGGTATTACCTCAAAATATGCTTTACTGAAATCAGGAGCAAACGTTGATAAATGCCTCAACTACTCATGAATACAATGATAATTTGAGGAAGCATCTACAGCATGCTGTTGCATATGCCCAATGCAATCTGGAGAAGTCTGCTCAAGGGATGAGAACATATTATGACCTCAAAACAACAAAACAGGAGTACAAGGTAGATGACAGGGTTTATCTTTATAATTTCAAAGAAACCAAGCCAAGAAGAAGAAACATTTCCTTCATGGGGGGGTGATTTTGTAATCATTGATACAATTTCTCCTGTCTCCTATAAAATCTGAAAAATATAATCCCAAAAGGAGATCAGATTATGGAAAAATTGGTTCACATCAATCAATTGAAAAACTGTCACCCTCGACCAGCTCTGAGAATTACTGAGGAGCCGGTAAGGCCTGGAGAAATTGATGAAGAAATAAATCGGAAGAACAGAAAACAAAAAGGAGTAACCAGAAAAATTAACGGGGAAGTCATCAAATTAGAGTGCAAGAGAATGACTGGAGGAAAATATTAGTATGAATTATTGAAGTTAATATAAAAATTCCATGATAAAAAATGTAAGTGCCATAAAGTATCCTGCAACTTTTATTAAAATGGAGAACTGCCCAATCCGAGGTGAAAAGTACATTTAAAAGTACATGCATGTTCACTGTCTTCCTTTCAACTCACACGCACTCAGCAAAAAGAAAGGGAAATATATTCTATGCACTCTCAAAGAAACTAAACCCTTTTTGAAGGTGAGCAATAAAGATAATGACTGTCACTGGAACTAGGTCCCAGGGAGGCAGACCCTCCAATTAAAGCTGGGAGGCAGACCCTCCAAGTGTAGACTTTACAGCATACATCCCTCTACGTGATTGGGCTTAAAATCTTAATAATACATGGACTTCAGCTCTGTCAGGGGGGTCTTTCTCTTCCAGTGTGATATTTTAATCACTGAGGCCTTTCCTGAAGGAAAGAATCTGACACCTGGGCAGACAGAATGGGCCTCATTATGAGTCCAGCAGTAACCGTGTCATAAAGACTGGCAGGTAGCCGCCGGACCCGTAAACAGTTACCGCCTCTGGACCACCTGGTAACACCAGGGTATTACAACCCTGGGTGCTGGTAATTCCAGAGGCAGTGACTGTGTTGTTCCCCATTCCCATAGAGTCCCATAGGATTGTATGTGAATGGGGACCATGGTAACACCGGTTCCGTCTATGACGGAACCAGTATTTCCATTTCCGCCTGCAGGCGGCTGGCGTTACTCCCGCCAGGTCAGACCTAGAGGGAGTTACACCACCCGCCTGCAAAACTCGTAATCTGCAGGTCTGGAAACAACGGTGTCTGGCGGGTTTACCGCCACCGTTGTTTCCGGACCGGCAGACTCGTAATGAGGCCCAGTGTCTTATCTAAGACCATCCAGTCCCTGAGACCACTCCAATGGGGTGCGACTTGATTTAGACCCAAGCACTTAAACTACAAAGGTCTTTACCATAACAACAGGCCTATGAGTCATGAACATTCCAGCTTTGAATTAACCAGATATTTTGGTTACCAGGCAGAAAAACCAAAGACTACCACGTAATCTATCTACATACATATATAAAAGGGAAATGTGTGGATCTGTGTGTCGGTTCAAAATGTACTACCCAACATGCTACAAACCTGAAATAAATTTGGCATGTGGGTAGGTTCCATGGTGTAGACAATGTTAAAAGTATAAAATAGGAATATACCTTTGTCTAATTATTTATTCGGGGGCAAATGTGTGGAAATGTGTATGTGTCTGATCGAAATGTTCAGCACACTTCCCAACATGCTACAAACCTGACATTTTGCATGTGTCTAGGTTCCATGGCATAGACAATGAAAAAGTATAACATATTAATATAGCTTTGCCTAATTATTTATTTAGTAGGAATTACTGTGCAAAGCACGATTACAACGGCTAGTATTGTAAAGAGAAAACAATGCATTAAGGGAAAATACATTGGATTGATATTTCTGGTGAAAACTTTGAAGCAAAAAGCCATAGATAGATATTTTTTTTTAAAAAAAATATTCAGTTTGAAAATATCTTTTAGATGGACAAAAAAAAATTGTTCTGATGTCATTTTCATTATATAAAGTAGGCAAATGTATATTTCGTTTTGCAGAAACAGCACCCACCAGTGATTCACATATACTAGCGTTCCTATTGCAGAGCATGTTACTTTGAGATTGAAAAATAATTTGCGCATAAACGTATAAGTGAGTTAAATAAAAAGAGTGTAAGTCATCAACCGTAAATTGTATTGAGATGAAAATTGCATCATTTAATTTGCACCAGTGAGAAAAATCTAGTGAACCGATTAGTAAAATGGTCTCATTTGTGGAATATATTATTTCAGAAAGTACAATATTTAATGCAGGAAATCTCTAAAATGTCATCCCAGCAAATGGGAGGGAAACTGGGCTTAGGGGTTACTCCCGTCAGACTGCCGGCTTCATTACTATGCTCAATAGCCCCATAGGGTTAGGGCTAAAGTGATGTCACTTTTGGAACACTGCTGTCCAATTGAATATATTGACCCATTACAAAAGGGAGTGGTTTCTGTTCTATAAAAGATCAACTTCATAGATTCTGGGGACATATGCTAACTTGCTAACTCACTGTCCGATGGAGAGGAAGAAGGAGTGACAGGAGAATTGATAACAACAGAAAGCAGATGGAATAGATTGATCTCCTTTTGGACCAATTTTTGGGGTATAAGCAGAGCACTGCAAGTGAGGCCTATCAAGAGTTAATGTCCCAAGCCTTCTTCAGTGAATGAGATAGAGGAAAGGCTGCAGAGGTAAACTGATCCCATCCTGCTAACTGATGCTCACCCTTTCCTAGAGGGGGAGAATTGAACTAGTCCTTAAGAGGGTGCCCACTTGTCTGCGAGACAGCCAAAAGAAACTCATATGTGAGTGTGATCTAAAGGGGAAGTAATCCTGAGTGGATTGATACTTCAAAGGGAATTAGATTAAACCCATACCCTGTTATTTGAAAACACTGAGGGGTGGGGATATATAACTTGATTGTACATCTTGAGAAGTTGGGGAACAATTCAGAAGTGTATGTGCTCGTGGAATTATGCATTTGATATACTCGGTCAGATGGTGTGTATACAGCGAGATCCCCTCACTCCGCAGAAGAAGTATTAGAAGAGCCAAATGAACATCTCACTGTGTGCATACTAAGAAAAATAATATAATTATGAAGTATTCCCTGGGTATACCATCAAGTGGAATATTGTTATTAATGCTGAGTTGCTGTCAGGTTCACCCTTGTAGTGTGGAGTTACACTCATTAATGAGGACGGAAAGTTGCACATTTTAATGGCGGCTGTGTGTTAGGGTGTGTGCTATAAATTGAGATTTCTCATGCCGCTTATCTTCCCTTAGCTACAGCTGTCTACGCTTCCACTGTGACTTCAGCAAACAATGTCCCACAAAGGATCCAAGCTTTGCTTCCTTTTCTTTCTAAGCTCCTGTACCATATTGTCTATTCTCAAATCTCATCCTACCTTCAACTTCATTCTATACTTCCCCTGCTCCAATCGGGATTTCGGCCTGCCCATTAATCTGAAACTGCTGCATGTTACTGACATTATTCTTTCTGCTTGGAACAGTACACTTTCTTCTATTTTGATCTTACTTGATTTATCTGCTACTTTTTATCCTGTTGATCATCCTACCATACTATCCTCTCTTTCTCCTTTGGGTATCTCTGGTTCTCCCCTTGCCTGGTTCAAATCTTATCTCTCTGGACAGTCCTACCCTTTATCTTGGGCTGGCCAACTTTCTCCTCTGCTGTCACTTCAGTATGGTGTTCCCCAAGTCTCTGTCTTTGGTCCTTGTATGTTTCCATTACACACTATTTCTCTCCCCTCTCCTATTTCTTCTTTCAATCTTTTGTGCAGCAGGGACCCCAGCCGGCCCATAGGACTGGGGTTTCCCAAACAGCACTTTAAGATGAATAGCAGCACACTCGAGACGGATGGGGATGCAGATTAATACTCTTGCATCAAATCAATAATGACAACTCAATAGTTTGGCAAAGGGAGTCCATTTAATGACAAGTACAAAGAACAGGGAGTTTATGAATATCAGCAATCGCTCGATCTTCCTTCTCACTTCAACTCCACTTAATTTCAGAAAAAACATAGTATTTACACCAAAAACTCGCCATCACTGACGGATAATTTCTCAAAAGTTAGCATGCAACTTGATTGGTTCTAGGAACATAACTTTAATATAGGTACTATATCTTTATATGGTAACGAAGTCAGTGGATTGGATAAACAATGTCAGGTGGGGAATCTAAGCCCTTCCTTCAAAATGGCTACTGTAGACGTCACTAAAAGTACGACATCCCATTGATTCTTCTTAACTATAGGACCCTAGATTACTTGGACCACTATGATTGGGTTGGCATCAACCACAGTCATACTTTTCCACTTGCTTAGCAACGTGCAGAATGGCCGGCCAGGTGCAGGGAGTTCGTCTGCACCCCCAGCCTCCCTCCAATTATTGCAGCAATCAATCATCACTTCAGTGGTCATGTGTCAATTATTTCTTTGTATTTTGGCCTCAAGTCTGCTTCTTGGTCTGGGAAAGTTAAGGCGTCTGGGCATGCCAGGAGTCCATGCATAGGTGTGAAAGCTTCATCCCTTCTGCTTGCTCGGTCACGTGATTTCAACACCGTGAAATTGACTTATTCTCCATGCAATTTTGTGTATTTCATTCAATTCTGCCAGTCGTATGCCATCTGTGGCTTTTCTTGACCTTTCTGTGCAGGATACACTGTTCTTCTTCTCAATAATTGTATCCACTGTGGGTCTATTTCAACCGATAAAACCTTGGCTTCTTGGCATCGTTGTCTTCGTCTGAGTTTCTCTCTGTCTTTAATTCTCGATTTGTTTGCTGTGAAGCTCTCCTCTTGAGACCTTTACTAAGCTTTGTTTGATTCTGCTCTTGTGCATAGTGGAAGTATACTTATATAAAGTGCTCCTTTTGAGGTCGATATGTATAGGAGGTGTTTGCGGCAAACTATCTTACCACTAAGCATAAGCAAGCCTCACGATTTTCTGTGCTTTTTGCGGTTACTCTGCATATGTACATGTTTAAACTGAATATCTTCATCACGCTCATGGCATAAGATTCTGACATTTTGACATCAATCATTTTACTTTAGGCTCTGGATGTCACTTATCCATGGTGTTTCATCTCTTTTCATCATTGTCAGGTCGTCATATCTTCTATATGTGAGTCAGTCTGGGTTCTTGTGATGTCACCATTCCTCTACTTTTAGTATCTCCTTGGCTTCTTCAGGCGCTCCATTTTGACAATCGTCATTCTGTCTCATTTGTCGGTATGGTTTTCTCAATGGGACCTCACTGTCCAGGTTTTTTTAGGTGTTGGTACTTCAACAGACAGCCCCGCTGCGGCTCTCTGCTGGTTTATTTGTTCATCATACGTCACATATTTTGACGTAAACGTTCCTGGTACTTCAAAATGGGTGGTTGGAGTGCGAATCGTGCTTGGTACCTCCTCTACACTTTTCTGACACTTTTATGCTGACGACTCTCAAATTTTATTTTCTTTCTCTGATTTCTCTAACAATCTCATTGTGAGACACGTGGGGTACCTTATTAATTGTAAGGGATATGGGCCCGAAGAAAGATCTTGTTGGGAGCATCTTGTTCATGCTCCACCTCTGGTAGCTCAGTTCTGTAGGAAGAATACATTAAAACATGGCCCTGAGAGGGCCTTAAATGGAGGTTACTGTCAGGTTCACCTTTGTAGTGTGGAGTTACACTTATTAATGAGGTTGAGAGTTGCATATTTTAATGGAGGTTGTGTGTTAGGGAGTGTGCTATGAATTGAGATGCTGTTTTAAGTTAATTGGCAAATCTATCTACATATTTCCTCAATGTTATGGCAGGAGAATGTACAGTGCCCACTTCAAGATGGAGTAACAATGCATGATTCCAAAAGGACTATAGAGAGGGGCAGGAAGGAATGTTGAAGGCATTCTAAACTGCCTTTCATCTGAGATCTTGTACTAGTAGGTTCTTTGTTTAAGCAACTCCTGAAGTAAGCCCAGTTAATTCCTTAAGATAACGCTTATTTAAAATGCTCATGCAGAAGTGAAGTTACTACAGCTCTGAAGCTCTGATCCTCCGTGGGACACTGTTTGCTGAAGTCACAGTGGGAGTGCTGACAGCTGTAGATAAGATAAGCGGCATGAAAAAGCATTTTTATTTTTAATCTATATATGTTTTATAAATGTCACGGCTTGAAGATATCACCTGCATTTTGGGTTTTAGGTTAGTGCAAGCAGCTCTGTGTGAGGCCTGGCTTCTTCTGTGAATCAGATGGGAAGCGCGGTTTGTTGACCAAGCTTTGTGTGTGCCCAGATAACATTGAGAAGCATAATTGTGTAAGTGTGAGTGCGCATTTGTCTTTCTTTCCGCTATTGCGATCATCAGTTGAAGATCGGAAAGGAAGTATAAACATTGAGGTTGTGTTAAAACGTGCAACAATTTATTTATATTCCATTTACAGGCAGCTGCTTGAAGCATTAATTTAGCAAATGGAATTTACTGCATGAACAATAAAGAGACAAGTAACCATTTACTAAGAAAACATTCAACACTCTCAATTTTAAAGGCAGTCAGTAGTGTAAAACAATTGGTATTCTGGTGTATATAGTTATTATTTATTCACATGAAATAGAAGATAGAGGAGAACATTTTGCTAAGACTCGGAATAACCTTTCTAGAGATTAAAGAAAGAAATAGTTAATTATAGGAAGGTGTAATAAAGGCATACTAAGACATTGTGGAATTACACTCCACAAGTTCAGCTAAGGAGTACACAGGTAATGAGGGGGAGGAATTTTTTAGAGTAGTGAAGAAGACAGTACATAATAATTGGAGCATAATTCACTGTCGTCTGTTCTTGTCATCCTTTCACAAATCTGCAGGTCTCCATACACTTAGAGGAGAAGATCCTGTGTTTTTTGTTATTTTATCCAGATCTCTTTTCCCTCAAGGGTGTTCTGCTCCTGCACATTCAGGAATACTCGAGAACTAACAGTTGTTCAAGACAAAAGGGAGAGGGTAATTATTCTCTACCCATTTTCCAACTTTTTAAGTTGCCCATTCCAAGTGAGAAAAGTACACTTTTACACAGTAATTAAATAGAGACACCATTGAAGGGAATTTAGCCCACATACATGTTGAACATACACTTTCCTTTCTACAAGCATTTTACATGCAAGAGCGTCAAGTAGCTTGTTGCAATTGAGTTTTCGAGAATGCTGCTGAAATTCTATAAGTCTATTGAGTAAGGGGGAGGAATCCATTTTCAATAAAAGGGGAGTAGAGATAATTAGGTTGCCAGAGATATTTTTAACTAATTTACTTTTGAAAAAATGAAAGTCTTTTTATTTATTTAATTGGGCATTTGTATGGCACCTATACACAGGTGTTTCCAGGTGCCACAAGATAAGATGGGGGTGGAGGGAACATGGGAAATCATAATAGTACAACAAAGGATGGTCATATTGGCCTTGTGACAATTCAACCGTATCCTGGACACTCATGCATTTTTCAATCAATGGTGATGTGTTTGTTCTGTAACTATAGCATTGAAAACTTAGGTACTTGGTGTATTGATCATTTTTCATCATTGGTTTTGAAATTTAATGGATGCATAACTTGTTTATCGTTACATTGATTCAATTATTTCTATTTTATTAATAAATAGAGCTCTGTGCATCCTGTGTGTTTCTTGTCCCTTAAGGGTAGTGAGGCTATAGGGAATCAATTCTGTTAAATTGGGGGTCCCAGATTCATAAAACAAAGTTTATCAAATGAAGGAAAATTGTGCAAACCTGATTTGGGGTGAGTGGAAAGTTCCCCTGAAATAGATCTCACCGATTAAAACATCCTACAGGTGCAAATCGGCGCTGAAGGTTCTGGAGTTCTGTGGTTCTGTAGTTCAAACTCAGGAACACTTTAGCTGTTCATGCTGATGCTGTGCTCTGGCGAATGCTCTGTTCGAACTACTTCTTACTCTGTCCCGATCTACTTTGGCACTATTGACATTGCTGTGCAATCTAACTGCAGGTCACTTCATTCTAGTTGGCCATGGTGCTTGATTTCCATAGGGAGTTATTCAGTCCATAACTCCAGGTGGTGGCATTTAGACTGCTCTGTGGTACGCATCCTCAATCCTGCTTTTTGAAGAGTAAGACGCTGAGGTTTGCCTCTGTAAAATCCTGATAAAGGGTCGGTTTTCTTTGCATGTGTATTTTATGTCTTGTCTTTTATTACTGGGCTGGGGCAGACACAAGTGCTGATGGCCCCTTACCCCTGACAATTCACAGCTCACTGGGAAGGGGGCATTAGCACCCCAAAGCCCCTCATTCTGTGTATATGCCACAGTAAATGCCAGCACCACATTTTTCTAGATAGTCTGCAATGTGTCTAAGTTTACATAAAAACAGTGAGGTAATAATGCATACACACTTGCACATTTTATTTGGAAGATGCTTGTGTGAACATACTGTGATGTGAAGACAAGTAGGGCAATACAAAGATGTCTGGTTGTCTTCTGCAGGTTAGAAAATGTCATGCATCAGGCTGTTGCAACTGTTTTATGGAATCCTTGATTTCAGGAACAAGGGTTGTTTAAAAATACATGTTGAAAACAAGGAAAGGGGTGTTTTGAAAAAATGGAGACGAGCATGGGTACAACTTTAGACTGAGATTGCCACCACCGGGCCATAACTACATCAGCAGTTCTGCATTTGTGGCAGTCTTGGGTTATACATGAAAAATAATAATAATAATCCTTGCCAGCCTTGCAGGCTAAATGCAGTCTTTTCCTTGGATATGCAATAAGTGCTCCCTTGATTCCAAATACTGTAAGTCCACGGTGCTATATGATTGGCTGTCGCTGGTATTATTATGAACAGATAATGGCATGGACATTGGCCACTGGTCGGGATCCAAGTCCTCCCTATGTTAGCTGGTCCATTCCAATCCTTTCAGCGGTACCTTCTCGGGACGTTGCATAGTGTATGTTGTATGTTTGGGCAGTGGTGTCATGCTAAGCAGTCTGAGTCTTCTGGTCTTGCTATGGATTGCTTCCCCTTCTCTGGCCTGGACTATCATCATTACAGAGACCGATGGAGGTGAGATTTCATTAAAGTCTCCATTCGGTTTCAATAAGAGGAGAAGAACCACCCATGACTTACACAAGCTAAACATAGCATTGCAAGGAAAACACAAGCATTCCTTAATCAGAATATCATGTGCAAAAAAAAAAAACAACCATCAATTACATGAACAAAATCAATACAACATAACAATGAATATACGAGCATTCGGGGTGCTAGAGATCTATCGCATGAGGCAGACGAGGCACTCATCTGATCCACTGTGATGACCTGCTCAATTCTGAAGGCATAACGCCCCCAGATGCTGTGCTGGATAGCAGAGGTGAAATATTGTGCAGGGAATCACTGCAAACCCGGATTGTGGATCCTAAGGAGAATCCCTCAATAATGTGCAGAGTGCAGCACCTTTGTGAAGCGGCCGTAGGGGACGTCATGAGCCACCGGCGGAAAAACAACACTGCTGCTGAGGCACCACACCCCGTCCTTGGACCCGTGTTGCTGTAAGGGGTGCAGAGGGAGCCTTTTCCAAGGGATGCTGAGCCCAGGTGATTGTCCTGTGTACACAGTGTTCATGGCACCGCTATGCCCAGGTTGCTGGTCGGGGCCCTCGTGGCAGGAGATGAGTGTAGCTGCAGGAGCCTTGGTGGATGGAACTCCTTCCGGAGAGGGGGCTGGGCGTAGCTGGACTCCCATCTCCCACTGGTTACTGTAGTGAGGTGTGAGAGCTGCTCTGGTGGGTGCCTACAGTAGTGAGCTGTGGCCATGGACTGCCAATAAACTGAAGTCTCCAGGGACATGTTTAGGTATCGCTGGGCCCCAGAGGCAACAGTAAATGGGAGGATTCTGGGGAACCCAAGTCAAACATGGCATTCGTGGGAGCACCAACCAAGGTTAAGCTTACACAACAAAATACTCTTGTTTGCATGATAGATATTTTCACTGATAACCAAGGTTAAGCTTACACAACAAAATACTCTTGTTTGCATGATAGATATTTTCACTGATAACCAAGGTTAAGCTTACACAACAAAATACTCTTGTTTGCATGATAGATATTTTCACTGATAAGACAGAGCTGTGTTGTATATAGTTGATAGTTCAATTGCGTAGGCCATACTGGAAATGTGATTGCCGGAGATTGTGGAAAGCTGCTTGTTCATTGCCAAGCTAAGCTAATCATTAGGGTATTTATTGAGTGCAGACTGGGCTTCAGGAAGCAACACAGCACTTTATAATCATAGGGGTAAGAACCTGGTGAGGGAAACACATACAAAGAAGAGGGGCAGAAATGTGACAGTAAGGGATCTACAAGCAAACCAGGCGAGGAAGCAGTGGGCAGCAGATCACCACATCTCAGGTAGGTTGGGATGTGAAGGCTGTGTGGACCTACGCGTTAGGGAGGAGCCATTCCTTGAAGTTGAGGATCTTAAGCTCCTTCCTGAACTGTATAAGCGATGGGGCGAATCTGATGTTGACCGGGATGAGGTTCCAGATTTTTGGAAAGTAGATAGAGAAGGCCTCTCTTCTGGTTCTTTCCTTTCTGCACCAGTGGAGTTCAGGTCTGCACATGTCCTTACTTATGGAGGATTATAGGCTTATGTTACGTTATGTTTCCACGCTATTGCACTGCACCGAATCATCAGCACTGATCCTTGTCCATGGCGTATTGTTCCCCCCACCTGGGAAACCAGCCCGTAGGCTGCTGGGAAGGTGAGGGACAGCAGGCGTGAATTGAGAGGGAAGAAAGCATGGAAGGAGGGTGAAGAAGCAGGTAGGGCGTCAGACAGAGGCTGAGGCCTTGATTCACATAGCGTTGTCCAATGGGGTTTTGCCGTTATAAAGAGCTTCTTTGAATTAAGCCCTAAATGTTTTGTATTAGGTGGATGCTTGTTAGTCCACTAAGTATGGACTATCTTTTAAAGAGATGTGACACAGAAACGCATGTGCTGGGTTAATATGCACCTTGGAATTCCAAGGTCGTTTTGGAGGAATTGTAGGTCGAGTAGCGTTGGATGTGTGCGTGGCTTGAGAGAGCAAGCTTGAGCAATCCTGCCAGATATGTAAGCTAAACACTCCTGCAGTGTGTATTTATGATATGGCAGACAGGTTCCTGAACAGTAAATCTCGAACTGCCACCAGGACGTGGGGTGGCATAAGATTAGAATGTGTGGGAAGGTAGAATGCTGCTGATAAGAAAAGGCAGGTTAGAGGCGTAGACACAAAGAATAAAGCAAAGCGTGCTGATGCCTGGACCCTAGATGCAAAGGAAACAGTGTTCATGTGTCCATTGTATTTTTCAGTATTATTAAAAAATGCAACCATTGACAAAACAAAATAAAAAATAGAACACACTTCAGTCTCAAAGCAATTAAATCATTCACACAAAATAAACTCTCCTTCCGGTTAATCAGCCACTGCCAGATATACCATCCAGCCTCTCCGAAATTAAATTGCACATCAGAAGGACTGCTAGGGTCCATCCAATCGTACAAGGATGCATTCGCCTACTCATCACCTCCGCAGCCGTTTACCAGCTCATACAGAAAGTTGAAAGCACAGAGATGCAGGATTTCTTTCCGAGACCCAATAACCACACGTGGCAAGCTGAGTAAAGCAAGCCAACATACATGTGTGCCAAGCATTCTTCTCTGGTATTGCATTTAAGCAGGTCTGAAGCCCTGACACCGGTCTGCTCTGATAACTATCAATACATGCTGTTGCTGTCAATTTGCTCTTCAGAAAGTCGCAATCAGGATCTTGAGGGTTCAGATATCCCTTTGCATGGCACTTAAAGGGCTTCCCAAGCTGCTTAAGAATCCAATCCAGAGAATGAAGGTCCGCACAGCCATGTTATGTTATGTTATGTTATTTTGCATTTATACAGCGCCTTATATACCATTGGTATGGTCTGAAGGCGCTGGTAGGTTGAACGCCCTTGGGAACCGAAGTTTGGGTCAGTAGAGAGAGTAGGGAGAGTCAAAAAAGTGTGTGTGCGCACCAGGTATGTGTGCAGCTGGTGCAGAGTTCGAGTGGTAGCTGCTTCTTAGCGGTAGGTGTGGTGGTTGAGATATCAGGAGTATGTGTTCGCTCTGGCCGGCTTTATCCAGAATGAGTGTGGCTGCGTTAGGCCTGAGGAGAACTCCTGGCTGGGGGTGTGAAACAAGCAATGTGGAGTGAGCGGGAGATGTAGATATGAGAACAGTTATACCGAATGGTGTCATAGTATCTCTGTGTTCTAGTTGAGTGGTGGTGTAAGGGAGAGAGTAAGCGTGGGGTGAGGTATGATGTATGTTTTTCAAATGTTCCCTTCATTCCAAAGCATAATATCTATGTCACGCAGTTCCGTGCACATACATAATATGTCCGTCTGTTGCACATACTCATCCGTTGCACATTTTCGTCCGCTCCACACACTCGTCTGCTTCATATACACTTGTCTGCTCCACACATTCGTTCAGTCCGCACCCTCGTCCAGTCCACGCACTCGTCAGTCCACGCACTCGTCCAGTCCACACACTCGTCCAGTCGACACACTCGTCCAGTCAGCACACTCGTCCAGTCAGCACACTCGTCCAGTCTTCATACTCGTCCAGATTAGACACTCGTCCAGTACACAGCACTCATCCGGTCCACCCACTCATCGGCACAACATACTACTCGTTGGCTTGACAGTACTACTCGTCTGTTCTGCATGTCGATCCATTCCACACACTCATCTGGTCTATGTATTTGTCCGCTCCATGCATTCATCTGTTACGCACACTCATCCGCACCACACATTCAGCCGCTTGACACACTCATCCGCTCCACATATTCATCCGCACCAAACACTCATTCGCTCCACATACACTTCCGCTCCATACCCTCATCGACACTACACATTCATCCGCTTTCGACACTCATCCGCTTTCGACACTCATCCGCTTTCGACACTCATCCGCTATCCACACTCATCCGCTCTCCACACTCATCCGCTTTTGACACTCATCCGCTTTCGACACTCATCCGCTCTCCACACTCATCCGCTCTCCACACTCATCCGCTCTCCACACTCATCTGCTCTCCACACTCATCCGCTCTCCACACTCATCCGCTCTCCACAGTCGCTTTCCACATTCAGACGTTGTTCACTCTCAACTGCTCATCCGCTCTCCACACTCATCCCCTCTCCACACTCATCCCCTCTTCACACTCATCCCCTCTCCACACTCATCCCCTCTCCCTACTCATCCCCTCTCCACACTCATCCGCTCTCCACACTCATCCGCTCTCCACACTCATCCGCTCTCCACTATCATCCGCTCTCCACTCTCCATGCACATCCGCTCTCCATGCTCATCGGATCTCAGTGCACATTCCATCTTCGCGCTCATCCGCACTCTACGCTCATCCGCTCTCAACATTCGTCTGTTCTTTACGCTCATCCGTTTTCCACGCTCATCCGCTCTTCATGCCTTCTTGCTCTTTCCAGCTGAGTTCTATGTGCTCTTGCGTTTTGTTCGCTTCTCTGCATTTGCGTGCTCGTTAATTCTACACATACTCATCGGCATTATTATGTTCATGTAATTCATCCGGTCATCATACTTATTTGATCTTTCTAGTCGTCTGTTCTTCCACTCATGCTCGCTTCCACTTAGTTTATTCGTTTGTTCTATACGCTTCATCTATTCTAACTATTTCGTTTATGTCATTCACTGTGTTCCTTCCTCATTTATTATGTCCCTTTTATCGGTTCAGATCTCCTAAGTTTCTCAATGATTTATTCCTATTAACCGTTTTACTGTTTTGATCTACTTTACTCGCTTAGGTATGTTTGTCTTTCTAGTATTTAGCTGTCATTTCTCGCTTCAGGTAGTTTGATGGATCAGTATTATTGTGATGATGCTGGTTTGGTTTTATGGGAAGAGCCAGGTTTTCAGTTGTTTGTGGAAGGACGTTAAGTCCTCAGTTAGGCGTATGTGGGGTGGGTGCGAGTTCCACAGGGTTGGAGCCAGAGCTGAGAATGATGATCCGCCTAGCCTGACTGAGTTTGTCTTGGGAATTACTAGGAGGCCGGCTGAGCTTGATCTTAGGGTGCGAGTGGGATGATAAGGTATTAGTTTGTCTTGAAGATATTGAGGTTCAGTTTTATGCAATGCTCGATGGGAGAGGCATAAGGTTTTGAAAGCCACCCTACGGGCTATTGGGAGCCAGTGCAGTGTTTTAAGGGCTGGGGATACGTGGTCTCTTGGACCGAGCGCAAGTATCATTTTGGCCGCCGCGTTTTGTGCTCTTTGGAGTTTATTCAGTTGGTAGGCATGGATTCCGAGGTATAGGGGGTTTCCGTAGTCGAGTCTGGATATGACGATTGATTGGACAGCGGAGACTCTGTTGGGAAATGAGAGGTATGGAAAGATGCGTCTAAGGGTTTTAAGGTGGTAGTGGCAGACATTGTTGACTTGGCGCGAGAGTCTTTGGTCGGAGTCCAGGGTGCATCCAAGATTTTTCACTGTGTTGGAGGGTGTCGGTGAGTTGCCCATGGCGGGTGGCCAGGGTAGTGGGTGCGGAAGAAGATCGGGGTTGCCGCAAACCATGATTTCTGTTTTGGAGGGGTTTAACAAGAGGTGACTTTGGGTCATCCAGCGTTCTATGTTAAGGAGGCAGGATGCGAGGTCGGGTCGGGAGTTGGGTTTTGAGTTCAGGAATTTTAGAATTAGTTGCGTGTCGTCGGCGTAGTTGTAACATAGGATGTTGTGTGAACGAGGTAACCACCACGTCTACTTTCCAGTGAGTCACTCATGATCAGGTGAGCCGGGAGCAAGCATGCATCTTTCATTTAGCCTAGCAACAATCCTAACTGCACTGTTTCCATCTACTTACAGGAAGATTGCGCATGTGCATGTCTCGCTGTGGACATAAAAGGTGTTGCTAGGTATCATCCCTTTATGTCATTGCGTTCAGACTCTGTAGTCTGAGGAGTAAACCTCCTACGCCGAGACGAACTTGGTTTCGAGTTGACTGTCGAGCTTCGATGTTGACAATCAGTAGAGACCGTGCTCCCTATTTCTGGCCTGATGGCTGCAGGGTCATAGTTGGAAGGCTCATCCTTGTGGACTGTAGATGGAAGCCTTTCATTAAGGTAGCGGGTGAGGTGGGGCACCATTCTTCTTGGGTGGCTGCCTGGGCTCAGATGCACTCAGGTTCTGTCAATCTAGCCCCTCCTGGCGGCCAGGGAAGAGGAATATATC
Source organism: Ambystoma mexicanum (assembly GCF_040938575.1). Classification (NCBI taxonomy): domain Eukaryota; kingdom Metazoa; phylum Chordata; class Amphibia; order Caudata; family Ambystomatidae; genus Ambystoma; species Ambystoma mexicanum. The sequence continues at coordinate 1,259,478,384 of NC_090935.1, forward strand.
TGCCAATTCGAGAGGCGGGTGTTCCTTGATCTTGTTGCACCTGTACCCATGAGTGCTTTGTGATTCATCACTGAGATTCCAATGTGATGGCATCCTCTAGAGGAGGGGCTGTATACCTTGGGCAGTTCAGAAGCTGACTAGGGCATTCGTCTGTTGCGGTGAGCTATGTAATTGTATGATTTTTACATCCAGATATCTTGCCCTTACTTAGATAGAGCCTCAGTCCAATATCTTTGAATGGGTTATATGTGATCTTACTGACCGCAATAACAGAGTGGTAAATTTCATTGTGGACAAAAAATCAAAAAACAACATTTGTTTTATAATTTGGGAGCCCGACAAACCCCATGTCTTTTTACCCTTATAACACCACCCCAACCCCATCTCGGCCCATTTTAACCCCTTTACCCCACTACCCTTTATTTATTTAATTAATGTTTGCATTATTTTTCAGTGTTATGGTCCACTCTGAAATGTACCTCGGAGTAATCCTTTGAATGGTCTTAAACCTGCTCTGGACATTTCTTTGCTCAGGCGGGGGCAATGTCTGAGATGATTTTTTCCCTCTGCAGCTTTCTCCACTCTGGCATATTTTGCGATGCCCGTCTGTTGGTCGGTTGCCCCTTCTTTCATTTTAGTGCTCCAGGCACTTGTGTGTTCTGCTTCAGAAAGACTAAGGTGATTTGGCTTTCCTCTGATTGGCCGGCAAGTACTTGGTTCTCTGTTGTTTCCAAGCAACGGTCCTAAATAGTTGGGGATTCTTCATCATGATTTATAATGGAATTATTCCTCTCGGAAATGAGTTCATTTTGCTTTAAAGTGGCAAACACCTTTCTGAAGCTCTTCGCATGGTCTTGTGCTGCCACTTTCCACCACTCTTCTTCAAAGCTGTCAAGACTCAGCCCTGCTTTGATAATTCCTCATAGAGTAATACTTTGAGGATGAAGACTAGCAAAGGGGAATGCACTCATTACTTACCTGGTATCTCCATTACAGTGAGTCCTGTTTGTTAGACCTTGAGTACCCTCTCTCATATCCTCCTACGCGCTGCATTTCTTAGGCTGGTGTTAATGGCCCCTCTGAACGCCCTCCGGCACGCTGCTGCGCTCCTCATGACAAGAATAAGAACACTTGCCCACATCACCTTTTTCCTCAAGGGGCTGCCCTACAAGAAGACATCATGTTCAAGACAGCCCTCATCTGCTGCAAAGCAGTCACACGCACAACACGACTCTAGGCTGAGAAACACATTGGGCCTCATTATGAGCTTGCCGGTCCGGACACAACGGTACTGGTAAGCATGCCAGTACCATTGTATCCGGACCAACAAACTCTGAGTTGTGCTTGGGGGTGCCTTTCATTCCGACAGGTCTGACCTAGCGGAATGAAAGGCACCCGCGAGCGCAGCATGTCGAATGCACCGGCACCGTTATAAACGGTGCATCTGACCTCCCCATTCCCATTGAGCCCGATAAGAATGTTTTCCGGCGCCCAGGAATGGGCAAATACCGGGTGACCCGGTAATTGCTCATTTCTGGGCGCCGGAAAAATTAATACCGGCTGCAGCCGTGCCTGTTTACAAACGCGGCTACCGCCAACTTCGTAATGAGGCCCACCATCTCTGGAGGCCAGTGCACCATCACAAGCCACAACATCACCAGGCTGGAAACACAGAACTACTGGAGCAACTTCGCAGCACAGATAAGACTCGCCCACCACATTTCAGTGAGGACCTGAAAACTCTACTCCCGTGGTCGAAGTGAGCGGGAGCGGATGGGAGCGGTGCTCCTCTACCTTTTTTATTACGTTTTACTTTTTAAAAGAAACTGTTCCGGAATGGTTTTGTTTTAAAATATAACGGTAAGAAGAAGTTGAAACTTGCACTGTCAGTGCACTGCACTGAACGTTCCCTTAAACAGCAGGTGCATGTGTTTGGGGGTTTGTATTGTGGGTGGGAGGGAATGTGGTGAAGGGGTGGAGTGGGTGCAGGCCAGCAGGGAACATAGTTCCACTGCTTCTTGACTTACACTTCGAACACTGCTCTACTCCTTGAAAAACCCATCGTCAATTGCTGACCCTAATTTTTCCCTTCTTGAGCCCCCTTCCACTGCTCCGTCTACCAATCCCAGGTCCTCTATGTTGCATGTCTCCCCTGTTGGGAGGCATGGTATCTCCCAGTGTGTTGTCTTGGTCACGTGGAGAACCACGTGACCAAGTTAATAAAGAGAACGAGCCATTTCCGGGCTCATCAGTCCGACCATCCGAGACTCCAGCGTCGTTCTTGGTGCACCATGCTGGTGCTGCGCTGCGTGCGCTGGGCCCAAGGACGGGGCCCAGCTTGAGGACGGTGCCCCTGCCGGGCAATGCCGTCCGGACGGTGCCCCTGCCGGGCAACGCCGTCCTTGTGTATCCCCCAGCCATGTGAGGCGGGTTGGGGAGGCGACCCCGGCCTGGGTGGCCCCAGAGCCGGGGTCGTGGTGAGCTGGGTGCCCCCGGCCACGTGTGCGGAGCTCCGGTGATCCGGAGCGGGTGGGATGGACCCCCACCCCTGAGCCAGCGGCGTGATCGTCGCACCAATGTGTGCACTGTCGGGTGCTTCCCGACCTGAGTATGGGGCTGCCCGGTGACCCAGAGCAGCCCCCAACAATGGCGTCGAGGCCTCTGAAGAGGCGAAGAACCCACGTGCGTGGCGGATGGCCGCATGGTGGATGTTGCGGCAATTGTGTCATCTGCCGCAGGAAGGGGATGTCGATCGGGCCCCCCACCACCATCAAGGGGAATGAAGCTGCCCCCCCTACCCTGTGGGGAACAAGATTGCCTGCGGCGTCGGCCGCTATGAGGAGGTGCTGCCCCTACCCCACCCGTGATCTGCGGACAGGGAGGAGCGGCATACACCGTCGAGCGGCATACACCGCCGAAATGAAGAGCGATGAGGGACGCCGCAGGAAGGAGATTGCTGGCGGCCAGAGCCGCGGGAAAACACCCCGCGGGACCCCATCTGCGGCCCCCATCCCCCACGCATTGGCCGCCACATGCAGGAGAAAAGGGGGGCGGGCCCAACTACTAGGCCGCAACAAGAAGAACGCGGGTCAGGCCGTGAATGGGGAGGGAGGGGCAGAACCCCCAAGAAGATGGAAGCGGCATCGGCCGCGTGTGCTGCTGCGCCCCTCCCCCACAGGAGCGGCTGCCAGGCGGCAAAAGCGGATGAGGAGGTGGAGCCTCTTCCCCCCCGCACCCCAACATGAGGCGGGCCCACCATTACCTGGGCCTGCGAAGATGGAATGCGCCAGGTGAAGCCCCACCCCAACACGAGGCGGGCCGACCCCAACTGGGCCCGTGAAAACCGAGGGAGCTCCGGAGGGGAGCGAATACAAGGATGGGGCACTGCCCCCCGCAGGCCGCAAGGAAAGCGGCAAGAACCACGTGACAATGTTCCCTGTTCCCCCCCGTGGTGACAAGAGAAGTGCTCCGGTGGGAGCTACGAAAAAAAAAAAAGTGAAACCAAGGAGTCCCACGGCGGACTTGACCATCTGTCAGCTACAAGAACACTGAGAAGGGGCAGTTTGTGCAAGTACTTGTGCACCTTCCCCGCCTTGCGGCTCAGGCACCCCGACACCGGTAGGCTTCCCGCCACCCGCCCATGAGGGAGAGGAAGAATAATAAGTGGCCTACTGCCAGGGTGCCAGTACGCCACAACGGGCACCTCCCCCGCCCCCCAGACAGTGGACCTTGCCGATGTGGCCACTGGGCCTCCCCAGGTGCGGCTTTTCCGGTTTGTGTGACTGTGCTGTGACTGTCCTAAACGAATTCTGGTGAGGATGCGAGCTGGTTTCCGGAGACTCCACGAGTGCGGAAGATGGACATCATAATTGACATTCCCCTAAAGACTGTGAGCCTGCAGACACAGATTTGCTTAAAATGGCCCAGTAGGTGGGCAATGTAGTGTTGTGCACACCTGTAGACTTGGAGTGCTTTATGTTGTGCCAGTAGCTCTCAGTGGTGCCGTTCAGGGACATGAGAGCCACTCACCCAGGTTAATAAAGGGTGTGTAAAGTAGTAGAGTGGCTCAAGTAGTAGTAGTGGTGGTTAGGTTGGGACTTTTGGGTTTTTGTTTTATTGTTATGAAAAAGGCGGAGTGTTGCATGTCTCCCCTGTTGGGAGGCATGGTATCTCCCAGTGTGTTGTCTTGGTCACGTGGGGAGCCACGTGACCAAGTTAATAAAGAGAACGAGCCATTTCCGGGCTCGTCAGTCCAACCATCCGAGACTCCAGCGTCGTTCTTGGTGCACCATGCTGGTGCTGCGCTGCGTGCGCTGGGCCCAAGGACGGGGCCCAGCTTGAGGACGGTGCCCCTGCCGGGCAACGCCGTCCGGACGGTGCCCCTGCCGGGCAACTCCGTCCTTGTGTGTCCCCCAGCCATGTGAGGCAGGTTGGGGAGGCGACCCGGGCCTGGGTGCCCCCAGAGCCGGGGCCGCAGTGAGCTGGGTGCCCCCGGCCACATGTGCGGAGCTCCGGTGATCCGGAGCGGGTGGGATGGACCACCCACCCCATAGCCAGTGACGTGATCGCCGCACCAATGTGTGCACTGTCGGGTGCTTCCCGACCTGAGTATGGGGCTGCCCGGTGACCCGGAGCAGCCCCCAACACTCTAGTACCCATGCACCCTTGCTTGTAACCATCTGGGTGTGCCCCTATGAACAGCACTCATCCCAGCTGGGTGTGTGCTTTATAAATCCTTTACATACATTAATGTTGCTTCGGAACTCCAATCGTGTCTTTCTGGAGACGGATCAGCTTCAGGTAAATGCTAAATAAATAAATATTGTGTAAAGGGAAAGTGGGGCGACCTCTATGCCGGAACACTGACTCAGAAAAGAAGGACCTTGATGAGAAAGAGTAGGAACTTGCATAATTAATATTACTCGTAAGGAACGGACCCACTATTTCCTGATTGCACTCTCTAGTGTCCTTAAAAACCTGAGGCACAAAAGAACACGTCCAGAGGCGCGACGAGCGAAAGCCGAAGGGAGACAGCGATTGGAGACGCCTGGAAGCCTGCAGAGGCACATGGTGGGGCTGGGCGAGTGTGCCAGTGGGGACGCGCAGCGGGAGAGGGAACCTACTTGACTAGTGCAGGGGGGAGGCAGAATCAGGCATAGACCATGCGGGGAAGTATTAACAAATGCTTCCCGCAAAGTCGGTCTCGTGCCTGCCAGATTTAGACATAGAGCCTCTTTTCAATGTGCTTTCTGTCAAAAGACGTGATTTCTCATCCATCGCGACCCATAACTGTTGTGACAATGGGACACAGAGATTACTCAGCATGAGAAGGGCGCAAACAGTGTGTGAAGGAAACGCGAACCTTGAATTTGCGCTCGGACCTGAGAGCTCTCCGCATTTGCCCCCGAGTCTCCCACATTTGGACCCCGTGCCTCCACAATAAAGTCCATTGCCTCAGTCACTCACATCTTCCCCTAACACAACATAAGCATTTGCATGTCTGCTAGCCTTATAGAGTGTTCCCTTGAGCTTCACATAGGGCAACGGCACGGCCTGTACATTGCAGTACCGTGCACATTTGCTTGTATTTGGTACCCTTTGTTGGGGCCGGATATGACGTCTTTTTTTCCTTGACCATTCTCCAAAGCATAAAAACATTTATATGAAAACACTGACTCCAACTCTCCAACAAACCTCGGGCAGAAAGCAAGCACAACAGCTCCCGGATGTGACCTTGCAGAGCCCTGAACCTCTGGGCTAGTGAAAGGTACTTGGCGTCTGCAACATGCTATTCTCGAAGGCTGACACCTGCGCAGTGCGCTTTTCTTTCAGGAACACGTGGCTGCTCCGGAAAGGCTTTGCTGAAACCAGCCTCGTTATGTGATGTGCTTTTGGGGGCTTTGTTACTTCCGCGCGCCTGTTTTACTCGCCCTGTCAGCTAAGCAATTGTTTAAAGGCGTCCGACGCGTCCTGACCTTTAGCACAGTGCTCTATTTAAAAGCTATGCTTATGGTGGAAAGTAAGGAAGTGACGAAGCAAGGGACAGAAGGACGAATCGCATACTCTGATATAATGGGAATGACAACCAGAACTTACAATGCATCCGGCAGAAACCCGGGAGAATTTTGAGAGAATGCAGCATTCTCCCGTGCGCGCGTTCTTTGGTCTTCTTGGGGTGGTGACGAATGCCGGCGTGTTATAAGGTTGTGGTGCTACTTGACAGACCCACGTTTTCCCGTCAGGAACAGGAATGCGAGCCCCAGGCTTAGCCCTTAACACCCCTAGCTTTTCCTCTCTTGGCCTCTGTCTCTATCCCCCCATCTACCCTCTTGGTCAGGATCTGGAAGACAGGCCCCGGCCTACTGTGACCTTCCCTGGCCTCTTTGAATACCACATCAACACGACCATCCCCACTCCTTCCCCCACCACAGCACCTTGTTGATTAAGGTTCTGAAATACCACCGCTGATTTTGATGTGAACATCGCTGACCCTTACGCCCTTGGCATCTCACTGTCGCCATCTCTACCTGGAATCTGGAAGGAGGCCTCAGGTCTTAGCAGTTCATGTCCCTTATTTCCTCCATTGTCTTGTTCTACCCCCATGAACCTTCTTCCCATCAACATCTAGTCCAAGACCTCCAGGTTTAGGTGTCAACATCTCTTAACTCTACTCTTCCCCACACCTAAACTTTCAAGGGTTGCCCAATTGAAATATAGCCCGCGATACACCTCAAAATAAGTAGATAAATGCAGCTGTGCTGTGAAATGCAGAGGCACGCAGTGGCTTTCCTCCCTAGTCATTGCATTGCATGCCCAGTCATCCCCTGAGGGTGCTGATGAAACTAGGCTTTTATTAAGACTGTAGTAGGATATGAGTGGCATGGTAAAGATTCTTATATCGCACACAATCGCGCAGATCGGCATCTAGCCGCTAGACAAGAACAGCCTAATGGTATTGGAATAACTTACCGGGGCAATAGCAGTGATTTGCGCCTGAAAGGTATAGGATTGACAGTCAGCTGAGGATCAGCTGGCAGGGCAACAAGCTGCATTTACTTGATATCTGTTTTACTATGCTTGACCCCTGATCTTGCAGACCAGTGTAACTTGCAACTACTGTAACCTAACTTAACATGTATCTACTGTAACCATACTCTTATGTAACAGTGCCCAGATGCCTCCGGGCTAGGTGCACTATACAAATGTCAAAATAAATAAATAAATAAATATAGAAAAAGATTGTCCTCCCCATTAAGTTAAGCATATCTGAACTGCAGGGCTTTAAGTAAAGCAGCAGTAGCGGAGCAACGATTTCGCCCTAGTATATAGTTAGCAAAACGTTCATGTAAAAACACAGGGTCCAGGAAATAAAAAGATTTGGGCACCGAGCTCAAGGCTTTGAAATGCATACGGGACTCGACCAGAATAGCTTTGGAAGGGTGAGCGGAAATATGTTCTGTGTGACCCAGACAGAGGAGCCCCCTGGCATCAGCGTTCTGATTACTGTGGAGTTTATGCATGCCACTTTTGAGTAGGCCTAGATAGGCAGCATTACAAAAGTCCAGACTACGTGAAATTAAAGCGTTAATAAGCTGGACATTAAGGGGAAGGGAAAAAAATCTCATTTTAAGGTCCATCCGCGGTTGAAAAAAAGCAAGCACTAGAAACCGCCTTTGATCTGGGAATCCACAGACAGACCAGGATCTAGCCATACTCCCCAATTCCTTGCTTTTTTGTCAGGAGGACAGGACCCCAAACGATGTGGACAGAAAGTCTCAGACCAGGAGGCAGAGGCTGTGGACTGAGTCAGGACATGTGGGGATTAAGATAGACAACGGCTAGGTGAAGAATTAGCAGACATCGCAATTTAGATTTCTTTTTTGCATTAGATCTAAGCCGATTGGAGATCATCCAGGAATTAATTTGTGCTAAACACAATTTAAAACAAAGTACTTTTCTTGGTGAGTGACTCAGGTGAAAGCTTAACTGGGTGTCATCTGCATAACTATAAAAAGAAATGCCCCACAGCTGTGCACACATCTCCTGTTAGCTCCAAAAGTTGCAATGGCAAGGCGTTGGAAAAACGCTGACGGCCCATGGGTTCCACTATGGTGGTCAAAATGTTGGGAAATTGTGGTGGCTGAAAAGGTAACAGCCATCTGCACGGGAAACCTGAACTACTTCCTAAATACATGGGCACCCTTCAAGGACTACTCGGAAAAATTCCCAAGCCTCACCAGAAGACCTCCACTAACGCGCTGGCTCCAAGGCGGAGCGAACTAAAAGGCGGGGGAATAGGGCGGGATTGGCTCTGGCCGAGAGGACCCAGAGGAAAGCACCATGTACTAATAGCGCAGACAATTTTAAGCTGCACGAACATGCATCTGGCCATTTCTAGTAGAACGTATTGCAAAAGAATGCTATGCTGATGTCAATGTGTACGTACTTATGAATAATTTAATAAAATGTTTGGTTGAAAAAAAAAGAAATGACCCATAGTCAAATCAAATCTGCCGGGGGTCGCATACATATATTGAACGGTAATTGACTAGGAGATGACCCCTGCAGGACACTCCACTTAAGTGCAACCCTAGTTGATTCATATGGAAGTGGCACCACTGTTTGGACTCTACCTGCCTCCATCTGACTGACCGGTGTGTATTACAGAGTGGTGTAATGCTGGCCGATGAGGATATGCATGCTATTTTTCTTTCCTTTTTCCCTGTCATTGTTGCTTTTACCGCTTCACCCAACCCTTGACTGTTCATATTAGGAGTATCAGTTCAAATAAGAACAAAAGGACACAATAGTCTTGTCGAGAATAGACGAAGCAAGACATAATTTATTACTGGTTTGCAAACCTCATAAACGGACAACTCGCCATTAACCCACTGCTCAGACTAATTTAACCTGCCTCTAATTCACCTTCCTCTTATATCTCCCCTTGGTCTAGCCCTTTACAATATATGTCACTTCGTTTGACCTCTCCTGCCCCTGAGACACAAGAATAACCCTTCTTGTATACCCCCATAGTCTGCCTTCATTTTCTATCCCTCCTCTCATCATGATATGATCAGCAGATTCAGGTCGGTCGCCCTGGTCTGGCGATGTCTGGTGCTCACTTTCTCAGGTGAGGGACGTAGGGCCACTGCCCCCTGATGCTGTTTTGGCAGAGAATAAGACTCGATTGTCCACACCGTCATGAGCCAGCAAAATCCAAGATGGAGGCACAGGTGGACTTCACCTACTCTCGGGAGGATAGCTCAGGGGCAACGCGCTCGCCTTAGAAGCAAGACGACGCGGAGCAACACAGGTTTGATTCCCGGGTTCACGGTTTAGAAACCTCTGGGTATTAAGCGTGTTATAAATAACCTATTACAATTACAATTCACCCAGTGCCCTGAGAGATTGTGAAAGCGCAGGCCTCAGCAGTCCTACAGGACAAGTCAGTTTAAGGGAGCCCTCAGGGCACGCATTGCCTAAAGGCATTAAGTGGTGTTTTGCATATCCATTGTCTGCTAAGATTTAAAAAGAAAATAATAAACACTCTGGCATTATATTATAGACGAGTGAAACTTCAGGTATTCAAATATACTCCCAGAACCCTCCCATGAATGCATTCACAACATTCTGGCTTCAAAAGCAGAGAAACCACAATGCACTTTTCCAGAAATGTTTAATTTCAACAAGACACTTCCTTTCTGGGAGCAACCTGTTTAACACACCAGAAAGAAAGCTAAAACAAATGAGAAAGCAGTTTCGAACAAACTACTAGTCCATCTGCCACCGGTCTACAACAAACTAAAAGAGCCTATGAGATATTGCACAAAATACCCAAGTAAACTTTTAATGAAAACCTTATTGAAAGCCCGTCTAAACCTGCTACCTACTCAAGAAATCTTAGCAATTCGAACAGCGTCTGATCAAAAAGCATGCAGACTCTGCAAAGACCCTCAATCTACAGAATCAATTAGGCACCTCTTGATGACTTGTCCGACTATAGACCAAGAATGAAAAGCTTTACACGGCCCCCTGTTCATAAACTCTTATGTCGACGACGAAAAAACTTGGTGGAACCGCCTCATTACAGGAGCCCAAACTGGATGGCTAATAGCAGCGACCAAACTTCTAAACATCGCCTTGGAGAAGGCCACTCAACCTCAACCGGACTAGACTTTCTAGTTAGAAGATGAAGATATTGGGTCTCCTTCTGAAGTCTATTTACATGCAGAACTTTTGTTTCTTGGTCCATGCAGAGAACGCACAGTCAAAACACTAATATACTTACCAACAAGATCCAAACGTCTTTGTAAAAATCTAAATAGATTAAATGCAAATAAAATAAAAAAAAGAAAGCTAAAACATGAGAATATGCTTTCACTTTCGTATAAACCGATTACTTTTGCATGACACCTAGTGCATGCTCATGTTATTCCAGTTTCATTAAGTTTGCAATTAAAATACCTAATTTATAAGGACAACCCTGTTATTTAAACACTACAAGATAAAACCACATTTAGGGCCTCATTACACAGATGGCCGTGAACCATGGCGCTACTAGCGCCATGGTTCATGCCGGTAAAATACCGGCACCGCCTTGGTGGAAAGGGGAATTACCGCCCTATTCCAAGGTTGGCGGGGCGGTAATTCCCCCTTCCACCATTGCCCCTTCCCATTCCCATTTTTGCCCCATAGGGCTCTATGGGAATGGGGAAGGCGCTAATTACGGTACCGCAAATTGCGGTACCGTAATTAGCTCCCTGGTCCCTTTGCGGGTTAGTTTTTAACGCCTGCAAAAAGCAGGCATTAAATTCCCCAACCCGCAAAGGGACCTCGTAGTAAGGCGGTAAGGATTTACCGGTACCGGTAAAATACCGGTACCGGTAAACCCTTACCGCCATCCGTGTAATGAGGCCCTTAATGTACTCACTGAGTTTGTCTGTTTACTTTGCTCACTATTAAAGCAACTTTTTACTTCATCTCCAAAATGTTCCAACTTATTAATGTCACTTCCACTATGTGCTAATAGCCTTATAGACCTCAGAGGCAATATCACCGCTTCCGATTATGACCCTCCGCAACCCTTGGTCTATAAAGCTATATTAACAGGATGGCTGTGAAAGGGGAGGGGATTCCGTGCAAAGGTGCAGATGTCAAAATCAATCTTGGAACACATTTTATTTAGCAAACCACTCACCCATGCTAGGAAATATCAGCACATTTTAGGGTCCAGTGTCTGCTCAGATGCTCTGCCTCATACAGGACCCCCGTTTCCCTCTGGGGCCGCTCTCTCACCTACTCACCATGGAGCATTCTCATGTGTATTTACATTTTCTACATTGTATTATGTAAGAAGAAAGGTTTTTTTCCTAAGGAGGGGATGGGGCAGTTGCAGCACCATGTAAGCTGTTTGGGGTAAAGCAACTTGAGCGTTAGCCCATCTGACCCGACATCTTTGATCTGCTGACCCATTTGATCGTTTTCGGCATGGGTCATTTGGCCGGCGAGGCACTTTGCCGGCATACTTAGCAAAATACCAAACCGGGAGAGCCGGGGTTGCGGGGTTGCCCACGCTCGCCATGTTCGGTATTTTGTGGTTTAGGGTGTGCAGGGGTGTCACCCGCTTCTTTAAAACCGGTGGTGGGGGACAAAAAAAAATGAATGTGTTTAAATGGGGCATGAACAGATAAATTGGGGCCAGTTTGCCTCAAATAAAAGAAATTCGATCAAACGACCCCAAACCGCAAATTTAGCTTGAAGAAATAGTTTGGACTTTACACAGTACATTGGGAGAACATGAAAAAATGCCCATTTGTGCATGCACAATCACATTAGCCCCTGTTCACATACTGTGCGGATATATTTGCACTGTTCATGCCATTGGCATTTTGCATTCGGATTTGTATTTGGTTTTACATAGCACAAAGCTAGCTAGGACGCAACAAAGTGATGTCCATGTAGTCGAGGGTGACATATGAGGTATGGGATGGTTACAATATGTGGACTGCGATATTCCGGCCTTCGGGGTCGGATGAGATGCAGGACCACAAGCACCATTGTTGCCAACTAGGAATTGACTGAAAAGTATGGTATTGAGTTCCTTCCTGAGCTGCAAGTGCATTAACGTGGTCTGGATTGTTACCGGGGTGCAATTCAGAGGGCAGGGGTGTAGTGAGAGAAGTTCTGTTTCCTGTTTTTTTACCTTGCGTGCCAGTTGTGATCCAACAGTGCAGCTCCTCTAGGACGGAAGAAATGTGGTCACATTTATTTTTTCCCATTTTGAGTTGCGCCGCTGCATGTTAGGTGGCCCTAAGCGGGTCAGCTGCATCGCTGGAATGCCAGCGTGAGGAGGGTAGTTTCCTCAATTGATGTGGGAGGTTATCACGACCTGGTCCTTAAGTACTCAAGTGGAAGGAAGGGTTTTATCTTTTGGAAGAGGGTTACTTGGAACCAGGAGATTTGGGCTTTTCGGAGGAAGAGATGTTGTCTCAGGAGGATAGCTCAGCGGCAACATGTCCGCCTTGGAAGCAAGATGACACAGAGCAACACAGGTTCGATTCCCGTGTCTGCGCTTAGAAACCTCTGGGTATTAAGCGTGTTATAAATAACCCATCATATCATATAAGTGATTTGGCAGTCAGGGCTAGGTGACGTGTGACGCGGTGGTCGGTTAAAAAACTGAAAACAAAATATCGAATTACCAAAATCTCGAATCCAAAATCTCGAATTATTTATTTATTTATTTATATGTATTTGTGGGTTCAGGTAAGTATAAAAAAAGGGTAAAATAAAAAATAAAAATAAAAAAGGGGGGTTGGAGGGGAACCCCCCCATTTCGAAATAAAAACGTATTAAAAAAAAAATTCGAGATTTTTTAATTCGGTTTTTTGACTATAAACCGTGTGACGCATTGAGGCGTACTCTGTTTAGTGACGCTTGCATGATATGCTGCTTAGATGGGTGACCAAGTAGGACACATTCAGTCTTTGTGGGATTAAGCTTCCGGGTTGTACTTCTAATTCAGATTTGGAGGCAGCGGGGCAATTTTTGAGTCGTGAGATGTTTAGGTTATCTGACGTATATTCATGGAGTGAGATGGGGTGGTCATTGAGAATTGATCCCAGGGCTCTCTGTATAATGTGCAACTCTGCAGGTGACCGAGCGGCAGTCAGACCTGAAGCTGACCATCTGGATGGCTTGGTGCCTGCCGAGAGGTAAGATGTGAACCAGTTGAGATCTGATTTTCGAGGAGGGGGGTGAAGATGGCCTCCATGATTTGATTTAGGGTGGCAGCAGATAGGGTGCCCACTTTTTATACCGTTGGTTTAAGTGACGTGAGGATGTCAGCAATATCGATGGGAGTGATGGGAGTGAAGGCGATCAATAGTTTTTTCAGTTTTTACGGAATCGATCGGCTGTCATATGTTATCTATTTTCCTTGAGTGCAAATTGTGTGAGTGCATGTGGAATGTACAACAATCCTGCCCATATAATTTAATAATGGAATATTCACAATAAAACCTTTCATGACTACAAGTACAAAAAAGTTTTTAAACTATTATTTATGTTGTGTTGCATTATTAATTATGGCCCGTGATGGTAGTTTAGGGTCAATGTGGTTGTCTTGGAAACAAGACAATGCAGAGCAACACAGGTTCGAATCCCGGTTCATCGATTAGAGATTGGTCACCGGTATGAAACGCGTTGTAAAAGATTAATTAATAATAAAGGAAATTGCAATCCTTGGCAGCATAAGTGTGCTATAACAATCAGAGGCATTGACTGTGTCAGTCAGGCCCACAGAAGAAAGCTAGTGCTGATGAAAATATTAAGTTGTGCACTCAAGCACTCTATATTCTTTCATTTAATGTGGTTTGTCTTTCATCTCTTTCATTTATTGGTGCATGTTGTTTTATTTCTTACACTTACTGTTGTTTGCCCTTTCTAAACAGGTACCAGTTCTTATCCCAGTGTTCTGACACACTGATTCAACACATATAGTTGCGAGCAAGACGATTTGTTTGACATATACAGAAGACATGGCTACGTACATCTCCCGTACCTCACCTCCGTGACAGCACATGTGAGTGTCAGACCTGAAATGGTCAGCCTGAACATCTCCACCCATGCAGTACAGAGGTGAGATCCTTCCATATAATTAGCTCTTGGAAGAATTTCAAAGAAGCCTAATTAATATGGGCATGGTACATAGGCAGATCTAGCTATAAGACAGTCCTGAAGAAGGTGACATAAATTAATAAGCACACCGCAACGGGTTGACAGAACATGGGTAGACAGCAGACAGATTTCGACTGCAATTCTCATTCTTGTGCACCATGGAGATCCTTCAACAAACAGATCTGCCATTAGTTTGCCGAGTCTTCGCAGCACTTTCTTTTTAACCGCTCTATTGAGAGGGCCTTTTCCTCCTTTTTTATCATGGCAAACTCAGACACAGTATAGGCTAATAAAGCAATCATTGCCAACATATCTGTGGGGGTCTCTGCCCTGTTTATAGTTTGATACAAGCCTAGCTTATGTGTACATGATTAACACTAGCCCTCCCTGGGGCCACACCTGCTACAGTTTTGCACACTACCATAGTCACAAAAAGACTACCAAGAGATTAGATAACAAACATCTACAGTTCAAATAATTTTGATTTGTATAAAAAAGCTAATTGAAGTATTTCTCTGCGCCTCCTTCTTCTATCCACTTTTAGATAAGCGGCCCACCAGCGTTGCCTAGGGAACATGATTTTGAGAGGTAGGGCCAGATGGAAACTCCTCTGTCCTTTCTGTATTCCCCTTTGCTTGTCACCATTATTGATATGCATAAACACGTATCTGAGGAACTGATTCTGAGCAGACACTAACAGGTGGTAACCAGTTTCCTTTGTACTTCTCCTTGGGGGAGACCTATTCAGTACAACAAATCACAGAAGAGCATTATACATGCCCCTCCTTTTTAAATACATGGGTGATATTCCCTCCTCCTTTGTGCTAATACGCCTTGCTTGGGAATAACCCAGTCCTAATGACTGACAAGCATCTAACCCTCATATTGTGTTAACCCACATGGTAACGCCCCAATTACTTGACCTCACATCACTGTAGCTTGCTTGGGATTCAGAATGTGCCTAACTCTGCCACTCGCTCCATTCCCATCATTGCACTTGGGTGGCAGTGCTTCAGCCAACTTTTTGAAGAGAAAGGCAAAAAATTCCAAGCTTAAAAATGTGAAGTAATCCCTTTTTTGGGGTGTCAGAATGTACTCACGATTAATATTTTGAGAGTACATGGCTTCCAGGACCCAAAAGAATAAAGCATTGACAAATGGAAATATTTTGGTATTTCTAAATGTATGGGATATGGATTTGCCAGGATCTGCCATAACGGTACTACTTGGCCATAACATGGCAAAAGCTGGAAAATAGAGTGAGTACATGGATGTCTGATTTCAGTGCCCATACACAAAACAAACTTGTTGACTTTGGCAATTCTTGCTTTTAACAGGACATCAGTGCAAGGAACAGATGTGGGGACACGCCTAGGGCTACTAAAATAAGTGGAAGTAGTCCATGTCCATCTGCAATTAGGCCATTAACTCTTAATGACTGTTTAAAAATAACAGTGACAGGCCCTGCAGAGCACACATTTTGACATTACCCATGAAGATGTGTGTTCAGCAGTGAGGCGCAGGTAGTAAATTGGACTTTGCCATAGGGATTAAAATTAGCAATGGCAGTAAATGGGTTTGTGCATAACCAAACAACACCCACAAGCTGTGTGTCCCTCCTAGCATCCCATTTCCCTCCAATCCTTAATCCAATGGAATAGTTTCAGAATAAAGGAGGCGTTTGAGCATCACCTAAGATCCAAAAGTAAAAATGGAAATCAATAGTTAAGGAGTTGGAGAAGACAAAAGATAGACAATATGGCAAAAATCCCAAGTGGCCATAAGGAGTGGAGCGATGGATTATGGGAAGCAGTCAAGCATCGTATGAATGCCACCATCATGTTTGAGAATAACGCCGAGGCTCCACAATTGAAAGTCGTGTCATAAATACAGTTACAGCATTTGTTGTTTTTTTCTGGACTTTAAACATTTCGAAAAGTTTTTCACTGAAGCACTAGTGGGAAATCCTTTCTAGAAAGGCATTCCATGAAAAGTGATGGTTTTTCTCAGAATTATGATTACATTTTGTGAAACTTTTACGAATATTGGCGTCTACTTCTCAAAAAATCCCTCCGCTAGCGTCACTGTATACAGCTGTGCAAGAGTACGATATCTGGCCAAACATTTAAGCATTTGTTTTCATGTTATCTCATCCAAAAAGACCTCTTTTTCCCACGACCAGCGGCTCTCGAGCCAGGAGGGAAAGAGTGATAGGCCCTGCGGTGCCCTTACACACAGCACTGCTGCTCCAGCAACGAACAATAGGCGGGATTTACAAGGCTAATAAAAAACTGGAAACACATGCTGGGCCGGCCTCCTGCAGCGCAGCCTCAGCACACAGGGCCACATTATTGCTTTATCCATGCGGTGCTCTAGAACAATCCTCCGGCGACTGCCGATTCATGTGAAACTGTTCCAACACACTAATTCATGGAATTAATGTGCGCCGAAAAAACGGCGCATGCGTGCGTAAACGTGCGATTCGCAGTGAAATAGCGAAAATCGCGGTGCAAGTGCGATTATCGCACAGAAAACATCGCACATCAATTCATGGAAGTCCGTGCACACGCAAAATGTGGGATGTGCGCTGAAAAAGTGCGCGGCGCACGTTGGCGCACAGGTCATCGAACGCCGTGCGATAAGGCCACAGCGAATTCGCACATAGCGCAGCGCACATAACAAAAGTAGGCGTAAGACGGGGCGTCACACGCAGAATGGGGAACAACTCGTGAAAATGTGGGCGTCACGGGGGAAGTACAGGAGGCAAGTCCGCAGAACGCCCACACGCTCGCCTACAACACGTATTCATGGAATCGAATAGGGAAAAACAGCGCATGGCCAAAGACGCGCACAGGCCCATACATGTCCGCCACACGAAAGCAGGCGGTAGCGTCCCTGCGCAGGAAAAAAATGTGCGCCAAAGTTCTACACGCGCGAGAAGGCCCACACGCAATCGGGCCTGGGGGAGCGTGTGCGTGTATCTCAGAGGTGCGCGAGAAGTTTCACACGCGATCGGGCCTGGGGGAGCATGTGCGTGTATTTCAGAGGTGCGCGAGAAGTTTCACACGCGATCGGGCCTGGGGGAGCGTGTGCGTGTATTCCAGAGGTGCGTGAGAAGTTTCACACGAGATCGGGCCTTGGGGAGCATGTGCGTGTATTTCAGGGGTGCGCGAGAAGTCCCACACGCGATTGGCCTGGGAGCGTGTATTTCAGAGGTGCGCGAGAAGTTCCACACGCGATTGGCCTGTGCGCGTGTATTTCAGGGGTGCGCGAGAAGTTCCACATGCAATTGGCCTGTGCACGTGTATTTCAGAGGTGCGCGAGAAGTTTCACATGCGATCGGGCCTGGGGGAGCGTGAGCGTGTGCGTGTATTTCAGGGGTGCGCGAGAAGTTCCACACGCGATTGGCATGGGCGCATGTATTTCAGGGGTGCGCGAGAAGTTCCACACGCGATTGGCCTGGGCGCGTGTATTTCAGAGGTGCGCGAGACGTTTCATACGCGATCGGGCCTGGGGGAGCGTGTGCGTGTATTCCAGAGGTGCGCGAGAAGTGTCTCACACGCGATTGGCCTGGGCGCGTGTATTTCAGGGATGCGCGAGAAGTTCCACACGCGATTGGCCTGGGCGCGTGTATTTCTGGGGTGCGCGAGAAGTTCCACAAGCGATTGGCCTGGGCGCGTGTATTTCAGAGGTGCGCGAGAAGTTCCACACGCGATTGGCCTGGGCGTGTGTATTTCAGAGGTGCGCGAGAAGTTCCACATGCGATTGGCCTGGGCGCGTGTATTTCAGAAGAGCACGAGAAGTTCCACACGCGATCGGGCCTGGGGGAGCGTGTGCGTGTATTTCAGAGGTGCGCGAGAAGTTCCACACGCGATTGGCCTGTGTACGCGATTCCATTGGACCAAAGGCCCTGACAGCGCAGGCACGTCTGTGACGTGACACGCGCGGGCTTATCCCTGTACCCGGGGCAATGTTACAAGACCAAAAACTGCACGTCCGAGTGTCAGCCCGCGTAATTGGAGGATAGTGCCTCAGTGCGTATACGCGAAAGTGATGTTGGACGTGTGGTGCGGTTTAAAAGGTGCGTGTAGTACGCCATTTCCTTGTACGTGCTTCCCGTGGAGAGCGAGTGGGTGAAATCTGTACTTCTTGTTGGTTCACACGCGATTTACTTCACAGCGTTTCTAGTTCGTACTCCCTGTTACCTCTGTCAGTATTTTTCTGATTTTCTCTTCGACCTGTTTCCTCAAACAGCGTTGACTTCTCCTTTTGTCCTGTCTCCTCAGACAGTGTACAAATCTTCTTTTGGCGGGGGTGTTGCCAACGCGCACAGGCGCGTATTTTTCACGCTCTTTTCCCAGGCAGACGGTGAGTCGCGCACGTATTTAGCAACTGTGCTAGCCCCGTGTGTAGCGTACCCCTTCAGAGGTCATTGTAGGCTGCGTGTGACACGCATACGTTCATTTTTGTGTTTCTGGGTGCCACAGCGTAGTGCAGGTTCCTTTTCCCACGCACGTGGTCTACGAGGGGTCGCGTGCACGTCATTTTCTGTTTTACGGGTGCCTGTGCGTTGCGTGACCCGTCATCTTTCCCCACGGGTTCCATACAGCCTTGCTAGAGCACCTGGGTATGAATTCCATCTAGTACCCTACCCCTTTGACCCCCAATTGCCCAGGACAATTGTCTACTGCAACTCCCATACGCACAACTCCATCAGTGCCATGGCTGGGAGGCGAGCAAGTGGTAAGGGTGGCAAAGGTGGCCGAGCCTCAAGAGGTGGGCGTGGTGGGCACGGTAGGGGACGTGGCCAGGATTTGCAGACTCCCCCCACGTGTGGAGGACCAGTCAGGGATACACATCCCTCCCTCCCCCCATGGTTGAGGGAAACGTGGCTGACACCATCCCTGCTCAGCCCTTGTTGGACCGGCCTGTTGTGGCACCTGACCTAGCACAGGGTGACTCCCAGACTGACTTCCAGGTCGCCAAGTCTAGGCCACGGGTGGCGGTGCAAGCCAGTGTCACCAGGCCACGTGGTACAGGGGCAGCCCTGTCATCTGCTGCCCCGAGTAGGTGGGGTGGGGAGGCTGCAGGGGCAGCTGCAGCTCCGTCCACCCCAGCTCTGACTCTCCCAGCCAGGACAGTGTTGGTCCCGATACATCAGACTGAGGTTCCCCCTGCCATCATCACACTTCAGCTAATGCCTGCAGAAAGTCATGTGGTCAGTGTGCCATCGCACACTACTACTACACAGTCCACCGGTGCTCCTGCCTCTAGTGTCCAGAGCAGCGTAGGGCACTCCGGATCCCCACCACCCACAAAAAGAAAGAGGAAGAGTGCTCGTCCAGTACAGGCTGATGACCCCGACACGGCTACACGGTCCGGCACGCCAAGGAAGCCTAGCTTCAATGATGCCGAACTGGATGCACTTGTGCAGTATGTGTCCGAACATGATGCCGAAATGTTGGTCACTTCAGGGTGTAGGATTACACCTGCTCGACGTCAGGCACACTGGCAGTCCATCGCGGACAGCATAAGTGCCCTTGGGTTTATGAGGCGCACAGCTGTTGAGTGCTACAAGCGCTGGAACGACCTTAAGTGTAGGGCAAAGAAAAAGCTGGCCTCAAGTCATGCCGCAACTCTGGTGACTGGAGGTGGGTCTCCACAAGAGGACATTGAACTCACTCTACATGAACATGTTGCTGGGACCTACGTCACAGAGGAGCAGATCCAAGGTGTGGGAGAACTGCCAGATTACGAGGCATTGTCCGGTGAGTGCACATGCATGTGTGTGTGATCCATGTGTATGTTGTTTGTGGGAGGGGTTCTGGTTGAGTGCCAGGTCAGGGTGTGTGTGCCTGAGTGTTTTGGGCCACCCATGTGCTTCATCCAATGCATTCGGCGCCCCGGGATTTGGGTATTACAGTATCCCTTCTGCCCACAGTAGGCGTTTTGCACTACATCGTGCCAGTTGCCCTTGAAGTGGCATCTTGCTACAACATTGTTCCGTATTTAGCTGTGTTCATTCAGGCTGATTGTAGAAATTCACCTGGTTCTACTGAGCATCACTCTGCCCTATTGTCACATATATGAAATTCCTATGGTACATGCCATCTGTGTGATGGCATGTGTCATGTATGTGTATTGGACATGCCACTCACAGGCCAATGTGTGATGGCACTGCTAGCCAGCATGCATCTGATGTGTTGCTCTCCCATCTTGGTGTCATCAGTGTCTGACATTTTCCTCCCCTTCCAACTCATGGACAGTGCATGCATGGGAGGGTTATAGTCATGTGGGACATGTGTAAATCAAGTACTGGTACTGTAGCTTGTCTGGCCTAATAGCGTGCCATGGTGTTAATGCCTTTTTTGACTTTCATGTTTTTGCAGAGGATGACGCACCTGATGCTGTTGAGGGAGAGGAGATGGTGCAGGCCCAGGAGGGATCTGAAGCACGACCAGGCACCAGTGGGGGACGTGGTTTGGTGGTGGGGGAGAACCCTCTCTTGCTGCAGGCCATTCTGTCCAGGGGTGTCCCTGGCTGCACCTCCCCAGAACTCTTTTCAGGTGTTGATTCGGATGAGGCCTATGTGGATTCGCAGGTATGTGTTCATGGAAGGGATACTGTTCTGTCCGACCCACCTGCACCAGGGGTAGAGCCCACTATGGGGATGTCAGTGTTGGTAGGTGCGCCTGTGGTGGTTACGGATGCAGGGCCACACTCCGCAACATCTGATCCTGTTCCTGGGCCAGCAGTTCAGAGGGGAAACGCAGTCCTGCAGCCTCAGGCAGTGCCGACACAGCAAGGCGCAGTTCGCCTTGCCCCAGACAGGTGTGGTGCCCGCCAACGCGGTGGCCGTCCGCCACCGGGCAATACCGCATGGAAGCAATCCATTTACGGTATGGCCAACCAACAGGCAGCATCATCAGAAATGATCGCTCAAGCCATGGAGAGGGTGGCCACTTCCATTGTCCCCCGAGAAAGGCAGATGGAGCTACTACAGCAGGCAACAGACTCCATTTGCCAATCAGTCAGGGAGGACATGTTGGCGTCCAACAGGGACAGACAGGCGGCCCTGAACAATCTGAGGGAATCAATTTCTATAGATGCCCAGGGACAGAGGGAAGCCCTGAGGGGAGAGGTCCGACACCTCAGGCAGACTCTTGTGGACCTTGAGGCTTCCACTGTCACCAGGACAGAACAGCTGCTGCAGTGCATCACCCGTACGCTCTCAGCAGAGATGCAGGCAACTCGGGCGGAGGTCCGGGCAACACGTCGGGTGTTGCATGGGGATCTCCGCACCATATCCCTCCAGAACGAGGCCTTCCACACCTGCATGCTTGCTGCCATGGAGGACCAAACTAGGGCTTTGCGTGGGCTGCCTCCCATAGCACCACCACCTCCTGTGGCAGCAGCAGCAGAGGTTGAGGAGAGCGAATCCAGCAGTGAATCTCCCACAATTTAGTAGCCGTGCAGGCCATGAGCCCATGGAGGTGTTTTTATTCCCCACATTCATGCAGGTGGCTGTTGGTGGGCACCCTGTCCTCGGACCTCCTGGGTGGCCTCCCTCACCCCCCTGGCCCACACATGGCCATTTTTGATTTTTGATCTTTTGTTGCAGTGTGTTGCCTTGTGTGGCTCCCGTGGGCATCCATTGTATTCCGGCTGGGCACATGCAGGCTTGTCCTGAGTGTGGGTTAGATGCTTGGGTTTGTGAGACACACACCCCTCCTGCTTCCCGTTTCCATGGGCTTGCAAAGGGTGTGCCCAAATGACAGTGACTTACACAGTGACGTTGGACTCCCACGACATGTGTGGGCAGTCTGTAGTCAATGCTGTGTATACATTCCTAGTGCATATTGTTGTTGTATTGTGCACTGCATGGTGTATTGATGTGTGCTTGTGCATCCATGTCTCCCTCCTAATTTGCAGGTTCATTCCTCATGTCTTCACAAGGCCGTCCACTTTGGAGATGGAGCTCATGTTGTGAGCAGTGGACTTCCAGATGTGCTTGGCAACAACACTGTACAGTTGGAGGTGGTGGATGTGCTGGCATTCCCATGTTGTAAGACTACGTATCCTTTGCCTTAGTACTGTCATGTTTATGCTATGTCGATTGTATTGTGGTAAGTATTTGGTCATGTGTGTTGTTGTTTCTACATTTATGTGGGCATATTGTGTGTGGCCAGTTTCCATTAGGGACACTGTACTTTGTGACACATGTCATGTTTGGGGGATGACTTTGTTTGCTCTCACATGGCATGTCATGCCATGGTGTGTTGGGTGGCGGTGCTGGGGAGGGGTTGGGTGACATGGCACTGTTGTCATATTGTGTCTTGCAAGGGGGTAATGATTTTAGCAGCATAGAAGTGTGTCTTTTGAACACAGCATTGGTGGTGTTTGTGTAGGTAGGGAAGTACACAATGGAACACTTCCAGATGTACAATCTCAGGCTGGTATGGTTGTGACAGTTGACTGTCCATTGACACATCATAATTGTCAGTTACAATCATCATTGATTGTCAGCTGGTATGTGCCAGGGCTGTGTGCACTCCACAGGGGTGTGATTTTATGTGAAGTAATTAGCCACGAGCTGCGTACAGGCTGCCTCACCCTGTGCCCTTTCCCCTCCCATGCGCAGTGGGCATGCATGTGGTTGGGGATGTGGGGGCACCACCATGTCCATGGCCAGGCCCCGGCGTGTTGCAACGTTGTGCAGGACACATGCTGCCACTATGATCCTGCACACTACTGGGGGAGCGTATAACAGCTGCCCGCCAGAACGGTCAAGGGAGCGGAAGCGTGACTTGAGCACTCCGAATGTGCGCTCCACGATGCCCCGGGTTGCAATGTGGGCTGTGTTGTATCTTACCTGGGGTGGCGTGGTGGGGTTCCGAATTGGTGTCATCATGTGGGTGCTGAGAGGGTAGGCACTGTCCCCTGGGGAGGTGGTGATGGGTATCATTAGTGGGGTTGTGACATTACTCAGTATCTGACATGCATGCATGCGCAGTGGCTTTTATACTCACCGAGCAGCCATGTATCGCCATGCCGCCCAGCTTCTATGTCCCGGTTTAGGGTAGACATTCTGTAGATGAAACTGTCGTGGGTGGAGCCTGGATAGTTGGCGTATACTGAGGTGATGATTCCCTTGGCATCACATACTACCTGGGCGTTGATGGAATGCCAGTGCTTGCGGTTTCTATAGATGTGCTCAGTTGCCCTGGGGGGACGTAGAGCCACATGGGTGCAATCAATGGCACCTAGCACTTTGGGGACATGTGCCACCCTGTAGAAATCCTGGGCAACAGCCTGCCTTTCTGCAGGTGTTCTGGGCAGGTATATGTGCCTACGGACTGATGGGCGTGCAGTGATGATGGCCAAGACCTGGTGTAGGCAGCGTGACTGCGTGGCCTGTGACACCCCCCCCCACTATGGCACTTGTCTGCTGAAATGATCCAGTGGCCAGGAAGTGCAGTACATTGAGTACCTTCTCCACAGGGCTGAGTGCTTGGGAGCACAGGGTGGTTGATGTGAGGTCATCCTCCCACTCACTGACCAGGTCGAGTATTATGTGAGGTGGAAACCTGTACCTCCCATACACATGGTCATCAGGCATCCCAAAAAGGCTGGTTCTGGGTGTAAAAATTCTGGCCCGGACTATCCTCCTCCTCCTCCTGCGATATCCCACGACCACTGCTGCTAGGAACGGTATGTTCATCCTAGCGTCTGAGCTTGTTTGTTGTTTGCATGCACTTTTATGCTGTGCGGGTGGACGTGCGCCTACTTCCTGCTGGCGTACGTGTTTCCGGATTGGCCACGTTCGATTCCATGAATACGTGTTGTAGGCGAGGTGTAAAACTTCCCACGCAGCCCTGGAATACCCGCACCCAGCCCAATCGCGTGTGGAACTTCTCACGCACCCCTGAAATATACGTACCCCGCTCCCCCAGGCCCGATCGCGTGTAAAACCACCCGCGAGCCCCTGAAATACACGTACCCCGCTCCTCCAGGCCCGATCGCGTGTGGAACTTCTCACGCACCCCTGAAATACACGCGCCCAGGCCATTTGCGTGTGGAACTTCTCGCGCACCCCTGAAATACACGCGCCCAGGCCATTCGCGTGTGGAACTTCTTGCGCACCCCTGAACTACACGCGCCCAGGCCAATCGCGTGTGGAACTTCTCGCGCACCTCTGAACTACATGCTCCCATGCCAATCGCATGTGGAACTTCTCGCGCACCCCTGAAATACACGCACACGCTCCCCCAGGCCCGATCGCGTGTGGAACTTATCGCGCACCTCTGAAATACACGCGCCCAGGCCAATCGCTTGTGGAACTTCTCGCGCACCTCTGAATTACACGCGCTAAGGCCATTCGCGTGTGGAACTTCTCGCGCACCCCTGAACTACACTCGCCCAGGCCAATTGCGTGTGGAACTTCTCGCACACCCCTGAAATACACGCACACGCTTCCCCAGGCCGGATCGCGTGTGGAACTTCTCGCGCACCCCTGAAATACACGCCACGCTCCCCCAGGCCGGATCGCGTGTGGAACTTCTCGCGCACCTCTGAAATACACGCGCCCAGGCCAATCGCGTGTGGAACTTCTCGCGCACCTCTGAATTACACGCGCCCAGGCCATTCGCGTGTGGAACTTCTCGCGCACCCCTGAACTTCAGGCGCCCAGGCCAATCGCGTGTGGAACTTCTCGCGCACCCCTGAAATACACGCACACGCTCCCCCAGGCCCGATCACGTGTGGAACTTCTTGCACACCCCTGTAATACATGCACACGCTCCCCCAGGCCCGATTGCGTGTGGAACTTCTCGTGCACGCGTGTTCCCGAAACCCGTAATACGCGTTCCCCGCTTTGCGTTTGCTGTTTGCCAGTCCGGTAAACTGGTACAGGGTTGGCACAGCCCTTTGCGATTGTTTTGCGATCTTGATGGCTTTTCCTTGCGCAAGGGCGTTCTTGGGGGCGTAACTGGCGCTGCTGCAGGGTCGCTGCGCCACTCTGCGCCACGTCTGCTTTTGGAGGCGAGAATCGATGAATACGCTGTGCGCGGAAATTGATTTTATCGCACGCGGCTGGCGCAGACATTCGCACGGGCACGCTGTGCGCTAGCCGCGTGCGACACTTTTGTGAGGAATTCCATGAATCGGCCTGTAAGGCGGGAACTTTAGTTTACAGAAGTGCGCAGTGCAGAATTCATAAATGGTCAGCCTGCTTCCTCGGTTCTGTCTTCTTAAGCAGCGGGCAGGCTAATAAGTGACTCAGTCACTGATGTCAAATTGGTACCTGCCTGTAACATATTCCCCAAACACTAGTCTCGGTTGCCATGGAAACGTAACTGCAAAACTGATCTGATCACTAGAAAAGGTGTCCCTTAAAACCAACACGAGGCTTTGATAATATTGCTTCTGAAGAACCAAATACCGAACACCAAGGAGTTTAAGTGACTTTGCCACCTAAGCTATAGCAAACACTGGAAAAGTCAAAAGGTCTGGCTGTACCTGCAAGTGAGGGTGTTTCCTTGTGGATTGTGTGTTGGTATATGGCTTCATGGATGGGTTGGAAGGTGCATGGGTTGTGAGTTTGGATTGGATAGAGGGAAGAGATGAGGTGTGGAAAAATGCATGCAGGCCCGTTTCTTGGCCCGGGCGAAGTGGGCGACTGCCCGGGACGCAATTGGCCACCTTGGTTATGGCTCGAATTGCCCTCGGGGCGCATTTACCTTTGGGCGGGCACCGTTGGCTAGGGCTGTGAGCGATTGCTCGAGTAGAGTAGAGGCAGCAAGTGCTGTCTCTGCCTCTGATGTGCTCTCGTTACGTGTTTGCCCACCGGGCCATCGTACTCGCAGCTTTCGCGCCACTGATTGGGGGCATAGAAGGGTGCCTGGTGCAGTGTTGCCATGTGCGCTGTGGTCGCTTGTCGCAGGTTTTGTCCACTTATAGTGTTAATTGGCCTCTTTTGTTGTGCTTGTTTCCTCATAAGCACAACAATAAAAACAGTTGCCCTGCAGCCAAGATGAGCCCCCCATCAGAATGCTGCACACAAAACTACTAATGATGGGCCATTAGGCACTGAATGCTTTTGTGCCTGCATTCTGATGGGCGGGGAGGTGGACTGGGGTGTGGGTAGTGGGCGTGCATTGTAGGCAGCTTTGCCTCTTTTTAAAAAAATTTTCATTAAAAGATGTGCATTTTAGTTAAAAAAAATAAACTTTTTACACATTGCATACAAATGATTTTTTCTGTTCAGTTTACAACATAAAATTCAATCAAATTTACAAAACAAACAATTACACAATGCAGGTGTGCGTGTGTCCGAGGATTGGAGGGATGACTGAAGAGTCCTGGGGAATGCTGAGAGATGGGTCGTTGTGCGCAGCAGCTGAAGTCTCATAGTTGGGGGCAGTGCTTTAAGTGGGCCTGTCTCCAAAAAATGACCATGACTGTCACCATGACCACGGCCGCAACCTCGACAGGACATTTGTCCGCCGCCATAATGAAGGTGTAGGGCGGAGCAGCCTTGACTAAAAAAAGCACCAGCGCAACGCTGTGGCTGGCACTTCTGCAGGAAAAGAAAACTGGAACTTCCTCTGGGGACCCCATGCAAGCGGGTCACCAGAGGAAGTTACAGTCCTCAGCCACAACCCAGGTTATTTATTTATTTATGCAATGTTTGTCAGATACCTGTATCCGACAAACACTGCATAAATAAATAAATATACAGGTATCCATAAATACCCTTATTAACATTGAAACTATCCCACACGATGCAGCCACCAAACTGCTTTCAGAGGGGAGCTGCAGGAGCTGTGCCGGTTGTGGTTCAAGTAAAACAAACATTATTTATGGTGAACAAAAATCAGCAGCTTTTAAGAATGAGGTTGCAGGACAATCCCGCGTTTTAAACTAGGATTTGCCCACAGATAATCTGCTCTTTCACCATTAGCTAGTGTCATTGCTCTTCTTAATTATACTGGCACAGATCTCCTCTGCAAGAGCTCAGAACGCAGTGCAGACTAACATTGCTGTTGCAAGTTTAGGTGCACAGATTCCTGGTACGGTTTGCTCCCGTGTACATGTGCTGCCAATCATCTGAGCATTTGTGGTCAATAATATTAATGACACTTTAGCTGTTGGTATATGGCTTCATGGATGGGTTGGAAGGTGCATGGGTTGTGAGTTTGGATTGGATAGAGGGAAGAGATGAGGTGTGGAAAAATGCATGCAGGCCCGTTTCTTGGCCCGGGCGAAGCGGGCGACTGCCCGGGACGCAATTGGCCACCTTGGTGATGGCTCGAATTGCCCTCGGGGCGCATTTACCTTTGGGCGGGCACCGTTGGCTAGGGCTGTGAGCGATTGCTCGAGTAGAGTAGAGGCAGCAAGTGCTGTCTCTGCCTCTGATGTGCTCTCGTTACGTGTTTGCCCACCGGGCCATCGTACTCGCAGCTTTCGCGCCACTGATTGGGGGCATAGAAGGGTGCCTGGTGCAGTATTGCCATGTCCGCTGTGGTCGCTTGTCGCAGGTTTTGTCCACTTATAGTGTTAATTGGCCGCTTTTGTTGTGCTTGTTTCCTCATAAGCACAACAATAAAAACAGTTGCCCTGCAGCCAAGATGAGCCCCCCATAAGAATGGTGCGCACAAAACTACTAATGATGGGCCATTAGGCACTGAATGCTTTTGTGCCTGCATTCTGATGGGCGGGGAGGTGGACTGGGGTGTGGGTAGTGGGCGTGCATTGTAGGCAGCTTTGCCTCTTTTTTAAATTTTTTTCATTAAAAGATGTGCATTTTAGTTTAAAAAAATAAACTTTTTACACATTGCATACAAATTAATTTTTCTGTTCAGTTTACAACATAAAATTCAATCAAATTTACAAAACAAACAATTACACAATGCAGGTGTGCGTGTGTCCGAGGATTGGAGGGATGACTGAAGAGTCCTGGGGAATGCTGAGAGATGGGTCGTTGTGCGCAGCAGCTGAAGTCTCATAGTTGGGGGCAGTGCTTTAAGTGGGCCTGTCTCCAAAAAATGACCATGACTGTCACCATGACCACGGCCGCAACCTCGACAGGACATTTGTCCGCCGCCATAATGAAGGTGTAGGGCGGAGCAGCCTTGACTAAAAAAAGCACCAGCGCAACGCTGTGGCTGGCACTTCTGCAGGAAAAGAAAACTGGAACTTCCTCTGGGGACCCCATGCAAGCAGGTCACCAGAGGAAGTTACAGTCCTCAGCCACAACCCAGGTTATTTATTTATTTATGCAATGTTTGTCAGATACCTGTATCCGACAAACACTGCATAAATAAATAAATATACAGGTATCCATAAATACCCTTATTAACATTGAAACTATCCCACACGATGCAGCCACCGAACTGCTTTCAGAGGGGAGCTGCAGGAGCTGTGCCGGTTGTGGTTCAAGTAAAACAAACATTATTTATGGTGAACAAAAATCAGCAGCTTTTAAGAATGAGGTTGCAGGACAATCCCGCGGTTTAAACTAGGATTTGGCCACAGATAATCTGCTCTTTCACCATTAGCTAGTGTCATTGCTCTTCTTAATTATTCTGGCACAGTTCTCCTCTGCAAGAGCTCAGAACGCAGTGCAGACTAACATTGCTGTTGCTAGTTTAGGTGCACAGATTCCTGGTACGGTTTGCTCCCGTGTACATGTGCTGCCAATCATCTGAGCATTTGTGGTCAATAATATTAATGACACTTTACTTTTCAGGCAATGTTAGTATACGTTGTGATCATTTGAAAACGCGGTGTATTTGGACATACATATGTACATCTATGCATGTGCAAACAGCATTTGCACTTTCACAAATGTTTTCTTATATCGCTGTTGTGGTTCTTTTCCATGCAAAATAAACGCTCAACCGAACATATCATATAGAAATTGAAATATAGGAAGCCGATTTTCAACATCATTAGAGCCAAAAGACCATGTACTCGGCCTTGATATAAGTCACAGGTCTCTATGCTGATAGTTTGAAGCACTGTACATCTACCCTCTTTACTACATGGTGTCCTGCACCTTTTGAAACATATCAGAGCCTCCTGTCGAAATCAAAGCCTACATAGTGGGCTACATACCTACATAGTGAAGTAACTCATCAAGCTGGCCCACATTGGGCAAAACAGTGTGCAGCACATTCATCGTACAAAACCCCTTGGTTGGTTAGGAGTTACTTAACCGCAGGGTGTAGTTTGGGAGCGGAGCGTGCGCCGGGGAGTGATGCAATTTAGTGTTTCGCCCTGGGCACCAAATGGATTAGAAACTGCCCTGGATGCATGTGTGGGTGTGCACATGCATTGGCGCAAGTTGCTTTGGAATATTTTATGATATAGCACTGTCCGATGCGCACACAGTAGCCCACCAAACAAATGTCCCTGTGCAATGAATGACCAAAAGCAAAAGGCCCATGGTACAGACCTAGGTCATGAGTGACGTTTGGCTTCCTTACCATACACCCACTTGAACGCCTGTAGCAGTCCATTTAAATAAGCACAAACGCTGGGCTAACTTCTACCTGGCCTACTTCGAGAGGCACCGGGAATCCCAATGCCTGAATTAGGTTAGCAGCCCAGATACGCACTGGAACTTGCATGCCAGGTGGTGGTGTGGATTTGCCTTCACTGAGCCAATCAGAACTGCTGAATCTCTCTGGGAGATTTGGCAGGCCAATCAGAGCCCTACAGTCTGTGAGGAGGCTTGAGGGTCCTTTGAGCCAGTTCTCTTACTTTCCTTTTGTTTGGATGAAGGACTTGGAATACACCGGGCAGACTCACAACTTTGCTGGGTGTCCGTGAAGCCAAAATGGCACTAGCACATCAAAATAAATATGATCACCATCGTAGTGTTTGTTCACAAAATGTACTGATTGGTTAAATCATGATACAACTTATTTGTTGTGTTTACTCCATATGTATTTCAAAAATCAACATTGAAATCATACAATATTCCACAGCACCCTAATGCTAATGGCCCTTGCCAACATGTATTTCACCCCTTACAGACTTCCTCTGGGCAAACAGGCATTCCCAATGATTACTCAGTTTACTAGGTTTTTCCACCTAGGAAAATATTTTCTAGAGAAGCGTGTTGTAAAAGCTTCCATTTGGTTTACTCTTGTGCCTGCAAATTACCATGTCCTCAACCGGAAGCTGTATTGTTCTTAACCGCCAAATTGAACTCAACTTCTACTGTCTGAATCAGTGTTGTAGGTTCTGAAATGATATTCTGAGATGGAATCAGCTAGTGCATTACTAGTGGTGAATAAATCAGGAAGTAATTCTACTTCCACCGGATTTTATGTTATTTTCAAAGCACAGATTACTTGATGCCCGAAGCTAGATTTTGATCGGGGTACTGTATCGATGTCTAAAGCTCATGAAGGTGCTGCCGTGTGCTGGCGCCTTGCAGTCTGCGGGCACTGGTTGAGGTGCCTCCCCGTGATAGCGAATGATGGATCTGGGCGTGATATGGGGGGGATCCCCTGTCATATCATATCGCATCACCACTCCTTATACCCTGCCTCAGGAGAGGGTGCAGTCAAATAAAGCCCCTTAAACACATTGGCCCTTTAAGAGGGCCGCCAGGAAACAAATGATACTATGCCCTTCCCATTCCCAAATGGAGCAGTCTCCTTTAGCCCTAATGCAGGGAAACTACTAAAACTTGGCCTCATTTCGGGTCTGGCGGTACCATGCCGGTGATAATGGCGGATTGGCGCCAGACCCAAAAAAAATTAACGGTGCCTGACTTCCCGGTAACACTGGGGTATTACAACCCCGGCGGCCAGGAAGTCAGACGCCGGTAATTCTGTTAATCCCCATTCCCAGGGATGGGAAGAATGGGGAACATGGAGGCACCGGCACCGTTGATAACTGTGTTGCAGACCGTGCCTCCGTTATTGTCTGCTTACCGTGGCCGCTGTGCCCGGCAGGGTCAGACGTGCCAGGCACAGCAACCCTGGCAGGCAGACCTGTAGTTTGCCAGTCTGGTAACAACGGTGCCGGTAGGCTTACTGGCACCGTTGTAACCAGACCGGCACACTTAAGAGAGCTGAACTCTGCAAGGGAAAGAGAGCATTTAGTGAGGGGGTGAGATCCCCTCAATAGGAAAAATAAACACTGGGTTAGGTACCATAGAAACGCAACCAGACATCAGAATATTTTATATTTCTCTGTCATGCTCACCCACTGAGGTTGCACGATTTTCTCGTGGCGCTCACCCACTGTTGCCGCGCGAACATCAAAGGCACTCACGTGTTCTATGACACTTGCACAGCCTTGCTACCATTCCCAGTAGCAGCGAATCCTCTTCCCGGAACTGTGAACTTGAACAGCACAAGCAGGGAAGTGGCACCAAATTCGAAAATGCTTTTTTTGATTGCACCTTTGTGCCAAACATCTGGGGGCACAATCGGAACCCGAATTCATCAAGGGGCATGACATGAAAACTAAACCAGTAGGATAGCCTTTGAAAGGGTTGCCCCAAACGCAATGACCCACAGCACACAAAGGTAAAGCAATTAAGGTTTACCAATCACAGCACCTCATTCATTCACTGGGCCTCATTACAAGAATGGTGGTAGGCATGTTGCTATTTGCGGCATGGCTACCCCCATTCTGGGTACCGGGTCCGGGTTCCCTGAATGGGGAAATACCGGGCCATTCCGACCTTGGAGGGCCCGGTATTTCCCCATTCAGGGAACCCAGACCCGGTACATCCCCATTCGAGCCCCTATAGGGCTCAATGGGAATGGGGAGCATGCGAACAACGGGCCCGTTAATGACGGGCCCGTTGCTAGCATGCTGGGCCGCTCGAGGGACCCGCTAAGGACGCCTGGTTTTATCAGGTGTCCTTACCGGGTCCCGTGAGCGGACCTCGTAATGAGGTGGGAGGGGTTTAACGGGGCCGGCAGCTCTACCGGCCCTGTTAAACTCCTACTGCCTGGGTCATAATGAGGCCCACTGTCACAGGCGCCTACCCACAGGCAAAGCCCAATCCCATGGGAGGGGACAAAGGGATACTTGAACTGAAGGAGCAAGTCAGAGAGTGGGGGTGTTTGGAGTAGGAGCCACTGGCAGGAGAATGGAGAAGAGTGAAGTAGGAGTTTGAAGGAGCTTTGGGCAGATGGCGTGTGGTGAAGTTATCTGGTTGAGGTTCAGCTGAAAGGGCAGGAGGTTGGTCGGGAACAGGAAGTTAGTGCAAGGAAGAAGCAGGTGGTTTGGAGACTTTGGGAGGAGGTTAGAGAACATTGGGAGTCTAACAAGGACCTAGCAAGTAAGATCATGAAGGAACGAGTGGGCAGCCTTCGCCAAAGGCAGGTGGTAGGAGTGAGGAGCTGATCTTAATGGGTAATGTCCATGGTCGAAGGACAAACATTGTTGTTGCATGGCATTAAGGAGGAGCGGGACCAGATCACGATTAGAGAGGTGGTGAAATGGGAGGTCAGGGCCCTGGCAGTGGGAGGTAAAACAACTCTCACTCTGGGGGTACAAGCCGGATTAGATGTGTCTTAGCCGGGCTGGGAAAGTCGACTACTTCCTATAACACTTGTCAATGTCTGAAAGGTCTGCAGGATGCATCAGAGCTGATTGTTTCCCACTGACCTCCTAAACCAAGCAGGAAGAGACAAAGGATGAATGCTTTCTGGCTACAAGTGGGAGGGAAGACCCTGAACCTTTTGAACTTTTAATAGCCTGCCCAGGCCATGTTGGAACATTCTGGAAAGAAATTCTACCACCCCTACATATCTACGTGATACAGGAGAGACCCTTTCTGTGTTTCATAAAATCCATGTGGACTCAGATCTGTGTTCATCCTCTCTGTGGACCCCACTTGGCTACATGGTAGATGGGGTCAGAAGTATGATATACAAAGACTGTCTCAGAAGCCTACCCAAGGACTCTACTCACTGCTGTCTATGTGGTCAGAACCAAAAAGATGGCACAAGTGCCCACAAAGGCCACCAGGACTCGTCTCGGGCGGGCACCTATAGCGTAGACCAAATGGCCATCTTGCGCAGGGGGAAATCACAAGTTTCCGTGGGCCTGAGAGTGGGGTTACCTGGTGGAATCTATCTAAGAAAAGCTCCCAAATCGATCTGGCATATCAGCAAGGTTTGGTATTGATGGTGGTGCTGGACTGGTCAATAGGGAACGCTAAGGGAGGTGAATGCACTTCTGTTAAACCATGGCCCTGAGAATTTCAGGATTCCGGCGGGGTGACCCTTAGCCCAAATGATTTGAGAGGTGTACCTTCACCCTCATCCTGAAGACATTAAGGAGCTAGAAGTGACAGAATGGGGTGGAGCAGGGTTTGAGTCCTCATAGCTAAACCAGAGCCTTCCAAGAGACAGTCAGAGTGCAACTCGAGGGCCAGAACACATCAGTGAGACCTGAGGTGAGAAGACCTCCCAGGGGCAGGCGGGGCAGCGGAAACAGCACAGCATGTCACAGGTTAGTTTGCCATGTACTTGCTTCCTGTTTTAGCAAATGTCAAATTGACGAGGTGGAGTCATATGTTAATATAAGTTTGACTTAATAAACAAACTAGTTTCATATATTATTTCTTGTGGATGGTATTAATTGTGTCTAGAGGTTATTCTTATGCTAAATATCATCATGTACCAAGAATGTGTCACCACGGCCTGGTATTCACGCATTCCTTAGGCGGTGTTCCTTGCCTGTGCCCTTACACACATGATAAACCTGCTGTGTAAAATAGCTCACATCGTCTAATACTAATGGCTGCATTTGGTCCATGCTAGCATGGTCATGGCCAATGTCTCTGAAAGCTCTAGATGATATAACGCTTCAAATCATGCTCTTCCATCTCTGAGAAACCTCCAGCGGAGTCCTCCACTCGCTTGCGCCTCAATGATTCCTTTTCTCAGGGCAGCTGAAATAGCCATCACCGAACTTCGCAAGTCAGAGCAGTGCCAGGATATCTCCCTCCAGTGCAGGGCCGCCCATAAGGGGGTTTCCTGATAGGGCCCCCTCTCTTGACTGTGGCCCACTTCCTTCAGTCTCTCTTGTGGCATGCATGGCATGACCGCGCCGTGCTTACACATTGGGAGTGAGTGTCAGCCCCTACAATCGACCATTTTCAAGATACTCTGTGTATCCAAACCCCTGTGGGGTATGAGGTATCATGCCAACAGGACAAACGCAATTACTGCAAGGCCCAAAATACCGAATTCCGAGAGGCCCATGGGGGGGTTAAGCGAATACAAAAAGTAGTGGGCTGTGGTGGGGCTGCAGGGGTCTCCCTTCGCATTTATATGTGGTGAAATGGGGTAGGAGAAAAAAACAATCGGTGTTTTGGGTTTCGACATTTTATTTTCGAAATGATCACATAGAGCCGAGTATGAAACGTTCTATTGGTCAGTCACTTTGTGTAAGCTGTAGAGCAATGTAGAAAGCGCAGAGTATCCACAGAGGAGAGTCCCCTGGTGCCGGGGCACACCAGGAAATATCCCGACATGATGACTTTTCCTTCCTCCCTCAAAGGAACTCGATGATGAAATCTCCCTGACGCCATCTGCCTCTACTACGCTGAAACTACGCTGAAACCTACCTCTACCTTCCATGCCTCTCAAAATGGTAGCACTGCAATCCCCTCTACACCGGCGCCCAGCAAATGTCACCCGAATAACCCCGCGAGTTCAACATTTCACAGGCCCAGATTATCCCTGGATGAAGAAATTCAGAACCCATTAATTCACCTTGGACGACTTTCCAATGGCTCCCAATTCGAGAAATCCCTTGTTGAGGGGTTTTGTGAGTCCTACCCCGAGTCTATGTGTGTATTTGCACACAGGACTTTCTATCAGGTATATCCCAAACCTTACTGGGAACCGTGACAGGGTAGCTTCCTACTTAGGAAGAGAGAAGCCTGGGAGAAGATACAGTTAGTCACATGCGAAATATTCATCACACTATACACTGAAAATACAGATTCTTTTTTATAAAGTCAGTTAATGAAAAAACCCACATTAAGGTAAGTATTTTAAATTAGCTTTAGCATAGTTCAAAAAAAGAGAAGTCATCCAAAAAGGACCCTGCTCACACCTAAAACCAGTAAAAAAAGGGCTCCATGGGTTAATATCCCTGCAAACATATCGCCGTACAAGAATGGTAGCGTTTTTTTCGCGGAGATATTAACCCATGGAAACTGCGTGGGACACCCCCGAAATTCCCATGTTTTTGTAAAGTGAGTGTGGGACACCCCTGCATCCCCCGCTCCCATTTATCCCATACATTATCCCCATAAATAATATTGCCTATGCCGTTTCCCAGCGACCATATTATGGCAATATTATTTTTGGGGATAATATTACCTGATACCAGAAAAAAGACTGTTGCACATGAATACATTCCTATTCACTGGGGAAACACAGGCCTGGCAGTGATTCCACAAGCAATAGGCTCCATAGAGCAGAGGAATGCATCAAAAATACACAGAAACCCTCTGAAAATGCACCACACGAGAAACAAACATGCACTGGAGTTTTGACAGGTTTTTGGTACTTTTAGGGTCTTCAAGAAGTTCAGGAAAGGTTGTCCATAGGGTTTAGTGGAACATGACCAATAGTTCCCTCGTGGTTATGGGGAAAAGTTAAGCAGCTCTTACACATCAGTCAAAGGCAGGAAAACAACAGCAACCACTTCTTGGGGACCATTCAGAGGTCAAGCAGGCACAATTTTTATTTTTTTACAAATGGCTATTTATAAGGAGCTTAATACCCAGAGGTTTCTCAGCTGGACCCGGCAATCGAACCTGTGTTGTTCCGTGCACTCTTGCTTCCAAGGCAAGTGCGTTGCCCCTGCGCTATCCTCCCGAGACTTAGGTAAGCAAAAGCCTGCTGAGGGATCAGATACATCTTTGGGGGAGAGCTAAAGGGCCCGTTCTCTGGGAAACCCCGCCTGGGGAGGGGCTCCCATCTGGCTGTCGGATTGGAAAGAAGTTACGTAGATTGTTTTAAAAACATAGATAACTCTTTTCTTGTTGTGCTGCTGAGAACCTGAGCTTGATGCCAGGCTGTTGCTGATAGTTAAGGCCCAGTCTGATCAATGTGTCCTGTGATGCATTCTGCGCTCTGTGTGGTACATACAGCATGTGCAGTCACCACACGGCAACTTGTGAAGTCTCTCACCTTTCGTTGAAGGAAGATATTAATAACAGGCAATAACCAAAGTTGGAATAAATATTGGTACATGTGATGCCACAATGGTTCAGAAGAAAGCTCAGTATCATAAGCACTTGTAGAGCTTTGTGCTCGTATGCCAGATCACACCGCCAGATCCTGGCAAGGCAGACTCAGAGCTCGTATGCCAGATCACACCGCCAGATCCTGGCAGGGCAGACTCGGTGCTCGTATGCCAGATCACACCGCCAGATCCGGGCAGGGCAGACTCGGTGCTCGTATGCCAGATCACACCGCCAGATCCTGGCAGGGCAGACTCGGTGCTCGTATGCCAGATCACACCGCCAGATCCGGGCAGGGCAGACTCGGTGCTCGTATGCCAGATCGCACCGCCGGATCCGGGCAAGGCAGACTCAGTGCTCGTATGCCAGATGACACCACCAGATCCTGGCAGGGCAGACTCTGTGCTCGTATGCCAGATCACACCATCAGATCCTGGCAGGGCAGACTCGGTGCTCGTATGCCAGATCACACCGCCAGATCCGGTGCTCGTATGCCAGATCACACCGCCAGATCCGGGCAAAGCAGACTCAGTGCTCGTATGCCAGATCACACCACCAGATCCGGGCCAGGCAGACTCTGTGCTCGTATGCCAGATCACACCGCCAGATCCGGGCAAGGCAGACTCAGTGCTCATATGCCAGATCACACCACCAGATCCGGGCAAAGCAGACTCAGTGCTCGTATGCCAGATCACACCACCAGATCCGGGCCAGGCAGACTCTGTGCTCGTATACCAGATCACACCACCAGATCCTGGCAAGGCAGACTCAGTGCTCGTATGCCAGATCACACCACCAGATCCTGGCAAGGCAGACTCAGTGCTCGTATTTGGCAAGGCAGACTCAGTGCTCGTATGCCAGATCACACCGCCAGATCCGGGCAAGGCAGACTCAGAGCTCGTATGCCAGATCACACCGCCAGATCCGGCCAAAGCAGACTCAGTGCTCGTATGCCAGATCACACCGCCAGATCCGGGCAAGGCAGACTCAGTGCTCGTATGCCAGATCACACCACCAGATCCGGGCAGGGCAGACTCGGTGCTCGTATGCCAGATCGCACCGCCGGATCCGGGCAAGGCAGACTCAGTGCTCGTATGCCAGATCGCACCGCCAGATCCGGGCAAGGCAGACTCAGTGCTCGTATGCCAGATGACACCACCAGATCCTGGCAGGGCAGATTCTGTGCTTGTATGCCAGATCACACCATCAGATCCTGGCAGGGCAGACTCGGTGCTCGTATGCCAGATCACACCGCCAGATCTGGGCAAGGCAGACTCAGTGCTCGTATGCCAGATCACACCACCAGATCCGGGCAAAGCAGACTCAGTGTTCGTATGCCAGATCACACCACCAGATCCGGGCCAGGCAGACTCTGTGCTTGTATGCCAGATCACACCGCCAGATCCGGGCAAGGCAGACTCAGTGCTCGTATGCCAGATCACACCACCAGATCCTGGCAAGGCAGACTCAGTGCTCGTATTTGGCAAGGCAGACTCAGTGCTCGTATGCCAGATCACACCGCCAGATCCGGGCAAGGCAGACTCAGAGCTCGTATGCCAGATCACACCGCCAGATCCGGCAAAGCAGACTCAGTGCTCGTATGCCAGATCACACCGCCAGATCCGGGCAAGGCAGACTCAGTGCTCGTATGCCAGATCACACCGCCAGATCCTGGCACAGCAGACTCTGTGCTCGTATGCCAGATCACACTGCCAGATCCTGGCACAGCAGACTCTGTGCTCATATGCCAGATCACACCACCAGATCCGGGCAAGGCAGACTCAGTGCTCGTATGCCAGATCACACCACCAGATCCTGGCAAAGCAGGCTCAGTCTTTCCTCTATGAGTGTGATTTTGTGATATATTTGAGCATATCAACATTGGCTAAAGTAACACCTGCTGTGCTAGACATCCCTCCGCGAACACGCTATATATAAAAACGAACAAAGCATTAGTATTGCAAAGGTCTAGTGCTCGCCCCTTAATGTGCAGCCGCCCGCAATGAAGAGCATAAAGCATTAGTCAGGAAGTTCATTAAGTTCCCAAATGTGAGCCTGTGGAAGCCAAGGGCAGCGGCTCACATTCCAGCTTTGCCCCATCAGGATATTGTGATCCTGGGCAATCATCGTATCTCACGCTGTGCTACTTTGCTGTGTGATATGAAAAGGTACGCCTTCTCACTTTCTACTCTGTTGGCATTGCTTAGTCCATTGCCTGGTCTTTCTTTTCACTTTGGCTTATTTTCAGGTCTGCTTATGTTACACAAACAACAGTGTGTTTTTTGTACACTCATTGCCATCATTAATAATAATCTGCAGGTCTGACCAATCAATGACTACACGCAGGTTCCGGGACCTTATGACATGGTTTGTTTTTGTTAGATGAGTTTAAAGATTTAAAATAGAGTAGCAAAACCCATATCCCAAAAACCTACTTACTATCCCATCAGTTGGTGTACTGGTACTTGCGGAAATACATTTGTGATGGAGAAACTAAAGCTACAACCATGCTCCTTTTGCATGACGTGTTTCTATAAGAAACTATTGTCACGTTAGTTTATTACGTGATTTGTGTACTTTCCAAATTAGGTCTGGAAGACAGGCATTAAAATCAAACATTCACAAATAATTGCACCCTGCTGTTAGACAAGAATTGGGAAACATGTGGCCAAGTGTGAACATTACAGATTGGGTCCTGTCAGCATATCGTGGAAAATTCAATGTTTTAGTCATTAGGAAACTCTGTATTGTGAATAAAAAAAAATACAAGATGAAATGCATCTGCCCTGCTAACATAATAACCCACAAGTAAGTAACGAGCTAAGTTTGGGGTGAGGGAGAATTCATGGCTGTAAAAGATGCAGAGTAAAGTAAAAAGCAGAGTGTTACAATGCTAAAATGGGAGCCTAGGAACGATTTAATCACAGTAAAGGTTACATTACAAACACATAATAAGGGCATTGTAGAACGTGCAGTTCAGGAATGAAAGTGCCTAAGGCAGGTGTTTGCAGAACAGAAGAATTTCCTCGACTGAGCGAAGGAGCAGGAAGTATGTAAACATTGCAACAGAAAGGAAGTTTGTATCTGAGTGACCAAGGCCATTGTGCGAGAGTGGAGTGAGCAAACAAACAAGATGATATCAGATGGCGGTGCCTGGAAGCTGAAGTGTCCGGATACAATGGGGCAATAAATGAGTAACTGTTAAGTGGCAACAAAACATATAGTTATTATTTACAGATTGAAGTGCATATATATATATATGATAGATAGGAGGGAGCAGTGTCAACCGGCCGCCACGGCTCGCTGCTGTCATTGCTTAACTCGCATTCCAAAATCCACTTGATGTAACTGGATTCCACAGCTCGCACCGGGTTATAATGTCACCAAACAAGACAGTAAAACAACTCGATGTAAAAAAACAAATTGACAAATCACACATAGTCCGCCATACGTCTTGGTTTACGATAAGTTCTTCCCCACCAAGACTTGCAATTCATATCTCTGATAGAAGTTGACAAGGAGATCACTTCATGTTTGTTTGAACAGTCTTTCTTTGCACTATCCACTTTAGATACTTTTCTTGGACTACTTACCCTCTCATCAGTCTTACTCAGACATCCACCAACATCCTCACCCTTACTGACATTCAAATTTTATGTCTCATTGCAGATCAATACTCTCTCAACATCCCAAATCCTACTATCCTCTGTTCTGACAGCATGTTTAAATGCCTCTACAACTCTGATAGGTGTAGACCATTTGCACATGCATTCTCTGAGGGCAGGAGGAAGATTAACTTTAACCATTTTCCCCACTACAGTATCTTTGTCAAACTTGTTCATGGGCCTTTTCTCATCATAAACAGATTTGTTTTTCAATTGGGTATTTCTGATCTTACTACATGCAGCCCCAAAATCTTTCTCCACTCCATTATCTTTGTTATCCAACCACAGCGGTGCCAGTTTGGTGGTTGAATTCCTCCCTCTGCTCAGCTCAAAAGGAGAAAGACCAGTGGTGGAATGCGGTGTGAATCGATGCACCACTATTCTCTCCTTAACAGCTTCCTCCCAATTTATCCCATTGGACCATGCCAACCTAATAGTCTGCTTCAACACCCTGTTAAAGCTTTCTACTGTTCCATTGGTCTGTGGGTGGTAAATTGCACTCTTTTTGTGTATAATAGAGTACTTATTGCAAAAATCCACCATCTCTTTAGATCTGAATTGGGTACCGTTGTCAGTCATGATACTCCCTGGATACCCCTCTCTCTCACAAATATCGGATTAAAATTCAACCACATTTTGTCCTGTGATACTTGGTGCAATTAACACTTCAACTCATCTGGTAAGGAGGTCAATTACCACAAGACAACATTTTTGTACTCCATTATAATACACAGGGCCTAACACATCCATGCCAAGATCTTTCCATACTTTACTCGGAATTTCAGTGACAACCATGGGTTGTTTCACACCCACACAACTCTTTTCACCATTACTGCAAAGGATAACATTTCTGATGTAAGGTTCTATTTGCAGATCACACCCAGGCCACCAGAAATCATTCCTTATCCTCTGTTTAGTTTTTACTATTCCCTGGTGCACATGCACCCATGGCCAAGTTCAATCACTCTTCGGCGTAACCCTGAAGGTGGAATAGTTTTGTCTCCTCTCATGATGATTCCATTGTGTACATGTAATTCATCAGCAACAAACCAATAGTCCATAAGGCCTGCTTCTACAAACATCGCTTTACTCCATGAACCTTGCTGTTGATAAGTTCCTTAAGACGTTATTATACTTTGTCATCCTTTTCAGCTTTAGCCCATTCCATCCTTGAAATGGATGCTGCCTCTATGTTCAAAACATTTTCCATGTTATCATCTTCATCCACAATTTCAGATATATTAGTAAGTCGAGATAAACAGTCAGCAGTGATGTTCTTAGCTCCAGGTACATAGCGTACAGTGCAATTATATTCCTGAAGAAGCATCACCCATCTCCTGATGCGATTAGATACTTTTTCCAATCCTTTGGACATGATGACATGGACCAAAGGCTTGTGATCTGTGCAGAACTCCACTTCACCACCCCAGATGAAGCTCCTGAACTTTTCCGCCGCCCATTTTATTGCCAATGCCTCCTTTTCAATGGCCGCATACGATCTTTCAGGCCCCTTGAGTAGTCTTGACGCAAATGCAATTAATACTTCTCACCCCCTATGTTCTTGAGTGATGACAGCTCCAAGACTAATATTACTAGCATCAGTGGTAATGATGATTTTCTTATCACTACTGAAATTTTTCAATGCCGGGGCTTTGTCCATTGCAGTCTTTATAAATTCGAATTCTTCCTCACATTCATCATTCCATTCGAAACTTTTCTTCTTGAGCAATTCCTGTAATGGAACAGTGTGTATAGCCAAGTCACGGACAAACTTGGAATAGTATTCCGCCATACCGATGAATGTGCGTACTTCTTCTTTATTGCATGGTCTGGGCATTCTTTTTATAGTGTTCACTAATTGTGCATTAGATGATATGCCGACTGCCGAAATCTTGTGTCCTAGATATTCAATCTCTGAACAATTAATTTTACATTTGTCCCTGCTCAGAGTCATTCCGGCTTTATATAATTTTTCACACACATACCTCAATCTTTCGTCATGGCTCTTTTGACTGTCAGCATGTATCAAGATGTCATCCTGAATGCATATCACTCCTGGCACTCTCTCAAAGAGATTGTGCATTATTTTTTTAAAAACTGATGCCGCGGACACCAGTCCAAATGGCATCCTCTTAAATTGGTATAAACCATCTGGCGTAATGAAAGCAGTGAGATGCCTGGAGCGTCTGTGTAATTTGACTTGATGATAGGCTGATGTCAGATCGAGAGTGGAAAAGAAACTTGATGGTCCGATAGTAGAAATCAACTCCTGTATGTTGGGAAGAGGATGTCTGTCAGGGATAATACACTTGTTCAGCTCCCACATATCCACACATATTTGAAGTTTCCCTGACTTCTTCCTGAGAACTACTAATGGCGAGACCCATTCGCTG
The DNA here is from genome assembly GCF_040938575.1 of Ambystoma mexicanum. Classification (NCBI taxonomy): domain Eukaryota; kingdom Metazoa; phylum Chordata; class Amphibia; order Caudata; family Ambystomatidae; genus Ambystoma; species Ambystoma mexicanum. Next base: position 1,259,520,863 of record NC_090935.1, read on the forward strand.
GCATCTATGCCTTCAATGATTCCTTGACTTTCCATAGTTTTGATCTCCTTCCTTACTTCATCTCGCATAGATAAAGGTACACTTCTTAGCTTCTGAGCCACTGGAGTATGATTAGATTTTAATTGTCTTTCATGCACATAACCACGAAGACACCCAACACCATTACGGAATACTGCTTCCATGACATCGTTGGTGTTGCACTTCATTGCATTGAGACTATTCTCAGGACCATTTACATCATTATTGATAGCAAAGACAGATTCCTCTGCAACAGAGTCTATTTTTACTTGTAGTTTGCTCTGGTGAGTCCAACTCAAAAGGGGTGTCTTAACCACACTGGTAATGTAAACTTTTCCATTGGCTTTCCTACCTTTGAATTCTAACTTGCCCCAGAACCAACCTATAATGTCAATATTTACACCACCATAGGCTCTGGGTCTGATATCTGTTTCATGTAAATACTCATGCTTCTCTCTATTCCATAGCTGTTGTGGTTTTAAAGTGTATTTCGCACCAGTATCGATCATCATGTTCATTTCTACTCCATCAATAGAAACTATGGCTTTGGGGCTCTCTAAAACCTTTTCGTCATCATCATCTGTTATCACAAATACACATTCTTCGCCTTCTTCTCTATCACTGTGGTCGCTGTCGGAATCTCCCCCTATCCAATTAGTGGATGTATTGTGAAATCTGCAGCACTTGGAATAATGGCCCTTGCCTTTGCATCTACTGCATATGATTTTTATTGCTGGGCACTCCAGGTCATTGGCCCAATGATTAATGCTATTGCATCTATAACATCTCCCCTGACGCCTTTTTCTTGAATTCATGGTTTGCTCATTTTGAACTGTCTCTCCTGGTGTAGTTATTGTAATTTCCCTTTTGATTAGTTGTGTACTTTCGTCTGTCACCTTGTGGTGGTTGATATGATTTACCAATTGTTTTTCTTTTGACAGAGGCATTGTTAACCATGGAAATTGACTCACTGTCTTCAGTAGCGTTGCAAGATATCTTTGCAGGTCTTATGTTATTGGATTCTATTTGAATAGATCTCACTTTGTTCTCTAATGCTTTTACACACTCTTCAGTGTGTTCTACTTCTTTTGGTACTCTTAACACAGTGTCCAACGAAGAATCATTTTCTGACCAAAGTTTTTCTCTTACTTTTGCACTTCTGCACTCCAACATGAATTGATCCCTCAGTCTTTCATCTTGTTGTTCATTGAAGTTGCACGTCTTGGCAAGTTTTCTTAGTGCAGTAATGAATTTCTCAACACTTTCTCCCTCCTCTTGTGTTCTCTTGCCAAATTACATCTTTCCAATATTATGCTAACTTTCTTTTCATAATGTTTATTAATTTTTCTGACAGCACGTTCATATTCATTAATCTCAACATCTTCGTCAACCAGGAGTTCTGGTAACGTTTCATATTTTTCCTGACCAGCTGGACCCAAACAATGCAATAGTAATGACTTCCTCTTCTCTGCACACTTTCAAAGGACCTGATCCATCTCTTCCATGGAATGCTGGGCTCATCGGTATTAGACATGAAGAACATTGGTGGCGGAACGCTGCTGAACGCCATTCCTGCAGTAATGTGAAATATACTACCATATACTTTCTTTTATATCAGATAGAAAACTTCTTCAGGGACAGTAATGGGTGTATTGCCGTGGCTTGTATGCAATTTCCCTGGGGTGTATACTGTAAAGGTCCTTAACACCACCACAATAATGTCAGAATGGAAGAGCTCACTTCAGGAACAATGACTCAATGCTCATTCCTGTCTGTCACTGTACATGAATAAAAAGGCATATAGAAAACATGTGTATAATGCTTTGATACAGACACTTGCCGTGTACACGCAGTGCAGAATGTTTTGGAGGCGTGTACAGCTTTAATGAGAGTGTACAGGTTTAATGAGAGTTGCCGGCTCCGTATACGGAAGTAGTTTCTTCAAGGAAACCGATGGAAACGCGCATGCGCGCAGTCAGAGTAACAAAAGAAATGCTGTATGTAACAGAGGTTCGCAACACAGGGTTGTGAAATCCTTTTCCTGTATGTGCGGCGTCCCGGGTCGCTTTATCGGTGACAAGCACGTACCTTCAGAAGATTACAGCATATTGGGCCACTTCAACGCTCGGGCATGAGCGAAGCGGCCTCAGCGGTGAACAGTAGAAACACGGCACCGCAGCCAGATTGGTAATCCTCGTCGCCACTTGAAGTGTCTGGATACAATGGGGCAATAAATGAGTAACTGTTAAGTGGCAACAAAACATATAGTTATTATTTACAGATTGAAGTGCATATATATATATATGATAAATAGGAGGGAGCAGTGTCAACCGGCCGCCACGGCTTGCTGCTGTCATTGCTTAACTCGCATTCCAAAATCCACTTGATGCAACTGGATTCCACAGCTCGCACCGGAGCACATAAGCTTCTCTGGCTGTGCATGCCTTCCGGATGAGCACGAATGCTACAGAAGCATAGAAATGACTGGTGAACTAAAAATAGCAACCACCAATGCAGTGTGATCTGTGCATGGCACAGAAATAAAGAGGACTGGCCATCGGACCGAAAAAGAAAAAAAAGAGAAAAGGATTTGGAAAGAGGAGAGGCCAGTTTCTGAGGAGAAAAGAGGCCTATATTCAAGACGTGGAGAGCTGTAGGCAGGCTCTGAAGAGGGCAACCCTTTCCAAGGGAAAAGACCAGGTCCCCAATGAGATATCCTCGAGAACTGGCAAACTACGAGGACTCTGGATAAAACAGCCGAGGTCAGGGAGTGAGAAAGGCTCAGTAGGATCAGACTGATTTTGTGACTATTCCTAAACTGTTCTTTAGTGTTAAAGTCCAGCCCCTGCAGGCTAAGGGACAAACAACGCTCAACAGAGGGGTTCTTTTCCTAGAAGAAGTGATCTTTCCCATAGCCTCCTCTGGAGAACTAACATCTACTGAATCCCTTTTGGCAGGCCATTCAGTATTGGAAAGGAAACATCCTGCTGGGCCTCCAACACTAGAGACCAAACTTCAGAAGCCTTCCTGCTCCCCAGAAGGTCCGGGGGACGTCACAAGTTCTGACATTGGATGCACAGGAGGATACACAGTGTTCAGCTTCCTCCTGGACTTTGTTAGCTTGGTATGCTGTGGGTTAACTTCTCTGGAAAGTTGAACCAGGGTGGGAGCAGCTTTTTAGAAAGCATAGGGTATCCTCTGGAGTGGTGCGATTTAACAGGCCCAGCAAATGTCTGTGATCCCGCACTTTCTGCAAATCACATATCTCACTGCATGGGGAACCACCACTACCTAATTTAAAATGAGTACTGCCACCCCCCTTATGAGACTCACCCCAACGGGCTAACTCATTTCTGTTTAAGGGCCCTGTGAGGGAGGATCCTTTATTTGACCAGAATTGTTTGAGCCCTCAGCTTCCCAGGGGGGCCTCTGGTATTCGTGGCATGCTTTATGTGGGACACTTTAAGTGGCTCCCACAAGTCAGCCGTTATTGCCATCTTCTTTGGATTGAACCCATTAGAACCGGCCAAGTGCTGTCAGAGCTCAGGAGATCAAGAGTTCATAATGCGCTCCCACATGACCACATGTATCATGCCTTCAAAAGGTTCATCTTCGTGGCTATTCACCAACCCAGTATGTTTTTAAGGGATTATTGCATGAGGGTAAGGCGGCTATATAAATATCAAAATAAATAAATAAATACAATTCTCCAAGGATTCTCATTGGTTGCAATGCTTCTTTTTGAGTTACCCAACATTTCTGAAGTACTGAATGAGAGTCTTACAATAGTTATATATTGCCTAAATACTCTAGTACTTCACTTGCTCAGGCTCACTCAGCCCAAGGATAGCTGCACATACCCTCTCGGGGTGCCTATTCAAAAGACATATGCCCTGACTTTTACCAGTCACACCACAAAGGTCTGGAAAAGTTTAACAGTTTGCGGGATCTGGGTGGTTCAGGTGATCCCCAAAGTGGTTTCCCCAGGACTACCGGAAAGTGGAATGGAGAGTGAATGTAGAGAAGAGGTAGAGGGAGAGAGCATAGTTATTGAATCTACAAGCAGTGGCAGCCAAACAATGATGGTACGGTCAATGGAGCTCAAATATGGTCAAGAAGACAGCACTCACAGAATAGAGTAACGTTACGTCCATCAGCTAATGGTGATGGCTAAGAACACACTAACAGGGTAATTCTGGTCAGCCCCTAAAATAGAACAGAGGGGACCACTTGTGAATGCACTTGCATAAAGCAGCCCTCTGTATGTGCTGTGTTGCCTCTACATGTGCTGTGTTGTATTTTGACTGACGGTTTCTTTGTAACATATGCTTCTCGGCAGTCCAGTGTTTTCTGTGTTAGATTTACCCCATTATCAATCTGAATCGTAAACACTGGCTGCCATGTCCGTGTAGGACAAAGGGCATTTATATGGATTCCTTAGGGAATCCACCTGCCTTTTGAACATGCAAAAAACATGAAGGTACCTTAGGAACGCTTATCATCTCTGCCTGCATGACGATCTCATATGTGAAGGACATTTTGATTGGATTTGATTAATCTTTTGTATTAGAGGAGATGCTGCCAGAGTTTCTTGACAGATTGCATTGGTGCGGCGGATTTGGAACTCATGATATCCATGCCCGCTCTCCGCCAAACAAAGAGTAAAATGCTTTCACCCGTTCCTTTTACACCCCAGCTCCTCGAGCAGCAATCCTGAAACGTAGGAGGACAGCAAAGCGGAGATAGCATCTCTGCTTTGCTTTGCTTTCCACCTTCGTCTCATAGCATTTGATTTTACACCTGCATAAGATTTTCATGCAGGCGTAAAACCAAAGATTCCAATGGAATACACCTTGCTTTTACACCTGGAAGCTCATTTTCAAATGAGACAGAATGCCAATGGAAGACGTAAACGGCTTGCATAAGACTTTTGCGCCTTGCATTGAGGCCATGGCTCATGTTCATTAATTTGTATGCAGCCGAATGGGGGGGGAACACAACTTGCGTTTTCCGCCGTCTCCCTTCAGCCGCCTCCCTCCTTCTCCCCCATAGAAATGCCCCAGCATTTCCGCCGGCATGCATTCTCAAGCCAGCGCAAGTGCTCGGGCTCCTTATGGAGCCCGCCGGCTTGATGCACCAACATTGTGTGGGACCATAACATTTTACCATGTCTTAAAATGTATACAAATCACTATGATTATGCAAGTCAAATATATGGAAAGGATCTTGACAATTCAATACAGTCAGTAGGAATCACAGAGACGTCATTTCACCAAAATGCCAGAGGTAGCTGAAGTGACATCACACAACACTTGATCGGGAAGTGATGTAATTTGACCCCACCGCCCAAGTGATGTCACAGGAAGTGATGGCGCACAAACTTGCATACCTTGACAAAACAGGAAGTGGCATCACATAACATTGTTCATCAGTACACTAAGAAAAATATGGTTACTGTATCGCTGTAATATGATATACATTTCATACAAGAATGGATCACCATGTATAGCGGTAATATCAGTGCGTATAGGCCCATATTACCAAATTACTGTGATTATAAGTAGTAGTCCAACACATCAACCTGGACTATTGTACATCACTCGGGCTAAACTGTAAACAGAGCATCTCGAAGAGGCCTGAACACTAAAGCACAGATATCCAGTCACTGCCAAGTGTCTGACCACAGAATGGAAAACAGCAACTGACCAACACAAGTCCAACCAGAAAAAAGATAGTCTGGACGGTTGCCCAGAGCTGTGCCAGTGATTATTAATGCTTTGAAACCTTCCAGCCATCATATTTCGGGTCTGCTTATTTGTAAGTAACCCACATTTCTTTTTGTTAGATGGAAGACAGAGGGCACGTGTTGGAGGATGTGTTGTAGGTCACAGTAATTGTAGGGTTTTTTATTTTAAAATGTAAGCAGCAGCTCCACGATGTCACCCCTAGAAAACCTGCTGGGCCAAGAGACCTTGGTTACAATTCACTCGTGACCACCAATGAGACTGGTACATGTCTGGGGCTGCTAGTGGTCTCGTGCAGAAGGGATGTGACCTAGCAGGTCGGGCTGGACTGCTCCTTTTTAGTTGGGAACAAGCATGATTTGCATATGGTCTTTCCTCTTCTGTAGTGGTTTGGCAGACTGAAATACAATGGTGTTCACAATACAACTGGGGGGTTGCCCAGAGCTGTGCCAGTGGTTACGAATGATTTGAAACCTTCCAGTCATCAACTTTCTGTTTTGCTTACTTGGTAAGTAACCCAGAGTTGTTATTGTTAGATGGGAGATATAGGGGAAGGATGTATTGGAGGTCACAGTAATTGTCTTGTTTTTAATTTTAAAATGTAAACAGCACCAGCAGCTCCATGTCATCGCCCCTAGAAAAGGTCAATTTTATTATTTTCTTTGGTCCCTTATATCTTGCTTAAGGCCAGCCTCCTCCAGCTTCTAAGCACTGGAACAGGAACTGAACCCATGTTGCACTGTATCCTCTTGTTCCCAAAGCAAGTGTGTTGCCCCTAAGCCATCCTTCCAAATATATATATTTTTTGCTTGAGGAAGTAACAGGCGGTTTACTTCAAAGGCAGAGGGCAACTTCATGTAAATTATTGATCTCACCTTGCGTCTGGGTCAGGTCATACAGTGTCCAAGCAGGACTGGTGGCAGAAGCCACTGGGACACCCCCCCCTCATCACCGGCCCAGTTTATTTTAGTTTAGTTAGTTTATTTGTAAAGCGCTGCCGAACCCTCGGGTAGCTGGGCGCTAATTCTTTAAGTACAGCCGTGGTTACAGATTGTTGCACATACAAGTAAGTGAGAATGATACATTCCAGTATGGCTCGAGGGACCTGGTTACAGAGTGGTCCTGGGAGAAGCATAGTAGATTATGGCAGGGCGGTTCCTATTAGGTTTGCAGCAAGCTTAACATACATTTGATTGATCAGGCAGATAATAGATTAGTTTCAGATACATAAGTAAGGTATTGGATCCGTTTTAAGGTATTGGATCCGTTTAGGAATGCCTCCGAGCCTTAGTCTGATTATTGTTGGCTGCTAAGTGCCTCACTGGATGTGCAAAGATGCCAACGAGAAACACTTATGAGATGTGCGTTCATGCTCAAACGAGTACTGCAGGCTGCTCTTACACATTCCCAGCTAGCTAGACCTAGCCCGCAATACTCTTCCTGTTGCTACAGTACTAGGAATGAGCTGCACAGACAGCCCTGCCTCCAAACCCAACCATTCAAGCATTCTTCACTAATGGACTGCCAACCTGTTAGTGATGGTGCTTCATTTTATTATCTGCCTCACTGTTATTTCTCCAGCAAACAGGATCTAGATTCCAGGTGTGGCACATTTAGCTGCATTTACATCTACCTTTCTCAGGTGCAACACAGATACCTGCTCTTGGCACTGCCTCTTTGTTCAGTGGTCCAGGGGTCGCAAGGACAGGTCTAGGGGTAGCAGAGTGTGAGTCAGGGGTGGCAGCTTCTACCCCTGTCAACCCCCAAATGACGTCCCTGAGGAATGAACGTGTTGAAGAGCGATAGGTATCTCCTCAATATAGAGATGTCAGATCTAGTGTCCATGTCATCTTATTCTGGTGATAAATGATTGTGCGTGATAACCGCGTTGTTATAATGTATGTCTCCCTCTTATTACTGAGTGTGGTGATGTCAGTGTGGAGTGCACGCTATACCTGTGATGTCACCATGGATGGAGTGTTGTATTATGAATGTATGTTCCAAAAGGGGACAGTTGGAGAAGGGAAGCTGGCTGTGAAGGACGTGCCAGTGTCTGCTGTACTATCTTAAGCAATAACCCCACAGTGAACGTACCTGCTGGCCCAGGTGTGCTGTGTACTTTACCACTTTGTTACACTCATCAATCACTAGGGACTCATTTTCCAAGTATGCATAGCCAATAGACCTGGCTCTTTTGTTACTTTGGGAAGTCTGTGTGTGAAGAAGATGCTGCCGCATGCTGATCCCCACATCCCGGCAGGCAAGAACGGAAGCGCTTAGGAGTCTCAGCTCCCTTGGAGGCTGGGGGAGCTGGGAACCAGAGTGTGCCACTCACCTCCCTTAAGAAAATATTGTTTTGGAGCTTGGGGCGGAGACACTGTGTAATCATTGTGCAAGGGCGGAGAGGTGGGTCCTGACAGCCTTTGGTAAACTGCAGTGACCTTAATCCCTTGAAGAAAGAACCTGCAAACCTGAATTGAACTGCCTCTCTGTGGAATCCCAGAGGCATGAAAGGGGTTAAAAGAGAATATCACTGTACTGTAAGGCTGAAAAAGCCTAGAACCGCAGTGCACCCCTAACTCTCATCAAAGGAAAACATCAGACACCAAGATTGTTCTCAGCGGCAGTGCTTGTTGGGCGGGACCAGCACCACCACATCCATTAGGCACTGTTCCTAGTACTGGGCTGGAGGAAGATAACCAGGGTCAAGGCATGGGCAGGAGAGGGGTGCAGAGGGCCGCTGGGTGAGGGGAAGATGGCTGGCTAGCGGGAGCCACAGCAGTAGAGTGAAGGCTGGGAAGAAAGCCCTGGGCAGGAGGAAAAAGCCCGGAACTGAGTCACCGGACCGTGTAAACACAACTCATCTGCATACATTCACCATTAGCCCACAGAGCCAGTGCGGGCCTAGCCTCCTGTGCTTTGAACATCATTTAATTGTATGTCCTCAATGGACTGGCGTACGTGTAAGTGAATTAGAATTGTCCTGATAACCAGGCTCGTAAGTCCCTGCTCTCTGCCACTGAGCATTGACTTTATTTATTTCATTTATTAATTTATATACGGAAGGAACAGTGCTCTTTTGATCCCAAAAGAACGTACAGGAGATAAGAAATCAGATTTGACGGGAAGCAGTGAGCTTCTTACAATGGGGTGAGTTTGAGGGACATTCTGACCAGGCTGTGGAGGGGAGTAAATGGAACAGTCCCCTGTGACAATACATAAGTGGGCATGCATGTCTCGGGAGGATAGCTCAGGGGCAACGTGCTCGCCTTAGAAGCAAGGCGACACGGAGCAACACAGATGCGATCCCCGGGTCCGTGCTTAGAAACCTCTGGGTATTAAGCGCGTGATAAATAACCTATCATATCATACAAAGGGAACTTAGTATTTGTCACTTGTTGCTTTTGGAGGCAGTTTTGCCCTTACTGACAGAACTGGGAATCAGAAGCCTGGAAACCTAGTACTGGGCTGAAGGAAGCGGGGGACCAGGCCATGGGCAGAAGGCAGAGGGGTGCAGAGGAGTGCTGGGTGAGTGGTGTTGCTCTTAGGCGGATGACACACAGATGCTGGTCCGCTTAGATCGGGACCGGGTGGAAGTGTCTTCTCTTCTTTGTGACTGCCTGGCGGCCGTGAGAGTCTGGATGACTGTCAGTTAGCTGTAACTCAACAGGGACAAGATGAAGGTCCTGGTGGTGGGCGCCTATTCCTTTTCTTGGTCTTTGGCTTTCTGGTCATCGTCACTGGGTGAGTATAGTATTCCAGTGACGGTAGTGAAAAATCTTGGGGTCTATCTTTCTGCTTCTTTGTCCATGGTGTCACAGGGGTCACAGGTAAGTGCAGTGTGTCAGACTGGTCACTTTTACTAAGGGTCCTTCGGGGGCGGCGGCTGCCTTTTCTTCCCTCTTCTCTTCACCCTCAAGTTGTGGCTTCTCTCATTTTGAGAAGGCTGGATTATTGTAATGCCCTTTACGTGGCCCAGCGCTCGGGCCTAATAACTCGTCTGCAACTGCTCCAGAACCCGGCTGCCCGGACAGCCACAGCCACTCCCTACGGTTCCCACAACAGTCCAGTGCTGCGTTCTCTGCACTGGCTCCCGGCGAAACAAAGAATTATTTTTAAATCTCTTGTTCACTGGGCATTTTACCAGGCTGGTGCAGATTTTCTGTATGATAAATTGACACCATATACCCTCTGCCGGCCTCTTCAGTCTAGCAGTGACTGTCTGGTCATGGATCCCAGATTCCGTTTTCAAAGAATTGGCGATCGAGCCTTCTCGGTAGCTGCCAACAAGTTATGGAATGGTCTTCCTTGAACACTGAGGCTGACCTTGAATCACCTGTGTATTTCCGTTGTTCACTAAAAACGCTGCCCTTCCACTAGTTCCCCAGGATTGCTGTAGTACTACTGTGAGTATCCTCGCACCAAGATGCCTTCGGGTGAATATGCACGGTATAAATGAGAATAACATAACATACATTTATTAACAATAACCAACATTGGGCATTTTTATCAGTCTTTCTGCATCTGTGCACTTGGGCATTTGCTTCAGAGGCTTCGGAGGCAGTTCCTCTCTCTTGACCTGCAATTGTATGAAGTTGGTTTTGTGTTTGGCATGTGCCTGCCAGCAGCTCTGCATCTTTGTGCGCTGAATGCTTCATGGTGTGGGGCAGGCACTGTCAGTAGTCTGTGCCATGACTGAGTATAGTCATAGTTGATGCTAATGTCAGTGTTTAATATATGCCTGTGATATGTTTATTGTGCTGACCTTCATTCAGAAATCAGCCTTGCTTCACTTTGTACCTGTCTCTAGTCCCCGTCACTTAGTGTGTTCCAGGCATAACCTCAAAATCTTAAAATGACCAGCATACATTTAAACTCCTTTGAATTTATTTGACCTTCATTGTTAATGTTTTTCACAAAGTTTGCAAAATAAAAAAAAGTGGCATTCATTAATAATGCATACCTGTTCTTGTGTTGGTTTAAGACTTCCTTGGAATAACACCGCAGCTACTGAAAGAATAAGCATAATCTCTAATGATGCAAGATATGGCATGGCCACATTGGGGGCAAGGAGGCAATTGCCCCCAGCGCTGTCAAGTCTTCACATGGCTACTGGGGAACTTAGGGGGAGAGACAAGCAGCATGGTAAACACCTGTCTCCAAGCCACTTAGGTCTTTAAAAGAAATCTTGATTTTAACTATATTTTTCAGCTGACGAATATAATGCATCATTATCATGTTTCTGAGCTTCTACACATGCAGTATAATCACAGTACATTGTATAGACTTTAGCGCACTTAGTATTAACAGTCTGACTGATTATCTTCTCCTTCCAATTCCGCCTGGATGGTGTCTAAGTAGTTCCTTATAGGGCCCCATATGTCCTTAGGCCTTGAGATGGCAGTTATTCCCCTGACATAGTTTACTTCACTGTTGTGGACATACATTAAGGGGCTTATTCATGGAATTTGTGCGCCGAAAAACGGGGATTTGTGCGCCATTCTGCCCGCAAATCCCCATATGTTAAACAGGGATTTGCGGGCAGAATAGCGCACAAATCCCCGTTTTTCGGCGCAAATAATTCCATGAATCAGCCCCTAAGTCTCTTAACCATGCTTGCTTCGTGGGCGGGGATTTGTGTTTCCAGCTCCTCAATATGTTTCTTTTGGCCACTGCGTCCGCCACTGCGAACAGTCTGTGAATCTTAATTGACACTTTGCCAATATCTCCCAGCAGATATTTTAGTGGCGTGGCTGGTATTCGCATGTTAAGTATATCACTAAGGTTGGAGGTGATATCCTCACAGTACTGTTTTATAGGCGGGAACTCCCAGTACATGTGTATCGAGTTTGCTGCTGGGGCATCGCATTTCGGGCATCATGACTGCTTCGAGGGGTCAAATTTGGACACCTTGCTAGGGGTGATGTGCAGGAACAGTCTAAAATTGGTACATAAGGAAATGGTTTTGGTAAAGTAGTAGTATTTTGCCCATTGCTGATTCGCTGATTCGCAATTGTGATGCCTAAGTCTCTTTCCCACTTATCCTTAATCTTGTTGTTGGAAGGAACGTGCGCTTGTACTGCCTTGTACAGTGCGGATATACTCCCCACAAATTCCACTTGTTTTAATACCGTCGTAAGGAATTGATGAGTGGGTGGCTCTTCCGGGAATGTCGGCCATTTAGTCCTACATGCTGCCTTCAGCCACTGGTATTGCATCGTCACGCTGAGTCCTGCCCCCACTTTGTTCTGGACTTCTTCTAAGGTCACGAATCTCCCTTCAGGGTACAAGTCCCCAAGTTTCATCTCTTTTCCTGGGTCCCATCTCCTCTGTAGTGTGGTGTCTAGTGTGGGTTCAATACCCGGGTAGTGTCAGAAGGGTGAGTGTGGCCAGTATAGGTTCTCACATTTTACCTTGCAAAATATTTTAGACCAGGCACGGATAGTGGAGGTCAATGGATCTGCCGTTTCCTGCTCCCTCCCTTTGGAGGCAAATATCATGTTTTGTAAATTATAGGGGGCAGCTGCACATTTTTCAGCTTGTATGTGAGCATATTGTTCTGTCGAGTTGGACCAGAACTTACCAAAATATGCCTGTGCTGCATAGTATTACAGGAGAAAGTCCAGAGCAGCAAGACCGCATGTGTCATAGTTTTCACACATTTTCAGCCAGCTCATCCTAAACCTGCCTCCACCCCATACGAAGTTAGTGGCTAGCTTCCGTAGTTTGTCGAAGAATTTTTACCCCGGCCATTCTGGTATGTTGCTGAATAAGTATATTAGTTTGGGCACCACTACCATTTTTAGCAGGGCTATGCGGCTTTAAGTGGAACATGGCAGTTCATTCCAAGTATTCAGTTTACTTTCCAGGAGCGTTAAGTATGGGTCATAGTTATTAGCTAGCAAAGTGCTCTTGTCTGTTGCCATTATTATCCCTAGGTATCGTGCCATCACTGGAGACCATCGGAACAGTGCTGTAGTGGCTGTCTGCCTCGTGGATTGGGTCAGAGGGATAACCTCGGATTTAGACTGGTTTATCTCATAACCAGAGTATCTTGCGAATTCTGTTACGTCTTGCATAACTGGGGGTAGATTGATCTCCGGGTCCCTAATATACAGCATAGTGCTATCTGCATATAATGATATAAATTGCGGGGCTCCTCTTATGCAGATTCCTCTTGAGGAATGCTTGTATCGTAGATGTGCCACACTGCCCTCTATCGTGAGTGTGAAAACGAGGGAAGATAGAGGGCAGCCCTATCTTGTGCCCCTATGGAGCGTGAACCTGCAGGTTAGGGTTTTGTTGGTTTGGATTTTTGCAGTGGGGTCTCTATATAGCAGCCTTATGAAGCTCAGGAACGATGGTCCGAACAGCTGTTTTAATCAGGTTTCAGGAGACGGAATTAAAAGCTTTCTCAGCGTCCAATGAGACCACCACTGCCTTCGATTTTGGGTCTAGTTGAGAGGTGATAGCGAAGAATCTATGCAGGTTTAAAGGCATGGTCTAGTAAAAAATGTTATTGTCCCTACGGGTCGGCCATGTTTTTTTAAGCCTAAGTGGCTCGATTTTAGAAAATTTTCCTATGGACCTTACCTGAGTTTTCGTCCATTAAACGCACGCGAAAATAAGCACCAGGGAGCTGCCATTTTCTGATAATCCTATCTTTTCCCCGATCGCCCTGGCTGACCTGCTTTTGCGGCACTAAATCAATTCCCCCGCCCCTGAGCCTAACATTATCAAAACATTCATATTCCCCGCCTCTCCCCGTGACGTTACTGTGCTGCGTAGGCAAACGCGCCCAGTCGTCTTCTACACGACTCCACACAGAACCCGGAAACCAACACAGATCAACTCACAACACAGCGCGCCACAATTCGGAATATGAAACTGTACTTTAAAATGAAACAGCAACACGGTACATTTGGTAAAGTACATTTATTTGACATTAAATGTTTAGAGAATATTCAGCAATTGACATATAAACTCCGGAAGCCATTTATTTTCTTTTATCTGTATCCGCAATAACTGTTCCGTTTCATCTTGAGTCACACGCTGTTCCTTTATGGTACACAGGGTGTTCATTTTCGTAAAAAGAATCACTTTGGAAGCACGGTGAACCGCAAGGCTGTTCCATCAACTAGGCACTAGTCCAGCCAAAAGGTTGATATGTTGCTTCTAGCCACTAGTACAGCGTAAGGGCATGTGGGCCCTTGGCGATCGTCCCATAATATGGTGATCATGCTCCAGTTGTTGACATGAAGCTGCAGGTGTCTGCTGAAGAATCCATCCGCCGGTGTCTCAAACAGATGGCAGTGGCAGAAAGGGATCAAATACCTGTTATGAAAACAAAAAAATGATAATTAGTCTCGCTAGCCGAACTTCATTAATATTACTCATTTTATTTATTACGGCCGATCAGAAACTATTTGCTTGCAAGGATAGTTCTATGGAGTATGTTCGTCTCTAAAATCAATGCGAAAAGTAACGAGATAAATCGAGGCCAACACACAATGATAAACGACAGTCTACATGCGTGAGGAATGATATGATATATGATATGGCATGTGTAACGCGCCTATACTCAAGTGCTTCTAGGCGTGACGAGGCAGGTGGGGAACAAGGGCAGACAGACAGCGATCCTACTAGGCCAGTTGTCTTTCTGATCGCGCATGGGGAAGGGCTGTACATGGTTAGTTGAATACAAATTAAATAATAGGGCCAGCTGGTGGCAAGTGCAAGGTAAATGCCGGGAGAAGGGGCTGAAGGATACAGAGACAGTCCCGTAGTGCAGGTAGGCAGTGCAGGGAAAAGTGGCTGGGCCAAGGACCGAGATCGGTGAGACCAGTGGACCTGCATGCCCATGTGCCCACTACGAACAGTTTTCCTTGCTTTTCCTAGCTCTTCATTCATTCATTTATTCATGCATCCATTCATTAAATCTTCATTCCGGTATAAAAGCGTGTAAAGATTTACTTACATTATATTTGAAATTTCCATTGTGTCTCTTCGTAATGCAGTCTGTAAAACGGACCGTGCTCTTGACAACAATTTTTCGTATACTGACCTAAAATGAAACTCGGTCTAGTTTCTGAATTTTCTGCCTTATCGTCTCTTACGTTATTGCGCACTCCCTTCAAATGTAGTTCTTTCGGCATGGTCCCTGTCTCAAGGTCAAAAAACAATAGACCCTTATACTTCCAGTGCGACTTGTGGGCCTCATCTGGGCGCTGTCCTTCGCATTCTTTATTTGCAACATCACGTAGTATAGGCATCTGTGAGAACTTGAAGTTTAGAATCCGTCTATGTAGTGCGCCTCAATGTGCAAATGCGAACTGGCTTCTCTCCCAAATGCCACGGCCCGCTTGGCTGGCGCGTTCTAAGTGCCCCAATTTTGTCCCCGTTGTCTGCGAGCTTTGCAGCCCAAATTGAGACATTTAATTTTTGGCAGAAGGTCAGGGAAAGTATAAAGTACCACAGGAGTTGGGTTAAAAGTGAGATTTATTGTTTGTTTGTTTGTTTCATTATTTGCAATACGCAAGCCTCCCCTCCGTTAACAGTGCGCAGCATTTACATTTACATGAGATGAGACATGAGAAAAATATATACATACACATATGTGAGGTGAATAGAGAGAATTCAAAGACGACACCCAGCTTGTTCGCCACCCATGATGGTGAAGGTAGGGGTTAGGTTTAAAGGTACACTGTACAATAACATTTATTTACAAAAAGACAATCGTATTGCAATTATTTAAACTGGGATTTGTACTTCACAATCAGCTGTGCTTCGGGTGGGCATGGCACAGTCGCAATGTTCGGTGGCAATGGATCACTGCTCTGCACAGAAACGTCCAAAATTCCATATCTGTGCTTCTCTAACACAGCAACAATAAGGCCTTTCACAAAGTCGAACTGCATTTCATCATAGACTGGTTTGATCACCCATTGCTTACTTCGTTTTGAAAACACCTTAGTGTAGCGAGGCATCCTTACTTTACCCCTAGTCCTAGATTGTTCACGTCCGACATTGCTGTCCCGAAAGCTAAAATGCAAGCACTTTGGCCTGTACTTTAGGCACATATTGTGGAACACCTCCAAATCTCCTGTGTGACAGAATTCTGTCAGTCCTCTCAAATCTCTTGATAGAGTTTTGTTGAAAACAATCTTCTCAATGGCTTTGTGTGTCGGTGAAGATGGAATCAACCACTTCTTCTTCCGTGCCTCCTCTGGGGACAAAGGGCCATGTTCACATTGGTGGAAATGTTCATTTGCTGTCCAGCGGTGAACGTTGGTACAGTGGTGCATCAGTGACCGCCATTTTTCAAGTAGTATTTCCACTGACCCCTCACAAGTTTTTGAGCTCCACCAAAGATGGTTGGTGATAGAATGTGACCACTGCAAAATATTTTCAAAACCTTTTTTTTTCCCTGCAGCCGAGATTTTCTTATTGATTGATTTAGCAAGATGCCATACGTCAAATTGATGTTTAATATGTGGGAACTGCTCTCTCATTGTCTTGGCAATTGAAACGTGTCTATCCGTGGCTATGAGGTCGATGTGCATTCCCCTCGATTGTAGATATTCCACTGATTTTATAAAACCTAGTTTCTCCATGGCCACAGAGGATGTACATTGTGTTACCTGCACGACCACCGAACTCACAATTTTCTTACTATCCATGTCCTGAAAGTGGTAGGTGCAGTACTTGGCAGAAAATCCAGGGCTGTCGCACTGTCCATCGCCGGCTAGCCTGAAACCTTTGCCTTCGAATGTACTTGCTAGAGACAATTGTTCAATTTTCCAAGCATCACTAATGGCCGGAAACAGATAATCACGTTGGTATGTGTAGTACAGCGCTTTAGAAATGAAATGGAGTCCCACAAACTGAAAGAAAGCCTCTAACTTTCTAAAACTGGAGCCACTAAAAAGTGATGCAGCTGCACACAGTAGATTGCCTGTTGGCAGTTTCCCCAGCATCGGTTGTGCAGACCATGAGAACCTATGATTTAATCTACAGGCGGCATTTATTTTGACGTTACTGCCTTTTATTTGACGAGTCACATTAATCAATGCCTTCCCACATACTTTCCCTCTAATGGAATGCACACATTTCAGCATACTTATAATTTCCATCAAACAACTGTCGAATACAATGTATTTGCTCTCTTTCATTAGACTGTCATCCTGCGTCAACGTTGTTTCGGCCTTTGACGTTGTGGAGATTTCAACACATTGGAAAGTAATATCGCTGATATCAAGTTCTCATGCGTCTATCGATGCTGCGGCTGGTTCATTCTCTGTCATTTCAACATCTATTACTTCAACATTGATGGGAGAACACAACAATGTCGACAGGTTTTTTGGTGGCAAATTTTTGGCGGGTGTAGATTGTGTAAATTGATCTGCAACTACTTCAGAGCTATCTTCAATACATTCAATAACATCTTCTTGTGGTGGTGCGGTCGCACTGTAGCTATGGTCCAATGCAACTTTGCTGTAGTCTCCAAACACAATTAATTCATGTTCTGGCCACTGGACATGAGCATCTCGAGCCTGAACACGCCTCGCCTCAATTAATAGTTCCTCCATAGTGTACACGGTCTGGCAAGCCACATCTCTCATTCGCTTCACTGTCTGTGTGTGTATAGTTCTGACACCCACGGGTAACTGGAGGAGAGATTGGAAAAGGGATGTTCAGTTTAAACACAAGATGGAGTGTAGTAGAATTGACTGGAAAAAAAACATAAAATAGTCCCCAGCACAAACATTTTTTTTAAAGTTATGAACTGTTTGTAACTAACCTTTTTTTGTTTTTTTTTCTTTGCAACTTTTTTGACTCGACCTTCAACATCTGCACGCTGTAGCTCCGATTCGTTTCCGCATGTCCTCCCTTCCTCTTGCGCTGCAACGACTATATTTTCTGTATCCGCATAGACAGCACGGAATGAGGCTCCATCGTTTCCCTGAAACACAGTACTTGCATTAGTATGCTTTTCAATATTGGAAACACAACACACACTTGGGGTCGACGGCACAGGTACATATAAAGAGATAACCGCAAATGATGCATTGTCCAAAAGAATCAAGGAAAATCCAAATATGATCACATTTCATCGACTTATTTCAATGATTCCTTTACATCTGCATCATCTAAATGAGATGTTGTGATTGTGGTGGAAGCTTCGTCGTCTCCCTGAAACACATCACTTGCGTTAATAGGGAAGAAAGTATAGCAAATGGAATCACGTTATATGATCATGCATGATGGAGCTGTCATTATTCATACCTCGTGCTGCTGAAGAATATCTATGGATGTTGCAAATGTAGTGCGCACTTCCGAAAGCTGTTGCGCCGATTCGTATACTTGAATGTCAGGCTCTGCATCAAGTGCAGGGGTTGACGCTCCATCAACTGCCTGAAACATAGTACTTGCATTAGTGAGGATTACAATTGTGAAAACACAACACACACATGGGGTCGACAGCACAGGTACATATCAACGGCTAACCACGAATGAAACATTGTGTAGAACAATCAAACGACAAGAATTCCAGCTCTGATGATGATGCTCGATGGAGCTGTCAGTATCCATACCTCCTGATGTTGAAAAACATCTAGAAATGTTGTAGATGTGGCAGACGCTTCAGCATCTCCCTGAAAGACAGTACTTGCATTAGTATGGATAACACTAATTATAACTGAAAACAAACACCAGTGGACGATAACTAAGGTGTATATCAATTGGAAAGCAGTAACCAAACATTCGGTAAAATAATTACACGATAGAATAAAACTATTACTTGACATGCATAAAACAAGTATGTAGCGGATTAGCCTAGTAAGATTACCTGATACACGCTAGAAGTGGTTGATAACTGCGACCACGTCAAGGCTGTAGAATGTTCTTGCTTCAGATTGAAGGGATAGTCAAGAAGTTGTAAAGGTCAATTAATGATTGATAATGAAATGCCAATATTAAAAATAGCCATGTAAGCCGACAGAATACTTGAAAAATGCTCAATACAGCACAGTTCCCTGTCCCCATACATATATACATTGCGTTTGTGGGTTATGAAATCGAAAAAGAATATATTGATAAATGTCATTATTCAAAAAACTATACACTCATATCAATATCGAAATTATTACAAGGGATAGAACACCTACAATACCAATTAATCCATTCGGCTATACACTACCGCAAGGCCGAAAGCTAAATCCGGACACTTGACTCACCGGTGGCGGAATGTGGACGAATAGAGTGGGAATAGCGTTTTCGCGCAATTTCCGTGTCGTTCGCCGTTTATTATTCTTTGTTACCCAAGAAGTTGTGTACATGTCCAAGGAAAAGTGCCGGCTGCAGATGCGGTATCGATCACCCCTCTTGTCCTCTAAGACTTGTTGGACTCTACCTTCCAGCTCATCCAGTGGATATCCGCAATGTCTGACCCATTCTCTTATTCGATCAACAGTTTTCGGGAATACATGCATTGTAGTTCCTTCAGATTTCGCATGGGTCTTCGAAGGTCAACCGCTAATCGAACAGGCAGGCATTGTTGATAAATCTGAAAAGTAAATATCGACATTATTATACAATCTTCAAGAGTAAAGATTTGATACAAAAGTAAATGAATCATACAATGATCAATGCAAGGTTTGTTTTGGTCGCAGGAACTATACCAGTTCATTATGTGCTGCTTAGTATTTGCATAAGTTGCAGAAATGTATAATTGATGTGACTGAAATCTGAACATGTGACTCGTCCCTTGGATGTTCTGTCTTGCACGAGAAGGAAACATGCTTACATTATAGACTGGACCCCCGAAGGATGCAATTCAATGACAATAGACACAGATGAAAATAAATAGATCTATTGATAGCATAGCAATGGAAACTCAAGTCAATACCAATGAGACCAATGAACATAGCACTATTGTGTACTCTACTCGAAAATAGATAGAAATTTAAAAATCTGCGAAATATGACCAGGATACATGGCCTTACCTTGACCAACAAACAGTTGGATTCAGAAATCAGAGCAGTATGTTGCGGGAGAATAGGTGGATGGCCACAGGTAGCGCACTGATGGGTATGCTCGAAGCGGTCACAGAAGTTCACGGATAGCACGACGACGAGCAGATTAGCATAGATCTCAGTGGTTCCCAGGTAGCACGTTCAGGAGTTGACTTGCAAAGCACAAAGATGTTCTCATGAGACATATCGAGTGGTTTTTAAAGTATTAGAAACTGGGGTGTGTTTGTGAATGAATGTCGTGTGTATGTCGTGGTATTAGGGGGGCGGCCTGCTTGAAGGGGAGGCCTGCCTGGAGACACGGGGTCTGAGGAGGCCATGTGACCGATGGCCCCTTGGCGTGGGACACCTTCTGAAGTGTACATGCAGTTTGGCACCTTGGCCCTTTGCGCCCGTCACAGCCCCCATGCCAGCGCGCATCCACCGGCGCGAACCGCCTTTGATACAGGGGGGTGGGATGGATGGCCCTGGGGCGTGCAGATAAGGCACAGGAAGACTGCTGAATGGAGACACACTTATGTGGATAGCAGGGGGGCGGCCTGCTTCAAGGGGAGGCCTGGCTGGAGACACGGGGTCTGAGGAGGCCATGTGACCGATGGCCCCTTGGCGTGGGACACCTTTTGAAGTGTACATGCAGTTTGGCACCTTTGCCTTTCGCGCCCCTGACAGCCCCCCATGCCAGCGCTCATCCCCGGGTGTGAACCGCCTTTGATAGAGGGGGGTGGGATGGATGGGCCTGGGGCGTGCAGATAAGGCACAGGAAGACTGCTGAATGGAGACACACTTATGTGTATTGCAGGGGGGCGGCCGGCCTCAGCGGAGGCCTGCCTGGAGACACGGGGTCTGAGGAGACCATGTGACCGATGGCCCCTTGGCGTGGGACACCTTTTGAAGTGTACATGCAGTTTGGCACCTTGGCCTTTCGCGCCCCTGACAGCCCCCCATGCCAGCGCTCATCCCTGGGTGTGAACCGCCTTTGATAGAGGGGGGTGGGATGGATGGGCCTGGGGCGTGCAGATAAGGCACAGGAAGACTGCTGAATGGAGACACACTTATGTGTATTGCAGGGGGGCGGCCTGCCTCAGCGGAGGCCTGCCTGGAGACACGGGGTCTGAGAAGACCATGTGACCGATGGCCCCTTGGCGTGAGACACCTTTTGAAGTGTACATGCAGTTTGGCACCTTGGCCGTTTGCGCCCGTCACAGCCCCCCATGCCAGTGCGCATCCACCGGCGCGAACAGCATTTGATACAGGGGGGTGGGATGGATGGCCCTGTGGCGTGCAGATAAGGCACAGGAAGACTGCTGAATGGAGACACACTTATGTGGATAGCAGGGGGGCGGCCTGCTTCAAGGGGAGGCCTGGCTGGAGACACGGGGTCTGAGGAGGCCATGTGACCGATGGCCCCTTGGCGTGGGACACCTTTTGAAGTGTACATGTAGTTTGGCACCTTGGCCTTTCGCGCCCCTGACAGCCCCCCATGCCAGCGCGCATCCACCGGCGCGAACCGCCTTTATATCAATATACAGTATATCGCCTTTATATCAATGATAGTATATCGTTGCTTATCAATAACAAATGCCACATACCGGAGATTCTTGTGAGCACAGACCCACACTTCAACCGGTGTATTATAGTGGTCAAGACTGTATAATCCAATGGTAAATGTTAATATAGATATATGTGTGACTTTTATAGAGACATAACCTACTGAAAGACTTTGAACAAGTGTGTTTTAGTGCATGCATTATCGAGAATATGTTATGTTAGCTTAGATAGATAGTGACCACCCTGCTTCACAGCAACCAGACCTTCACCCATTCGGAGCACAGATGTCTGACGTCCATCCTTGAATGGAGAGACACTTGATTCATTTAAAAAATCGAGACAACCGTTGTTAAAATATATGTGGTGTTTTATTTTGTATCTTATTTTCATGACACAAAAATACAAGACACTAAAGATTATACAGGTCAGGTTGCAGCACAGCGAGAGAAAATCCCCTGTACTGACCGCTGTCACTCGGGAACGTTTCTCTAATGGCACGAACGGCACAGGCGGGTATCACTCTTCGAACGCGGTGTCCAAGCCTCCCGTGAAGCCACCATGTAAAGGAACGATAGGCCACCAGCCTGTACCACCTGTGAAAAGGAATGAAACAAACTGTTTTTAAATTACCAAGATAAGTTTAATAAACGTTTGTTGTCAATGACAATTCTTGTAACTAATGGCATTTTACACGGACAAATGCTATCTAGACAATGCACACTATTCAACGACTTACATGCGTTACAATGATATGTAGATGTAATTTTGGATATAGTAGAAGACCATGAAATAGGAGTGGCATGACAAGCAGAGTATACTTACTCGTTACTCGGATTACGAGGACGAACAGTTGCTCGAAGTTCGTGCATAAGCACCATCATTATTCTCAACACGGCCCGTGTGAGGCAGGCTGCCCTGAAGTCTGGCAGCTCGGTGCTGCATTGCGGTCATGGCTCGCCTTCCGAAATGTAGGCCAGGCATCCCGAGTTTTCTCGGCAGCAGCAGTTCTCGTCCTCAGTTGGCATTAGCTCGCACCGATTGCATGTGCACCAGGTGGAGACGCCGTCCATTCGACTAGGCCCAGGCTCTTCATCTGTTGATTCGTCCTGCCAACTGCCGTCCGAATCCCCATCGTTTTCGCGTGCTTCCCTTTCCAGTAGTTCCCCCTCGGTATACTCGGGCTCGTACATGTAGGGCATTATTGTAGCCATTGTGTGTTAAACAAACTAAAATAATTCATAGCGGTGGTACTGGTATCTGTTCACACGGGCTACAAGCGGCGAAGGTAGCTGACCAGAGCACTGAAACGAGTCACAGAATACTCAAAGTAACACAGAGAGAGGAATGGAATCGAAAATCGGCTGCTGTGTGTTGTGAAACGGTCTGTTTATACTTATTGAGGAGAGAGGCGTCCTGCCATTTCCATGGCAACACGTCATTAGCTGAAGCGCAGCGAATGTTGACACGAGACGTGCTTTGGCGTTGGGAAATGGGCGGTACGAGTCTGCTGATGACAGGCTCAGGGGCAGGGGAATTGATTTAGTGCCGCAAAAGCAGGTCAGCCAGGGCGATCGGGGAAAAGATAGGAATATCAGAAAATGGCGGCTCCCTGGTGCTTGTTTACGCGTGGGTTTAATGGACGAAAACTCAGGTAAGGTCCATAGGAAAGTTTTCTAAAATCGAGCCACTTAGGCTTAAAAAAACATGGCCGACCCGTAGGGACAATAAAGATTTTTACTAGACCATGCCTTTAAAACTGTGGAGCCGGAGGGAATAAAGCCGGACTTATCGGGTTGTACTTATTTGTTCCTATATGGCAATAATCGATTGGCTATGGCTTTGGCAAATATTTTAGTATCTACATTAATTAATGACAGGGGGCGATATGAAGCGTGTTTGTGGGGGGGGTTTATGGGGTTTAAACATAACCGTGATCACGGCCTCCCTCATGGATTCTGACATGATTCCGTTGCTCAAGGATTCTTCCCATACCTCTAGCATCTTAGGGGAAAGTTCTGTGTTGAGTACCTTATACAGGTATGCAGGGATTTCGTCGAGGCCAAGTGCTTTTCCTACCCGTAGGTCTTAAATAGCTTGCTCAATCTCCTCAAGACTCAGAGGAGCATCTAATGCGTACCTGTCTTCTGGTTCCAACAGAGGGAGGGGGAATGGGTCCATGTATGCCCAGAGATCATCTGGCGAGACCTGGTCAGTGTTTGCGTAGAGTCTAGTGTAGAATTCCAGGAATACATTGTCTATTTCTCCGTTCTCTGTATGGCTGTTGCCACCTCCATCATTAATGCTAGTGAGGAGTCTGGCTCCATTTTCTGCTTTAATGAGATTTGCTAGTGTTTTGCCTGCCTTATTACCCTCTCCATACCTCCTGGCTTTCACTGATTGTAGCATATAGTGAACCTCGTGTTCTGCTAATGATTTAAATTTAGCTAGTTGTCGTTGTAAGGGGGCTAGCGTAGCGGCCTCTGGTGATTGTGCATGTGCTGCCTCCAGATCCCTCAAGACATGCTCAGTTGGGATCTCTTGGAGTGTGCCATGTATCAGTTACATGAAGTAGCCTCTCAGCCATACCTTGAAGGTGTCCCAGACTGTTGTGACCGAACCCACTGAGCCTATGTTGCGATCGAAGAATTCCTATACATCCGTCCGTAGTCGTTCTATCACGGTTTAATCCCTCAGTAAGTCTGGTGGCATACGCCAAGTGAGTGGGGGTTGATCTGGTGTTGACAATTGTATCTCCAGGAGAACGGGGTAATGGTCCGATAGGGTGCGAGGTAGTATGGCGCATTCTCCTATCTTTGGGATTTACTCCAGGGAGCATAGCCAATAGTCTGTTAGTGAGCTAGATGCATGCACGGATGAGTGGAATGTATATTCACGGTGTGTGTCTCTCCATGCATCTGCAAGTGGTAGAGTGGCCATGGCCTGTCGTATGATCCTGGCGGATTTGGAGCATTGTCTGAGGCTCATGGATGATCTGTCTTTCGAAAGGATCAAGAATTGTATTGAGGTCTCCCCCCCATATAATTCTGGCATCCCCTACTGGTGAAATCAATGCTATGATTTGTAGGTAGAAGTCTGGGGAGTCGAAGTTTGGACCATATGTACTAATTAATATCAATTCCTGGCCCCACAGTGAACCCCATATGATCACATATCGTCCTTCCTTGTCCACCTTGGATCTAGTTATCTAAAATCCGGTACGCCGATGTATCACCGGCAGTACTCCTCTGGCCTGTGTGGAGTAATCTATAGCCACTTTTTGTTGGCCCCAGTTCCGAGCAAGGGTATCAGTGACTTTTTGGGTGGCATGTGTTTCTTGTAGTAGGAGGATATCCACCTTGTTTCGAGTGGTGTAGGCAAGGATTTTCCTAGCTTTTATAGGGTTCGCCAGGCCTCTGATGTTCCAAGTCAGGAGCCTAATACCCTGTGTCATTCTATGCATCGCCATCTATTGTGCAAGTCAATATAATTAGTGTGTTGTTTGTTACAGCTGAAGTTCTTCCAGTGACATGCATTTGTTGTTTTTTTTTTACAATAAACAAACCATTCCCCAACTCCCCCCGTATGTCTTCATGTGTCTTTGGAATCTCTGGACATCTGGATTTTAATCCCAACCATAGGCAGCTGGCCTGTTCCAACTCCCTTCCCCCACCCTCACCATCCCCCCAACTGGATAGTGTAACCTCAGTCTTAAACTGCAACTTCTGCAACTATGGGTAGTGTTGTATGGGCGCCATCACAACCCACCTTGATCTGCCCCCATGGGGTCACTGCGCTATCTTCTAGCGGTTCCATTAATATGAAGAATCATGGACCATGTTTGATGTGGGTTTCATTGCTCAAGTGCTTGGCCGATTGTGCGGGTCTTGTCCGCTCGATCGGAGTGGGATGGTACTCTCTATATATCCCATAGCCTCTTCCAGTGAATCAAAGAAATGGGCCTTTCCAGAGTATTGCAAGCGGACCTTCGCAGGGAACAGCATGGCATACAGCACTGTAAGTGCTTTTTTTACTTGGTCGAACGTGCGGCGGGCTGCCTGAACACCACTGGAGAAGTCGGGATAGATTTGGATTCTTGCGGAATCACATCTTAACGTTCCTTTCTCTCGTAAGAGTCGGAGGATCAGGTCTCTATCCCGGTAGTTGAGTAATCCCACTATAACTGTTTGCGGCGGTGTGCCTGGTTTAGGTGCTGGGGCCAGGGATCTATGTGCTCTCTCGATGAGGAACTGCTGGGAGAACTGGGCTTCTGGAAGTATGGCTCGGATCACTTCCTCCAGGTAGATCTCCATGGGGACGTTCAGGGTTCTTTCCGCCAGGCCCACCACCCTAATGTTGTTCCGGCGCGATCTTGACTTCGCACTTCACCTGCATTGCCTTCATGTTCTTCTTAATATCTTCTATGTCTTTGCCTTGATTTGTGGATGTGGGATGTGTCTTCTAGCACACTGATTCTGGACTCGGCCTCAGAGACTCCTTTGTTCCCAATTTTCAGATCTGATTTGATCGCCAAGATGTTACTGCCTATGTCATCCAGTCTGCTGTTCACCGCGGCGAAGCCCGCCTGGAGTGCTTTCATATAGGGGTCAGTGCCGCCTTCTCTGGGTGTCGGTGGGTTAGTTGGTCCTGCCTGTGAGGCTTCCACTCCTTCCTCAGCCATATTGGGGCTTGTAAACGCATCCATTGGGCCTTTTTTGTTACCTCTGTTGCCCCTTGTCATGACCGGGTGTGGCTGTGTACCTCGTGTATGAATGTGGGTTTCGGGTTTCGGTTGGGAATGGTTTCTTTCCCCTGCCGCACTTCCTGTCACGTCTGCCGGGTATACGCTGCTCGTCATAATCAAAGGATAATGATTTAGTCGGGTATACCTATGCTTGGCTATGGTACCTGGCAGGGCTATGTGTCCCTTTCCTCCGCTTGGGGACAGGCGTTCATTCACATGCTCTCTCCTCCTAGAGTGGAAGATCGTAGCTCTGGGGCCTTCTCTATGTAGCTGCCGCGGAGACACTCAGTTTAGCTTGACGTCACTTTAGCACACACACCTTCGTGCTGTGCTTGCCTCGTTGTGTGCCCTGGGGTTGGAACTGAATTATTTATGCATGCGTTGAGGCAGTTCCTTTTCCATTACTTCTTTTTTTTGGGGCCTCTGCGCGGCATGTGGTGCTGTTGTACGTGCACTGTGGGCTGCTGTCCGTCTTCCCAGCCTATGTGTCGGCACCCACTGCGTGTACTTTTATCACCATTACCACCCTGTAGGTTCCCAATTTATACCCCACAGGCTTAGGACTCACCAAAATGGACTCTGCTACCTTGCTGGTCTTGCGGTCGTACACTTAGATACCTTCGTGTAGCTGCTCCCTATCCCAGAAATAGAAATAGAAAGAGAGTGAATCAATCACCATCTTTTAACTGTGGCTGTCTTCCTCACACACGCCACCACAAATAATTATATATTTTGCTTAAGACGCTAAAGTAATTTGGCAACTCATAGAGATTTTATATGTGACCTAGTAACCTGTGGCACTTTGACATTTTTATTTTGTATCCAGCCCATAATCCAGAATACATTCATCAGTAAGGCACTTCAAATGTAAAGAGCACATTTAGCTTGAGCAGCAGTAACACATTACAAGTCACTGCTAGTAAAACTAAGGACACAGCACATGTCAGCAGCGCTAGACATCTGTTTTATATGGAAGGCAAGGTAAACTTTGTTCAACCCTGTGTGCCTCCGTTGCTGGGAGACCAATGGTTCTGCTAGCATAAGCAATCAGCATATAAAACAAAGGAGCTCCTAGGATGGTGGCGCCTTTCTTCTATTTTGTAATGCAGTGCTGGCAAACAAGCCGAGCTTTCCCTTGCAGACACCCAGCAGAGTGTCTGCTCGGTCAGGCAACCCTACAGCCCACTTTACAGTCTCAGCCTCTTTGACACCAGAGTTTACAGGATGGGCGAGCAGAGGCCGGGCAGGTGTGCAGGTAGGGCTCATGGCCAGGCCCTTGGTGTGGGCAGGCACTGACCCAAAATGAGGGTCGTGTTAAAGAGAGTGCTGTGACCCGGGCCACCCGAATGTTATCGGTCTCTTCCAACTCTAGGCAGAACAGGTCTGCAAGAATCCAATCACCCGAAGCCAAACCCGCAACAACACCCTTCCTATTTGCCCCCAGTAACAATATTAAGCAGACAACCAGCTGTGCATGGAAAAGGTTGCAGCTACTTTATTAGGCAGGAGGTATCTCACAGGTGTTCCATATTTTGGCAGCGCTACAACAGGGTTCTGCTCTGAGCTGGCACCATTACATCTTCACACCCTTCCCCCAGATCATCTCCTTCTTGCGAACAGTGGCCATACTCCCATGCCCAGTTATTTTAAACATGTGATTCCCAGGTGAGTGAACCTCTTCCCCTGTTACTCATTCCACTAGGCCTCTCGACCACTTATGCAGTACTCTTTCCCAAGGTGACTTGACCTCATATGCAGATTATCATTACCCCAGGTTTCTCCCTTCGTACTCAATTACTTGTTTCAAACGTGTCTTGTCCTCTTGTGCAATTCCTGCCTTCCCCAGATTTCAAAACCTCTTACGCATTTACTCCTTTCCCCCAGGTTCCTATACCTCTTACGCCAATACTCATTTCTCCCAGTGTCTTGACCTCTTATCCAATTTCTAAATTCCCCAGGGATCTTGAGCCCTTCCCCACTTTCTCATACACGTCCGCCTCACTGGGCTTGCCTTCTTATCCCCTAACTAATCACCCATATCCAGACCTCTTAAACCATACCCAGTTCCCCCGGTGTCTTGATCGTCCCCCCATTTACTTCTTTCCCCAGGGTGTCTTGCACTTTAACCCGATTGTGTATTTTCCCAGGTGTTTTGAACCCTTATCTACTCACTCCCTTCCACCAGGTCTGGAGATCTTATGCCATTTTTAATTTCCGCAGGTGTCCTGCCCTCTACCCCCTTAATCACTTCCCCCGGTGGCTTGACTGCTTCCCTGCTTGCTTGTTTCCCACCCTGGTGGTTGCCCTCTTCCCAAATTATTACTTCCCACCGGTGGCTCAACCTCTTCCCAATTTCTCGCTTCCCCAGGTGGCTTGACCTCTTACCCCCTTGTTACTTAACCCAGGTCAGATGACCTCTTACATGCTTTACTTGCTTGCCCGGGACTCGAGACCTCTTACCCGATCATTGGGTTCCTTGGTCTCCTGACCTCTTACCGCATCCCTTGGTTTCCCCTGTTCTCCTCTCACTTATCCCTTAACTAATTTCCTTGGTTTCCGTCCTCTATGTCCTCTACTACTTCCCCAGATTACGTGCCCTTTTGCAGTGTCTTTGCTTCACTGCCCTTTTCAAACCCAGCACTTATACCTTGTTGCTTGAGTTGCTTATTAACCCCTTCGACCCCCTCCTAATCCTGCCATGATTCTTCAGTGGCTGCCACCTCCGGAGAGTTCTCCCACATTCCTCTACCCCCTACCTAGCTAAGCCCCTCTCTCAAGTCCTTTTTCACCTTTATATCACCTTTATGACTCCTCCTATTGCCATTCATCCGTTGTCATATCATAACGGTTAACTAATGGCAGACACCACTAGTCCAGTTCGAACCTTTATTGAACAGTTCCGACCTTGTATTATTGGCACTCACCAGTGGTCTTTGACATAGGGCCTTCATTTAGGTAGTGTGTCATGCAGGTGGATGGGAAACAGAATAAATCTGTACTACAATAATCAGACCAACTCAGGAAGATGGCAAAGTCTGCTTACTGTTTTAATATCAATTATCTAAAACAGGGAGTTACAACGGACAACATCGGACGATGCACAGTGTTCTCTCAAAGCATTTAATAAAAAAACAATACTTATGTAGCAAAACTCATCATATGTGGTGTCATACTACGCCGAAAATCAGAAAAACCTACGGGGGATTGTCTTTGGCTCAGGGGGAATATCTAAGTATACTTTCTATAAAGGGTTGGGTTGTGGTTGGGTCTCTACAGTCAGATGGACAACTCATGCCCACCCCTAGTGCAAGTCATCTTTATCAGTTATTAGAAACACTGTACTCCATTGTCCCTCAAACTATAAGGCTCTTCGTTATATGGCCCTCTACAATTGGTTGGCACACTCGTGCCCTTCTGGAACCTTCGATTCACTTAGCAGCATGTGAGCTCAGACCCAGGTGCCAGGGGGTAGACTGAACTATACCTCCCCACCCAATTAAACCATCATCTATCATCACCCATGCCTTATGCCGTGCAGACTGTTTTTGAACTTGGCATTGCAATGTATTCTTGTCTCTAGGAATATAAGGGAGTGTGGTGTGAGCACATGCTTATCAAAGTTCTGGACTGCGTGCCCAACTCTATTCCCATCCTTAGCTCACGTGATAGGAGAACGCAATTCGGCCCATTTTATAGCATTTCGTTGTCTTGAATTAATAAACTTGACACTCATGGTGTTCTTTCTTTGCACCTTAATGATGGATAATTCAGCTTCTCACGTTCACTGTTCTTTGAGGATATATAACTAGTTCTTGGCTGCCTTCAGTCTTGACACCAGGCAAGACAGCCCTTCTCGTTTCTTCCATGCTCTCAGCTAATTCTTTGCTGCAACACAGTCTTCAGCCCATCTCTTCATGGTCTGAACTTACTAAAATTGTGACACCGATGTCCAGCTTCTATATAATGGCGGCTTTGCCTGCAGCTTCTTCACTATGTATAGCCAGCTTCTATGATCACTGAGTCTACTTGCGCTGCTGCATCTGTACAATTATTAAACAGCTTGCATTTTCTACAGTGCTTTTCACATGTGCAATCTTCATTTCTCACATGAAAGTTTACTTGATTCTTTACTTCTTCATCAGTTTCTATAAGGTCCATACATCCTCTTCTTTAGCCAGTCTTCTGTGTGCGTCATGCTCTTTTCTTGTGATGTCACCAACTTCTCTTTCGCTCTTTATCATATTCCTTCAGGGATCTCCTCCAAGAGATTGTCATCTCTTTGGGGATACATCTGATAGGGTTTTCTTAGTGGATACCTTTTCTCAAAGACTCAACGTGGAATAGTCACAACTGCTGGTGTCAAACATGGCCCTATTTCAGGCTTCCAGCATATAGGTAGTAGGGGGCGGGACTTCCTGCAGTGGCAGTTGGCTGCTCCTCTACATCTTGGTCAACATTTATTGCACCATTCTGCCATTCTTTGCGTCCCATTCTCCTTTGGGCATCCTTCGTGTCCTGTCCTGCCGGGGTGCTGAATCACTCTGTCAATCCCTCATATCTACAACCCAATTCCTCTGATGCCTCCCTGATATCCATTCTCATAATTGCCATCCCAACATCCAACAAGTGAACCATGTATGTTGCAAAGCTGCCAGGCCTCCACAGGTTGATTAGTGCATGCATTACATAACCCATGCCCATTCCTTTCAGAAATTTCCTGAATTCAGCATTCAACTGCCTCCTGGACTCCTCTACTCCTTTCTGCCTGCGAGCACCTTTTCAACTCTGTCTTGGTATCATTTTGGATCATAGTATCTCAGTAGAGCGCAGCATATTGCCCAATTGCACCAGTGTTCCCCACATCCTTTGCAGCAACACTTTCCTCTCATCATTTACTAAATTGTTCCTGCCCAGGTGTATCACCAGTATGTCTGGTGCTCTGCATATTCTCATCATCTTCCTCACTTCCGCTTCCAGCTGCCCCATAGCGTACCTCCCCTCCCAAACCAATACTACATTTCTGTACTTTTAAGGCCCAAGTTGCGCCTTCAATTCTCCTTTTCCTGCTCCTCACGCCACTCTTGTAAGGAAAGTGCCCCATAACCCATGCCACTCTTGATCCTGATGAGAAAATGAAAGAGTCCTTGTTATGCCAAGACCGTCCGTCCACTGTAAAACAATATTCCCCACAGCATAACTTCCCCCAAGGTCTGCGCAAACTGTGGCAGCATCCTTTCCCTGTCTGAGCATTTTATATTATGTCCCATGATCAGTACTTATTATCTCTGTATTTTTTTATTTGTTCCCCTCCATCGTTCCACTGTTTCTTTCTTTAGTTTGATTTGGAGATGGCCTGCGTCACCTATCCTCCTATGAGTTGTGCCCTTCAGGTCACCATCAGCCCTCCTTATGCTAGCCAACCACTTCATGGTTACATTCCCTGACTTAACCTCTGCTTTATTGCCAAAGCCTGTGCCGGCTTGGCACACTCTCCGTTGATGCATCTGTACCTCTACCCCTTTCAGGATCATACCACAAAGAAGCCAAGGCGCTCCATACAATCTACTCCACCATCCAGGCTTGGATGGCGGTAAATGGCCTCTGCCTCAATGGGGACAAGACAGAAATCATGATATTAGACCAAAAGAACACCCTAGCCAAGCTTGACAAACTGTACGCCAACTTCACCATTGACAACTCTATTATCCCTGTATCTACAGCAGTCAAGACGCTGGGAGTATAAAAAAGACTCCTCACTAACCATGACCAGACAGGTCAGCGCTATCACGTCCTCCTCGGCGCATACGATCAAACTAATAAATGCCATAAAACCATACTTATCCAAACCCAACTGCCTATCAATAGCTAGAGCAACCATTGGAGCAAAACTAGACTATTGCAATGCCCTTCTGGCAGACACATCCGCAAAAAACCTAAACAACCTTCAAATCACGCAAAACAATGCTCTCCGTGCCACCCTAAGCATCCCAAGAAGGGAACACATCCCCCAGGCTAGACAATCAGCTCATTGTCTCCCGGTCAAAGAACGCATCACATTCAAAATCCTCACCCTCACACACAAAAGCCTCACTCTCACTGCACCCTCATACCTATCTGAGACTATCTCCAAATCCTCCTCTACACGTCCCACTAGGACTGTAACGCTCACCTGATTCCCGTAGAGGCGCCGGTCTTGACTGGGCGTATACCGTATCTTCAAAGGTGATGTGTAACACACGGCTAGCTCTTTGGGCTGGACCTCTGTGCACTGTATGTTTGACTCGAAGGGTAAGATGTCTGCAGATAGAAAATATGGGATTAATGAACTGGGTTATTGAATGTCTCTCTTCTTCCCTTTCTCTTCTCCTGTAGAACCCTGAAGGTTAACGCTCTCACCTTAGGTAAGTGAACGCCGTGCTCTCCATCTGCCTCGGGGCAGGGTGCTGTAACCAGTTTCTTCACTGGATAAGGGGAGCAGGCCTCTTGACTTCAGAGGACTGCTGTCCGTCGTTTACTGCACGAACTGTAAGTTTCGAGTAATTCTAATGGCCCTCATTACGACCCTGGCGGAAAGGGTTTTACGCCAGCGTAATGCATGGCGTACCTTTCCACCAGACTACGAGTTCCCGTAGCGCCATGGCGATTTTTTCGCCTGGTTTTTCCGGGCGGAAAAATCCATGGCGCTACGGGACCTGTTGTTAATTACGCCACCGTAATTTACGGTGGCGTAATTAACGCCTTCCCCACTCCCATTATACCCTATGGGGCAAAAATGGGAATGGGGAAGGGTAAATGGGGATTGGGGACTTACCGCCCCGCCAAGGTCGGAATGGGGCGGTAAGTCCGCCAACCCCCATGGCGGAGTTGGCAGCTCTGCGCCATGGACCATGGTGCAAATTGCACCATGGTCCTCCGCCAGGGTCGTAATGAGGGCCAATGTCTTTAAAGTCTTTAGTAATGATGTCTCTTGTTTTGCAGGGTTCCGGCGATGGTGGATGACGGGCTGAAGTGAGTTGAAGATGGAGCCCGTGTGATGAATAGAAGCGCCTGGAAGCACGTAGGTAAGCGCTTGTTGCCTGCTTCACGATGCGCTCTAACTGTCTTTTTATTTTGCAGGTACAAGTTCGGAGCGGCTGCAGGGTGCCGGAATACCCACTGGGTTAGATGTGGAAAGGAGTAATGGCACGTGAGTATTAAAGTTCCCCAATGTCTTTAAACGCACCTTGTTTTGTCTTTCAGATGCGGGATGCAGCGCCGAAGGCCTCCGGAGCGTGCGAAGAGTTGGTAAGCTTTTGTCTTTCAGATGCCGGAATGCAGTGTGAAGACCTCCGGAGCGCACGAAGAGTAGGTAAGCCTTTGTCTTTCAGAATGCAGCGCGAGGCGTTGGTGACAGCCGATGGCCCAGGTAAGTGAAGAGCTGTCACTGAAGACCGTAATGCTAACCTGTTCTTTCTTGTCTTTATAGGTGTTGCTGAAGACTGGATTCAGGATGGTAAGCCTTTTTCCTTAGGCCCAGGATCAGATGCAGAAGACACGATGAGCGTTCTGCTGCAGAGGATGCAGAATAACGCAAAGCAAGATTCATCCATCGGGTGTGGTTTACATAGCCTCCTGTAGTGCTTAGGTGTCTCCTTCCACAGCCACGCCTAGGTAAGAAAAGAGTTCCTGCTTTCCAGAAGAGTTCCAGTGTTCTGAACCTAGGGAGTGGCTCCTGCCCCACCCAACAGGAAAAGTAGTTCCAAACAGAAGAGGATCAGAGGCTCAACTGGCAGGCAAGTAAGCAGCATGGTCTACTGCATGTAAGTCCACCCAAGCATTATGAGCCCGGCGCTTCCAGCGCTGGGACTGGGCATATTTATGAGCCTGGTGCCACTGGCGCCAGGACTGGGTCCAAAAGGTCCCAATTGGGACTGGTTGGCACTCGGAACCTGGGTTATGAATCTGCTTCCAAGGGAGTTGGGAAAACCCTGACCTTTTGGAAGCAGAGATCATGACAAGGACACAATACACTAACCAACTTTACATCCCATGT
This sequence comes from Ambystoma mexicanum, assembly GCF_040938575.1. Taxonomy (NCBI): domain Eukaryota; kingdom Metazoa; phylum Chordata; class Amphibia; order Caudata; family Ambystomatidae; genus Ambystoma; species Ambystoma mexicanum. The sequence continues at coordinate 1,259,554,976 of NC_090935.1, forward strand.
ATTAAAAGAGCCAAAGCCGGTGGCTGAGGCTTCCCATATATTGCTGCCAAATCCTGGAACACACTACCTACAGACATCAGAGCAGAAAACTCACTCCCTGCATTTCGTAGGAAACTGAAGATTTCACTCCTTGTGCAGTAAAAGGTAACCATCTTCGAACCATCTCTGTAAATATGTACAATATCACATTGCCTGTAACCTTATGTATGATCATGTATATGTAACTCAGCTATGTATGGAACAAGCGCCACGATGCCCTAGGGCTGTTGTGCGCTTTACAAATCCGAATAAAATAAAATAAAATAAATAAAGTGGTTGCCTCCGGTCCAGACCCCCTTTCTTCCATGTTCACTCCCGCCTGCCCCACATTACTTCATCTCACCTCTGCCCCCTTTCTGTCCCTGCATGCACCATCGCTTTGTCCGTGCCCCTCGCTGTGTCTGATATGCAATCTAAATCTGTCCAATTACCACCTCCCAATGCTGCTTATTTCTACTTCCTCCAGACCTTCCTCTTGCGCATTTGTTGCTTCCCCCATTTTGAAGGAGTGGGATGTATATTTCCCACTCTGCACTTTCACCTTGTCCATCACCATCTCCAACACCCTCTCAAACTGGAATTTGGTCAGTTGTGATTCGTCCTTGTGTATGAGGAGATTGCCTTTGCATTGCTGGCAAGCCTTCCAAATAAGCCCTGCTTGTTTCAAATGGAAAGTACCTGTTCACCCCCAACTTGTTCAATATCAACTCCCTTCCATACCCTGCCTGGTCCTGCTGGGATTTCCTTATTTTCACCCTGATACCTTCCCTTTGCTCTGCTATGACTTTAAGGAGTAGCGCCCTTTCGCTATGATTATTCTTTGATCTGGGTACTACATTACTAATCATTAATGCTACAAAAATGCTAGTGTGAAACAAACCTTAAAGAGGAACTCACACTTCTCCCAATTCGTCTATTAGTAATTGTATGGTCCCCACTGTGATGGGTAGCCTGTTGTCCTTGCTCCTGATACTTCCTTTGTCCCATCCGTTCACTGCCATTCTAATATGAAAACCTTTTGTTGGGTCTTCCATACCTTTCAAATGTGAGTGAAATGCTATCGCTGACAGGTGGCCCTTGATCTAAGACTTTCACTTCTCATTGTCCTTTGCCCACAGCGTGAGGACCTTTACTCTGCCCTCAAACGATTGTTCATCCACGTCCCTTGACACGTCACTAAACAGTATGATACACCTCTTGTAGTTCTCTCTTGTCTTCCCAGCCAAAGTCTCTTCTGCCAGTTTCCTCATTCTTAGTTCCACATCACCAGCTCCCACAGCCTGTCGTCTAATTGGGTCATGACGCCCTCTGCCTGAGGCCACGCCTGTCCGAACCTTGCCATCTGTGAACGAGAAAGTGGATCAGCCGCCACATTATGTATCACAGGCACCTGTCTAGCCCTCAGTTCTGTGTTCAGCCTCAGCTCCACCCCCACCAGGCGTCTTCCCTGCCCCATCATAGTCATACATTGTACTGATTGATTGTTAATCGCTTTCATCACGCCAGTGGTCAAAGTGTGCACAAAAAAGTAGTGGAACTATTTTCGGTGCTGGCCTGCCCGTTCTGCCCACAAATCCCATTGCCCTGCCCCCACCCACGCGCAATCAAAACTCCCAAACACATGCGCCTGCTGTTGAAAGGAATGTTCAGTGCAGTGCACTGAAGTGCAATGTTACAGGGTTCGTGTCTCCTTAAGAGAACGAGACCCTGTCACGTGAGACGCATCACGTGACGTAGCACGTCAGGGGGAGGGGGTACAAGGGAAGTTCAGTTAGTGGATGTATTGCAATAAAGAAAGACGTGACATCCACCCCGGCGTGTCTGTCCTTAATTCGTGTGCCCATCCGGGTATAACAACTGGCGACGAGGCGTACCTCCAGACCGACGAGTCCTCGTCCTCCTCCTTCAGTCTGCGGCGACCCTGCTCCGCTACACGCCGCAGGCATTTCCAGCCCGCCGGCGCCCAAGCCTGATCCCAGGCCTGCCCCCTCCTTACGCCGCAGGCAACTCAAGCCGCCGGCGACCTCCAGCCCGCTGAGAACCACACCTGATCCCAGGCCAGCCTCCTCACTCCAACGGACCGGCCCGGCTCGCTCCTCCACGTGCGCGTGTGATCCCACACCCGCCCCTCTTCCTTCACATCCCAGAGACTGCACCACGAGGCCTAACGGGCGCGACACTTGGCAGGCTGTCAAAAAGAGGCCAGGACACGCCCTATACAGCTCAGCAGAGAGTCACACTGCCAGGCCTGTGCCCCCTCCACTGCCAGGTACCCCCACGGGGCCCAAACTCCAGCACCGGCTCCACGCAAGCAGAAGACACCCATCCAGGGTGCCCACTCAGTGGCCCCTCCTATCGACTGCACGGCAATCCGCCAGCGGTCGCAACAGAGGCTCAGAGGACGCTGAAACAAAGGTGGGTGACACACCACACGAACTGCACCCGCACAAGACAGCAGGCTCAAGCCCAATCCCCCTGCTGCACACCCTGCTCACCACGTCCACCTCACCTCTCACTACACTTTTATTTTAAAACGAAACCATTAGGGCTACAGTTTCTTTTTAAAATAAAAGCATACGAACAGTAAAACATTTTATTTTAAAGTACAGGAACACTGCTCCCAACCTCTCCTGCCCACTTCGACCATGCCCATGTTACCTGACCATACTTCTAGATGTTTATTTGTCAAAGCATCTCGCCACATATTTAGGGCCACTAGTAGTTGGAAGAGTTCCAACACGCATGTTTTTACCCCAGCCCTGCCTGCCGCAAGATTTCCCAAAAACGGTGTCTTCCTGATTCATCCGTAAACCCTTTCACCTGATCACAGGGGACCCAAGCTGCTTGCCACAACTGTAAACCAATTGAATTTTTCATGAACTCCCTCCACATTCTCAAGTCCTCTTTCTGGAGGTTGCATGTGTTAATATCCCGCAAAAATATTGCGATACAAATATATCGCCATATTTTTGCGGCTATATTCAGGCATGGACCCTGGCGGGGACACCCCTGCAACCCCTGCATTATTTTTAAATGTGTGGGGGACACCCCCGCTCCCACAAATTATCCCCCCCCCAAAAATATTGCCTATGGCGTTCCAGACGACCATATATATGCTGATATTTTTGGTGGGGATAATATGTAGGGATACCCCTTCGGGCATGCTTTTAAACAAATAAAATGCTTTCCTTCTGTTTCAGCTGCTAACCTACGTGCGAAAGCCCTCCCTACAGGGATCACTCTGGCTGCAAAGGTCACACACCCTTGCAGTACCTGGATTTTCTTCAGGGTCCCTTTCTCCTTCTTCAGGACCAACTCAATGCTGTCTGTGAATGTTGCCACATTCTCTGGGGGGAATCGTGACACTTCTTCAATGTTATCTGTTTCTGTCCACAAGTACGAACATTTTGTGCATGGGACCTCTGTTTTCCCTTCTACCACTGGTACCCCCAGTTCCTCACATAGTTTGATAATACCCATCCATAGGTTCTCACAGACGACTGACTCCCTTTGCCCTACAAATAGAAAGTCATCTAAATAGTGTGTTTTCCTCCCTTCTGGCACCTGCATTGTCCTGTTCTGGCATCCTCTCCAGGCAAGAACTAAAAGTCTCGAAGTACGAGCAGGAAATTGCACAACTCATTGGCACACACCTGTCAATGAAAATGTCATTGATGTGCTGAAATCCCAACAAATGGAAGCTCTCAGGGTGCACCGGAATGAGTCACTTGTCCTCGGCTGCAGTGTGTGAATAAGAGGGTGACTGCCTTTGCGTGCTGCATTTCCAAACCCCTTTTGTGGGTTGGGACACCCAACCCACTTTCAGCTTCTCGTCCCATTCCTCACCTTCTCCCTTCATGTCCCTTCTCCCCTTGAACCACTTCCCCTCATCTACACCCACTTCCTCCCTTAACTGGCACCCCCATGGCTCCCTCTGGTGCCACCATATGTATGGCGCCAGGTTCTCCTAGGGATGTTATGTACCTCGGCTAATGCAGCAGCCATCAAGGCCTCACACTGCTCGTCGCGTCGCCTAGCAGTTCCTCCAATTCACCATGACTTAATAGTGTCCAAGCTGTGACAAGGGTTAACTATATGTGGTATACAGGCAAGAAGCACAATGATAGTGGGGAAAAACAACACAGAGCTAAGATATGTGCCAGTCGGCTGTGATTCCACAATCCTGCAAGCCAGGGACATTGGTGGTAGTCAGAAAATCCAAATGCCACAATTGGCCAAAAGTTACTCCATAACCTAATCAATGTTCTCCAGTAGGGAAAGCAGAAACCCAGTCTATAAATGTGTCTTGGCCTAATAAAGAGGTCATTACATACTTAAAGGAGGGCGAAGCCTCAGCTTTTCTTTCCATCTCTTGTAGAACATGAGTAATTTACAGCAACCAAGGACAGGACGCATGCTCCCAACATCACTGCGCTGCTAGAAACCTGAACCAGCCATTTCTTGGTCTCACTGACTACACCAAGATCCTGTGAGGATGAGATAGTGAACCAGGCAGCTGGTAGACTATCAAAGAGTGCCTGGATCATACATGGATCTGGGTGCTGATATGCCAAGAGGAAACCTTTTAAGAGATTCTTTGGAAGCAGCCCCAGTGCTGGCTCAAATGTTAAGGATTTCAGTCTGAACCTTCACGTCCTAAATATATGCAATTAATTACCCATCAATGCTCCAAATGGGTCTACCACTACTATAGACCAATCACCAGATTGAACCCAATGGATCCCCCTTCCCGTAATAATATCTGGATGGGTCTTCCCAAAAGACTGAGAAAAAGGGGACAGCTTTAGAGGTCAATTGGGGGTTCTACCCCAGGGACATTAAAGCATAGGCTGCAATACTACATTGTACAGCACACGCTTCAGAAGAAATCTGATGTAGGTTTTAGAGGCTTTTCGGAATAGTTACACACGAATATGCCAATATTTCAGGTGGCCTATCTGCAAAGTGCACAGGGGCACTTCCCTGCAGCAGCAAACCATTCATGGGTCCATCACAATAGTGTGGCCCAATAGAAACACTGGATGCAGAGGAGACACAAATTAGTGTCATGTCCTTGACTACAGTGGACAAAGGGCAACCATAAAGCACACACCAGATGAAACTACACCCGTTTCAAGACCGTGGAAGGCAATATAATGCACACAGTTCTGTAAATGTGAATTTACAGGAAATAAAACAAATCACTCAGGGTTGCTAGTAACTACAAGGCTGCTCTCATAACCTGCAAGGGTCCTTCCAAGGTCAATCTGATGGCTCCTGAGACACAAGTAGGACCCACTGAGGCGAGGATAATATCAACCCTGAGATGAGTCCCTTATCCAATGAGTATTACATTAAAAAATAAATCATATACACAACAGCCAATTATACAATGCAAGCAATCAGCACATCACAACCTTAGATACAGGAGGGAGGCATCAGTTATTGTAGGTTCACCTTCATGTGGACAATGCACTAAAAGAGTGACGGATATACCTTGCATTTATAATGTTATCGCAGATACATACACAAAAAGCTAAGATACAGACGGGTGAAAGTCTGTGGCTGCGGGCTCACCTTCACATTGGCAATCCACTGAAATAGCCATGTGTATTCCTTCCAGTAATAACATTACTAGCAATACCATCCCTTCCGGTGACGTCTAGAAAAACTTGTGTACAGGCGCGTAATAAATACCATATCATATCAAACGGCGTTGCATGGGTCAGTATTTGACATGCACGTGGGGGTCTGCTATAGCCTTGTGTATATCTTATTGGGTCATAACTTCCTATTTTTGAAAATTGCAAAATCGTCAATCTCCCGAAATCACCTATACTGATAGCACAGGGCCGGACCCCGCTCCACTCCTCTGCGGGTGCATGGGTGGGGTTGGTCAAATTTCACTTTCGCCAGTACACCCCAGGCTGGTATGCCGACCTTGTGTCCTAACTTCCTATTATCGGCTGCGGGTTCACCTTCACATGGGCAATGCACTAAAAGAGTCCTTCATATACCTTCCAGTTATAACATTATATCAGATCCATACACTGAAAGCTAGGATGGAGAAGGGACTAGTCAGTGTCTGCTTGTTCACCTTCATACCATTCCCGAACCTTGGCTCGACAATGTCCCACATTTCACGGTTCCATGTGTTAATATCCCCGCAAAAATATCGCCATACAAAAATATTGCCATATCTTTGCGGCAATATTAAGGCATGGAACCTGTGGGTGACACCCCTGCAACCACTGCATTATTTTGAAAGGGGGGGGGGGGACACCCCCGCAAACCCTGCTCCCAAAAACCCCAAAAATTATTCCCCCCAAAAATATCACCTATGGCCATTCCAGACGACCATATATACGGCGATATTTTTGGTGGGGATCATATGTAGTGATACCCATTTCTATAACCACAGCAACCTGGGATATAAATGTTTGTTTCACAGCACTACATGCAAAAGTGCATCTTTCACAAACGAGGAAAGATTCATAGGAAAATAAATATTCCCTTTTTATGAACACCAGGAATTGTGCGGTAATAAAAACTCAAAACGTTAGCAACAACAACCAAAAATACATAATTCAACAGATATCGAAATCGATTTGGCCCATTCGGAGTGGCACATGAATGATTTAACAAACAAGATAGATAATGATGGTGGTCTTTACATGAATATTAGACAGATCTTGTGCCTTCAATATGTAAAAAAAAAGGTACATTTTCCTGTGTGAGTGATCAAACACTCAACAACTTATGCAAAATAGGTTATTAACCCAAAAGGTTGTTTAAAGTAGGTCAACTTAATTCTTAAAATAAAACTACAATCAGCACCAAATACTCTGCCAGATGAAGCAAGCATAAATTAAGTCTGGTCTCTCACACACTAATAATCCTGAACATAGTTGTGTCTACCTCATTCATAACAGCAAAAGGAAACACTTGTGAATACATTGGGCCTCATTACACAGAAGGTGGTAGGGGGTTAACGGGGCCGGTAGAGCTGCCGGCCCCGTTAACCTCCTACCGCCTCATTACAAGGTCTCCTCGTGGGACCAGGATGCAAACAACGGGCCCGTTGTTTGCATCCTCCCCATTCCCATTGAGCCCTATGGGGGCTCGAATGGGAATGGGAATGTACAGGGTCTGGGTTCCTGGAATGTGGAAATACCGGGCCCTCCAAGGTCGGAATGGCCCGGTATTTCCCCATTCCTGGAACCCAGACCCGGTACCCAGAATGGGGGTAGCCATGCTGCAAATAGCATCATGGCTACCTCCAGGGTCGTAATGATCCCCATTATTAAATGTTCTTGGGCTAACACTGTGCATCCCCATAACAGATGTTTTCCAGTCGCTAGAAGTAGGTGATGGCTGAGGCTTGCCGGTCCAAGGTTGGCCCAAGCCTCCATGCCTTCCAGTGTATTCCACTGGTTAGAGTGAAGTAGCATGCACTTATTACAGGTACAGCAACAAGATATGTGTCTACATTCTTACCTTGTTCTACAAAACCATAAACCCAAACTCAAAATCATAATGAAAAGCACTAAATAATAAAACAAGTTGAGATTTGTTTTTGCAAGAAATTATCTAAACGTTAAGTGTGGTGTTGCTTACAGTGTCCCGCAAAGTGATTCAACAATGCCATGCCAGACCTGCCCCTGTTTAGCACCTTGTCAAGCGTGTTGTTGCAAGGCTCCTAGAAAATGACCAAGACAGTATCAACAGTGGAATGCAACGCCAGAGGTCCCCCATCAACTCTTCTGTCACTCTGAGTTCCACATTTGCCCTGAAAATACAATGAGCCTCATTACGAGCCTGGCGGTTTTGAAATAAGTGGGCCGGTAGCAACATACCGGCACCCTTTCTGGACTGCCAGTCTACGAATATGCCTGCAGGGGCCATTGCTCCTTGGCAACAGTGCCAGTGTTTCCGTGTCCCCATTCCTGTGGAGTCCTATCGGAATGGGGACTTACACTTTCCGACGCCTGATATTCAAGGCTGCCGGATCTGTAATGTTCCGGTGGCACCGTGATATCAGGCGGCAGAATAGTGTACGAGTTCGGCAGCAAACTGCCAGTAGCACCACCGGGTTACCACCAAACTCGTAATGAGGCCAAATGCCTTTTTTCACATTGCTTCCAGGTAATTACCAGGCCTATTTTAGCAGTGCCGTTGCCATGCTAGCATATGCATTCTTCTGGAATGTTGAGGCATGTCACTTAACATAAGTGACGTAAGTGCTTTGTGCACAATGCCCCACATTGCTCTATATCACGTCACATTCCTCCCACAAAGCTGGCCTATGTCCCTGGCACATTATGGTTCAAAGAAAAGGGTCTAGGATTCATTCCCATTTTTCACAGAAAATTGTCCTGGGCCCCCTTGTCTTCGCTCCTGGACGTTGCCCATGTCCCTTCACTCAGCATCCTAGAAAACTATCGCAGGTTCCTTTGACATTTTCCACAGAAGATTGCCTATGTCACTTTTAAATTGCCCCCATATGATTGTTCCATGACCCTTTCACATTGACTTTGGAAGACTTAACTGTCACTTTGTAAATCTCCACCCAAAACTGGTGGTTGTCCTATTCCAATTGCCCAGAGAAGATTGCCAAATGTCCATTCACATTGCTCCCAAGACTCGGATTGCCCTGTGGCCCTGTCAGGTTGCTGCCAGAATACTTCACCACACTTCTTTCATATTGCCCCCAATAAACTGCCATATGCCACTATGTATCACCCCTACATAAAGGGGGCATTCCACTGAATATCGCTCCAGAAAAGTGTCTCGGCACCTATAACAAGGCCCATAGAAGATGCCCCTTGCCAATTTCGCATTCTCCCCAGAAAGCTGTGCCATGCCACTTCCCATTGCTCCAAGAAAATGCTGCAGGTCACTACCACATTGTCCAAGAAGATGTAGCCTACTATTTTCAGATTGTCCCAAAAAGTCGGCACACTACCCCCAAGAAGATGCCTCATGCCTCTTTCACATCACCCGAAAAAATGTCCCCATTGTTCTATCATGTTGCCCGCACAGGAAGCTGTGTTCCCTTTTCTCCATTACCTGAGAAATGGCTGCACTGCCCCTTCGTATTGCTGCCAAAAGGCTGCTCCATGTCACTTCACATTGCTCAAGGAATTTCCCCAGGAAAATATCACATTTCCCCAGAAGACGCACAATGCCCCTTTCAGATAGCTCCAGAAAGATGCCTCCTTTCTCTTCCATATGGTCCAAGGAAAGTTGCCCCATGCTGTATCTTATGCCCACTTCAAGATGCCCAACCGCCTTTCACTGTGACCCAAATTATTTCACCATTCCACCTCACATTGCCCCCAGAAAATGTCCGATTCCCTTTCACAATGCCCCCTTATCATTGCCATATGTCACTTTAAAATCCCCAGAAAATCCTGCACCATCCTATCACATTCCCCTAGAAAATGCTACACACCTGTTTCAAATGGCCCCAGACCAATTCAAATTGCCTCCATAAAACAGGCCCACTGTACTTTTACATTTCACACAGAAGAATGGCATATGCCCCTACACACTGCCCACAGACAAAATCCACAGTCATCGTCACAGACCCCCAAAATTGTCCCATGCCACTCTCATATTGCCCTGAAATGGTGTGAATTGCCTATTTCACATACCCTCTTGAAAGGCGACAGGTGTAGCTTCATACTGGGCCCAATAAATATCCAATTGCTTTCTTTTGCTGCTGGAAGATGCACTTTACCCTTTTCAGAGAGTGCCACTAAGGTGCCACATCCCTGCATCATTAATCACATACCCCCAATACAGTTTCCCCATGGCCCTTTCACCTTGCTCCCACAAAATGTCCCATTCCCTTTTCTAAGTCTTTGCCCTGGGACATTTCCCGATTGCCTCTCCATATAGCCTCCAGAAAATGCATAAGCCCTTTCAACATTGCCTCGTGCCGCTTCACAACTCCCCAGAAAATTGACCCATGCTCCTATTGCATTGCCCTTGAAAAAAATGCCATATGCATTTCACCTTGCTCCTGCAGTATCGCCCACACCACGCTCAATTTTTATGTAAAAGATGCCTTTTACACAGTGCCCACAGAAAGTTGTGCAATGACCCTATCACAACGCCTCCAGAAGATGTCCCTTGCCACCAACACTTTGCCCCTACAAAGTTGATATATGTGACTTTGCATCACTCTACAGAAATTGCCAAGTGCCCCATCACACACACACAGGCATGCACACAAACACGTGCATACACACACACACCCAACCAGAGGCATAGAGAGGGTAGGACCTGAGAGGGCAAGGCCCGCCCAACATCTGTAAATCCCCACCCAGCAGCGCTATGTGGCCATACAGATGTTAATGTCACTGCGATGGGCCCAACTACATTAGCTTCAGTCCCCACTTGTTAGACAATCCTGGCTACGCCTCTGACACACACACACACACACACAATCTTTCACTTACCTGCTGCTTCTGTTGCTGTTGTCTTCACAGTGTCCAGCTGGTGTGTGCATCAAGCAGAAAGCAGGGCGAGTTATCAATCACTACTCTCCTTGGGTTCGGTTTTAGGGATGGCCACCAGTGAAAGACCCACTTGGCCTTACTGAGGCCACTGCACACATTCTGCCATGAATTCCTGCACATGTAATGACCTTTTGTGTCCTTGACCTTATCAGGAGCACGCACTGTGTTCGCATGTAGGCACAGACTGCATATACCGTGGTATGACTGGGAAAAGAATGATCCCTTATGAAAAATGAGCAAATGCGAGTGGGAAGCATGGGCCAGATTCTCAACAATCAGTGCAAATGAAAAAGCACGCAGGGTGCTCTTTTTTCATTTACACTCATTGCTGAAATTAGCAGCTCACTTTATTCTTAAAGGTGACCTGCACATTTGAGGAGGCGCTGGACAGTGGCTCAAAGATGAACTGTCTGGGCTCCCTTGCAGACATTAGTGTCAGGAGCGTGCTCCCAACACTAATGTATGACAGGAATCCCGTAAGCACGGTATCAGGTAATATTATCCCCATAAAGAATGTCGCCATACATATAGTCACCGGGAAACGGCATAGGCGACATTATTTATGGGGTAAATGGGAGCAGGGTTTGCAGGGGTGTCCCTCGCTCCCTTTAAAAAAAGTATTGGGATTGCGGGGGTGACCCCCACATTTTCCATATGGTAATATTGCTGCAAAATTACAGCGTCATTCTTGTATGGTGACATTATTGCTGGGATATTATCACATGGAACATGGTTGCGGGGCGCACATGTAATCAAGACAGGCTGTTAAAGGGCCTGTGTAGGTGCTTGTGAAAGAAAAGCATTTCGAAGCTTTGTTTGGGGGTGGAAATGCAAGTGTGACCCTGTCCTGATTTGTGCCTCTGTGCCTTATTCAAAAGAGGCAGGGGGGTGATCCTCATTTCTGGCCATTTAAAAGCGCATCAGATTTGTGAATTCAGGATGTGCTTGCAAATGCACAGAAACGGCTCCTGATATGTGCAAATACACACATGGGCATCTTAATGAGCACATATGAGATGCCCTTTGTGAATTGGGCTGCTCGTTGTTGGCGCACGTGAGGCGCACGTGAGGAGCTGAAGAAAATGTTGAGAATCCGGACCTATGTGTCTTACATAGAACACAATGCTCCTGGCATATGGACTCCTTCCGAGCTGGGCACCACAATGCAGCTACTTAACCAAGGATTCCGCTGAATCTCAGGGGCACTCTCAGCTTCACTTGCGGTTCCTCCATACTGTTGCCGTGGGTTACCTCCCAAGCCTAAAATGGACGAGCCACCACTGCCTAACAGGATTACACAAACACACTACATTCTGCACTAAGCGCTCAGGAGAAAGCACATGGTAAACACAAAGAAGGGGACAGCACCTCTGCCCCCTTGGACTACCAACCAACCAAAATTCAAGTGGTGAAAAACAAGGGGAAGTACTCTCGGTGTACAGAGCTCATAGTGAGCGAGGGGGGCTGAATGAGGTAGCCCATCTATGCTGCTGTCTGCTTAGATCCATGTAGCACAGCCTGTCTCCACCACACCAAATCAACTGGACTCTCACAAACTACAAAGTGAGTAATATTGGTCGCTATTAGTGGTTGCTAGCAGCCTATTTACTTCATTTTTACTCTTGGTCATCAAGTATTTACATTGTACTGTTTGTCACCAGCCTAGTTTGTTGGTCGCTAGTGGCCTATTTACTTACAATCTGACACTTTACCAGACTATTTTTACGGTCGGTTGCAACCAGCCGATGTACTGCTTGTAACCGCCGGCATTGTCTGTTGGTTTCTACTGGGACATTTGCTTGCTTTTATATTATTTGCTGCTTTGTGATTATTTACTTCATTCTTAATGTTGCTTGCTACCAGCCTAGTTACTTATGTTTTACTGTTGGTTGAAACCAGATGATTTACTTATTGTTTACTATTGCTTACCACTGTCCTTTTCGGTTGGTTTCTACCGTGCTATTTACTTATTTTGTTACTACTGGTCGCTACCTATTCGGCCTATTTACTGTATTTTTACAGTTGGTTGCCTACAGTGAATTTAATTAGTGTTTATTGTTGATTGTCACTGGGTTATTCTGTGGGTCACTAACAACCTATTTACTTATGTTTGCTCTATTTGTTTCTACCAACCTGTTTACTTACACTTTATTGCTGCTTGCTTCCAGCCTGTTTACTTCATTTTTAATGTTGATCGCTACCAACCTCCTTGATTTTACAAAAACGAAAATATCACCTGAAGTGCTTCTCCTAGCCCATCCGCCCTTCTTCCACCCTATACTACTCTTACTCCCTCACTCTCCATACTCCTCACAATCTGACTTCCCCTTCTAACTGTTCTCTCGCCCCCTGTCGCGTGGGAGCTCTCTTTCCTCCCAAATGATGTCCCAGCACTCCTCCTGTCCTCCATCTTTCTCCCCATCCTACACTCTCAACCTAAACAGTAGCATGGAGAATCATCTTTTTCTCACTGTAACTATCCAATATCATCTATATGAATTGTTTTCCAACAGATGCTCCCTGCCCTACCTCTTCCCCATCTTCTTACACTACCAATCTGATTCCGGGTGTAGAGATATCGCGAGATCTCCGGGTCTCGCGAGATCTCGTGCTCGGCCGGAAGTGCGGGCTTTGCGTGCCCAGCGCACATTCAGGCGGGAGAAAGCCACGGAGCAGGACGCGCTCCCGGGCGCTCTTCCCAAGAATAGGACTCTAAGCCGCAAGAGAGACTCCCTGCAATTCACACGAGTTGCGTCGCAGCATTGTGGCCTGTTGCCCATCATTGACTCTTGTTATATGTGTTGCGTATTTACTCCAGTGGTACAGAATAATAAAAGAACGCAACCTGCAACCACAACGCCTCCTATCATTTATTGCGAGAATTCTACAACATAGTTGGCGACGAGGATCACCACTAAAACCCGCACGGAGCCATGCAAGGAGCGACACCACCACCACACTTCCTGCAAACTCCAGGTAGGCCTGCCATTCCGTGGGCCACAATGGCAACACTTATTCACAACGTATGTGGAGGCCATGGGCGGTGCGGGCTACTCAGCGGCGAGACGCAGGGCGATGTTACTAAACGCCCTGGGCGTCGAAGGAGAGAGGGTGTTCGAGAGTCTCACCCCGGAGCCGTTAGCTGGTGATAACGATGATGTATTCAAGGAGGCTGTACGAAGGATTGTGAAAAGGTTCGCGAGTAAGGAGAATACCATCCTGCACAGGATTCGGTTCTACAGCCGTAAGCAGGAGACGTCTGAACCCGTTGATGACTATGTCACAAAACTGCGCGAACTGGCGGCGCTCTGCAGCTTTGGTAACAACGCTGAGAGTCTCATCTACGACATGCTGGTGGTACACACCAACAGCAGAAAAGTACAAGATAAGTTCATTTTAGAGAAGGTATTGCAGTTGGAAAAAGCTATTGAAATAGCGAGAGCAGTTGAGGAAACGGTAGGCAGAAGGAAAGAATTCGCAAGCGGCCACGGCCCTACCGAAGTACAATCTGTGGCATTCCGCCCAAAGAAGGAGAGGCCGGTCCTCGATGCGAGAGAAGGAAAATGGGGAAGAAAGAACCGTTGAAATGCCACAGGTGCACCAGCACGAAGAACCTAGCCTTCGATAGAGAGTGCCCAGCAAGAGACAAGGAGTGCTCAGTATGCAAAAAGATTGGTCATTTCTCAATCGTGTGTCGGTGGCGCAACAAGAAGATCACGAGTTTCAACGCTGAACACAACACAGAGAGGGATTCGTCCTCAGAAGATGAAGGGAGACCGACAGTCATCATGGTGAACAGCTCACGGGCCAGAAGGGAAAAGCCCCATTGTGCAATCAAAATCAATGGACTGGAAACAAGGGTCATGGCTGATTCGGGTTCTGATCTCACCATAATACCCCTACGCACATACAAAGAGATGATGGGTACAGAGACGGTCCAAGTACTCAGCACACGGCACAAGCCTACAGTTTTTGGCGGTGCGTCTGTAAACTTGTTGGGCTATATCAAAGGGAAAATGGAGTTCAAAGGAAGAGAAACCACCACCAAAGTCTACTTTAGTCATGAAGCCCAGCGGTATTAGGGTGGCATGACCAGGCGAAACTGAAAATCAAGCTGGACCCCAGCACAGAGGATGAGGTACTGTCAGTCAGTGGGAGGAGCGCGCCAGTAGCAAAAAGTGATTACCCCAAACTATTTTCGGAAGAACCTGGACACATCAAGGGCTTTGTTCACAGAATATTACTCAAAACCAACGCAGTCCCGGTCAAGCACAGAGTAAGGCCAGTACCGGCAACTGCAAGAGAGACACTCAGAAACCAACTGGAGAGAATGAAGAAAGATGGCGTCATCGAAGAAATTGAAGCTTCTGAGTGGCTGAGCCCAGTAGCACTTACAAAGAAACAGAACTCACAAGAGCTAAGAGTATGCATTGATCTCCGCAGCCTTAACGTGGAAGTTATTGCAGACAGCTAACCACTGCCGAGTATCAATGAGTTGATCCTCATGATGAAGGAAGCCAAAGTATTCTCGAAACTGGACATGAGGAACACCTACCATCAAATTCAACTGCACAAGGAGTCCAAGCCACTCACCGCTTTCATTACCCCGTTTGGCACATACCAGTTCACCAAGATGCCATTTGGTTTATCACCTGCAGCCTCGGCGTTTCAACGCATGATGGATGCTCTGCTGCGGAATGTCAAGAACGTGGCCTATTTCCAGGAAGACATCCTTATCTAAGCAAAGGACGAACAGATGCATGACGTCACAATGAGAACATTCCTCCCCAAACTGCAAGAAGCGGGTGTGAGATTAAGGTACGAAAAATGTGTATTCAAAGCAAAAGAAGTTGAGTATTTGGGGTACAAAATATCAGAGAGGGGTTGTCCCAAACAAAACTTACTGCAAGCCATAATTAAAGCTCCAGAACCCACCAACAAAGACAAAGTGAGGTCGTTCCTCGGGTTGGCGGAGTACTGTGCAAAATTCATCCCCAAATTCTCGGAAACCTCAGCGCCGCTCCGAGAGCTCCTCAAAAAAGGGTCGGAGTACACGTGGCAGGAAGATCAGAAGAAAGCGGTGGAAAGCATAAAACGACACATAGTGGAAGCACCATGCCTGCAACCGTTCAACCCAGAGTGGAGTACAGTCATCACTACAGACGCCAGTGCATATGGACTAGGGGCAGTTCTCACTCAGAGGAAGGGCGACATGGAACATGTGGTAGCGTTTGCCTCGAAAGCCCTATCGTCAGCTGAACAAAACTACTCCACCATAGAGAAGGAGAAGGAGATGTTAGTGTGTGCATGGGCTGTGGAACATTTCAGGACATATGTGTGGGGCACAAAGTTCAAGTTGGTTACCGACCATAAGCCCATCATCCACATGCTCAGCCCAGGTGGCACCAAAGCGTTGACGCCCAGATTGGCTCGTATAGCAGCAAAACTGCAGGAATACACCTTTGAAGTGCAACATATCTCCGGATGGAAGAATTCGCAGGCAGACTGCATGTCAAGATTGCCAGAGGGCAAGGACAACGCACCACCTTCTTACAAGAAGAATGCATTGTAGCATCCATTATAGATCTCAAGGCCCCCGACTACCTGGAGCTCAGCGAAAAACACTGGATGGAAGAAGATGGAAAGGATCCCACCATGGTGAGAATCAGAGAATGGATCAAAAATGGGTGGCCATGAGACCTTATTGGAAAGTGGCAGATGAAATCTCAGAAGCTGACGGTATGATTATGAAAACAGACCAGGTAATCCCCCCCACAGGCATGAGGAAAATCATTCTGTGCAGGGCCCATGCGGGCCATCTGGGGAACACCATGACACGTCGCAGAGTGAGAGAAGCCTACTGGTGGCCGTCCATGGACCAAGAGATCTGCACAATGATTGAGAGATGCCATGAGTGTCTCAACAGTGACAAGTGCCTGAAGATCAGACAGGCGCCCATGATTCCCACAGAAACCCCGGAAGCGGTGTGGTCAAATGTGGGTCTAGACTTTATAGGACCATTGGAGGCGATGGCGCCCGAGCATCGGTACGGCATAGTGTTAGTTGACTATTTATCGAAATGGGTCGAGGCCGAGTTTGTTCCCAACATCACGACCACAACCGTAAAAGAGGTCCTCATGGCAATTCTTCAGAGGGAAGGGCTCCCCAACGAGTTAGTAAAAGACAATGGAGTACAACTTATATCCAGAGACATGGAGCAGTTTCTGAGGAAGCACAACATATACCAGAAGAAAGCAGCGCTCTACCATCCACAAGCAAATGGGCTCGTCGAGAGGGCCAATAGGTTTATTAAGGGAGCCATCCAATTAGCAATCGCTTCAGGAATGGATCCCCTCAAAACAAAAAAAGAGGCAATTGCAGCTCGCAGACTGACCCCCAACGGGATCACCCAAATTTCTCCTTTTCGCATGCTGAGAGGGAGGAGAGCAGCATCCACGCTAGTGCCGCCATGGTTGGCCAGAGTAAGAGAAGATGAAGAAGTAGATATGTCGGAAGTGGTGCGGAGAATAGAGAACAGCAAGGCATGCATGAAAAGGTCGAGCGACAGAAGAAGAAGGACCAAACAAGAGTCAGAAGTAAAAGAAGGAGATTGGATCAAAATACGGCTACTGACCAAGGATCAAATCACGGGCTCACGGTTCAGTAGACCTGTGAAGGTGATTCACAGAGGAGCCAACCATGTACGCACCGAAGATGGGCGCACATGGAACATGGAAAGAGTAGTCATGCATGAAAAGAGGCAAGCGAGAGGAAAGACTTTTGAAAGGTCTGAAGCTAAAGGAGTAATGGACAATGAGAAGGGGGAAGAACGAGAGCTGGAGACAGACAGAAGAGAAGTTGAAGAAAATGAGTTTCAAGTGGATGCCCCCACAGTCGAGAGAGAAAATGACCAGCAAGAAGTGTGCAGCTTGAGAGGCGATCGTCCGCGAAGGGAACACAGAAGACAGGTGAGATACAATGACTATGTATTGCAATGAACTGCCTTTGCATTATCAGAGGGAGGTGTGTAGAGATATCGCGAGATCTTTGGGTCTCGCGAGATCTCGTGCGCAGCCGGAAGTGCGGGCTTTGCGCACCCAGCGCGCATTCAGGCGGGAGAAAGCCACGGAGCAGGACGCGCTCCCGGGCGCTCCTCCCAAGAATAGGACTCTAAGCCGCAAGAGAGACTCCCGGCAATTCACATGAGTTGCGTCGCAGCATTGGGGCCTGTTGCCCATCATTGACTCTTGTTATATGTGTTGCGTATTTACTCCAGTGGTACAGAATAATAAAAGAATGTTACCTGCAACCACAACGCCTCCTATCATTTATTGCGAGAATTATACAACACTGGGCCTCTGGAATGCCCAATCTCTATGCAACAAACCATCTTCTCTCTGACCAGTTTGACTCTCATCACCCCAAACTCTCACCGATGACTGTCACTGAAACCTGGGTTGGCAAAATGCTTGATGGTAAACAAGATAAATAAATATGCTCCAGAAGGAGCATGGAAGTCTAACTAACATCAACACTTTGCTCTTTCCTGTTTACTCAGCAAATAACACTGAGGACTTCATTGAGGCGTCGTCATAGTACCTCGGAGCAGATGAATACCAGCATCTGGAAGTCACAACGATCATCCTGGACTCTTAAGCTCATTCATCAGCTGTGGACGGGCATGTGAGAATTTCTATTGTTGATGGCCTGCTTGCACACAAGCATCACCAAGCCTCCCCGAAAAATGTGTTGCGAGAATATGGTGGATCTGACTGTTTCCATTGTGATTATGGTGAGGATTTGGATGGATCTATCTATGGCATGGTGTCGTCTGCAACCATGTTTAAGGGCATGTTTTTCACCCACCATGTTCTTCAACTGCATGATGGACCAGATGCCACACATGAACAGTGTCTTATTAATTGGATCTTTTTTAAGATATTATTATTGTTTAACAAAATCTTCAATCCTAAATAAAATGAAAACAAAGATAAAATAAAAATATTTTAAAAAGACGAAGGGAAAAGGGAAAAGATGAATTGGGAACAAACTAATAATTAACAATTCCACATAGTTAAAAAGGTTTAACCACTACCTAAGCTATGCATACAGCAATAAAAAAAGAAATCCATTAGCAAAGGGAGGCAAAGATCAGCAATTACTTTATGCTGCCCAATATTCTATGCCAAAAAGACTCCTCTGAGTTCTGATATAGTATCCCCAAAACAAACCATTTTGACAATTCTCACACAATCCAAAGCACTACATTCAAAAACCAAATGTTTAAAAGACTAGACCTTATCTCTCTCCGTGCAAATGCCACTCATTATTTGCTCAAATGGAACATTCTGGCGTTCTGCAAGAACCTTCGATGCTTCTAAATGACCGTGTCAAATCTTCAGGAAAATGCACCTTTGGGATTTGCATGACAGAAAGCATGAATAAGGCCTAGGCCTCAATTTGTTGACAGGTTTCAAATACTCCACAACACTCTTCCTCCTGCAAAAGCTTGTATATTATCTCAGTTGTGATACTTAATTTGTATTTTAACATCTCATTTCACAGGAAGGATAAAGGTTCAGAATATATTATACTAGTATCTAAAACCGTACCATTGGTCAGTAACTTCGTTAACAACCTTTCTATGGGGAACCCAGTTTCGGAAGTTCATCCTGTAATGAGATTTATCTACGGAATATATTTAAATGTTCCGAGATTGGATAGTTGTTACAGAGAAATATCCCTATATATTACCCTTCTTTGCAACAATCCCACCCTACACTCTGGGGCATGAGGCAGGCTTTTCAATCTGAATATTCGGTTTTATTTAAAATAATACATTACTGAATTAAAAATGGTCCTACAAACTTACAATGCTAGAGAAGTCACGCACAATACTTAAAACGGATACAGGCAGCTAGCTACCAAATAGGCAAAATCAACATGCCTCCTGTTGTCTCATTCCAATTCACACAAATATTCATACAAATAAAAACAATTATGATTGAATATTCTAGAAAAGAGAATCAGATAATTCGCAATATAGACGCTGAAAATGAAATTACTTGCATTAACCTTTGGGAAATTATCAATTTACACTATAGAATAATGTCTACTGGCACCCACCTCCCCCTGAAACCAAAAGTTGACGCAGTTCTCAGAATACCATTATTTTTTTATTACGAGTTTTAATCACCAAAGTGATTTTTACAAGATAGACATAGAATCAAATCAAAAACAAATGAAGAAGACAAAACTTAAAGCAGAAAGAATGTAAAAAGGCAAGAGGAGAGAAGAGAAGAATTCAGTAGTTTCAGCACGATAAATCAGAAATTGAAGAGAAAGGACGCACCCTTTGAAAGGTTTATGCGGAGTCTAAAATTTCTGCCAAGGGTTCCGTAGCTTTGTCTTTAAAGATTAAGTCCAAAATTCTGGTAGCTGCTATCGTCCATGAAGGTCTGAGGCCCCCTATTAATCGTTCCCGCCAGAGAGCTTTGTCTGTCAAGTAGGCTTTCTCCAAATGATGAAGAAAATAGGGAGTTCTGTATGGAGATGTGCCAGGACATGATAGGAGAAGATGCCGGAGCGATTCAATGGTTTGTTTATAGTTACAAAAGCGGCAGCTGTTAGTCGTGGAGAGCCGTCTTATGTGCAGGATCTCATTTGTGGGCAATAGATTCAGCCTGGCTCGAAGAAGTGTCAATCATGTTTTTCTGTTTGGGTGCTTTATAAGAAATGGTTGGACTTTGTTCAATTTTCTGGCCGTTGAGGGCGGATGCTGGGTCAATTTATAAGCAGCTGCCTTCTCTAACATATATATCCAGTCCATTTCGTCTGAGCGTTTTTTGGTTTTTGTAGGATTACACACCAGTTCTTCAGTGGAGCTGCCACAGACTTCTAGATGTAATTTGCATTTAGTCTCCCAGTTGGTCAGCAATTTGCATTTGCCTGTGCTCATCTCCTCTTGTATCATGGAAAAAATCATAGGAGAGGATGTGTCCTTAATCTTCCGGTATAGCACAATAGAGGCTCTCGTTACTATTGATGCCAAGGACAAGAGTGAAAGTTCCTGTCTGATCAATGCTAAAGGTGTAGAAGTCGGAAGGTTCAGGACTGAACGCCAGAAAAGGCTCTCCAATCTGGGCCATAAGTTGTCAGGCAGAGAGGGCATGGTGTCTGTTCCGTAGGTGATTGTAGGGACCATTTTCCCCGAATAGAATTTGAGTAGGGGCATCAGAGAGAAACGGCCATATTTCGTGTCTAAGACTTTGGCCTGTGAGATGAGATTTCTCATTTTTAGCATGAAGATGTGATTGCATTGCTAAATCATTGTTTGTAGAGTTGATTAGCACCCCGCGATATTTAAATTCTGAAACCTGTTCCACTTTTTTTCCTGCCAAGAACCAGGAGGATTTGCCTCTTTTTCTACTCCTTTTTTCAAAGATCATGATCTTCGTTTTTTGTTTGTTAACTTCCAGATCGTTGTCTTCAGTGTATTTAGTTAAGGAGGCCAGCTGGCGTTGTAAGCAAATTGGGGTCTGGTCAAGTTGTATGAGATCATTGGCATAAAGGAGTCTTGGAACTTTCATGCTGCCCATTACTGTGGAAAAAGATCTTGACTCGGCATTTGTTTCTTGATAGTCCCCAAAATACGCCAGGAATAGGACTTGGGCGAGAGGGCAGCCTTGTTTGACCCCTCAGGTGGTTAGTATCACAGCAGAAAGCAGCCCCCTTGAGTTCAGCCGGACCTGGACGGTGGTGGTGGCGTGTAAGGCTTGTAGGGGGCCCAGGATCTCCGGTGGGCAATTCCAGTCGCTTAATTTTTCCCAAAGTTTTCTTCTGTTAACTAAGTCAAAAGCCTGGGTAAGGTCTATGAATGCCAGGTATAGTTTCTGATTACCTTCCAGGACTTTTGATTTTAGTATGCTCAATAGGAAGATGTTAATGCTGGTTCCTATTCCCTTTTTGAACCCAGATTGTAGAGGGTCTTTGTAGGGTGTTATTTTGCCCACAAATTAAAGTGTTCCAGTAGTTAGGATCCATAAACCTTCCCTATGACATCAAGTAGAGCCACCGGGCGAAAATTCCTTGGGTCGTCTTTGCTTCCTTTTTTGAATATCGGAATGATCACTGCTGAAGTCCAAGTGGGTGGGATCCTGCTGTGTGTAGAGCATCTTTGAAGATCAAGCTTAGTAGATTTGCCCAGTCTTCTGGAGCAGATTTTAAGTTTGTGTTGGAGAGGCTGTCAGGTCCAGGTGCCGTTGAATTCTTCAGCTTGGTTATCGATCGTAATATGTCCGTTGGCTCATGGAGGTGACCCAGGGAACAGATGTCAATGGCAGTGCAGCTGGTGGAAGCGAGTCTGGGGAGCTAAACAGTGTTGAATAAAAATGTATCCATGTTGACTCAGGAATACTGTTTGACAGCACTGATTCTTTCGCTTTGCTCTGTGGGTTAATTAGCTTCCAGAAGTCTCTAGAGTTACTGTTATTGATTTGCTCCAACATGGCCTCAGAATCTTTTTGGTAGAGAGCGAGCCGATATGATCTTAACCAGTTTTTGTAATTTCTTATCACCTCATTTGCATGGGTTCTGTTGGTAACCGTGTTGTGTCGTACGGCAGTTCTTCTGGCTCTGCGCAGCATGTTTCGCTTCACCACCAACAAGGCGTCAAATGTGTGTGCATGACACAGAGGTTCCGAGTTGGGGTCGTTTGCACTGGTATCGATGGATCTGTAGGGTTCAAGGAGCGGTCTATAGTCCACTTCGAGGCAGTTTCCACTGCTTCCATAAGAGACTGTGATGTCTCGAATGTTGGCCCTGGTGACCATTACCCGGTTTCCCTTGCTTTCCGGTTTAACGACTCCCAGGTAGTGGGTGTTCAGTGGTTTGACTGATGACCATTTTATAGACAGAAGGTTGTGTTCGCTTTGAGTTGTGTGTTGAACACTGAATTCAGCCAACGGAGCAAGAAGTAGCTGCGAGGCGAAGATGTAATCAATGGTGGAGTAAGCCAGATCACGCTTCCACATTGGTGTTTTGGTAGTGTCGGGTAGCGTAGTTGCTGTATTATAAAGTTGTCTTGATATCATTAGCTTAGACCACCCCTATCCCCGTTGGCAAGCTTGGTAAGGTGTAGACTCTGTAGGATCTGGTGGATTCATAGAGCATTTGATGTTAAGGTCTCCACAAATAATGACCTCGCAAGCTTCCAGCTCTAAGTATACGGAGTCCAGCATAGTAGTTTTCTAGGTCGAACAGTTAATCTCTTTGGATTGCCTTGGGGTTCCAGTAAATTCTCATAACCAGCAGGTATGTGTGCGTAAAGGATTCTGCACCAACCTCTTTGTGAAGCCATAAGAGGAGCACCAGTAGGACGAATGGGAACTTCAAGATGGTCTTAACTATTTGTAAGCAGCTACCCATCCGAACTGCGATCATCAATCCCGAAGAAGGCCTGCCTTTTTCCCCCATCAGTGCCTCTGAGAAAGTAATTTCGAACCCATCAAGCGTTGGTTTTGTTTTCAACCACAACTCTTGTAAACACAAAATGTCGTATCCACCTAGGTTGATGTCGCCTGGGGTTGTTAGGTGAAGGAACACCCTTGTATTCCAGCAGGCTAATGAAAGTGACTGAGGATCTGTAGAAGTGGTGGCATGCAATGGTGGCTATTTATGAAGGCGAGTTGATATGGCTTTCGGAAGCCACGACCATGTTTGGGACTGAAGATCTGGTCTGGAGGGAGCCACCTTCTTTTGAGGAGATAAGTTGCGAGAGACCTAACCTGGTACCCTGATAGGTATTGGCTGATTTTTTTAATGGGGTGTTGGAGCTTCCCTTTCAGAAGATGACTGGGCTGTGTCCGATCTATAGCCTGAGGAAGACCCTGAGTGTGGCCCTTCTCTTGGCAATGATTCAAGATTTTGTGAGGCAGTTTGCGTAGAGTCCATGTCTCAGTCCTTAAGGTCTGTGTGCTCATTTCTGTCTGGTTTGAGATGTGTTAATTAGAATCCTTGTTTGTACAACACGTCCATTGCCTTTGCCAGCAGAGTGTCCACTCCGTCAGATGTAGTGTAGAGAAAACAAGAGGCTTTTTGCCCTTCGTGGGAGGGTTCCACTGTCTTGAAGTCTTCTGAATAATTTCTTTTAAGGCTGAAATGCTATGAAATACTATGAATCACTGTGTGTCTGTTTAGCACTAAGTATTTTTGGTTGCCTGTGCGTTGGCACAGTTTGAAGGTAGGGCTCAACCTGTGCTTATGATGCTCTTGGTTAGAGGGCTCTGCTGTTGATTTTTATAATAGGATCTCGATTGTGCATAGTTGTCATGGTGAGGTTGCCTGTGCTGATTATGGGTGTTATTGGAAGCCTTGTCCAAAAGTTCTGTTTGTCTTTGCATGTGGACCCTCGAAGTGTATTTGGTCACTGTCCGTCGATGTGGTGGGTCTGGCAGAGGTCCGTGTTGTGTGCGATCTTCGCTGTGCTTGATGGGTCGAGACCCTGGGTTGTTTCACAAGTCTTTGAAGCGATCGCTCAACGAACAGAAGCTTGAGAGATCTCGGGTGACAGTTTGGAGGAAGGACGTCTCACTAGGAGAGTGGACTGCAACCACTTCTGGCTGACTGTCGTCGCTGGCATCAAGATGTTGACTTAGGTCCATCAGCTCCTTGTGGTTTAGAAAGTCATTTATCGACTTGGGAGAATGAGGGTTGAGTTTGGATGGTTTCTGCTGCCTTAAGGGTTTTTTTAGATCTGTGTCTTCTGCAACAGGCATTAGGTTTTTGTATTGAGGAAAGCCCTCAGATAACTTTTCGGGTTTCTGTGGAGGTGCAATTGGCCTGATAATAGGGGCCGTTTTGAGGCACACCTGTGGAGAAGAGGCCTGAGTCTTGCTTTCTGTAGTCAAGATGTTGCTGTTGGCAACCACAGGAGCCGTTTGTGCTAATTCTTTCTCCTGAGTCAGCCTTGCTCCTTTGTTTTCTTTAGCCAAGGGCATATTGTCCATGCACATCACGTCATTATCCCTGTGTTTATGAGACGGTGGATGAGGTCTGATTGAAGATGAGCTGACGGAGCCCGCAGAGCGATTGGAGGAAGCTTTTGGTCTTGTTCCGCAATCAGTCTGAAGGACATCCGCCCAAAGCTTTTCTTGTGCGTCTGTTTGAGAGCTTGAGTCCACCATTGTCCCTTGGTTCAAGGTTTTCCTGATGTCACTGGAAGTCTCAGAGTAATCGGGTCGGCACATGTGGGGCATGGTGCCTGGATCGTTTCTCCGTCTCTCCAGGGCATTGATGTAGCCTTCCAGATAAATGAGTTTGGCGTTCATCATTGCAACGATGGATCTATGATCTTTTAAAGAGTCGTTGATCATCTCATATAACTTGCAAAATGGTGATAATGCAATAGTCACGGAAGACATGATGGACATGATGTCAATTTTCTTGGAAGGAGTGTCCTTCGGGTTGTTATAAGGTGCATCACTTAATCTTCTGTTAGCAGAGAATCTTGGTGGTGATGTTAGCGGCCACGGCCGCAGGGTTTGTTGGAAATTGTGATGAGGTATAGCAGACAGGGGAGGTGTATCCACAAGAGTTTCGCGGTCTTGCTCCTTCCTTTTAGTTGGCCCTTGGATGGAACTAGGAGCAGGTGCCATAGTGGATGGAGATGTTATCAATTTTTCCCTGTCCATGATTTTGAATCGGTAAGGTTAAGCTGCCCTGAGGTCGAAAGTTGCTTTTGTGCGCTGGACCTGTGGGTATTGTTGATAGTCCTATAGAGCCAGTCTGTGCTTGTGGTACAGGACTTCCAGGTGGATATAGGCTGGCTTGGCCAATAGGATGGGAGGTGAGTCCAAAAGAGTGAGCTCTGGTTGTGGGGCCAGTTTTGACTTTGTAGGTGTTAGCTGGACCAGGCCCCCCTTTTTCTCAGAGGTAGGTAGTTGAACCGCTGGCATGAAATTAGTAGCATCTCTATCTTGCAGTTGGTAGAGGAACTTGATCTGAGGTGCTAGGTTCACTCGTTGAATGAGGTATTGTCAGAGTGATCAAGGGTTCGGGAAGTGCTTCCAATAGGTTGGCGTCTGAAATTTCACCTAGCCCATTTTGTTTTCTTTTAGCTTGCCTTTGAAAGAGATGTTTCAAAGAGTTCTCTAGGCGCGTGCTTGTAGTGGGTTTGGTGAGGGGCCCTTTTTATTAGGCTTTTTTATAGATGATCTCTTGTTTGCAGTTGGGAGATCGAATATTTCAGTAATCAGGCGGAAAGGAATGCCATGCGATTTGCGAGTTGGAGGGCCGTGCCTGGCTCCCTCTTTCGTTTCTTCATTCGAAGTATGGAGTACTTCTAGGTCCTCTGAGTTTGGTAAAGGCTCATAAGTGGCTGGATTGTGGCCATGTGGCCGAGTTTCATCCTTGGGGTCATCCTCGGGGTCCGGTACTTGGCTTGAGCCAATAAGTGAGGTCAAAGTAGGCTGGTCAGGCTGTGTGGCAGGTGTAGATGCTGGCGGATCATGGATCTGGGCACTTATAATTACGATTGCCGTCGCATTATCTTCGGTGGCCTCCAGATGGTGCTGAGGGGCGGCTGCACCAGCTTCCAGCAAGTTTAAGATCGTAGCTGCCCCGGACTCGCTGGTTTGAACGTCGGTGATCTGATTGCTGGGAGCTTCGGTCCGGGTCAGCTCCTCTGCCGACTCTCGCCCTTCCAAGGCAATGGCTTGAGTGCCCGCATTGCCCGCCCACAGCCCCCCCAGCCCCCGGCATGGGTGGCCCTCCCTCCTTTGAGGGACAGCTCCTCCATGCCTTCCACGAGGAGGGGCAAGGGGAAGGGCGCCACAGGTCCACTTTCTCCCAGGTCTCCTGGGTGCCTCGCACATTCCGCAGTCTCTCTAGGGGTCTCCGCCGTCTGATCCAAGGTGCAGGCGACGTCAGCTGGCAAGGTGAGTCCGGACGTGGGCTGAAACCTGCCCGTTGGCAGTTGTTTTTATTTTTGATTATGTGGCTGCGGTGTTTGTTTAGCAGCCAGCGCTCTTTTAGAGGCGAGATTCTGTAGCTTGCTTTCTGACCGCTTTAGGGAGCCTGCAATGGCCAAAATGCCAACTTGGGATATAGTAGGCTTATTTATGGGAGGTGTCACTGTAGAAGCGTTTAAGGGGACATTGTCAGTGCGAGAGCTTCGCAACCTGCGGGGCTCCTCATCAAGGCGAGATGTGTTGAGTCGAGAGTCCAGGGGTTCGCCGCATCCACCCCAGCCACAGACTGCCCACTCTCACATCACTCCGCTCCGCTTCGCTGCAGACAGTAGCCTTTGTAGAAAAAGGTGCCAAAACAGTAGTCACAGTAGAAAGACTGCAGGACTGAGAGGGATTGCCACAGACTGCCCACTCCCACACCACTCTGCTCCGCTTCGCTGCAGACAGTAGCCTTTGTAGAAAATGGCGCCAAAACAGTAGTCACATTAGAAAGAATCAAGGACTGAGAGGGACTGCCACAGATTGCCCACTCTCACACCACTCCGCTCTGCTTCGCTTCAGACAGTAGCCTTTGTAGAAAAAGGCGCCAAAACAGTAGTCACAGTAGAAAGACTGCAGGACTGAAAGGGACTGCTACAGACTGCCCACTCTACACCACTCTGCCTACTATTTGAAACAAAGCAACTCACTTAGTTTTCTCTGATAACATTTACAAGTATTGGCATCTGAAAAATATGTTGTTTTAATATAGTTCACCAATTTACTGACTGATTGAAATCTAAAATGTTAGACATTATCTGTGACAGACAATTGCTTCCTAGCTTGGGCATCAGTACTATTTAATATAATTTGCAATGGCTTGTAAATTGAAAATAATTGTAAATGCTTGGGCTTCCCAGTAATTGTGTATCTTTTGCAATGCTAGGACAGTGGTGCCTAGCTCGACCACTTTTCTCAAGAAATCAGGTTCATCCTTACAACACCCCTGTTCAATGTGTTCATTAAGGAACAGATGTCACTTACTTTATTGACTTTGATGAAAAGACTCGTCATTCCACATTTCAATTTGAGATGTCTAAGGCCACAAGCGATCCTTACTGAGAATTTCACTTTTGATTATAAATAACAAAGCACATGCATATTGAACTACATACACCCTTTCAGTGTGAAACAGCGACAGGCCTTTACATCTTCTATGCATTTATCAAAGTGATGTGGTTTGGCTGTTCTTGCTGTACAAAAGAGTTGTGTTCTGCCTAAAAAGACATTTTGAGCTCATGCTAAGGGCCTCATCACGAGTCTGGCGGTAACCCTTAAATGTGCCGGTAGCGCTATTACCGCCACATTTAAGGGACCGCCAGATCATGGCTTTGCCGGATTTCCCCCAGCTCTGAGCTGGGGGGAAATCCGTGGCAAAATTGCCGATTTTCAGCGCGATTACTGCCGGCGGGAAATCCACCGGCGGTAATAGCGCAAATTTTCCCTATTGGGCCCAATGGGGAATGAGGAATTCCCGAATGGGCCCAATGGGGAATGGGCAATAACCCTTCTGCCAAACCCGTGATCCGGTGCTAATAGCGCCGGGTGGTTTGGCGGTAGGGCTATTAGCGCCAGTGCTAATAGAGCCGGCGTTACCGCCAAACTCGTGATGAGGCCATAAATTGAAATTTCACTTAGGCGTGGTATGAGTTTGTATATTATTTACTAAAGATGATATTCCCAATATAAGCCTTTTTTGTAATAGCAATCAAACAATAGGCTATTTTATCAGCAGATCTAGTGTGATTTATATTGCAAATTCTAAGCCTACAAACATAATAAGATTCTCTTAAAGAAGAATGACTCGTGAATTGCATTTGTACTTAGTTTTACCTCTTTAACATGAAGTGCTTTTTCAGTGTAAATTATACTTTTGATCTTTTATCATTTACTAGAGAGCATTACATTCAATCAAATAATACATTGCGATCCTTCAGTTGTTTGACAAATGTATTTGTAGTGTTTCCCAGTAGCTTGAGGACAAATAGGGTCTCATTACGAGTCTGGCGGTAACCAAGGTGATAAAACCGCCTGGTTACCGCCGGACTCGTATTACCATTCCACCTCTGTGACTCCCGGAAACACCAGGGCATTACGACCCTGGTGTCACGGGAGTCACGGAGGCGGAATGGTGTAAATCCCCATTCCCATTGAGTCCCATAGGACTCAATGGGAATGGGGAAGTGGAAACACCGGCAGCATCACGTGATTCTGCTGGTGTTTCCACGTCCGCCTGCAGGCGGGCGGTGTTAAACCCGCCAGGTCAGACCTGGCGGGAAGATCACCTCCCGCCTGCAGGAGCCGGGATCGGGCGGTCCTGGATTAACAGTGGCGGCGGGTTTACCGCCACTGTTAATTCCGGACCGCCCGACCCGTAATGAGGCCCATAGTGTTGCCTGTGTGAAAGGTTTAGTGGCCCATCAAGTAATACCCAGTTCTGGATGGGAAAAATCCAATGAGTTGCCTTTCTACACCCCCAAACTCACGTCCAGCAAAATTCCTCCAGTACAAGGGACTGCAACATTTGACTCTCCGGAGGTTTTAGGCTATGACTCCAATGATTTATCACTATTGACTAGGCTGGCTAGGGCTAGTAGGACAATGCAGTCCAAAACATCTGAAAGGCCAAATGTTGCAGACGCCTGCACTCGTTTTTGTAAGCAAGACAGTAGTTGAGGGCCCAGTTTTCTGCGCTACACAGAACAATTGGAGTTACCTTAAGCTTGAAAGAATCTATAAGTGAGACACCCATGTTTCCTATTAAAAAGCATCAGGACATGTGTATGCAGTGAGATTTTCAAAATTACCTCAGCTTCATGGTCCGTCCACGTTTACCTGGAGTTAAAAGCCGTTCCCAGGTATTTACATTTCTTCAGCTTTTGCAAACCTTTTGGCTATGTGTTTCCATTTCTATGAAAAACCCATAACCTTAGTCTTAGCAATATTCATTTCCAAGTCAAGATCACAGGCGAGTTGCTGTAAGGGGTTAATCATCCTCTGTAGTTCAGCTTGGGTGGTGTCCAACACAGTACATGAAGACATTGCATTTGCTCAGAACCCAATATTGGAGGAAATGTTCATGCAGCTGCTAAGTAAGTCACAAAGTCACAATATCTGTTGAATAAAGGTTATCAAGCATAGGTTTAAAGTGTATGACTCATCCCTGTGTCAAGCCTGTATTAGGTACCAAATTGCAAGCGAGGACCCCTTTGATGTTCAGTCTTACATGGACAAATGTTTGATTGGGCATACACTGGTCGACTATGTATTTTAAGGACTGCATGGCAGTAAAAGAGAGAGCCAAATGTGGGGGGGGGCATACATGTTTATTAGGGAATTTGTTGACACACAGCAGAAGTAGAGATTACAAGGCCAGTCAATATATTTCGATTAGGTGATGACAATATGTTCTTTTGCAATTTATGCCTATAGCCAAGTACACATAACAGATCCCATTTTGATCTACCCTTTTGTGAATTTCTAGCTAATTCAAACATTAATTTAATGCTAGCTAAATAAAATAGGGTCCATATCTTCTGAATACACATAATAACAGGTGACTGAAAATACTCACTTGAGACTGGTGCAGGTTTTTAAAATATGCGATTTCTTCCAGTAGTTCCACAATTTAATGGATATGGTCTGTATGCTATTATTAGGGTCTCCTAATAAGTGTGGTCGGAGAAATGACTGCAATATGATTATGTGTTTGTTTGTGTAGGTGGGAGCTAGGTTTTGATCCCCACTCATGAATTTTTACTGATGCCTAATCACTTCCTCTCAATCATGTCAGAAGGTTCCTCCTACGTTGTATTCATGGAGTGTATGAATGGCTGGTAAACATTTCCGATGTAGTGATAGCTTGATACTAAGGTTGGATATAAAAGCAGAAACTGCACAGATTCATACTGAATTGTTAAAGGTTTACCAGTGCCCTAGTGGGATTTTGTACAACCTTAAATTCTACTAAGTTGATATCATGGCAGATCATTTTACCAGAAAACATGTTCCTAAAAATAATCGACTTCATTTTTCTTCATAACCAAGGCGCATATCTATTAATATTTCTCAGACATATCTCATCTCGGGTGATTAGGGGAGAAGTGAATCCCGGAGCGATAAAAGATGCAGAAGCGCCCCACCCCCTTCACCAGAGGGCATCAACATTTCCTTTGAATCAGAGCTATTCTGCTCATCCAGTGCCACCAGACTCCCTGAACCTGGCCTCAATGTCGTTATCCTACTCTTGATTTAGCATTAGATGGAATTTGATCATGAACCACAGTGATTGGCCAAGTAGTTAAGAGGTCTCTAAAGTGAACATGTGGGAAAGAAACACCCCTTTTCTTTTTGACCATGAAGGTTTTTTGTGAGGATTTCTTCTGGGGCAGTTGTACTTATCCATCAAAACTAAGGAGTGATGTGAATGACTTGGTTTGGTGTTATTTTAATCCCAGGTTCTAGTAAACAATTTCTTCTTTTGTAATGTAACTTTTATGTTTTGTTTTATTTTATAAGAGCGCTTAGCATTATTGTTAGAAAAAAAACAAGTCAACTGCTAGGAAAGGACCAGGTGGCTTATTCATTGCCAAGGCAAGGGGAGCACTAGGGTGTGGCCCAGGGCAGGGGTTTATAGCCCTGGCCTGCACCCTGTACCACTAGACCACCACAAATACATCATGCATTGCCTTTTTGGAGTACATCTTGCATTCTGCATGGAATCTTAACCTGGTGGCCATCTTGGTGAAGGCTGCCAGCATTTGTGAACAGATGCCTGCGCCAGCCAGCAAGCCTTTGTGCCCATGTTTTACCCATGTTGCCACGCCCCTCCCTCCGTGGTTGTGTGGAAGTGTGCTCTGTGTTCTGCTGGGGGTCATGACAACTACCATTCACAATGAGGCTGCTTAAAAGTCCATCCCTCAATGCTTTGCTCTGGCCTCCTGTTATAAGGGCATATGTGGAATGAAAGCCAGAAAAACAGGACAATTGTTACCATTAGGATCAACGCTTGCCAATTTCTCTGGCTTATACTTAGAC
The DNA here is from genome assembly GCF_040938575.1 of Ambystoma mexicanum. Taxonomy (NCBI): domain Eukaryota; kingdom Metazoa; phylum Chordata; class Amphibia; order Caudata; family Ambystomatidae; genus Ambystoma; species Ambystoma mexicanum. The sequence goes on from NC_090935.1 coordinate 1,259,586,585, forward strand.
TAGTTGCCTGCGCCTGAACCACACTGTGAATCATATTACTAAATACACATGTGGGAGAATCTGATTCACATAACAGTCTCTCACTAAGTTTTCCTAAAGAAGTGAGAACACAATGCAATGTCTTTATAGGAAGGAACAGCTGTATCGATAGTCAGGCTCTCGGATGGTAAATGGTGACCATGATGTTATCGGAGGCAGCAGGAGCCACTAAGTCATTATTAGTCCTTTCTTTTGTCACGATAGAGTTTGATGCAGAGTATCTGTATAGCCAATCATTCTCTATGCTTCCCCGTCTTGGAGTAACTCTGCTAGGAAATTCAGTATTTCAACTAAAGGGGCTGAAACAGGATCAAGACTTCTCCCTTTGCAACACTGTGACCATCTATTCCAAGCTGCGTCGTAGCTCGTTCTAGTCGATGGTGCCCACGACTCCGCGATGAGGCGATCAGCCTGTGCCGAAATTCCTGGGAGGTTCTAGCATCTCCTGCTATCATGCATGCCATCAGTGGGAGAGTCCCTCTCACTCTCAGAGGATGATAAGACCCAACTGGGTCCGTGGAAAGACTGTCTCTCTGGTAGTCGGTCACTAGCTCTATCAATGTTGGGAACCATACTTGTGACTTCCAGATAGGAGCCACAACTATCATTGTTGCTCTCTCTCTGTGCGAACTTTCGTCAACACCCTGTTCATCATGATAAATGGCAGGAAGGCATAGTGCGTCTCTCCTCTCCAATCCCGGAGAAAGGCATCTACTCCTGCCGCCATCGGATCTAGTCTCCAGCTGAAATATCTGCTCTTTTGCGCATTCAGTCTGGATGTAAACAGGTCTGTGTGTGCTGGTCCTCAGATCTCCTCTATCTCCGGAAAGGTCATTCTGTCCAGCATCCAGTCGCTGGAGTCTGCTAGGTATCCGGAGTTCCAATCCGCTACTACATTGAGCGAACCCGGGAGATATTCTGTCACTACTGAGGTCCCTGACTCTAGGTAGGAATGTCAGAAGTCCTTAGCTATTTCCGCTAATAATTTGGACTTTGTTCCTCCTAACTGATTGATGTATCTGACTGCTGATATATTGTCCATTTTCATCAGGATACACAAATTCACTTTGTCTTTCGTAAGTGCCTTGATTGCAATCAACCCGGCTAGTAATTCAAGACAATTGATGTGCAATTTGAATTCTTCCGTACTCTACTTGCCCCCTGTCTCTAGTTCTCCTCAGCAGGCTCCCCAGATCGGGCCTATCGCTGAATATGGCCTTCCCATTCCAGGTGTCCATATTCTGTAGCCACCATTCTAGTTTCATCTGCGAATCTATATCTAGAGCTACTAGTTGATGGGCCTCATTCCGAGTATGGCGGTAAGGGATAGCGGCCACCGCTAACGAGAGCGGTGGCGGTAATCCCTTACCGCCATACTCCGAGTTCCCTTTGCGCCATGGAGGTTTTAACACCTGCTTTTAGCAGGTGTTAAAAACCATGGCGCTAAGGGACCTTGATGTTAATTACGCCACCGTAATTTACGGTGGCGTAATTGACGCCTTCCCCACTCCCATTATGCCCTATGGGGCAAGAATGGGAATGGGGAAGGGTAAATGGGGATTGGGGAATTACCGCCCCGCCAACCTTGGAATGGGGCGGTAATTCCGCCATCCACCAAGGCGCTGCCGGTCCGGGTACGGCGTCAACCAAGGCGTTAATAGCGCCATTGGTTAGCGCCGTACTCGGAATGAGGCCCGATGTATCGTAATCCCTGCTGCAGGTGTCTAATTTTGAGCCGTTGTAGGGCTCGATAGTTCAGAGGCCCTGGAAATATCGCTTGGATTGATGCTGCTAGCAGACCCACTACTCTCGCTATCGTCCCTAGGGAGATTACGCATTTGCTGAGGCAGTTTCTTATTTCTCTCTTTATGTCTCTTATCTTCCTGGCGGGCAGCTCTAGCGTGGCTGTCCTGGTGTCTATAACGAACCCTAGAAATTCCACGTTATCACTTCTGATTTCTCCTGATTCACTAGGAACCCCAGAGACGTCAGAAGGTCTGTTACCCAGCTTGTCTGATAGCAGAGTGTTTCTCTGCTGTTTGCCATCAGCAGGATGTCGTCCAGATATATTATCATTCTTATCCCTTTCTCTCTGATTGTGATGGCTATGGGCTTCATAAGTTTCGTGGATGCTCGTGGTGCTGAGGCTAGCCCAAACAGCATCATCGCAAAATGCCAAAATTGCCCACCCCAGTCGAATGCTAGAAAGGGGCAATGGTCCTCTTGGACTGGTATCATGAGATATGCGTCCTTCAAGTCGACTCTAGTGGGCCAATTACCCTGTCTGAGGCTATCTCTGAGCTGGTGAATACCTTCCATCTTGAAGTCATGGTAAATCACCCAGCTGTTCATCTCTCTTAAATTTATTACGGGCCTTACTCTGTCTTTCCTGTGTACCAGGAACATGTTGCTTATGAACTTCGGGGTCATAGTGCAAGGCTCTATTGCTCTTTCGAGTGCTAAACTTCACAGCTGTGCGTGTAAAGTCTCCTTCTCTACCTGCGCTGAGTATAAGGGATGTGGTGGTTGGGATTGTGTGGGAACCTGTGTTAATTCTAGTTGCAGTCCTTTGACAGTCTGCAATTCCCAGGCGTCGCTAGAAAGCATGCGCCAGTTCTCCCAAAATGTTAACGTTCTCCCACCTGCTGGCAGATACGTGTGCTTTCTTACCTGGGCGGAAGCTCTGTCCTCATCCCTGTCCTCTGTCTCGCCTTCCTCTCGGGAAGCGTCCTCTTGAGGGAAAGAAAGCATCCTGCTGCCGGTTCTCCCAATATTGGCCCTGTTGTTCTGAGGCCTTCTTATGGATTGGTAGCGACCGGTCACTCGGCCTTGGTACTGACTGGTCCCAGCAAAAACTCTCCCAGGGAATATTTTCTTTATCGACGCTTGGGCTTTTTCTAAGGATGTGTAAGTGCCCATGAATCTCCCCATTTCCTTCCCGAAGGTCTCACCGAATAGTAGTCCTTGGGCTGCTTCACCTGCTTCGTAAGACGCCTGATCCCCTAACTTGGGATCTATCTTAAGGAGCAGTCCTCTTCTGCGCTCAGATGATATGGCGCAATCTTCTTCTTAGGTGGGGGCTGAACTCCTTCCTCATCCCCTCTAGTGGTCTCCTCTTGGGAGGACCGCAGGAACCCTATGGGCTCCTCCTCTGAACCTTGCCCTTCATGGGCCATATTATCCTCCCCTGGACAGGGGATCGTGAGGCTCGGCACTCCCTACTTGTGCATGAATGCATCTCGCAATCTTATGAATGCGTTGGTACCTCTGGGGCCTTGGGTTCTGCCCTGTCTGGATGACCCGGGGGGGTCAGAAGAGTTCTTTCTCTTCCAGGTCTGCTTACACTCCTGTGGGCCTTCTGGCGTGACCCTTGTGGACGTGCTTTGTTTAGGTATGGTGCTTGCCTCCTTCTGGCTCAGGTACGTTTTAATGGTTTCAAGTCTTTCCTGCAGGGGCTTCACCCCTTGAGACACGGCCTCTATCAGTGAGTCCCCCAGCACTTCCTTGAAGCTAAAGGCCAGATCCTCTAAATAGGCTGCCTCTTGATCCTCCTCTCTCCATCTTGAATTCTGTCCTTCTCTGTGCTGTAGTCTGCCTTGCAGTACCTGTATAGGTGTAGTGGCACGTCCACTAGCTCACTGTGTAATATATATTGAGGCTGCACCTTCTGGCCTGCTGGGTAGGCTTCTGGACAATGCCCTCTGCTTTCTCTATTAACCAGCTTGTCCCTGGCTGTGAAATCTGAGCGATATATTTGCAGTAATTGAGGGCTCTGATCTTCACTGTGCTCCGTTGGTGTAATGCACACTCTAATGCAATCTTTAAACTCTGAGTGTTAATCCCTTGTCCGGAGTGAAGCGCGTACAGTGACAGCTGTACGAGAGCTTCTACCGTGTGGAGGCCCCTCCTTTCCAAGGGTGGGGGTTCCACACTCTTCAGGAGCTTGCCGCTCTGATTTACGCTATTACAGCATGTCCTCACGCTCACGCGAGCTTGGCTCTGCCCCCACAAAGGCGGGGGCTACTCGTATGGGTCCACGCTTGCCGCACTAACTCAACTCCTCCTCCCCAAGGCAGGGGGTCAGACTAGGTAGGTGTGTGAAGAGAGTCGGCAAACCCCAAGCATGCCGAAAATGCGGCACAGGGCTGCTGACTCCGAAATGCCAGTTAAAGTTTATATCACTGTATTTATGATGCATGCTCCTACTAATTCAATTCCTGACCCAGAAGGTTATTGCTGGGCGCTATAGTCATACATAAACAAATGACAAAAGAAAGGCTAACTGTCCTACTGCGGGATGTTAATACACAGAGAAAAAGGTATGGACCTTTAATGGACATGAACAGAAGATGTACATGAATGTAGCTGATCACCAAAAGATGGTGGCCTATCAGACAGATACTGGTGCAATAACGTAAAGTTACCTGGTGAAATAACGTAAACTTATCCGGGGCCCAGAGAACAGGAAGAGGGGCTTAATGGAACTCTTGAGAGAACATTCATGCCTGACCTGTTCCCTAACAAAGCCAACATGACACATATCGTGAGTGACATGACATAGTGCTCAGGGAGAGATGCGGCCTCATGAAGCACTATTGTGATCCGTGATGCTGGTGATGTTCAAAGTACTCCTGCTAACCACAGCAAGACACAAAGACGGAATCAAGGCTAAATAAAACCACAGAGACTTTTATTACGACATTTAACCTGAAACGAGATAGGCCAGATGCAATTTTGATGAGGTCAAGCAATAGCCAAGAGGGCAAGGGCTTAATTATTCAGAGGAGTGTTGTGCCACAGCTGAAATGGCCATAGCTTAATCGCCAGGCCTCAACAAGCCCACATGAGAATTCCATTAGGAATACAATAGCCAACTAGACCAGCTGTGAACAATAATGACCAGACTAGCTGGACAGAGCCATACTCTCATCAACCCTGAGGTTGACAATGTGTTACCAATTGTGAACATGTGTATGCATGTCATCTCGTACAGGACCCTATCACTTGAGAACTGCAACACCACAACAGTAAAAAAGGTAACACTGGCAGAACAGTTTTCATCTCATACATTTGAAGAAGGCCTTTGACACTGTTCTCTGGGCCTGATTGTAAGATGAAAATGGCAGAAGGTGAAATAAGGCCCTTTGACTCGGTAGCTACAGTCCACCTTTGGAACATGTGTTTAAACACCTCGTCTGAAGCCTTGATCATTGCCTTGTATAATCTATGGTATGTAGCACTGGTTCTGGTTAAATCCGCTGTTAATACTTAAAGGTATAGATGTTGACATCTGCTAGCATTCACGAATGCATTGATTATCATAACGTGCATAATTTGAATAGCAGTAGTTGCCATATGAGTTTGATATTTTTAGATGAGGTAATTTTATGAATGAGCTAGTTACATATGATCTGATGGATGAATTAGCGCAATTTTAGGATTTTAAATGCAGTAAGTTGGTTAATATTTATATTTATATCTATTTAAGATGAATTGTTGATGAGGATGTTTGGAAATTTAATGAGTTTTTGTTGATGTATTTGTAAATGTACTGTTGTAAAGGTTCAATAGAACTAAAAACAACAATACATAAATAAAGAAATTAAATGAGTGTAACTAGCACATGATTCACCTGTAGCCATTATCACAATAAACAAACATCCAGCAGATTGTTTTCCATTCAACAGGGGATCAGACAAAGTTGTCGCGGCCCATCTACTGTAGTTACTGGTGCTATACAGTGTGGAGGCTTTGGTGGCCCATCTCAAGTGGACACCAAGGATGTTTAATGGAATTCAGCCCAGAAAATAGCTGTCCAGTGCTGTGTGCTATATGCTGACGACTGTCTCTTATGGACCGGAGAGCCTACAAGAGTGGTATGAAATATTCAAACTCAAGGCAAACACAGGAGCTAAGTAAATGGTCAAATCCCACTTAGGTCGGGCAATTGAATGTCACATGGGCTACGTCCCGGATGCTGCTAATGAACTAGAACTGTATATGTTAATGCAAAACAGAGTGATACGTTTTAAAAACTGGCAGCAGGCATGCATCACTTGGAGGTTGTATGTCTTGTGACCGTGTTTTTATTTCTCAAATGTATATGCTCACATTTGTCTATAAAGAATTGGGTGGGGGCTCCCGCAGCCACTCGCCACTGCCCCTACATGCCTGAAGGAGTCTCAGGAAGGTAATGTGAGTTTCATAATAGTATTTATTCTTCTAAAGTAAGGAACCCCTCCCAAGATGAACATCTCACCTGAACAGGGTGTGGCCTTCATATACACTGGACACAGGAATGTTTGTGGGTTACAACTTGTCCAGGTAACCCCATAACATGTTGACATACATTGATCACCTGAATAGAAACAGATTATACAAATATCAACTTTTAAAAGTGGCACAGGCTAACAGGGTGAACAAATACAACTTTAAAAGTAGCATCTGACCATAACAAGTTTACCTTTACTGTTGGTTGTGAACAACATGTTTGTTTATTTCAGTTACAACAGTTAAGGTTGAAAGATGCTTTATCATTACTTTTGATTTTAATAATACTTTATTGGAGACCTGTAAATGGTAAAGTAAATAAAAAGTATGAGGTACATGCAAAGTATATAACAATGGCCCTCCACAATACCCCCATCAATAAACCCAATTTACCATGCTAAAGTATACGCTTCCATACCTACCGTACACCACCCATGCTTCAGTGGTCAGTGCTCAAGTGAATTCTCGGCTGAATTATGCAAACGCTTTGTATGCCCAGTGGCCAAACTACCTGGTGGGCCATCCCCAAACCACCCAAAATGCAGCAGTTATACTTGTTTATAAACTACCCAAGCTTTCTCCTGTTTCTTTTGCTAGGTGCTTTCTTTGCTGGCGCCCGGTTTCTCAACTGATTATTTTAAAAATACTGTGGTTGATTTTCAAATGGATGCATGGCCTAGCACCCAAATATTTATTTTCTAAAATTAAGCCATACTCCACAGCCCGCCCTCTTCGTTCTGTGAAGCAACATTTTCTTCATATTTCGTATGCACGTTGCTCTACCAGAGGCGGTAGACAAGTCTCTGTGCTGGGTTCTTGTCTCTGGAATAATCTACCACTACAGCTTTGTTCGAGGACCTTTCATAAAAGATTGAAGACACATTTTTTGTCATAGTATCTTTCTATTTTGACTTGTGGACAGCGGATTTTCTATACCTTTTCAATAGATCAATAGACCTACTTTAGGCTTGAATAAGGTTCGAAACATTTGTTGCCTTCAAATCTGGGGTAGCCGAAGAGGTGGGTGGTAAAAGTGACGTACAAACCTGTGTCCTGGGCATGCGCACTTATTGTGATGCACAAGATATTTGAAATGCGTGCAGGTACACAGACACCAAATTCAGCGTTATACAGAGTTTCAATTCTGGGACTCACAACGTGTAGCAAGAAGGCCAACGTCTCTAGAGATTCTATCAATAGGCCGTCCCCAGCGAAAGAAAAAAGATGCAGATCACAATGCTAGGTAGATGCCTTGAGAGAAAGGAAACTGAGGGGGTACTTACAGCGTGAAAATACATTGTGCAATATACCTCTCCATTACCCAATACCTGGAATCTGAATTAAAAACAGAAGCAAAATGCCCCAGGCACACAGGAAGTGTGATACGTATATGTACAAACAGCGAGACAGTAGCAGAATGTAGCATTCACCTTTTGCGTCTGGAAGAGGGAATGGATTTGTAGAAAGGATTTTTGATTTCATATATACATTTCACGAGAGTGAAAAAGGGGAGTGTTTAACTTGAAAAATTACTATAAAAGAGAACGTGGGGAGAAAAGAAAATATGTTTTTAAAGTAATGCAGAAACTTGTCAATATTCTCAGGATCCCTGGCTCTTTTCAGAAAATATCTGAAGAAGAACTATTCATGGCCATAATTTTTTAAAATAGTATTTTTCAAAGAGAATCCTGCTTCAAAAAGCAGCAGGGCTTTCAAATTTCAGAATATGCATGTTTTTTGTACAAGTAATAATGTAATACCTTGTACAGTACTCCCATGCTTTGTCTAGAATAACCAGCCTGTACCTAACTAGTGACACATAAGAAACTTGAAGCACCCGCATGGATGAAGAAATTGGATCCTAATTTCCTAACTGTATACACACTGAGGAACACCAAAGTTCCTCATACGTACCAGCATTTAGTTCTCCTAACACAATTTTCCTTTCTAAATTATAGTGGTGACTTTGGCAGTCGTGCAGGTACTGGAAAGGAATTCCATAGGGCAGAGCAGGGACCCCAAACATGTCTTAAAGACATAGAACATAGCTACATTCACTACATCTCCATCTCGCAGTGCTTCAAGTTCTCTTGCATTGATAGTTTAGGTTTTTGAGACAAATTTGCTGGCTTTGGTTGAGTAAATGTTTTTTATAGAATTTAGCCAACTTTAAACAGAACCCTGGCTTCAAAATGAAGCCAGTTGAGGGTGACCAGCTTTGGTAAAAATGTGGCTGTAGTTTTTTGAAATGCAGCTTTTATAGGAACAACAGCTGTTTAAAGGTGTCCAGCCAATAATGGGTCTCCTTGCTGCAAGATTGAGATGATACTTCTACAGTTTATTGAAAGTCTATTGGGGAAACCTATGTTTGGTCTTTCTCGGCTGTTGAAAATGGCCTTTGGCTATTTAAGCTTTATTTCTAATACTTTGAAAGGCAACTGGATTTCAGGGAGAAAGCCTAAGGATGCAATGTCAGAGTGACGGTAACTCCTTGCACACTTCACAACCATTAATGAATGTGTAGAGGAGTAGATCCTCCCCCCACTCTGTGGTGATGGCCAGGTAGCTATGCCATTTAGGGTGCATGTCGAGCCCCCTGGTCCAATAGTGCTAATATGAGAAGAATCGTGCACTGAGACAACTGTATTATCCATACCCTAAACTGACATAGTGTGGCTAAACATGGTGTGGACTAGGAATGACAGAAGTGATGTAATTTCACCAATGACATCATGTAGTTGCATAAGAGACAAGGTCAAAATGTATTTATTATACAATAACACAGACATTAGGCCACACTGTGTTTAGATATGGAGGATGTTACTCACACTCAATAGACATAATACATCAGAAAACTGGTAATGTTCCAATACATGCAGAAAAATAGTTCCCTGACAAAAGAAATGTGACCGCAGTAGATGGCCATTACTTTAAAATGGACTCCACAGTTCGCCTTGCAAATAAATAAAGCCTTTAAGTCTTATAGGAGTTTACAAGTGTTTAGAATCACAGAAACATAGAGTTGGGCAACACCCAGACAAAATAGATAAGAAGCTTCAATCAAGGTTGACTGAGAGCAGCTGAAGAGAGGTGCAGATCAGTTGGCAATATTAAATAGCAGAATATGTGATTTACAATGGTGTAACTCATAAAAAAAAAACTGGAATAGAGTAAAATTAGGTAAGCAGGGTGAGATGGTCTTGGACAGATTGTGCTAAGAAGTCTGAAGTAAATGTGTCCATTGCAGAACCTGCTCTGTCTAGTTTTAAAGGTTGCAACATATATCTTGTGGGTCAGTGAAATTTGGGAAACTACCCAGTCTTGCTGATTAGCATAGGAAGACATGTGTTTCAGAAAGTGTTTATGTCCAATAGAAAACAAGTGATGTTTTGAATTTTCAGTAAACTGGCCAATCAAAGCCTACTGAAATAGAAGGTTCATATTAGCATTAAATCCTTGCACAATGTGTTGTATGCAGTACAAAGTTGAGACATTTCCTTTTTCAGCTGAAAGAAGGAGTGATTAAACGAATTTACTCCCAGCGGCTGTCTATCTCCCTCTCTCTCATCATGTATGTTTCCAAGAGGTGGTTGATTGCAGATGGGTATGTCAGGGAGGAACCCATCTGTTAGTAAATGAATGGATCATTACTCCTTCGTGGTAAGAAATGGCAAATATGTTGGGTTTCCGATTCAGGTGTGTAAAGGTCATCTATGCTATTATGGTGGAGATGTCACAACTGGTGGGGATATTCTGTAATGAGAACACTGTATGATATAAATGAGTATAATCAGCCTACTGGTAGACGCAGACTCCTAAGCCAGAAAATAGCCTCAGTGTTCTGAAGAAATGCCAAGTGTGTTGGGTTCTGATTCAGGTAGGCTAATGCCACCAATTTCATAATGGAAGAGATGCAAGTTCTCAGCTGGGGGACATACTGTAACAATGAACTGTAAGATATAAATTAGTATCATTTGCCTATTGGTTGATGGAAACTCCCGACCGTGGATGGAAACCCCAACCAAGCCAATAATCTTGGAGTCTGAAGAAATGCTAAATGTGTTAGGTTCAGATTAGGTGTGTTATGGCCATCTGTGCCGTTATGAAAGACATCCAACTCCTAAGGCGGGTTCATCCTCTAACACTGAGACTCTAAGATATAAATGAGTATCATTAGCCTACTTTGGGATGGAGACTTCCAACCCAGCCAATACCCCTGGTGTCCGCAATTCATTGGTTTCTTGGCTGAGCTTGGTACAGGATAAGAGGTTGCTATGCCTAAAATTCAGGGTGTTTCCCTTCAGGAGCACTAACTACACCAAATAATTTGTGATGGCAAAAAAATTGAAAGATAGTTTAGTTTTCCCAAAAAGCCTAAAAGCACGCTAAACAAACGCTGCTTGACTGCTATTTCCACTGAAGATGGAAGTCCAAGTATGGCCATCATGACACCCACACGACTTTCAGCCCAAAGATTGAGACACGACAGATGCACCTCACTTTTAGGCCCTTCACCACCATCGTCGATGTGAGAGGCGTTACTCTCCCAAACAGCCATTTAGGCCATGCCCGGTCGATGATCTGGAGGAGATGGAAATGCCATCAATCGAATAAATTGACTGACCACAAGTCGAATGACACCACACTGACATCACGACGTAGCCGCTCTTAGACATGAAGTACATAGCCATATATTCACAAAGCTACATGAACATGCACTAGCTTATTGCATATAGACACGAAACACATGCTTATGACTCATGCAGGTAGATGACAGACAGACATAATTATCTCTATACATAGTCACATTCTTCGCCAAAGCTGAACCGCAAGACGCCAAATATACTTATACCAAGCTTGAATATGCTTGACTGCCACTAACATTGAAAAGCCATAAGAACAAATATTAAAGCTATAGTGTGATGCTGGAAATGCATCGGAGGGACAGGGCCTCCGTATCCTTGTCCTTTACTGCTTTTTATCGTGTGTTCTGTCGTGTTTTCCGCACAGTAGTTCATGTGGGACTCCTGGCAGTGCAGCTCTCTCTCTTTTGGTTTGGTGAAGGACCCGTGGGATACCCTTATGGCACCCATGGGTGGGGGTACAACCCTGTGCCCCTAGTGTATGTTTTTGGGCACCTGTGGGTGGCCCGCAGAGCAGGGTATGGGCTGGTGGCAGCTCCATGCTGAAATTGACAGGTGCGCGGAGTATCCTCCATTTTGGGATACCCCGGCACTGCCATTGGGATCCGTTGATTCCTGATGGAAAACAAGATGGCCCCTGTGGCCTCTTGCTTTCTATTCCCCATTACCTTGTTTTCCCAAAGTCCTGGGAAGCCCTGACTCTGTCCCTTCCCCCTGACTGACTGTTGGGTGGAAATGCCATATATGGTCTTGTTGTGAAGGCCCGGCCAGACTAGCTGGAGCCTTCCCGGTGATGTATGTTGTGGGTACCTCCTGTGGGTGGGACCTGGGTGAATAGAGTGTGTGACGAATATGCATTCTGTGTTGTGGGTCTCTAGTATCTGGTGGTTGACACAATGACTGAGACAACCCTGCCCGAAACCGGTATGAATGCAGCTTGGATTGTTGAATGGCTTGGAACTTGTCCCAATACACATAACTTGTTGTGAGTGTCTGGAGAGAAGTGAATGGCCTGAATACCTTGTGTGCCTGATTGGCTGCCTGCCTGCATGAATGCCCATAGTCGTGATTGGATGCTTGAGTGTGACCCAGCGGAATGAATGGGAGATCAACAGTATATCTGGGGACCTCTCACTGCTAGGAATGGTGTTCAGAGGCTGAAGTCCACTACGACGAGTAACTGGAGTAACTGAAGCTTGACCTTGAAGCCATGCTGGACGAGAAGAATTGCTGTTGCTCTCCTTCAGAATCTGAAAGCTGCTGTGTCTCCAAGGACTGACCCAGAGAGGACCTGGTAAGGCGCCCTCTTCCCGAGCTATGAGGGACCATCGTGCACAGCTGACCTTTGCCAACGCTCCCTGGTAGACAGACCTTCGACAGGCTGCCGACCCGATACTGGGACTGCTGCAGAACTCCAAGGAGAAGCACTCAGACTGTTGTCCGCATTGTCGATGACCGCCGTCGCCGACCGGAGCCATCGTGCTCCCGTTTGCCTAAGAACTTCCATTGATCATCGGACGCTCTCTTCTGCATCGTCACCCGCTTGTCTCCCGCTGGAGAAGGCCTGACCGTCGACGCGCCGAGGAGCATCCACCAGTGGGTTTCCCGCCACCTAAGGACCACAGAGACACCGACGACTTGACGCCCTTGCTGGGCCACAGTTCTTCATCATCTCTTTGCGGTCCAGAACTATCATCATCGAGGTGCCCCGCACGCCTCTTCCTTGCAGGACGCCAACACTCTGTCGTCGACGAGCACTGCTAGGAACGAAGCTGCCACTTCCCTGCCGTAGTTCACCCTGTTCACCGTCAGACGTTCGACGACCCGTGACTCCTGCCTTAAAGGGAGGGCACTCAAGAAGGGCCGTCGATTCCCCGACACCGAACGCCAAGTTCCCCGACACCTCTCGACGATCCGTGGCTCCCGTCTGAAAGGGAGGCACTCAAGAAGGATTGGTCGACGCTGCGTCAGAGAACTCTACTCCACCAGGTACATTGGGGGGGTGAAACCTTAACAGGAAGAAGTGAGACTATTGAACATATGGACTGGGCTTGTGCGATATATCTTTATTTATAGGTTGCTCGGGTGGGGGGATCTCCACACAGAACTGTGCCTAGTGGTAGGGGTCAGCATTCTGCCTATTGTTTCAACCATTTTACGTTCCTGCCTATCTCTATTGCTGGTTTCCTCGTTATTAATCTGTGTGACATTTTGACCGTACAGTTGATGTACTGTAATGAGATTGGATAACATTAGTGGTACCACTTTAGAATTGTATATATTTATCATTATTGACTTCCAAGTACAAAGTGCGTTATTGTGATCGTGTACATACCTTTGAATATTAATTATATAAAGACTGTGTTTTCAGTAATACAGTGTGTGGACATTCCTTTGTGGGGGTTCGGGGACTACACTGTACTTAAGAACCAGCCTGCATCACCTCCTGAGAAGCTAGGCCTTGATTGCTCGTCCATTGCTACCTTATAGAGAATCTTGGCTGGGGTCCGCTGTGCCTCTCCTCTACCATATAGAGAGCGGAAGTACAGACACCCCCTACCAGTCTTTACATATAGGCCCACTAAAATGAATGAGGAAGGGGAGACAAGCTTTGAGTACATGGAAGGGCTAGCATGATCACTGCAGCCAGAGGCAAGCAGAAACGATGCACCCAGCCAAGGACAAGAGGAGACAGAAAGTTCCAGGTTACTAAGACGATTAGCTACCTGCAAGAAATTCAAGCTAAAATCCTCATAATTACTGGCAAGAGATCTCCATTTCATGGTCTGAGCACATGTGAGCTAGCAGGACAAGACAATGTCCATTCAATTGAGGTTGATGGAGAGAAGCTGTTCCCACCAAATCAGAGGTGGAAAGATACAACTGTTTTTCACGGACTGCCAACTGAATACATTCTCCCAGGCTTGGGTGATCAGAGGTGGCAACATTAGGGAACACACAGACCCTCCACGTTCATTATTATTGCCTTGAGAAGGTACACTCAGCCTGGTACTATTCCAGGGTCCTAGGGCTGGGAGGACCCACTCTACCGAATCCAGAGTCACCTTTCACGTAAAGATATAATATGTTGCAGGAGCCAATGGTCCCCCTGCAACCCTGCAACATTGTAAGATTGTAGGCGGTCAGTTTGGACGGTCAGCTTAGCTTGCAAATGAAAAAACTTGAACAAAATATAATAATAATGGTTTCCCTGTGAGTAAGGCAAATTAGCTTGGTTCATGGTGATTATTTATGGTTTACCTGTGTATAGGTGTTAGCGGGAGAAGCTAGCTTATATCACACATGTGGTTTCCTGATTTCCTGATTCCTGAGGCAGGATACACCTATCCCACTTTCTCACCTCCATCGTATAGTGGCGAAGATGCACTTAGTGGCAGAAAGCAAGCGAGTAAAGCAATGCAAAATATCAGCAGCGAATGTAAGTAGTGCAGTGAGCTGCAAGCGTAGCTAAAGAAAAATGACCAGGGTGAGACAGGCCTTGGAAAGGGCCAATAATTGGTAGTCCTGAATGAATTGGTAGGCAGACAGATATTGCTCAAACTGGATGGGAAAGCTGCAAGTGAGACAGGGCACATGGGGAAGGAACTACCTAGTAGTAAAAACATAGAACTGGAAGCTAAACAATAGGCGGAGATAATGGAGGTAGTACATAAAATGGAAAGGGAAGAGAAGGAGGAAAGTGAAAGGTTGCGTAAAGAGAGGGAGCAAGCACAAGCAGGAGATGAGAAGAAAAGGAGAAAAGAAAACAGAGCTAGAGGACATAGCAAGGAGGAAAGTAGAAGAAGAGCGGGAAAAGCAATTGAAAATAAAGAACGAGAAAAGGAGGTTATAAGTCGAGCAGCTCGTTAAAGGCTGACCCTGGGAAGAAGAGGAACGGAGACGAGAACAGAGAGAGATGCGCTTTCAGGGCAGTGGAGAAACAGTAGAGAGTAGGAGAAACAGCATGGCTGCCCTAGGAGTGCTATTGGACCCTCAGTGAGGCACACATGCGTGAGTGCAGATCGAGCAAAGGCAAAGCAGCCCTAAGACCCAATGTTAAGGAGGCTTAGCTTCGAGGACGAGAGAGAAGAGGACAGTGACAGTAGTATCAGGACCATGGGGTCAGATGAGGATCCACAGGGACTTGAGGATGACGAAGAGGAAAGGCCTTCTCGCCGCTCCAGGGAATCAAGCTCTGATAGAGACACAGTATGGGGAGGCAAAGAAGAAATGGACAGAGGAGAGGAGGACATCAAAGGGCGACTGCTGCGTCTGATTGGTGGATCATGCAGCGCGGACGATATCACTCGATATCACTCCGTATGCGCAGAGGCTGAGGGTCCTGTCAGGACGGAAACGGACAGAGATGGCAAGGGCGTTCACCACCACTAAAGACATGGGGATGTGGTGGGGGGACCTGACTGACACAGTTCCCATTATTGGAGAAGTTTGGTGGACGGCCTCAGTATATTCCGTGCCAGCAAATGGACAAAGAGAATTAAAGATGCAAGCTACAGTCATTGACTGCTGGGGCTGGGAAATGGATTTATGAGCTCGAAAGACAGACAGCAGGGATGACATTAGCGGTGGGTGACATGAAGTGTTTACTTTCAGCCATTCTTGGGGAGGGAGCAGACGATGTATGGAAAAGGGCAAGGTACCCCTGGAGTAACTGCACAGAACATGGCACATCATCCGTATGGCAAGCTCTAACAGTCAACACCCCGACATCTCGGACATAAGCGCGATTATGGCACGCAAAATGTGTGATGATGAATACCCACTTCAATATATTCAAGAGGTTCAAGAGCGATGGTGTCTCAAGACGAGGGAGCCGTGGGACAAAACAGTGGGGTTATTTCACCATGTATTATGTCAAGGGTTGCCAAGCAGGTGCGAAAACAGCTTAAGAAGCTAGTGGGGATGGAGGCTAAGCCTTGGTCAGAAATTCAGCTAACCATAGTGCACTACTGTAGACCAATGCAAGACAAGGTGAGAAAGATGTGCGAGGAAAGAAAACAGGAAGAAGCAAAGTTAGTGCAGAAGAAATGATCCAAGTACGCAATGGAAGGGTCAATGCTAACAAGTGGGGAAGGAGTAGTTACTTAGCATGTGCAGCATAGACCGCCAATGGCAGGGGGAGGCTTTGCAGGGCAACGGGATATGAATCAGTGGACACATGGATGAAGGGGGCATCTTGGGGGAGAGGGTTTGGGTAACAAATTCAACATGGCACTGAGGGGTTTCAGGGTGGACAGCAAAGATAGACAGGGTCCTGGCCAATGTTAGGTGTGTGGCCAAATGGGCCACATATCTCGAGTGTGTAGGAACAGGGGTGGGATGCACCAGAATGGGGGAATGGAGGCTTAGAAACCTCTGGGTATTAAGCACGTTATAAATAACAAATTATAATTACAAGTACAATTACAATGCAGCACCAACCAACATATCAGACAGAGCAGACTAACTTTTATGCCCAGGATCACAGGCAAGCACAGACATACGGTCCGCGACAAACATACACATATGACATGCAAATGCAGCCACATCAGCACATGACACATTCATCGCTGATGTAGGGACACATGCAGCAATAAAAACCAGCACAGCAGGGCGTCATAACCACGACACATGCAGACTCCACGATGCCGACTCCCGTGCAAAATCTGAGGGGAGCAACTGCTGTTTGGGGCAATCCATTCACAGGGATGGGAGTGACATTGTATCCACAATAGGACAGATCAGAGACAGACCAGATGTATTCCATCCTATCTGTTACACTCAATCCGTGTGAGGAACCACATATAGGGGTGATAATAGGTAACAAGACATTCTCCTTTCTTGTGGATATGGAGGCAACTCGGTCCGTAATTAGGGAAAGAAGATACCCAATGTTAGGCATCACCATAAATGCGCATGGATTCTCTGGGGCTACATATTTGGTTCCTTTTATTGAACGACTTCAACTTTCAATAGGAGAACACAACCTGACCATGCCACTGTTATATTCCTGACAGACACTGGTGAACATAATGGGTAGAGACATGATGAGCCAACTTAACATGACCATTTCATTCACATATCAGGGGATAGTGTACTCAAAACCAGGAATTAATTACATGAATGCAGGAGAACTCATTCAGGCATATTGCGGGCAGACGGTACAGAGGGGGGTGCAAATAGAAATTGAGTTGTTTCATCATGGACTGGAAGTATTGATAGCGTGGCTCTAAGGGACACAAGGCATGGAGAACAGTGATTGCAGTGGGGGTGGGATACAGGTTAACTGACGTGACAGATGAGGAACTATTTCAGGATGATCTATCAGACCACAAGGTAGTGTTTGACATTAGCATTACATACTGGGTGAGAATACATTACAGGGAATTGCTGCAGTGAATGGCCATGTTGCGAAAGGTACCACCACCATTTCTCAAGGAAGACTTGGGGCAAATACCCAGCGTCTTATGGACCAGTGGCCCCTATGACATGGGTCTACTAAAAGGGAAAGGGTAAGTCAATATAAAGCTCAAACCAGGGGCTTTTTTGTCTTGGGCAAGACAATCTATCCAATCAAAGGAAGCAGACAAAGGTATTTATGAGACAACCGCTGCGCTAGTGAAGCAAGGCATTCTGGTAACCTCAGAATCACAGTGTAACACTGTGGTGTACCCTGTAAAAAAAGGCGACTGGGGGTCATGGCGTTTTATCCAGGATTTGTTTCCCTTGAACCAAATCGTTGAAGCAGGATTCCCGTTAGTTCCCAATCCAGCAAAAAATCAGTGTATCATCCTGACAGAAGCTACCCACTTCACGGTAGTAGACTTGAAGAACGCCTTCTTCTCTATACTGCTCCATGAAGAGTCACAGGACTTGACCTCTTTTCTATATAGAAGCCGGAAGTGGAAAGACACACGATTACCCCTGGGGTACTGTGAGCCGCCTTCCATCTTCAATAGGGTCGTCCAGATGGATCTTGGCAACATACAGATGGGCAGCACCATCATACAGTACGTGGACTACATTTTGATTTGTAGCAAGTCAGAGGCACAGTGTCGAAATGACTCAGTATACTTGTTGACAGTACTGGCAGAAAAGGGTTACAAGGTGGACAAGGCAAAGTTACAATATTGCCAGAAGGAAGTGCTATATATCGGACATCTGATATCACAGGAAGGGTGAAAAGTGACTCCAGAAAGGGCGGAGGCGATCTGCAGAACGCTGATGATGAAGACAGTGAGAGAAATGCAACAGTTATTGGGTCTCTGCAATTATTGCAGAGACTGGGTGTTTGATTATACTACATATATGAGACCCTTGTTAAACAGACTCAGGGAGGCATAGAGAGGGGATGGCAAGTTGCTATGGACACATGAAATGACTGAAGCATTTGAGGAGAAAGAAAAGCAATATGCACAGCTCCAGTGTTAGGGATCCCACACTACGATGATGTTCTCACACTCCAATGGAGTGGTTATATGTGCGGTACTCACGCAGAAAACTACCCTGGGGCACACGTTTCTGGCCTATTATAGTGGACATTTAGACCCAGGGATGTGAAGACATTATCCATGCTTGAGCTGCTGCTGCATTCATGGTAGAAAGGTCTGTGAGTATTACGATGGGATGCAGCGCCAGGCTTTACGTGGAGCATGCTCTCTTGGCAATCCTCGAAAGACCTAAGAATACGCTGACCACGCAGAGAGTTTCTGGATATGAGGTAATTATCTTGAATCCAGCGATACAGGTGGTGAGGTGCAGGACTGTAAACCCAGCTATGTTTCTAGCTGAACCAGTGGAGGAGGGAGACTATCTACACGACTGTACTATGTACATGGAACAGTATGACAACCTTCCCAAAGTGGGGGAGAAGCCACTTGAGGGCGGAGAAGTGCTTTATATTGACAGGTCTTCAATGACAGACCAGACAATGGGAGAAAGACATACTGGGATGGCGGTGGTGAGAATAAGGACGGGCAGGGCAGCCTAAGTAATAGCAAGCGCAAGGTTGCTCTCACATTCTTCAGTGCAAGCAGCAGAATAAGTGGATCTCATAATGACATTAGAAGTGCGCAGAGACCAGGAAGTCACAGTGTATACCTATTCGGCCTATGTGATGTCAACAGTGCACTCTGGGCTGTCATGATGGCAGAGGAGCGGCTTCTGACATGCTGACATGCTGATGGCACACTGGTGCAGTACGCGCCCCTATTGGGCAGGCTCAAAGACAAGCTGCAACTCCCATCAGCCATAGCGGTTGTGAAGTGCCAGGCCCAGATGAGGGGGGGAGGACCTAGTGTCCTGGGCAATGATGCCGCAGATGCAGAAGCGAAGCATGCATCATATTTCCCAGAAATCACAGACTTTGACACCCCATCGAACACACGTATATGTGTGCGCAATATGATTCTAAAGGAATGCTATAATACCATGCGAGCCACGCAGATAATGGAATTTCAGGGAAGGGTGCCGATGGAGGAGAAGGAATTATGGGTGAGAAGGGGATGTTCAATATCCTCCACAGATGCTATGTGGCAACAGGAGAGCACAGGCAAGCTAGTGATTCCAAAAGCACTACTGCAGATTGCACTCACACAATTGTACTGTCCTACTCATCTGGGCAAGGATGTACTTGCTGCACACATTGGGGAAGAGTGTTTCTATCCAAATATGGCAGAGTATATAGCCGCATTTATGGAAAACGGTGTAACCTTTAAGAAGTTTACAGCTGGGTATACTTTACATGTAGTTAGAGCAGCCTTACCCTGGCCAATCGGTCCCTTCCAACACCTCCACATTGACTACATAGACATGATCCAGGTGTGCCCGGGCTACTGCTACATGATAGTGGTTGTGGACCTTTTTCCTGATGGATCGAAGCCGGCCCCAGCTCATCCCCTGATGTTAAACGAGATGCAACATTTCTTGTTAGAGAGGTGTTTGCAGGATGGGGGGTGTGTAAGGTCCTGGAGTCAGACAATGGACCTCATTTTAGACTTTTTAGCACATCACAACCCTATTGGGGATACAGCACAAATTCTTTTGTGCCTATCACCCACAAGTGAATGGGATATGTGGGCGCCTCAATGGCCTGCTCAAAAAAAAGATTGCAAAAATAAAAGTCACCTTAAAAAAGTGATGGCTCCATTGTTTGCCCTTAGTCCTGTTTGCACTGCGCAATCAGCCCGGATCTAACTGCCACTTAACGCTTCCTGTGGTGGTAACTGGATGGCACATGCAACTCCACCTGGCTCCTCTCACTTGGGCATTGACAGATGCCCATGCCACCTCTGGTGTGTTTGGCAATGAAATGCATGAATATGTCGCTTCTTTGATGGCTAGTGCCTCTTTTATTTCTTGCCAACTGCAGGCAAGGTGGGAGAGGTAGAAGAAAAGTGAAGAAGATAACACCCCAGAGACAAATGAATGACTTCTAAAGCCGCCACTACTTTACCCTGGGCACATTGTCCTGTTGAGAAATTTCATCCAGCCAGGTTAGACAGGCTGTACATCGAAGATAAGGCCACAGATCGTGCAGTTAAACTGAGCGGTAAGAAGGTCTGGAACTACTTTGGAGACGTTAAGCCCTGTGGAGGTGAGACCTCATTCTGCCCAAACGAAGATGATTTGATGCAAGAAATAGAACAAGACAAAGAAGAAGAACCACAACCACGGCTAGCCTGGTCCAGGACTAAAGAGTTAGCGAAGGACAATACACACACCTAGACTAGGCACATGACCTTTTCCTTACAATAGGTATTTATTGAGAAAGTACAGACTGTCTGAGGTATATGGTCCCCAATTGACATATGTCCTTTAAAGAGTATTTCATTAGATTCGTGATACAGTCTAAAACAGAATGGATGATTGCTTCACAATTGTTTTGTCACGCTTTTCTGCTTTATGTGGCTCAGACCTACCCACAGTTGACCCGCGGGGACTCATCCATCATTGACCTACTCAGTGATTCAAAAATCTGTATAGTATGGGAGTGATTGTTCTATGCAGCAATCGCCCAATACTATAGAAATAGAGCTTAACCTAACATACACTAACCTCATAACTATGCATGCATTTTTGAGGCTTTTCAGGTGAGTTCTACAGACCCTTGGAGCAAAGCAAGAAAATGCTCAGTAATAACAAAATGAGAAATGTAATTTGAAACACAGTGATAATGTTTTGTGCCTTCTGCTGTCTCTATCTCTTTATCCTCCTTCTTCTATGAAGACCGTTATTTTCACATGGACAAGCTAAGCACTGCTAAGGAAGTAAAGGCACAGTGCAGACATAGACTTCAGCCAGGTGAATTCTTTTCTAACTGATTCGGCCCGTATTTCAAACAACATGTGGTTTAAGCACATGGCAAAGTAGGGAAGCAAACCACCGGAGAGAGCTGTATGTCTGTTCTCTCATCCCCTATGCCATGAGTGCATCCAGGACATTTGTAGCAACTGAAATTTCAAAGGCCAGAGCACAATGCCTCATCCATTTATCACTCTGCACCACAAGAGGAAGATTTACTGCACAAGAGACAGGGATTCTGCTGAGTTGTCACCTATGTATTGACTCTTGCTGCAAAACGGAAGAGAAAGAGAGATGGATGGAAGGTTTTGGATGCAAGGTTTTGAATGAACCATATGACTGTCGGAGGTGGCTGTATATGCGTGTGCCCGAGTAACGCAGAGCTCAGTGCGACTTGACGTGTTCAGGTTCAGGTGCTTTCCTCTAGCCCTAGCTCTAGCCATAGGAGGAGCTACTGGAAGAGGCATTGGACATGCTGTGCCCTGGTCCCCGAGCCTGCAGAGTCTTGCCGAGTCTGGAAGGGGTTCAGGGTAGGTGACCAGGCATTCCCCCTCCCGGATTGGTGGTAAGCAGACATACTTCATTTGTAGTGCGGCCGCTTCCCGCATCTCGCACCTAGCTGAGGCACTCAGCAACCCTCAGGAGGGCTACATTTTAAATTCATTTGCACACAGTCCCTGGGATACCTCTTCACCCTCACCCTCCCACCACCACTTCTTCACCCCCATGCCCTCCCCTCTGGCACTTGTGGGCCCCCGATGCGGTGAGTGCAGGCAGCACCCCGCTAGAGTAGTACTGATAATGGCAGAAAATGTTGAGAGAGTGGAGAGTGTTCTCTGCGAAAGTGAAGGTCTTTTGGTGTCCTTGGGAGTCGTGGGAGCCGTGGGAGCTGCTAGTAGAACAACAGTAATAAGCAGATTTGCCGTGTAGTTATACGTAGAAAATAACAGGAGTGCTCTGGAGCTAACACCACTGAGTGTCCTGTGCTGCCATAACATCATGCTATATTAATACTCAGCTTTCCGGGACTCTCGATGTGAACCATTTTGGTGGTGCTCGTCTGTTCCGGATCGTTTACTACACAGCCATGTTGCATGGTGATTCTGATAGCACTAGGATGCCCTGGTTCACTAGTGCTTCACTAGACCCTTGTCTGCTTCCCGCGACAGTGGATATTGCTTAGCTTTTGGTAAAATGGCTCCTGGCTTCAAATTCATCGTCACTGCCCCTGTCCCTTTCAGAAGTCCCACAACAATTGGGGTCCATAAGATGGTGAGGATCTTGACCAGGTCTTCCTCAAGAAATGTTGGTGGTTCTTTTAGCATCATCACCATTCTCTGTTGTACCTCTCTGCAATGTATTTTCACCCAATATGTGATGCTCATTTTGAACACCATGGTCTGATCTGGTGTCTTTGAATAATTCTTCATCTGTAACTGTAGTCAACCTGTATCCTGCCACAGTGATCATTGCTCACCATGGTCACCCTGTTTCGTTTGTCCCATACACTGCTATCTAATCTCCCCCACTATTACTTCCTCTAATTCTAGTGTCACCATCATCCCTTCCAACTCATCTAATGGTATTTCTGGCCAGAATAAGTACTCATTTGGAATTTGCCACACTTTCCCCTGAATCCCTGGGAGCCATGCTATTATTATTTCATTCACAAATCGGAACAGCTCCTCGTCTACTGGCACCCCCTTCTGTACCATCTGTCCACAATAAGCTTGAATGATCTCCCTCGCGTTTAGAAGGTATATGTCTGGTGTGGAACACACTATCCCTTTGTCAGTGTTTGAAAGTGTCATGTTAAGTTTTCTCATGATGTCCCTCCCCAGTATGTTTACTTGTATCTGTCGAGAATACAGTAAGGGTAGAGCTAAGTCGTGTTCTCCTATAGAAAGTGCAATATCGTCTGTAAATGGAACCACTTCCGTCACCCTCGAGAACCCTTGAGCATTCATGGCATCGCCTGACATACTATACTTCCCCTCCCGGATGCAGGATCTAGTTGTCCCTGTGTCTACCAGAAAGGAAAAGGTTTTGTCACCTATCGTCATCCCTATGCATGGTTCCTCTGCAGAGTTTGGTGTAATCGATAGGATGGAACAAATCAAGTCTGTCTTTGGGCTGTCCTATTGAGGGCATAATGGCATTCCGTTTCCCAATAATGGGTTGCCTCCCCACTACTGTGACCCCCCCCTAGTTTCCTAATGGGAGTCAGTGTCATGGAGTCTGTGCGTGCCACTGTCCTGTCATTTGGCTGTGTACTGACCTGCATCTGCTGTATCTGCTGTGCCATGTATAATTGCTGTGTGTTACCCTGCAATTGAGGTATCTGTGTTGCCTGTGAATACTGCTGCACAGGCGTCTGCATTTGTGGTGTCTGTGGCATGCGCTGGTGTGTCTTTGGATATATGATCGGTGTCTGTCCTTGTTGCTATGTCTGGTCCTGGGCATAGAACTCATTCTATTCCCCTGGATATGGTGGCTGTCATTGCATCCCCCATTCTGTTTCATCCCTCCCCTGCTTCTACATACCCTTGAGATATGTCCTATCTGTCCACACACCCAGTACTGGGGCGGTTCTCTCCCTTGCCTCTGATACCCTCCAGAAAACCCTTCTGGAGCCTGCTGCATTTGTGCCCATATACTTCATAGCCTCCTGGAAATCCCCCTTGGTTCTGTTGTGTTTGCTGCCCATCCCCTCATCCCCTTGGTGCCCCCCCTCTTCCTCAGAACTCATGCTGCACATCCACCTGCTCCAGGACCCATCTCTGTCCTCAGCTCTCAGTGCACCTTCTCAAGGTGATGAGAAAAACTATGTGTTCCCATTGTAACTGTCTGTATCACCACTTTGCCTTTCAGAGCGCCAGTAGAGTTGCAATGTTGTAAAACAATATGTGTATCATTTTGTGTCTGCTCCGCTGGGAACCGCTCGTCTTCTCACCACGAGTAAATAGCCATTGTTCAGCTTGGCTGTACCAACTGGGTGAAGACCACAAAATTGAGCCTTCTTGGTCTATAATTAGTGAGGATTTATTATGTTTTTCTGCAGATGGCTCCTTGTCTCTGAGTTTAAGAATGTGCTGCTTGTCTCTAACCTTGGCTGTGAGCCTTGGCTTGGTGCTTCATGCAGCCTAATTTTGCATTGCTTCATTTTTTGTTCTGAGGCCTGTGGCTTCATGTAACTTCTACTGTAGTTATGCTACAATTCCAAAATGTCTATATTGTGTTATTCTTCTCATAGGTTAGTTGTATTCTGGCCCTTCCAGGTTCCTTATACGATACTGTAGTTCCATATGGTTAGTTGCAATAAGCTTCTGCAAGCTTGCTCTGCATCTCTTCTTTGCCTTGCGTTCTGCATTTCCGTGTTTGGCTAATGAAAAAATAATAAATGCTTTTGACAGTATGTAAATGTATCTGTCCTCTATATACAGATCTGTGTAAGCATGTTCTTCGAGTGCATGTGTGCCCATGTTACTTTGTGCATGGATGCGAGTGTGCTTCATGGCTAACGTTACTATGTTGTGGTGTCTCTAATGACGTCAGCACCGCAGGATATTTGTCATTTAGACGATCATGTCCATCGGGGTAGTTGGATCCAGGATCAGAGTTGGAGCACCTGTATCCATGATGACATTAGCAGGATAAGGTTTAAATGGCTGTCTGAGAGAATGTCTGTTTGCATATGTATTTGTCACTGGCCCTCCTGTGGGCTGTCCAAACAGGGACTGGCATCTTGCATCTCTGACTCTTTATGCTGTCATGATTATGGGAGTCAGGAGGGGCATTCCAGGGACCCTCTCTTCAACATGTGTGGACACAGCCAGCATGCTTTTGTTGTGGGCAAAGGCATCATGAAAATGCTTTGGAAATTGGTCCTGGGCACTTTTGGTAACATGCATCTTGGGTTGTTCTATGGGCTACCATGCAACATTGATAGCAAACTGTGTGGCTTTTTATCCAATTTTGCACACCTGGTGCTCTAAAATGCACTGTTTTAACCAATTATTTGTAAACAATTCCAGGGGAGAGAACCTGCACAAAATCCATCTGGTTCGGTTTGGGCTCACTCGTATAAGTATAGACCAGGTTGGTCATCATTGCATTCCTACTGTTAGGGCAATCTATGTTATCACAAAGAACGGTACTAGGAGAAAAATGTATGCAGGGGACAAAAGACAACAACCCACTCTTCTTCTTTACAAAACACACATACAGGCTGTGCCTACTTAGAAAAACACCCTGCCACTACACGGAGGGTCTCTCCCTAGGAGCTGGGTGGTGCGCCGCCTATCTAAAAAGGGATAGCGAGGAGACTCTCCCTGATCAACAAGTATACAAATATACCTAACAAATTAATTAAAAAAGGTCAGACTCAAGTGTATCATTGCTATATCAAAACAATATACATTAGATTATGTATTTTCCATATGTGACAGGGTGAGCACTGCTGCCTGGAATTTCTATGTTTTAATCACCAAATTGAGCAGTTATCCTGTCATATCAGAACTTGTTCTGATCTTATTAAATCAACACACCCTCAAAGGAGGGAAAACAACGGACCTAGAGGCGACAAGCCTATCTAGTCACAGAAGTGGTTTTATAACGTATACAGGTTTCTTGAGTTGGATATCATTATACTCATGATAAGGCTCATGGGAAAGTTGGTCGACCGTTGTCGATAACCACAAGCATTTGGGTCATCTTCTTCAGGACCTACTATTCTTATCATAGGATTCACTCCTTCTATAGACCATCAATGGAATCCAGGCGACACCTGCATTCCCTAAGGGGAGATATAAGGTGAAACAGAGGGGTGAGTGTTCCTCCTGTAAAGCACTCTTACACAGTGGTAACTTAGTGCTGTTTGTGTGTGTAATTTAGAACCCATACCCATTGTGGGTGCATTAAGTTCAAAGACTAACATGTGTGTCCTTTTTGTAACACCCAGATCAAGAGGAGGAGACAAGATGGGGAAGTGAAAGGATGAGGGAACCCAGTGGTTGGCTGGAGCTACTTGGTCATGCTCTTGCATCTAGATAGAACAAGTCACCTACATAGTTTGGTATGAGGCATTCAAGTTATTAGTTATTCATAAGTCAAGTTGCACATACCCAATCACAATCACAAGCATATGTGAACTTGCTCGTCCGGGGAACTGCGGATCATCAAAGACAGGGGGCCTCATTACGACCCAGGCGGTAAGGGGTTTACGGCAGCGTTAACAGCGCCGACCCTTACCGCCTGAGTACGAGGTCCCTTAGCGCCATGGCGCTTTTACCACCTGCTTTTAGCAGGTGTTAAAATCCATGGCGCTAAGGGACCATGGAGTTAATTACGCCACCGTAATTTACGGTGGCGTAATTAACGCCTTCCCCACTCCCATTATGCCCTATGGGGCAAAAATGGGAATGGGGAAGGGTAAATGGGGATTGGGGACTTACCGCCCCGCCAAGGTCGGAATGGGGCGGTAAGTCCGCCAACCACCATGGCGTAAACGTAGTTTACGCCATGGTGGTAAAGTCACGGCCCAGGCGGTAACTTACCGCCTGGGTCGTAATGAGGCCCAGGGTGTAGATTTTCATCCTGTCACAGCGTCTGTGTGTGTAAGAACTCATATCAGGCATTTATATTGGGACAGACTTTCATGGTGCATGAGTGAGACAAAGCTTCCTGCTTACCTCGATTGAGGTGAGCTTTATCACGGAAATCCGACCATGGACCGCTGTGAGTCTGCCATGTCTATCGGTGCGCATCTATGCGAGAGGGTCAATGATTTTGGTTATCCTAGAAAACAAACCAAGGTGGTTCTGTTTATGTACAATACGCTCTGCATTGAAAGTCCCTCCTCTGTGTGGAATCTGATCACTCAGTGTGCTTACCTGCTAGTCGGGTGCCGCGGTCGAGCGTTTGTACGCGTAATGGAGTTTCACAGCGTTAGCCGGTTTGTATGCTATGTAAGTTACTTCCGTGTACGTCATGGAGGGTGCCCTGTTACGACACAGGGTCGTGGCCACCATTTTAGAATGGGAAATTCAAGGGCTCGGTCATTGGATGTTAACTATTGATTTGCCTCGTCGTTACTCTGGGCTCATCTATATGTGCGTGTTTCCCCATATCTGACAGTTAATTATTACGATGTCAGAGTGACAAAAAACATGCAAGTCCATGCATATGATTAAATTCAAAATAGCAAAGTTATCTTAGGGTCTGGTGCTCCTGGTGATTCGAGGTACCCCATCAGTGTTCCAATGGGGTACAGGGGCAGCATAATGCTCAGGGGAAACCCATGTATGTGTATCTTCTCAGGTGGATTACCTGTGGGTACCACCATTGGCAGAGATGTCTAATGTCTGTGCAAAGGCATGGCCAGGCATGGCAGGGGCGATTCTCTTCATGGCACAAGTGTGTATGATGCAGGTGTCCGGTGACTTGTAGCTCAGGCTGTCTGAAGACAAGGTCTAAGGGCCTTGCTAATCACCTGATAAGGTGGCTGATTCAATAGGTATCGTGTCTAAAGTACTGCCAGTTCATTCCACTGGATTTGTTCATTGAGGCCGGTGTTGTGGGTATCTAGCCTGAAAATCCAGTTTTGCTCCCTCTAAAGCAATACATTGTGAAAGTTCCCACTTCTCCTTGGTAGATGAATTTTCTCTATTATGGTCCAACGAAAATCGTCCGGACCGTGCCCTGCTGCTACAAAGTGTGTAACGAGAGGGGCAGTCAATTTGTTGGTTCTCAAACATGACCTATGTTCGATCATTCTCTTCTTAACTGCCCTAGTGGTCATGCCCACACAGTGTAGAGTGTAGATTGCACAGACAGGGGATTAGATATATGAATCCTGAGGTATTGCAATTCATAAAGGATCGCTGTACCCATGGTGTTTTCAGCCCAATATCTATTTCAGTACTGAGTTGTGTTTGTGTACACATCGAACAATTGCCATATGGCGCATTTCTGTTGGAGGAACACTGTTCCACAGTGTAGGTTGTGTAAGGTCTTGACTCAGTTTAGGTCAGGTAAGGTTTTTACCAGTTTATCCCTCAAATTGGGTCTGCGTTTGAAGGCAAATGAGGGTTCTGAAAGGGGATGCTCCACTCTATTTAGAATAGACCAGATTCGCTTAATATCCCTTTTGATCATGTTAACTAGCGACGGATAGCTAAGGACTGCTGTAATGTTGTCCCGCATGGGTGCTTTTGGCTGTTGTTGTAGGGTAATCTGCCTCGGAATATTATGTGCCCGCTTGCATGTGGTGTTGATAATCTTTTTTGGATAACCTCGTTTAACCAACTGGGTTTTTAAGGTTTTAGCTTGTGTAACGAAGTCTTCTGTCTTGGTAAACAAACACCTGTATCACAAGAACTGCCCAAAGGGCAGATTATCTCTCAGGGCTCGTGGGTGGTAGCTAGAGTAGGTAAGCAGTGAGTTTCTATCGGTCTGTTTCTTGTAGACCTTGGAACACAGCCGTCCGTTACTGGTCGTAATAGATACATTGAGAAAATGGATCTTCTCTTTATCTGGTTCAAGATTGAACTTTAAGTGCAGATTGAAATTGTTAATCCAGAGGTGAAACAATTGTAATTCTTGTTCAGTGCCTTTAAAAATCATAAAGACGTCATCGATGTATAGCCGCCATGTCTTTATATGTCTCAAAGAAGGGTTACTGCCATGATATATATGGTTTCTCTCAAAGGCATCTACATAAAGATTTGCCAAGCTGGGGCTGATTGTCGCCCCCATCCCAGTCCCCGATATTTGTTGGTAAAAGTTCTCATTGCACAAAAAGACATTTTTGGTGAGTGCTAATTCAACCAGCTGCATGATGAAACTAGGGGGTATGTTGTATAGATTGATGCCTGATTCTAGGGTATGACTCACCATGGATAGAGTCGCCTGTTGAGAGATTTTGGTCTAAAGGGACTCAATATCCATGGTGACCAACCAGTCAGTTTCTTTGTCAAATTCCAGGGTGTCTAGCAAGATGAGTATAGCTGTGGAATCCTTGATGTAGGCTTGCATTTTGGGTACTTCGTTCTTGATGAAGAGGTCGACACACTGCAACAGAGGTTCAAGTATATATTGAATGCCCGAGACTATGGGACATCCTGGTAGCAGACTGAGGCCCTAATGGATTTTTGGCATTACATAGAAGGCCGGCATGCATGGATGTGTTGGCGTGAGAAATGCTGCTCCTCTCGAGCTAATGAATCCTTCTGCTTCAGCTTCTTCTTCAACAGTATTGATCATATTCCTGAGTTGGTTCGTAGGATCACTGTGGAGGACATGATAACTTGTTTCATCCTGCAACAGTGTATCAAGCATGTGGTTGTATTCAGAAGTGTTCATGAGTACAATTGCTCCTCCTTTATCAGCAGGTTTGATGGTTAAGGTTTCATTGTTTGCCAAAGCCGTCAATGCCGCTAGTTACACTTTTATGCAGTTGGTGTGGACAAAAGGTATGTTGACCTCCATTTTGACTATCTTCTTCAGTAAGGCGTGTTCAAAAGTTGTTGACTCTGTGGAATGGGTACACAGCAGTGGGAAGAATTTAGACGGAGGTTGTAGGCCAGTGGTGTCCTGTAGTTCTGATGGAGTATGACTCTCCCTGATCAACAAGTATAAACAAGCCTATCTAGTCACAGAAGTGGTTTTATAACGTGTACAGGTTTCTTGAATTGGACATTGTTATGCTCAAGAGAAGGCTCATGGGCAAGTTGGTCGACCGGTTTCGATAACCACATTATAAAACAACTTCTGTGACTAGATAGGGTTGTCGCCCCTAGGTGCATTCTTTTCCCTCCTTTGAAGGTGTGTTGTTTTAATAAGATCAGAACAAGTTCCGATATGACAGGATAACTGCACAATTTGGTGATTAAAACATAGATAGAAACTCCAGGCAGCAGAGCTCACCCTGTCACGTATGCAAAAGACATAATCTAATGCATACTGTCTTGATAAAGCAATGATACACTTGTGTCTGACCTTTTTTAACTCATTTTTTCGGTATATGTGTATACTTGTTGATCAGGTAGAGTCTCCTCGCTATCCCTTTTAGATAGGCGGCGCACCACCCAGCACCTAGGGAGGGACCTTCCGTGTAGGGGCAGGGTGTTCTAAGTAGGGAAAGCCTGTATGTGTGTTTTGTTAAGAAGAAGAGACGGTTGTTGTTTTTCCTCCTGTGCGTAAAGTCTTCTCCTAGTACCTTTCTTTGAGATATCATACATTTACGCACCACTAGTTAACAAATTCTTCAGCCGTCACTGGAACCTTCCACCGGGAAATCTTCCCACTCACCAATCATTGTAGCCAATAATTTCTTTGATTTTTCTATGAAACAACACATGGCTCAGAAGTGCACCTGACAATATATAAGGGATTAGAGAAACAAGAGGAGAGATTAGCACACTAGTGAATGCATATCTTCCAAAGGCAATGGAGTAAAATAGGTGGATTCAACATTAAAAATACATCTGTGCCATTCTGCAAATTGGAATGGCGAATTCAAGGAAGGAAGCACGATGTGAATAATAAGTTAAGGTGGTGGCAAACTTGATGAAAACAAAACATACTTCTGCATAAAAGTAGAGGTGATGTACATCTTCATTTCAACATACATAGCTTTGGTTGATGAAAGCAGTTTCCATCCATTGAACAGTCTGATGTCCATCTGGTGAGGATGGCCCGGCAAAACAAATCATCAAACGAATGGGAAGTTTTGCTGCAAACGCTAAAGCTGTCCCCAACAAACCAAGCGTTTAAGTGCTCTCTTTACCCCCTGAGGCCCCCTTTAATGCAAGAGGGACCTAGCAGATACCCCCGCCCCAACTTGTGATGGCTCTGCACTGAGCGCAACAATTTCAGGTTTTTTCTCAAGTCTCTTCCCTCTGAGCTGGATACTAGCTTCCCTCATTAACAGTACCTCTGAAGACGGTCTATGTCTGCCTGCTCCCATGGAGCAAGCTTGGTCATTGATTCTGACATGGCTGGCCAACATTTGTCAACAGGTTTCCAGAATCTATAGGTGCCCATTGGCAGGACTAATCACATGTCATCAGATACAGTTCCAAATGACACACAGGTCCATCCCGACCTGGAAACGGATGGTCACAGACACGTGCTTTGTGATCAGTGCTATGCCTTTTCCCAAGCCTTGCTACATCATGTTATGCTTGGCTTTAGATAGAATAAGGTTTGTCTGCCCAATGAGGTCTCTGACTGCTCCATGCACTAACACGCTCAAGTTCCAGCATATAATACACATAATAACTAAGTCACCGACAGATGACAATTGAAGTCCTCTCCCAACAGAATCAAATATCAGCACCCTACACCTCTAGAATTAAATACCACACCCTGACCCAATGCATCTGTAGTACCAGAGGCACACAGCATTCGGATGCAAATGTCTCTATGCTTTTGACACCGAACACCTACAGATGTACCATGGTGCAGAGCTCAGGTTACTTCCGGTCTGCACATATAAACACAACAGCAACAACATCTTGCATTTTCCCCCCTGTGCCCAGTAACATCACCACTCCTGTCTTTCACCATTTAGCACCTGGAGAGAAAACAAATTTTAGCAAAGTGTGGTGTAAATCACAAGAACATAATGTAACACAACAGAAGATAAGAATCAACCATATTCGCATCAAAGAAACCAAAACCTTCTGAACTTGAAGGTTCAAAGTGGGAGATCCTGGTGCTGGAAAATACTGTCACTGATACTACACCTTTTCAATGGCCCCAGTTGTTATGAGCAGCATTGACACTACCATCAAAGTCTAGGAACATAGGCTCCTGGTGCGGCACAGAATGTTCACTATCTCAGAATGCTGCAATACTCATGAAAGGTCTGCACCTAAATCTCCTGGTGCTGTGGAAAGTCTTTCTGCTGCTTCAGAACATCACTCGATGCAAATCATAAGAGCAATGGTTCTTTTGCGGCTGGACTCTTGCAACTTCGTGGACGGTGAAGCCCATCAAAAGGTTGCCAGAGTTCAGATTCAGGCGCACTGACTCTGCTGGAGCTCCAAAAAGATGGACCACATCATGTCTGCCTTGAAAGCCTTCCATTGGTTGCCAGTACGGATCTACATGATCCGACCGCGGCTGATTTTGCTGCGGCCGAAATGTTCGCATGTGAAATGTACGAACCGCAAAAGGTTTGTACATTTCCCATGCGGACACACTTTCAAAACCCCTACATACCCACACCCCCAGCCACACCCACAACACACCCACGAGATACTCCCCACCCACACCCTCAACACACCCCCACCCACACCCCGAACATAAACAAACCCTACTTACCTTTTCTTCAGGCTGTGACCCTGCGGCGCCAGTTCCCTTTCACTTCCGTGATCGGGAACCGGCGCCGCAGGGTCCTTTTTTTTCTTTTTTTTTTTTGGGAGCTGCAGGGGTTTCCCCCGCAACCCCACGCTCACTATACTCTAAAGTACTCTAAAGTATAGTGAGCGGGGGTGTTGCGGGGACATCCCCGCAGCCCTCCTTTTTTTGTGTTTTTTTTTGTTCGGGTGTGCTGTGGGGTGTCCCCCGCAACACCCTGGTCACTGTACACAGTATACTGAGCGGGGTGTTGCGGGGGACACCCCCGCACTTTTTTTTATATACCTACCTAGAATGCTACAACCAAAGGTTCAAAATGTTGGTGTTCGAACCTTTGGTGGAAGAAAGAAGAGCTCCAACCACAGATATATTTGTCAACACTCTCCTAATGTTGGAGTGTCTTAATCATACTATTTTACGGAAACTTGGACACAGAGCTTCAAAACGTAAGCTCAATAACCTTTAACTATCTTGTTAAATCATCAAACCAAAACAAAGCTGAGAGGCTAGGAAATAACTTCTGCTCAGTAGTACTTAAATACAATTTATTGGTTTTTTCAAATTCACCAACAACGAAATAAATATACACTCCAAAACTGTCTCATTCCTAAACAGAGAAATAAGGCATGAATACAACACTATTAATTGTTTGCATAGTAGGTGGGGTTAGTATCATCTAATAGTGCAGTAAAGAAAAAAGGAAATAGTAAACTGATGCATACTGAACAAAAAACAGATACGGTTTTGCTTTTTGATATATTTCAAAAAATGGTTTCGTTATTCTTTGACACAATTGCGATAAGTGTACTGACCAATTACTTGGTCCCCATGTTTGAACAGAGGCTAGTCAATAAGTCTAACCTAAAGATGGATAACCCACAGGTGTAAAGAAATAAATTCAAACAGAGCGGTACCCAATTGGTATGATAAAAACAACTGCTCGTGATTCATACACAGTCAACCAGGGAGATAGGAAAAGGAACACCGATTGCATCATCCCTCAATGCAGCCAGGTGCTAAAATTACCCCACTGCATTCAAGAAGATGCAAATGGTCAAATCAAGGTATACAAATCAATTGAAAAGTCAGAGGACCAAAACCATCGGTGGCAGCATTTTTCAGTCTTTTTGTACGGTCTGATCTTTTGCTTTCGGTCTGATCTTACAATTCCGCCAGTACTACATCATGGTCAAGACACTTAGCACATTGTTTTATCTGGACTCCATTTAATCCTTTTAGCGCATATACTGAAATTGAAAAGTCATTACTCTCTGCTATCACATCACTGCAATAAAATATGAAAGTCATAATTTGCTGCGGTGACATCACACACCTGTACACCTGCCTTGACGCTGCCCCCGGAACAAATGCTAGGTAGCGTCATCCTCACACCACCACCATAGACACCTCACAGTGCTACAAAGTCTGCCGCATGCTCACCCTTGCTTAGAAGAAAGGACTCTACCTTTCTTACAAATCTCTAAATGTGCTAATTTATACCAATGCCAAATATGATCTTTCCCATGGATGGCTGCCAACCAAAGGGAACTATTCCACCTCGGGGTTCAAAGTCACATCATAGACAGCCCAAGCTTCGCTCGCGGTGTCCATCAGATGTAACTCTCTGAACCCCTTGTTGGAATATTTCCCCAGTTGGCAGCCACCCATGCACAATCTATATATACACAAAGATTTATGAGGACAAGGGACATATTTATATACAAAAAGTGCACCCCCTCAATTACATTTCCACAAGGGACCGTGGCTAAAAAACCACATCAAGCTGCCAGTCTGGAATCAAGCTGGGGAAAAAGTGAGGAAAACCATCCTGGTACCCTTCCCAGTCGTCCATCCTCCAAGAAACCTTTGCACACAATGGTTTTACAGAGCCTTCTGCCGGAGTCCCTGATTCTGCTGGTCAACCAGCATTGGAGCCAAGTGCGACCTCTACTAAGGGCCAGGAGCTAATGTTCTCCCAGTTAATGTTGCAGGTAGGGATGATTATGCCAGACCACAATATCACACTTGGGGTAAAAAAGTGCTTCCTGCTGAGATGCGACACAGACTATGTACGGAGCAAACTCACCCAGCAAGAATCCTGTGCGGCACATTGCCAAACAAACAAATAGGTTTTGTAGATGAGTTGACAAAAATTATATAAATACATGAACAATAAAGAGTGTGAACCCTGTGAGTCCATGCCACACGCATTGTTATCTGTTATTTGAGAGGGTGTGACTAAGAATAATGCCTGTCGGAATAGCTTTTCCCGTCTAATCCCCCATGCTTAAACAGTGCTGACGTTTGCTCCCATTGTGTGGGCACCAGAGTTCTTTTGTTGTGTGCTGATTGCCTAACCCTGCTTTTGTGTGCTCTTGTTTTGCTCCCGCCTTTATAAGCCTCTGTTTGTTCTTCCAGTGGATTGTACTCTTTTATAAGATAAATGTACTTGCTTTTCTGCAAATGTTTCACAATGCCTACGCTCTCAATATACACATCTTGATTCTTAGCAACATTGTTTGTGTGTTTTATGTTCCTTGCAGCAAGGACTGTGGACTAAATCGTTTTGCACGTGTTGGATCGTATATTGTTTCAGATTGATGTCAATAGTAGCATGTGCTGCTATTTTGCCCATGAATCGTTCAGGTGCCTACCTTTGGTTTTCATTGTTTGCGTACCACGGAGGCCACATCCTCTTTCCACAGTGCTCACCTGGTCACCATTAAAACCCTAGGAATGTTGTACAGCTCTTAGTGTCTATTATTTAGCTAGCGCAATACTTCCTCATCGTCCAGTCATATTACCTTCACAACACACCTTTGTCCCCCGAGCCCCACCGCTCAGAGGGCTTGCAAGGGGAAGGGAATAACACAAAATGTGGGGACCCCTTGAAGCCCTGCTGAACCACCTTCTTAGCGCCTAGAAGAAGCGAAGTCCACACCACAGATTCCCAGGGCAACCTGACCCACAGTGTGCATGATGATCACGCTGCTGCAGGGGCGTGTGGAGCACTGCACTGGGTGGAATATTTGCAAACCTTACATCTTTCACCTAGCATAGAAACACGGGAGGCGCCTGGTGACCAAACATACCAGCCGTTACTGTGCACAGTCTTTAACATGATTATGTGAACACCAGTGGTGTTTGCAACGTCTGTTGCTGGAAGGTTGCCAACTCCTGAAGGGGATCTGGCAATATAAATGATTTAAGGTCTATGACCACAGGCACATATTTTTAGTGGCAGGGACATTACCATTTCCCATGAGTTTGTGCAAGTGACGGAGCATAGTCAGGAAGCCCTTGGTAATGTAGGGGTTTGCAGGGGTTGTGGAATATCCTCCTGAGAAAGTCTTCAAAATACATTTTTGAAATGATCCATTTTACAGTTCAGTTTTTGTGAAAATGTGGTAAAAGCCATGCCATTTACAATTAGTTCTCATTGGCAACCCGTCAAAAATCTAGTAGATGTCTTTGCACCATCAGTGCACAACAGCATTTGACAACATTTTCATTATGCCGGTGGCCAAAGCATACAACCGCATTGCCACTGTAAGTCACTTTTATGAAGCTGCAGCCGCAATCTGGGCAAGTTAAGGTCACTGTAATTCACCTTGGTGAAACTGCGGCCACAATCCATGCCAGTAAAGGTAACTGTAAATAACATCCATAAACCTGTTGCCACAGTATGTGCCAGTAACGGTCACTGCAAATCAATTTCATGAAGTTGCAGCACCAATCTATGCCAGTACTGGTGACTGTAAATAACTTTCATGAAGCTGCAGCCACAATATATGACAGTAGAGGTCACTGCAAATCACTTGAATGAGGCTGCGGTCACAAGCTATGGAGTAACTGTGGCTGTAAATAACTTTCATGAAGCAGCAGACACACTCTCAGGCCACAAGTCCTAAAAAATAAAGAGGGGTACTCAATAACATAAATGATGGGAACTCACGTCACAAGAAGTGAAAATATCTTAAAAAGAAATATGCAACGTTTGTTCAATTGGCCTTCCCCAGCTGAACAAAGTGCACAGGACAGATGAGCATTTGCCATTCAGAAAATGAATGAAAAGCACTTGAAAAACAACTATTGCAAGGAGATTTTCCAATAATGTTGAAGGCAAAGCGTAAATAGCACACACCTTTTAAATAGAATAATCTACATGCAATACTCCTTGCGCACAATCCCTGTATGAAATATTTAATTTGTTTCGATTAATCCTTATGTGGGTGAGTGTGTACTTTCATGGCCAGTGAAGCTAATGACCTTGATTTCAATCTAGACATTAAGCACACAGCAAACCATTTATTTATAGTGAAATGTGCTCATTTCTGAATTTAATTTCGGCCTCAGTAATGGTCACTGTAAATCACAGCGTCTACAATCCATGGCATTATCGTGACTGTAAATCACTGAGAAGCTGCGGACAGGATCTATCAAGTTAACTATCGATGAAAATCACTCTTCACCTCTTGCACAAAAAACCCACATGCACTTGTTGCTCTTGCGCGCGCACAGACAAAAGGTCGTTCAGTCTCTCTCACGCACACACGTACACGTACACAGACAGCCACGCTCACACACATTACACATCTTGCACACTGCGGCACATTCAAACACGCCTGCATACAAACGCTTTTTTTTAAACTGACCTTGGTTCTGACACTGCTCTTTCTGTCGTCTCAAGGCCTGGACGCGCTTCAGATGGGCTCTCGGTTGCCTAGCAACCATTTGATGTTTAGAGTGCCAATGCCATAGGGCCAGCACAGAGATCACACTTCTTCCAAGGCAGATTATGCCACAGGGCTGCCGTCGCGCTCATGCTTTTTTATTTGTGTGCACGCAGATGTATTATTAAAGGAGCAGAGTACTCAGGATAGGGGCCTTACCAATGCCCACAACCCATCTCTGTGAAGCAACCAGCTCTCCCCACACTCCTGCAGACCGCTTTTGATTGGGCAGTCTGTGCCTGGGATACAGAGAAACAGAGCATCCTGGTCCATCTGTTAATGTCCTCGTTATTCCCAAGAAGGCCCAGAAGCAGCTCTGAGACCACGGGAGAGGCAGCCCACACATCTTGTCCATTCCTGGAGATAGCAGTCCACTCTTTCCCTCTCTTCAGTCGGCCAAATTCAGCCAGGCTGCGAACACTTTGATTGAGGAGAGCCAGAGCACCCCAGAGGACCCCACTCCACCTTCCATGCTCATCTCTGAGCCCGAGAAAGGGGCGGACCAGGGCAGAACATTCTTGGATAGGATCACCAGAATTAGACTAGCACGTCACTTTTGGGATATTTGGCTCAGGGTCATCAAGGCCCTGGCACAGAAACCCTGTTAATATATTATTCTTGCCTCATTGCTCTCCTTGCGGAGTTGTTAACATCATCATCAGGCATCCTCCTCCTTTAACTTATTCCATCCATCTTCTTCATTTTGGCCCTGGGCCACATAGCTGAATAATATGATGTGATATGATAGTTCATTTATATAGCGCCTATACACAATGGGCCTCATTACACGGTAGGCGGTAGCCATGGCGCTGTTAGCGCCATGGCTACCTCCTTACCGCATTCCGGGTCTGTGTTCCCGGAATAGGGACTTACCGGGTCATTCCTACCTTGGAGGACCCGGTAAGTCCCCATTCCGGGAACCATTCCCTATTCCCATTTGAGCCCCCATAGGGCTCAATGGGAATGGGAAAGTAGCTAATAACGGTACTGCAATTTGCGGTACCGTTATTAGCTCTGAAGTCCCTTAACGGGTCCCGTCCTTAACACCAGGTCAGACCTGGCGTTGAGGAAGGGACCCGCTAATGGACCTTGTAGTAGGGCGGTAAGGGATTACCGGCACCGGTGCCCTTACCGGTGCCGGTAATCCCTTACCGCCTACTGTGTAATGAGGCCCAATGTGTTTCAAAGCACTTCAAGGCAAGGGAGGGAACAAGGGAAAATACAATGGCATTCTTACAGGCCATGAACAGTAAGGATGTGAAATTAACTATCGTACTCAGCCTGACGACATTTCATTTAGTGCAAGAGCTAAGACATAGATAAGGAAGGGAGGGGGAGAGTGGGAAGGAAATGGAAACAGATTGGCGACTACTGTACTAGGCCTGACGACATTTCTGGTAGAGCCAGAGAAAAAAACAAAAGGTGAGGGAGAGGGGTGCAGAAAGGAAGGAGAGAAACAAAACAAGCGACTATCGTACTAGGCCTGATGACATTTCAGATAGTGCTAAGGGGGTGGGGGGAATAAAACAATGAAGGGGACAGGGGAGGAGACAGACGGGGTTGCTATCATACTAGGTCCAGGGACAATTCTGATAGAGTAAGTGCATAGAAGAAAATAAGGAGAGAGAGTAGGAGATAGGAAAAGGGAGAAAGGGAGAGGAGGAGAGAACAGAGAGTAAGCAGTCAAAAAGACTGGCGAAGAAAGAGGGGCGAGTGAATACAATTGCAGACGTCAGTAGTAACACATAATGTTGCAAGCCTGGATACAAGATGAAGATGGGAACAGAATGATTCAGGGCACCATGAGAATGCTACTCTACATCCATGCACACCACAAAATCCCCACTGTGACTAAATTAATATTGCTCTGTGGGAGTACAGGTATAAGTAGTGGCTAAATTGCCTACTCAGCCTCACACTACTACAAACCACAGTGATCTCAATCATAACGGTCAAAAAGGCACAGTCAAGAGATACACTTCCTTCTCCTTTCATGGTACTGTGGGCTGAGGGCAGGCTATGCTCTTATGAGTGGTGTGAATTATATGACAGTAGCAAGGCAAACAGCATTAATACAAAGACTAGAAAATGAAGGTATGTCCAGTCAAGGTTCTATAAAAATGTACATACTTTAATTTCAAAAGAAAAAAAAAGAATGTTCAATCAACTAACTAGAAAAACACTAAGAAAATCCCACCCCTGTAGAAGGAAACCGAAAAAATGCTGAACATATATGTGATAGAACACTGGGTACTGGAGCAGGAGTGAATAGGTAACGAACTGCAACAATGTCACTGTAAAAAGGTTATGGGCCTCATTACAAGACTTTTGCTGGTATCCATTTTTTTCCGGCCCCACCAATGGGCAATTTCTTAGTCATGCTGAGTTTGGCGGACCCGGTAATTGCCCATTTACAGGTGCCAGTTATGACGGACTCCCCATCCCCATTCAGCCCAATGGGGCTGAATGGGAATGGGATGTCAGATGCACCGGCACCATTAAGAGTGGTGTCGGTGCATCCGGCGTGCTGTGCTCGCGGGTGCCCCTCTGCCCGCCAGGTTAGACCTGGCGGGCTGACAGGTGTCCGCGAGCACAGCTCGTAGTATGGCGGTCTGGGAACTACGGTACCGGCATGCTTACCGGTACCGTAGTTCCCGGCCCGCCAGGCTTGTAATGTGGCCCTATTTCTTCTTAAAAAAGGTGCACAAATGTGGCTTTTCCGTCACTATGGTTCCAAAAACGGACCAGACTGTCTGGGCATCACAGTAGTATTTAATAATGTTCTTGGGTGGTCAAACTGGGTCTGAGTACAGTGAGGCGTGTTGATCCAGGCAGCAAGTTCGTGTCAAGTCAGGTTCGAAACTGAGCTCTGTGTTGTCCAATGCAGCATATGAGCAGTTTTGTTCAAAGAGTCTGCCAGCATCCCTTTGATGGTCAAGCAGATCCTGATCGTTCGATGCTTTGCTCAAAAACACAGCATTTCAAAGGTTTCTGCTGGGGTGAGCTGTTGCTCAATCCGAAGTGGTGATGAGAGCGGCTGGTGATATGTGGCATTGAACCATTACAATGGATGTAATCAACGGTTTAAAGTTTGGCGAAAGTGCCAAAGACAGCACCAAAGATCCTGTGTGCTTTGAAGGCTTTGAACATGGTAGAGTCGGTTCAAGGACTGTTGAAAGGTCCAGTTGCTTAGGACTTCTCAGGGTGCTGTAAGTCCCAATACAGGGGCTATGCGAAAAGGTGAGTCCTTTTTAATCTTCACTCCCAGTCCAGGGAGCGTTGCTGGCACCTGTAAGGGTCCTTCACCTCCAGTGAGGAGACTGGATCGAGTACTGTTGGCAGACTGGCAGGCCTTGGTCGAAACAACAGTTCATCTCCAATTTTCCAAGGGGATGCTTAAGGAACAGACCTCTGTTCTGTCTTCACCTCAGGCAGAGGATTATTGAATGGACTGTACTCCCAATAGGGTCCAACAATTTCTTCTTGTCTTGTGTAAAGTCCAACATGAATCATAGAATGACTGGGAGACCTTTTCCTCATAAAGGTAAAATGCCACAGAGGATTGGACAGAAGCAAGGCTGCTGTAAGGGGTCCAAATCCCTGTTCTAACCCTGCCCTCTTCCGTAGCCTGTAGCTTTAAAGGCCCTTTGATGTGCAACACCCTGGTGCAAGGCAGGCCATGGTTACATAGCTGTCCCTTTGAAGTAAGACTCCCAGGAGATATGCTGGTGAGAGCTCATTGGCTTGAAGGGAGGTGTTACCCTGAATCCCAGAGAATCAAAGTAGAACAGCATCCTGCCCATTGTCTCACTTGCTAATGTAGAGGCGGGCAGGCTAGCCATAAATCCACATAGTTTCTCCATACCTGACCTGGCTCACAGGATTGACACTTATATGATACCAATATGTTGTGGCTCTAACAATTGTGTGCACTGCCAGTCACCATACTAAAACCAGGTATAGCTTATTCTGAGAGTTTATCCTTGAGATACAAAGGGCTGTTAGCAATATGTATTAAAATTGTAGGCTTTGGAATTTGTTTAACATAGGTTCTCTAAGCAGATAGCTACGAACATGTTCTTTCTAAAGAAGCAGTTAGCCTGCACAAACACAGAATGTCCTTATTAGAATTCAGCTGTTCACACATGCTCTCGAAGCATGCCCCAGTGTGTTATATTAGCCAAGGAGCAGCTGCGTGAAGTAAGGTGAAATCCTGGCTGGAGTTCAATTTTAGCCCTGAGTCAATGTCCTGTTCTAGAACTATATGGGTTGTAAATGTATAAAGATGTGCCACTTGTCAATGGAGAAACAGAGAGAGTAGGAGACTCAGATGGTCATTTGTAAACCATGCTGTGCACGCTTAAAGCAGAATAAACCTTTCTCTCTGAGCTTTAAACCAACATTCAGTTGTGGTGTTTCATCTTGCCCTAAACATATTTTCTGTACACAGGCAAGAATACTACAAGTATTTTCCCACAAGGCCACACATGTTATGTTTTGAATCAGAGGTGCAGAAGATAAATGCAACCCCTGTCTACAGTGACTTTGTGTCACAACAGCTTTCAAGAAGCTACATGTGACCTTTGAACCTGCCCCCTTTCCACCGGAGAGAAGGTTCTGCAGATGCCAGGAGACTGATGGAGGCTGGCACACGTGCATTTTCTCATGACACTTCAGGAAGGGGTTCTCTGATTAGGACACCACCCTTTCTGAGACAGAATTACTTGCATCATTTCATTATTTAATAAACATCAACACATCTGGGGGTTGCTCACCTTCACCAGGTGGCAATTCTTCACACCCACATACTACCATGTTTCTATCATTCTCCTACTTGTATCCCAGTCCAAATATAAGCACACAATATGCTGACCCTTCACCTACTCTAATGACCTCACTACAGACTCCCAGGCCGCACAATAAGATTTGTCAACAACAAATTCCCTCAACCTCACACTTTTGAAAAGTATTTCTTTATCAAAAATTATATTCATGAAAGTAAAGCACTATAAACAGGTCCTGGGGTAAAGTACAATTCCTCATGATAGGATAACTGATATAAAAGTGTGATGGACTATATTTTAACACTTAATAACCAAGTGAACACTGAAATAGTGGTCACGATAGCTGGAGGAGAAAAGTCGATTTTGGTGGAGAGAGGGCAAACATGTTGGTAAAGGCATAGCCTTTATTTGATATAATTCTTTAAGCACGGGTACAAAATTCAACAGCTCATTAAAACACATTAATACAACATCCACATGTTAATAGCCTAAAATAAACTATTCATGCCAATTCATAGAAGCTCAAATACAAATACAATGTTAAAACATCATGATTATATAAAAACATAGAACAACAATTCAATTAAAATCCAGCTGGACGACACAGTCATCCTGATGCCCAGCATATACCTACAAATGTGAGCTTAATTAAACATTATATTCAATTATCCGGTGCCCAGTGAATATATTTGGCCACCCAATAGACCACTTCTAAGTTATTAGCAGTATGCAAAATTTCAGAGCAACCGAAGTACAACGATGGCCCAGAAATTGAGTATTGGTTTTTATAAAAGCTCTTCTTAGGGCCCTCAATTCGTTTCAAATCGACAAAAAGTGTGACACAGATTTCTCATTGTGGCCACAAACGGGACATAAGCCATCATTTGCTCCATTCCAGGACTTTATGAAGGATGCGACCTTAAGCGTGCCCAATATAAAATCCAGATACAGGGTTCGTGCAAATGGAGGTGAGATCGCATCTAAATAAACCACAAACCTTAAGTCAAGTTTGCATGCAAGGTATTCCATACCCGTCCACAGCCCCCTAAATGGCACCTCCATTATTTTTCTGGACAATAACAGTGGCTCATTTTTTACTAGTGTGGGAGTGGCTTTGCCAATGGTGTTTGGGCTGAACCATAAACTGGGCAGATTAAGGGCAAGTAGACTGTTCCTAACATGGGCGAACCATGGCAGATGTGTACCACCTTGTAATGTTAGGACATGCATCATGGCCTCTCTGTATTAAGCAAGACTAGTTGTTCTCCAAAGCCTGAACCAATACAGTACTGTCTTAAATTAACCTCATACCCAATTGGGCGCAGATCAACCTCTATTCATAAGGAGGCATTGGGCATTTCGTGCGGCAACAAAAACAAGTTTTTCGCACCATAGATAGCCGAGGCTTTTGCCTGTATCTTGTATATTTCTAAGGCAGGCACAATAGTGCCCTTTCCTTGCCTCCCAAAAAAACTGCGAGTTCCACCACTGCATTTATCCAGGTTGATTCTTGATTTTTCCATCTGAGCTGATCAAGACAAGAACCAGATGCAGAAAAGCAGATGCCCAAATAATTACACTTCTCCAATTGCTCTAGCGTAGTGTCATCCACCATTATGCATATTTCCCGTCTCTCAGTGTTTCTATATCGGAAGCTTCAGATCTTTACTTTCCTGGCGTTTAGCATGAGGACTGATCCTTTCATTTAAACAGGAAGCGCCCTGGTTATGTTTAAGGCCCATACGGGTAATGAGAGAACTGTGTTGTCCGCATAAAACAGAGCAGAGTAACTGTCTCTGGCCTTTTTAGGTTGATCCAAACAATGAGGCATCAGGTCCTCTATGATCTCATTAATATATGTACAGAAGAGTAGCAGGGCAAGGACACAGCCCTGCATGACACCTCTGCCAACCTTAA
This sequence comes from Ambystoma mexicanum, assembly GCF_040938575.1. Taxonomy (NCBI): domain Eukaryota; kingdom Metazoa; phylum Chordata; class Amphibia; order Caudata; family Ambystomatidae; genus Ambystoma; species Ambystoma mexicanum. Next base: position 1,259,630,637 of record NC_090935.1, read on the forward strand.
AAGGGTCTGTGACCTCCCCTGCCAAACCAGACCGAATAACTGCCTAGTTGTCAGAATAGAGGGCCTGTATCACTGTGAGTAGATGACTGGGTACCCTCTTCTTCTTGAAAACTTGCCAGAGCAGGTCTGGGGGACTCCATCAAATGCTGTCTTTAGATCTACAAAGACAGAGTACAATTTCATTTTCTTAAGAGCTATACATGCTTGTACCAAAAGAAAGAGTCGAGACCCTTGATCTAGGGTACTTTTCCTGGGCTGGAATCCAGCCTGGAGATTACCAAGAATTTATTTATCTTCAACCCAGTCCTGAAGATGCCCCAATATGGCTTTGGCAAAGATTGTTCCAGAGCAATCCAGATGCCAGATTGGCCTATAATTCCTACGGTTGCCCTATCCCCCTTTTTGGATATGGGGACAATATCGGCTTTTTGCCATGAGAGAGGAACAACCTTCTCCCGGATAGCTGCATTGAAGAGACTTTGAAGCACGGGGGCCCAAACAGATGGTTCCTCTTAATAGAGATCTATAGGATTTTGGCCCGGGCTCAAAGCCTTCCCACTCTTGTGAGAGATAATAATCTCAAAGACGTTGCCCAGGTTTAGAATAAAAGGACATCCCCCCTCTTGCATAGTTCAAACATTAGGCATACAGATTGTAAGGGGACCAGTTGGTTACATAGTAAAAGAACCATAAAGGTCAGAAAAAGGTCAAAGCCATTTATCAGAATTGATGTTACATTGAAGGACATTGCTACCATTGCATTCTTTACCCGTCACCAACTTTCAAAACTTAATAGTAACTCCCCTCCCTTCAGCATGTTTTAACTCAATTCACCTCGATTGGAGAAATGCTACTTACATTTCTTGAATAAGATTCATATATCGCTTCCTCCCAAGTTGGAGCAAACTCCTATCCACAGTAGGAGCAGTTTTCAGAATAGATAACAACCTTGATTTGGCAGATCTGCATTCAGAACTGTACCCGCTCTCCATAATCACAGCTCAGTTTTTCACCACTGTCATTGGGTATGTTGTGAGGGATTGGATAGAGTCCACCTTCATTTGAAAGTCAAGAACCAAAGAGTCTGTGCAGCCTGGAGCACAGATACTTTCACGGGCCGTCTTATAGATCCCCGACTTAATTTGTGGGTCTACTAATTTCTTCCTCTTACTTTTTCCTAAGTGTGTGCGCGTGCCCGACCTGGACAATTGGTACGGAACTAACATAACTCTGGAAATGTGTTTCTTGGCTCAGTTGAAGATTACAATTTAAACTCAAAGGTTTATGGTCACTTTCACAACGATCAATCACAGCAAAGTTCTCCATTGTAGCCCAATCTTTTGCCTGCTCATGATATAGCCAATGCGAGAGGAACAATTGGCCCCTATATATGTTGTGCAGGATGGTGGATCACCTGAGAGCCTGACATTACGGGCTCTCATCTCAAGGTCATATAGAAGCTGTGTCCTTTCCAGAACTTGTGTGTAGATTCTCTTAGTGTGGGTTCTCTTGGGTGGATCCGCTATGAGTGTTGGGATCCCCCACTCCACATCTTGATCCTCCCATTGTCCCTCTAGGTCACTCAGCGGTTCAATTTGTAGATTCAAGTCTCCTGCAATAGTGGCATGCACTTTATCAGAGTGGAAATTCTCCATGTTCTTAATTAGCTGGTGGAGTTTTCCGATCGGGGGAGGTGAAAGACTATTAGTTGGTCTGCTATAAACATTAAATAGATGATAGGTAGGACCGCCTGGTGCATGACCTATTAAGTATTGGAGATCACATGAGCCTGTTACTTGCTCTGTGATATTCCAATGAAGAGACGCCTCTATCCAGGCGGTTAAACCGCCAGTGGGTCTACGCTGGGCACCTATAGTGGCATCGACTGCCAAAGCCTGGTAGCCTTGTATTTCAGCCCTTGCCTGGGCCCAAGTTACTTGAACTCAAATGAGGTTATAATCTCAAATAAAATCACATCAGTTGGGATCCAGCAGATGTTTACCTATACACGCTATGATCCAGGAAAGCAATGTACATGCAGGGCAACAAGTTGGTGGAGTACTTGCATTATTGGGTGCCAGTCAGTCCTCTCCCTCGAGACCCCTGCAAGCTTTCTCTAGTGTCATACCCTGCTGATCCATAGTGGATTCGGGTCGGCCTACCGGCTAAACCTCCCTGCACGAAATTGGCAGTCTGGAGTCCTGCTCACGATCAATAGGATGTGCTGTTTTCAAAATGCTGTACGGCAGCCATTGGGCAGAACGCTTTCCATCAGATACTTATTAGAATAAACTTGAATACAGTCATCAAGGCTGCTGGGTATTTCCCTCCTGACACACCGAACTACATCATCTCTAATAATAATGGCACAGCCTTTGACCGACCAAATCCAGTGAGTGCATTTATTTATAAGGGATTCCTGGTTTTCACAGGTGCAAGGTGACAATCTAGACCCATTGTACATAACAATCAATGCGTCCTTTCTAACTGCTCTCCCTGGGGGGAAATGCGGGTTTGTTGGTGGTGCATTGCACCTCCTGCTAAAGGGCGGCTCCAGACCGGTTGGGGTAATTATTATAAGCATCATTGTCGATGGTAGCTACCAGGGGTCTTAAGCAATCTGCTCCTCATTGTTCCTGCAGGAGCTGTAATTCATTCAATTTTCTTGCTGGGGGCATTAGGTTAGGTAGGCCTTGGACTGTTTTTCCACCATCTAACGTCCATGATTTTGGATCTTCAGCGATCAGGCTCTCTGCGGGCAACGGCTTGTTGTCACTCATACATTGATCTCTGATCTTCTCTGAGGTCAATGGCCTAGCAAAATTCAGCTGATCATCTTAGACACCAGGGTCTGGAGCACTTGCTTCAATATTCTGATCTCATTACATAGGTCTTGTAACACAGCTGTATTGTGTAACACAGCTGTATTATGAGATGCATAATCATTAGGAGTAGCATTTGCAACAGGAGTTTTCCTCCCCCCCGTGGCTCTACCCTTCATTGTGCTAAGGGAACTACCTTGTGCTTTTTTTCACCAGGGGTATGTTATTATTACCCTTTGTTTCCTTCCTGGCAGACTTTGAGGAACGTTAATAATAATAATAATAATAATAATAATAATAATAATAATAATAATAATACACCACACGGGTTACTTCAAATACTGCTCGTTTATCGGTACTGCTCCATTTGGCTGTTCAGGGAAGTCCTCCAGGGGGAGATATTTATTAGCTAACAATATACTGGGATCACTGTTCCCCCCTACTCCCCTCTGATGACTTGGGCATCCTCCCATATATCAGATCCGGGGTCTCACACATAGCATCAATGGGGGTACCACAAACAGCATCGCTATTCGTCAGGGGGGTGAAGTTCTATGATGTTAGATGGGTGAGGGACATCAGGACCTAATGCACCAGCGGGTAGTCAGTAATTTGTTTCTCCTCTCTGCCCTGGCAATGTCCCCATCTCATAAGTTTTAGATGCTCTTGGGTCTTCTTGCCAGGGCAAGGGGAGCTTGTGGTGCCATCTGAGCCCATTTTCAATCCTGGCGGGTTAATTACAATCTCAAGTTCTCTCCCCTCAGCTACACAATTCGTAGGATGCCCTTTACTCGGGGCTCGGCCCATGGGACACTCTTCCCCATCTAAATCTTGCAGGAGGTCCTTCATTTTGGTGATTATCATCATTAATTGGCTTAAACATCCTGTAAAATGTTGACCCCTTCGCAGGAGGGATAGAGGTGTTAGCCCTCCTTTTGGACATATCCCCTTACCTGGTAGAGTGGCTATCAATGAGCCACCTCAAGGTCACAGATGAAATTCTAACACTACTGTAATCATAAAACCAAGATGTCAGTAACACTCTGAAACATCAAGCAAAAGCAGTATTAAAAACATCAGTGCCAATATTCACATGTACATCAACTTCCACCACCTATTGCTGCAAGGCATTCATCGCCAGGGAGTGAGGCACATGTAATTTGCGTGAGAGGCAATCTGAGTTCACCCCCTTCCTTATTCCTCCTTTACCCCCCCCGCATGATTGCTGTGCTGTATTAGTGAAACCTAAAAGTCAATAGGACTGTGGAATCAATATTAGAAACCGTGAAACGCCAGTCTTCACGCTTGCGTAGACTTTCGCCAATTACTGCTGCTTAACATTATTCATGGCGGGGGGAGGGCAAGGAATGCACGACTGGTTTGGGGGGCTGCCATGGTTTGTCTCCCCATCATTCCCCCGGCATAATCAATATGTATAAGTTCCAAGAAAGGTCAGGCAGTAGGATCACAAGCACAAAGGAACCAAAAAGCCTGCGGGAACCCTGCCTGCCATTATAAGGTCCAGTTGATATGGACTGTCACAGGCATTAAACCAAAGGTAACAGGTCAAGCGGCTCTGGATTATTATTCAGACGCTATTGAACACAGGCAGGCTCGGGGCATGGCTGACAGTAAAGAGATACAATGTCAAGTACGCTGAGCGGTGCTAGAGGTTAATCACTCTTAGGAATGATTTGTTTGCAAGTTGAAGCAGGGTAACAAAGTTTTCTGACGGTCTCAAGCCTCTGCCTCAGTCCCCCGAGGGCCAAGATGTCACTGAAAGGTTCCCGTGTATAGGGTGTGATGGGCCGGAGCAAACACCCGCTCTCCAGGCGCGCAACATCATTGAGCTGACCGGCTGAAGCCCCACCCAGCCAAAATGTTAGCTGAGGGACGGGGCTTCCACGCCCTTTAACAGTTCAAAGGATCACAAGCATGCTTCTGGGCACATTTTGTTTCCTCCAAGGTAAATCAACAATCTGCTCGGCTCATGAAGCACTGCCTGTTTCCCCGAGTCACCGCCCCTCTGCAGCCAGTGCCTTAATGAACTTGACAACACGTTGCTTTTGCCATCCACAGCATAGCCTTCATTATGCATGATGGCGACTTTCCAACTGAAAGACCACCAATCACCTTGCAAATCTGTGACGGTTAAAGCGAGCAACACAATAAAGCACCCTATGAAATTTGTTCATACCCATAACGTCTGATAGCTTGATATGCTAAAAAGTGAAGTTTGCTTTGATGTCCTTAGTTGAATGTTCTGAAAACCATACATAACAACACGCTGGAGGTTTGTGACGAATTTCCAAATCTTAGTGAGTTTATTTTTATTGTGTGTCTTAAGCGCTGAAAATACAGTGGGTAAATAGATATTTTGCCTTTTGCATCTTATAGTTTTCCATTCAGGATGCGGAAACTAAAGGTACACTGATATTATTTTGGCTCAACATGCTTCTATAAGGATTTAAATGTTGTCATGATGCTTTACTTTGCAATTTGTGTATTTTGCAAGTAAACTCTATAGGACAGTATTATTGAAGGCCTTGACACCCACAACATAAATATTTGTTCCAAGAAAAGCGCGAAGTATGTGGCTGTGCCCAAATTGCAGGGTGGGTTAAAATTCCTGCTTCGCTTTTAGATCCTGAGCAGATAAGGTAATCTCACCCTGACTTGAACTGAAAAATGGGAGTGCTTATGGGAGTGCTTATAAGTGATTACGTTTACACCCCTACAAGAGGACAAATAATATAAGTGTAGGGACAAATGGGGGTACCCTGGTGCTCCTCTGTAGTGGCTCCAATACTGTCACATAGATTTGCATTATTGAGGCACTGGCCCTCCCCAGTCTCATATCACTTGATTTGACAGGCAGACATAGCCTCACCAGTCAGTGCACTAGAGATTCTACTACAGGAGACTAACTGTGGTAGAACCAACATTACATTTTCTCCCCTGTTGCTCTCAGCCACTGAAGTTGCTTGGGCCATCCAGAGTACTGCCCCAGCCCCTGCAATGTCCTGTTATGCTATGATATTGAGTCTTTCATTGTACATCATCTGCCATTTCCACACTTTCTAGGACCTTCAGGATCTGCAAGTTGGTGTTTCAGATTTAAAGGAGAGAGTTAACTGATTGTAGCATTGATTGAAGCTGCACTAGAATAGTCTCATTACAATGAGTAATGAAGTTAGATGCCCCTACACAAGTACATTTAGTCACTCCTCCACCATCTCTGAAGTTAGCGCCTCTCCCAACATTTGAAGGGTCAGCCCACGCCTACATTTTAGCCTAGTTGCACCCCTGATGTGCGCACTTGCATTTCGTTAGGCAGAGAGGTGACGGAAGCCTTTCCCTGAAACTGACGGTGTTAAAGTTTGACTGTGTTTGTTCAGAAAAATGTACTAGAACAAACACAGTAAAACTTTAAAGCTGCTACTTTCAAGAAAGACTTCAATCGCCTCTCTGCCTATTGCTCCTGGAAATGCTCCCCACACCAGACCATGGGGGTTGGGGGATAGAACAGTGGGAGCAGAGCCTCCAAGTTTGCCCCACCTATTTTCTGAAGTGGCCCCTCCCATCACCACTTAGCCCCCCTGTAATGTAGGTTTTGTTGTGCCCCTGCCACTTACCCTTACACTGTGCGGCCTTCACAGCTGCGGGCCGGCTGCCTTGAATAAATAGCCCAGTACAGGTGATTTAGGTGTGTGGCACATCGTAGTAGGCAGGGAATACCTGCGCTGGGGCACAGAGCTATCTCAGGAGGAGGGCTCAGTAAGGGGCCTACCCAGAAAGTTGCTTCTGAGCTGGCCGGACAACAGATTAAGCAACCTGTTGTGTCGGTGAGCGATCCTCTGCAATGCTCAGCTGGCTGCTCTGTGTCGACTTTTGTAAGACTGCGATGTGTTCAGAACATGCAAACAAAGGAATGCATATTCCAAAAGCAGCTTGTGAGATGCTCTGGTGTCACACATCTGTGCCCCTCATTCATTGTACTGATAGCCTTTCAGGTGGGGCAATTTTTAAGTGAATGCTCATTTAGCAAGCCATTGTTTTCACACAATATGTGCTTAACATTTCAGTGTTAAGAAATGAACATGGGGCATTTTTATTCTCCAGGCCAGCACAAGTATCGGTTAGCTGACCAAACCTATGCATTCTTCAAAGAGAATTAGAGTGCCGTACAGAACAAGTTTTAAACTATTTTCTTTATTTCCATGTCTCTTTATTTGACACAGCGAAATCTTTTTTTTGGGGATATTACTTCTTAGTTACATTTGAAGCCTCCCTGTCACTTTCTTGCTTAAGTATTCTAGTGGCTTCTTTGGGACATGGACTAAATGCATCTACTCAGCATCAAAGGTCTTTTAACTGTCTAAACAAGCCAACCACTGCCTAGCGCACACCAGATGGCTCCTCAATGTGACTTGGCACCTTGATTAGGAAAGCAGAGTTCATTGTGTGTCACCATGCAGACAGTAGTCCATGGCAAGTCAATGCAGTGATATGTGTGTAGCAATGATGTATGCGCTGCACAAGTCACCACCCTGTTGGTTAATGGCATCTATGTGGTGCTCCCGTAAGTAACAGCACATATACCCATTTTTGTCTGATGCGTCCAATGTCAATAAAATAGCACACTGGAATGTTTTGTGTATGTGGCTCTGATGAGTATGCCATACTGTGCCCACACTTAAACACATAAAGCAATCAAAGAAGCTGCCTCAAATTGTAAATCCACTAGGCCAAACTCCCTTTCTACACTGCCACACCATGATTTTCACTAGCTGCAGGCGAGCACTGATAAGAGATGCTAATGCCAGCTCTGTTAGATAAAGCATGGGCCTGCTCTTTTCTTGCAGAAATAACCCCTGAGGCCGGTGTCATAGTGAGTAGATAGTGGATGAGGAACTCTGGACCCTTGCATACAAGCTGGTTTTGTTTAAAACGCTTCATCAGCTTATTACTGGTCAGGCTAAAGTTTGTAAGAGGTACAATCCTTTCTGTTTAGCCTTTCTGTGCATTGTTTATTGGGTCTCTCTTGTACGGTATCGTGTCCTATCTGTAGATATAATTCCCTAAAGATGTTTCTGTATTGGGGTTGGGATTGCTCACACTGAGATCCGGCACTTCCTCATCTAAAATTCTTCAGAAACAAGAAGCAAAAGAGCCCTTGTACTCTATTTGGTGTGGCTGATGTTTCAGCCATTTCATGATCACATCCAAAAACGTAAACTGTCCAAATGAGCATGTATGGTTCATGGTTGCAAACATTTTAACGTTCATTTTAACGTTAGGGTAGGTATTTTGAACCGTGATGTGAGCACCAAGCCATGCATCGGTTATGAATTTAGAGATTCACAAATACAATCCTTTTATCACAGACTTGTTTATCAAATGTACCGATCTCTGATCACTGTTACAGTCCTGCAATGCTCTGTGATGTAATCCAAAGCATACCGGAATCCTCATTGGTGCTATTTGTCCCCTTTCCCTCTCCCATAGAGGTATTTTGATGGAGTACAATAAGAGTGTACCAGACTGTCCATCTTGGAATGATAAAACAACAGCAGTGGTCCACACACTTGTGGGACCCTCTCGTCCCTTGCACACCCTTTGTGTGTTGTAAAACAACCAACAGTTTTCTTCAAATATTACTCAAACACTCTTTTTAAGCATATTCTAAATGCCAAATTGGTCCAGTTTGGCATTTAGAATACGCTTAGAAAGATGAAGAGACGAGTCAATCTAAGGAGGGCTTTGCTATTTTTCAACTAAATGAAACAAGTTGATGCTATCATTGGATAGTGATGACCTTGGCAGAATAAGACTTTGATGGTCAAAACACACCCTAAGGTGGGACTTAAGTTAACAAGAACTGTATGCAGTCAGTGACAAGCTATTCTTGGTTGACAAGATAATCCCTTCGTTGCCAGCGCCTAGTAGCTGATGCTTTATGGCAAACAGGAAGATACGTGACTTACCAAAGCAGTAAATTTGAAGGAATCAGCAAATTAATATATCATTTAGATAGAAAAAGACTAAAATCATACAAAATATAAAGCTCATGAAAAAGGGGATTAATTCCCGAAACGTGTAGAGCAAGTACTCAAGAGATTGCAACACCACCAATGTTATGAGTTATTGCTAAGACTTATGAGTTATGTTATGAGAAATTGTCTGGAATCAAATGTTGATAACTATATTGGGGAGCATGTAACAATTTCTGGAGATAGAAGCAATGTATGACGATATTAGTATAAACTTGGTTTTCTTTGTAACTATGTGATAAGAAATTATCTATGCAAAGGTAATATGATCTGTAATTATATATATGAAATCAAATTTACAAAAAAAGTACCTTTTTTAACAGATTTTGTATCTAAAATCATTATTTCAAGTCATTTGAGTAATATTTAAAGAAGCACAAAACTGTTGGTTGTTTTACAACACACAAAGGGTGTGCAAGGGACGGGAGGGTCCCACAAGGGTGTGGACCACTGCTGTTGTTTTATTATTTGTACCACCTTGTGTCGGGGCTGGTTTATCTCCCATGCACCCTATACATTTTCAAAAATACAACACAACCCATAGGTGTGCACCTAGACATCAACTGGATAGACAACTTGGAATGATAACCTTCTATCAGAAAATAATTCATATGGTTAGTGTAGTATTGCCCCTTGCGAAATATAAGTGAGGTTGTACGAATAGACCACCGGCAACACATGGCCAGTGGTCAGTGGGCCCTCCGACCCCTAGAGGCTGTACAGACCACAGTGTGCCAGTATGGACAGTTTGAAACTGCATTCAGGCAAGGCCTTCGCTAAGAGCAGGTGACAGAAAAAGCATTTACTTGGGCAGCAACAGCTGTGTTTTCACATTAGAATTCTTCTGTAAAGTACTTGAATTACAATGTAATGAGACCAGCTTCATTTACATAGCATTATTTATTCATATTGAGGAGGGGTTTTGTCGGTAGTGAGCTGTGCCAGTGGGGGGTGAGGGGGTGGCACATTCTGATGTTTCCCCCTGGGCACCATGATATGATATGATAGTTTTTTTATATAGCGCCTATACACTGGCTGGCTAGAAACTGCCCTGACCCTGCAGGAGCAAACACCTGCTCGCCCTTACACCACGCGGGCTCAGTGATGGAGCTCTTTTGTCAGACGCCAGATAGTTGAAAACATGTGCATGTTGGATTGCAAATTATGCACTACTTTTGCAAACACAGCAAACGTCTTTTAAACCTTTCATGCCCTCATTTCCATACTGCAAATATGATTTCCTATCGAGACTTGGCAACACGTAACCGGTTACATCATGCTATACTAGGTATATACGGAGACGCTACTTATCAAACAGAGTCTCAACCCCCAGTCCCTATCCATTCTTCTAAAGAGAAACTTACTTTATACCACAGCCCTCCACACTGACTTGACTGGAATCCTCCATCCCGACATCTCAACAAATAAAGGCAGGGCCCTAGTCACAAATAATACCATTTTGAGGTGTAATTTATGGCTGGCGGCATTTTCTCCTATGGGTGGTGTGACTAATCTGCATGGAACGTCCAACTCTCAGAAAAAGCTTAGAAGCCTTCATCCCACGTATGAAAAGATCACACATACATCTGTAACCTGTCAGCGGGACACATGCCAGTGGCTACTCTGCCAGCTAAGTCTCAGGCGAAGGACAATTGGAAGAGAATATTCCATAAAAGCATTTTCTCACAAGAAAAAACGCCTTTGTTACAAACGTCCATCTCCTCCAGCCAATCTACTTGTTTCCATACAAAAACCGCAACTTTTACTCTCCCCAAGTGTTCAGTGCAAGTTAAGAAATAGATGTTTTGTCAGATTTGTCATTTTCAATTCCATCTTTTAGCGTGTGGCCAACTGCCACCTTCTCCGAACTGGCACAAAACAATGTCCTGCTATGTTGCCCCTCTGCCAATGCCTGACTGCAGCTTCCTACATCGTAAAGCAGCCATTAAGTATTTACCATATTCCATCATTATCCCTCCCTGTCGTGCAATAACATCATTACTTCCATCTTTTAGCCTGTGACCATCTGCCACCTTCTCCTCACTGCACAAAACAATTGACACCTTCATGACCAAAAACCCATTAGTTATCCTTTTCACGTGCAATTTGAAAACCAATATACAGAGCCAGGAATTGGAAGACGCTATGCTACTCTTCTCCAAGCAGCTGAGAGCACCCCCTCAAAACGAACGTATTCTGGTAGCAACCCACTCACTACCTCATTACCCTCAATAATACTCACTTAACCCTACCTCTGATCCATAATCTTTATTCAACTTTGACCATCACTCATCACTTTCCACATCCTCATTAGGCGGTTCACATGAACAGGGCCAGTCTTTTTGTCAGGCAGTGCAGGCGGCTTCCTGACGTGTCAGCTTCTAGGGGGCGCTGCACCAGCAGTCCGGAGGCCGTTCAGGATGCTGCTGCATTATATCTCATTAAAAATAAATGAATACTATTGTGGTCACTTGTGTACGATTTTATTAATTCATCATTTCACTGCGTCAGAACCAGTCTGACTGAGCAGTAGCATGCAAGCACATGATATGGCAGTCGCTGCATTCGAATTCCGTGCTCACGGCGCTCCTGCAAAGCCAGGCACTGCACCACTTATGATGCTATCACAGTAGCACTAGCCTAGCAGGCTCAGTCAGCAAATAGAAACATTGTTTGCTTTCACTTCCGCGGGTGGCGCCAGGTCCCAGGTCCCAGGACCCAGGCTGCAGTGGCACAGGGGTTTGAGTTATTGGGCTGGCGGCCTGCTCTGTGACCGAGCTGAACTTAATTGGCAGAAGAATCGGGATCAAGGCTCAGCCAGTCAGGACATCCAGGATGCAGGCAGGTGCCCAGCCAGGGTAGAACTCAGGAGGAGCCCCGAAGCCACCCTTGTGCTGGCTGCCACTGCCAAGATTGACATAACGGTGTTAACCATTGGGCATTAAGATTTTATGATGGGGTTATTGGACAGGCCTGCTCTGTTTCTTAAGCATTAATCGAGCTATCCACAGCGCAAAGTGGCACTGTGGCAGCTTGTGGGTGAAGCTACTATTTTGCTTGCATGCTTGTTATCTTGGGACTATGGCTGTACTTATCCATATTTGTTTTAGTTGCAGAGCCCAATTTTGCTATCCCTACCTAATTCACAAACATATCGCATGTTTTTTCATAACATTGCCATTATTGCCATTACGGGATTCAAACCTGTGTTGCTATGCAGTTGCCTTGCTTCCAAGACAAACGCATTGCCCCTGAACCATCCGCCCGGCCTTCTATTGCAAATCAACCTACATCAGACATGGATTAATAACTACAGTTAAGAAGCTGCAGCTGAGTTTCCTAATCCGATAGAATTCATGTTTCTTTTCAGTTCTGTTTAAAGCTAAGGAAAGCAATTTTAGATTCCTTACTGACAGTGTTTACACACCTACAGAATAATTGAAAGATAGAGGGCCTCATTACACGGTAGGCGGTGAGCCATGGCGCTAGTAGCGCCATGGCTCATGCCGGTAAAATACCAGCACCGCCTTGGCGGAAAGGGGATTTACCGCCCCATTCCAAGGTTGGAGGGGCGGTAAATCCCCTTTCCGCCATTGCCCTTCCCCATTCCCATTTCTGCCCCATAGGGCTCTATGGGACTGGGGAAGGCGCTAATTACGGCACCGCAATTTTGCGGGGGGGCAACAATGCTTCTGGTCTGGGGTGCAATCTGATGTAAGACCGGCCCTGCACATGAACTATCCACGGATGGCAGCCATGTTTTCCTGATTTCACGCCACCAGGAAACTCTTCCAAACCTTCTTTTCTGTCTATCTGCCATCCCGCCCTAGAAGCCCGCCCATTAAAAAATGTGTATTCCAATAGGTACCCAAATCATTAACTTTCCCTCCTCTACTCCCCTCGAAACAGGTCTTCCACCTCTCGTTTCCTCTCCCCAGGCGCACTTTCATAGCCAGCTGTGTACCAATATCGTCATCACTTCTAGCCTATGTGGTGTGCTCTCAGCAAAACCTGCATAATCTGCCCACTCATTCAAACACTGATTAATGTTAATCCTCAGATGACCTGAGTACCGCAGAACCTGTTGACAAAGTATTCATTCATTCATTCAGTCGCATCTTCATTCAGAAAGTAGTCACTGCCTCTCCCACTTGTGTTTCTCCCCTCAGGCTATTATCTACTCTTAATCCGCCTGCTCCACTCTGCCTCTTACGCTCTCACGGAACCTCCTCTTTCACTTTCTGTCCCACCCTACCATCACTCTTTTTCTCGTCTAGCTGGTACATTGTAGGATGTTCAGTGGCCAGCATTTAAAAAAATAATCTGTAGCAGAGTGGCTGCAGAGTGTTTGGTTGGCCATTGCCGATGAATTCTCTACATTATAGCAGTCTGTCTTAACTGGCTACATTCATTCATCCAATGGAGCGTGACCATGCTTAAAACACTCTCTACACTAGCGGAGCGGCTGCAGTGTTTGCTGTTCGGTATCTCAGCGTCTCAAAAACTGTGACTTGTGCTTCTGCAGCTGCCGGATTCAAACTCTAAATGAAGCGAGATGGGGGAGGAGGAGTAGAACACAGAGGAACGGCAATACCCGGCCCAGCTAATGAGCTTCAGATCGCCACGCGTCTGCTGAGAAGTGGCCTGTGGGAGCGATCAGTGGTTTTACCGACTCGAACCCTCGAGGGCGGCCCTGCTGCCCAGGGCTGTCAGAAGATGTGGTGAGGCCCGGGGCAAAACATTTGGTGGGGCCCCCTTTCAAGTTTTTGCACTCGGCCAGCAGCGGCACATCCGCAAACAGGAGTCTCGAGAAATCAACGCTTGAGTTTGTGTGCAGGAGCCCAAATATGGTTTATTACTACAACTGCAAATCAACTACAGCAAAGTTAGATTTCTCTACTGAAGAAAGGTTCATGCCAGACTAACTTTTTAATCATATGAATAAATATATATAAGATGGCATGAGCTCTCCACTGCGCCACCTCCAATTCTCTGAGGGTCAGTCACTTTTCCAAGCAAAGAGTTGAGGTCAGTTCTCTTTCTTTGGCTGGGGCCTCCCTCTGGAAACAGCCTCCCTGCCTCGCTGAAACTTGAGTAGAACCATCTGCGGTTCTGGAAGCACCTCAAGACCTGTTTATTTGCTTCTGGTTTCTCTCTTCCTCTCCCTTGCTGATCACCTGCCTGATCCATGCACTGGTCACCTGGTCAAGCTCTGAATTCGGGCCCAGGTCCCTGCCTGTCCTGTTGCAATCCCGCACTGCCTCTTGGCTCCCCTGCACTTGTGGTCTGTATCTGTAACCCTACAGTCCCCGCTCTTGCTCTTATTCTCCACCCGTTGGCTGCACTTATGAGTACCCACACTTTCCACCCGTTGGCTGCACTCTTGTTTCTCCTTTGTTACTGCACTTCTGCATCCTGCCCCACCCTCGGCACTTCTCCCCTCCCGTATTCCCTGCTCTTGCGCGATCTGAATGACACCAGGCCTAGTAATATCTGTTTTGTCCCACTCTTTTGTTTCTGCCTCGTTGCCTTGTCGCGCCTAGAAACACCTGTGTACAGGCACGTTATAAATGCCATATCATATGATTAAGGAGCACCCTTCCCCCATGTGCGCATTAAAACACACATCATACACAGTGACAAATGATGTACAGTGGAGGCTGGTACATTTCTGAACTTAAGAGGCTTAAATGTTTGTGCCAATTAGGCAGGATCAACAGAGCACAGTGAGGGAGCCCAAACCAAACAAGGGTTGCTTGAGGGGGGTTCTCACTCCCAAGAAAAGGTTTGAAACATTGGGTTAAAAGTATGCATTCTACAGCACTTTCTTTGCAAAATTGGGTAGAAATCCATACAGTTTGCAATTGGTTTTGTATGGAAGCACATGGAAATTCCCAATAGTTGCAAATTACAAATTGTGCATAGGAACATTTTCCAATACATTTCATGCTGCCATTCCACGCGAGATAGTCTAGTATAAAAATATATTCATGCTGGTTGTTCTAATTATGTCGATGCAGGCTGCATCAATATATGCCATTATTACCATGTACGGACTCCCAGCTAGTAAAAATGCCATGCCACGGAAAGTAAATCCAGGCTGACTGTGTACCATAAGTGTTTTACTGGCTAGATTGGCCTACATTCAATTTGGGCCAATTTAGCCAAGTGGTATGTTTGCTTGAACCTTGTGCATCAAGAGTAAAACAAAAAGAGCACTGGCAATGCTAACAGTTTGGGCATTTGTGTAGGCATGGGAAAGGCACTTCTGTATTGGTATTAGCTGACCATTGATAGTGCCAGTGCAAAATGGTTTGAGCACCTGAGCATCTAATAGCAGTGCCTGGTAAATGCCTAATACTTATACACAAGCCAAAACTGTTGGCTTTGCCAATGCTTATTTTTAAAAGAACTTCAGTGAAAGACACGCAGGGTGTTTTTAAATTGAGTGGCCAAAGGCAGACCTGATTAAGACATTTTTATTACACCAGTTACGTGTTTACAACTCCAATGAAGTCATTAATTCTCAGAAGACTCCTTTGAGGAAACACTTGCAGGCACATTGAGCACAACGTTTGATGGCAAGGCATGTTTAAAGCTAGCTCAAAGAGTTCCAGTGAGGATGTGTTTTGGGTGGGGAGGGCAGGAACTGGGTGGGCATTGCCATAGGGATTAGCATGGCCATGAGAATTCATATCACTGTTAGCACCTGCATTCATATCCATACATTTTTAGGTAATTGAAATCGTGATGTGGGGTTAGCACTTGCATGCTAGGGGAGTGATTAGAAGGGAAGTGGTGACATGAGACATCTCATTCTCACAGCAGTCTTTAAGTGTCACGTTTCAGAAATGAAGGCAAGAGGTAGCTGCTTGTAACATTGAAGCTTCACCAGAATAGTCTCATTTGAAATGTGGAAAGATGTTAGGCGCCCCCACACAAGGAAGTTTCCCCCTTCCTCACAGCCTCTGACGTTAGCGCCTCTCCCAACATTTGAAGTGTTAGTCCCCTTTCCCCCCTGACATTTTAGCCTAGGTGCACCTCTGATGCCATGAACCCACCCCTTAATGAAGTGGCCCCCAGGGCGGCTACATTTAGGTGTGGTGCTGAACACACACTCACAAAAAACACTTTCACCCATGCATTCATCCACCAATTACACAACTCCATACATGCATGTATACATAAAACCAAACACAGCATTGACACAAACACCAACATGCACGCATGCATTCATACATACACATATACATACTAATTTAATTTAAATATACATACACACTTTTAATTTAAAATAAAAAAACACTTACCTTACCTCCATGTACCCTTAAAAAGCATCCACGCAGCCAACACGTAGACATGCTGCCTGCCAAGAGAGAACTCCTCTCCCATCAGTCAGCATGATCACGCTGACAACATGAACACACTGGCTGACAGGAGAGGAGTCCTCTCCTATCAGTCAGCGTGGTCATGCTGAGCAACGTGACTGACTGACAAGAGAGAACTCCTCTCCCATCAGTCACTGACTGACAAGAGAGAACTCCTCTCCCATCAGTCAGTGTGGTCACGCTGAGCAACGTGAACACACTGACTCACAAGAGCGAACTCCTCTCCCATCAGTTAGCGTGATCACGCTGACAACGTGAACACACTAACTGACAAGCGGGAACTCCTCCCCCATCTGTCAGCGTGATCACGCTGACAACGTGAACACACTGACAAGAGAGAACTCCTCTCCTGTCAGTCAGCGTGGTCATGCTGAGCAACGTGAATACACTGACTGACAAGAGAGAACTCCTCTCCCATCAGTCAGCGTAGTCACGCTGAGCAACGTGAACACACTGATTGACAAGAGAGAACTCCTCTCCCATCAGTCAACGTGATCACGCTGAGAACATGAACACACTGATTGACAAGAGAGAACTCCTCTCCTGTCAGTCAGTGTGGTCACGCTGAGCAACGTGAACACATTGACTGACAGGAGAGGAGTCCTCTCTTGTCATTCAGCATGTCCACATTGTCAGCTGAATGAGGGGAGGCAGCAGAGCCCACTTCAGAGCCCTGCTGTCTGCCATTATTTTGCTGTTTGTTGTGGAGCCAAACCCCTTCACAAGAAACAGCAAAATCATTGCAGGGGCAGCACAGTCCCCCGTGTGAATAAAGGACACAGGAGACTGTGCTGCCTTCCACTTAGGAGAGGGGGCCATGAGGCCCCCAGCAAGTGCGAGGACGGGGCAGTTTGCCACCCCCTGTACCCCCCTTGTGACGTCCCTGCAGGAGACTGTGCTGCCTTCCACTTAGGAGTGGGGGCCGCGAGGCCCCCAGCAAGCGCGAGGCCCGGGTCAGTTTGTACCCCCCTTGTGACGGCCCTGCAGGAGACTGTGCTGTCTTTCACTTAGGAGAGGGGGCCGCGAGGCCCCCAGCAAGCGCGAGGCCCGGGGCAGTTTGCCCCCCCTGGACCACCCTCATGACGTCCCTGTAGGAGACTGTGCTGCCTTCCACTTAGGAGAGGGGGCCGCAAAGCTCCCAGCAAGCGCGAGGCCCGTGGCAGTTTGCAACCCCTGCACCCCCGTCGTGATGGCTCTGCGGCTGCCTCGCTTCCAGGTAAGAAAAGGGGGACTCAAATGGCACATGAAGTTGACCTTTATGCCAGTAGCCCCCTTATGACACCCCCCCCCATTGAGCAAGTTGCAGCGTTTTTGGAAGTATTCGAACATCCTAATGTCAAATTAAGCCGCTTCTAGCTCCAATGGTGGACGTTCAAAGCTCATTTAAAGAGCAATTATGGGAGGCGGAAGACTCTTTGTCAGGTGCATCGGAGAATGCTACGATGGACATAGTGAATATAGTGAACATTGTGAACAATATAAACCTAAGCAAAGCACCATCACACCCTCACTTAGTGCACCCTCACTCCCACTAACAAAAAAACGGGTGCTTTGCAGTCACTTCGGAGTCTCCTGCCCCCGTCTCTGGGGTGTAGCAAGCATGCCCCCGTTTCGAGGTTTAATGTGGAGCGAGGGAGAGCAAGTATAAGTGGTTTACGGCTATCGGACAACAAGCAAACTCCCAAAACCAGCGTTTCCACGCAACTGGGTACCCCAGATCAAGAGGTAATTTCCCAGAAAACAACGTCAAGGGTATATAGTAACCCAGAAACTATTGACACGGCTGATACGGTTGACACGGACCTGGTCTTTAAAAAAGTAGATTCTCCAAACTCTCCCTGGTTACACATGCCCTATATCCCCTTTGGCAGGAGCCAGCACAATCAGTAAAATTAGTACAATTAGTCCTGCAAATATGCCTGATAATGAACTTAGGCCTTGTTGACCAATGCAACTGACCAGATTCGACCTAGGTTCGAGACACGCAAGAGCTGACCTGCCTTGAACCTCGCTGTGCTCAACAAATCCGTCCATAAAATGGAAGTGGTCGGGCATGAGAAGAAACTAAAAGTATACCTACTCTGATCTGCTTTTAAAAAAGACGATAACAACACTGGGGAAGCAAACCACTCAATCTAGTTTCCCCCATATAAACGTGACCAATAGCCAAGGGGCTATGGGTAACCAGATATCTATGGACAAGCTGTCAGACACTTCCCATAGAAAATCAGCAAAGCATGATTCATTGGCTTTAATGTCAATGATTACAATTGCCCTAGCCCTCTTCATGAAGCTATATGAGGATATCAACGAAACATTGGCTAACCATACTACCTTGCTTGCTTTGCTCCACACTAAGATGATTTTTGTGGAGGGTTTCATCACAGCAAAAATGCACCTGGGGGACATTGATGGTTGTATTGTGGAAGAGGATCAAAGAACTAAGAAGAGACTGGTGGAAAGTAACTGATCACCTTCACAACCGGAATCTAAGGCTGCTTCATCTGTAATGCCCTGTGGTCTAAGGGAATCCTCGACATTGGATGACGTGTCGGCCCATGCAGACACCTCTGTGCTGCGACCCAGGGAGTTTGGGGGCACTTTACCGAGGGCTATAGAAGTTCGTCCAGCGAACTCATCCCAAGTACAACCATCGGGGCCCTTCATCCTTGATTTTACCTAGCCTGAGTTGCGTGGTGTTAGACCTCCAGTCCCCAAAAAAATCTCTCGTAAATAACAGCAGAAAGAAACACACGCTGGAGAATGCAGCCTGCGCGAAAATATACCCCTTGTTTGGCTCAAGGATGAAATGTCTGTCTGTAAGATCATCAAAACAGCTATCTCGCCCTAACGGCTGTCCTTTTTAAAAGAAATGATCACTTTCACCAAAAAACAAAAAAAACGAAAGAGAAAATCAAAAACATTAAGAAAGCACTCTTACCAAACCCGTCTGAACCACTTCAGACTTTTCCGGCAGATTCCCAAGCAATAGACGAGGACAATACCCTTCTTGACCTCTCAGTCTATTCAATTGAATTAAGTGAGAGGGCTATTCAGCAGCTCCCTGCTTGTAACGCAGGACAGCTGACCCCAAGAATTAAAGGCCTAATGGTAGACGATCTTACAATTATAGAAGATCCAACCGCGGAAAGGACACATTCAGACGATGAGGAGGAACTGCCCTTCTAAACCTTGGCAGACAAAAGAGACCAGCTGATTTGAACGAGTGAAAGCCCAAACAGTTCAAAAGGGACCTCATCCTTCAGCTATAAAAGAACGTTCGCCATCAAGAAGTCTAGGAAGGAAAGAGACTGTCCTCTGACTAGGATCTATCTGGGACACAGAGGGAGAGAAAGTAACAGAGCTATCCTCTGAGGCAACTTTAAGACGAGCACTTGTAGCCCCCTCTAGACAATTAAACAAACATGGCTCCCACTCAGAAGTTAGAGGGAGCTTTACGTCAAATTCTAGGAAAAGTAAAAGGCACAACCATCTGACCACTGCAGAGAAGGATTACATTCGCTCGGTTAGATTGGAAAGAATAAGTAAACACCAAGAGATGATCACCCTGAACTGTCATAATGTGGTCAAGTTATGCCACTTCATCCCACAACTAAGCCAAATTACCAGTGAAGACTTTTCAGTGGTCCAGTTTCGGAAGAGGCAAGAGCCGATCTGGTATATCTACATCTGGCATCCCTAATAGTTAAAAACCTGTTCCTAACTGCTACACCAAGTTTCTTAGCCATGGGCTTTGAACTTATGGATTTAGCAGATACGCAGGCCCAGGTTACTGTTACTACTCATTGGGAAAGAGCAGCTGCAAAAACAGGTCAGGAAGTGAGCATAAGGGATATTATGAAGCCAACTACATTGCTCTCTCCTCATCATCAAGCACCTTGAGGTTCTTGCTAAGAAAGGAACAACCTTTCTGAGATCATTGCAGTGGTTGGATTTGGTGTGGCGGCGCATGGAGGTGGTCCCGTAGGAGTACTGTCGAGGTAGTCCGTGACTGAGTACAAAGTTGCACCCAGTGCATTTAACTTGGTAACTTTAGCCATTGGTACATTCCCAACAGTGTTAAAGAACTGCCACACCCATGATTCCCTCTGTGTGCTAGAGGTAGGCACTTCCTCGACCTCATATTCTTGATCCTCTTCATTGTCTTTGGAAGTACTACGCTTTCTTTGTTGTGTAGCTCCTCCAGCTGGTGGTGCTGGTGGCTCTTGGGGAGGAGGGATGGCAATAACTGATGCCATTTTTAAGATACATAGCAGTTTTGCTAATATTCTTCCAATTATGTGGTTTGTACTAGATTGTTAATGGATAATTTGTAAATATAGGTGTAGGATCTGTGTACATTTTGAGCTTGAAAGTTCCTAGATCAGTAGAAAATCCAGTTCCGAAATGTCCTCGAAGCACAGACCCAATCATGAAGTGCAGACGCGTTCCTGGACACATCATCATGCCGCGCTCGAGCGCATGGTCGCGTGGCACTGTCGAAAGGTCTGTGATGACCTCAGATGTTCGCGGACTTCGACGGATGCAAAAACAGTGGAAAAAGTTGCAAAAAGTGTATGGAAGTGTTAAATATTATGCTAGAAAATTTGTGCTATATTGGGTTGAGGATGATATTAGTAAGTTGTAGGAAAATAGCATGCACTGGTAAAAACCCATGGAATTCACTGAAAAAACATTCTTAAAGGGACGTTATGGTTATGTTGCACTAATAAAAACCTATGAAATTTAATGAAAAACTTTGTTAAAGGGATGTTATGGTTACAAGTAAAACCGAAAAACCTCAGAAATTCACCAGTTAGGGTAAGCTAAGCAACCATAACTCATGCCACCACTGTGCACTGCCAAAGACTAACACCCAGGACATCAAAGATGACATTGTTGGGACGAGAGTATGAAGGGGGTTGAATGGGAAGTAAGCAGAACTGAAATAGAGGTTTGGTTAGTATAGGTAGACTAATTTGTGACATGCAATTATGGGAGACACTCCCCATATGCATTTATGTAAAGCATTACCCCGGTACAGAGACAAAATTACCAAGTACCATGCCCAGTGGGTGAAGGGCACTGCGGGCAAGATGTTTATGCCTTGGCCGCAAGAAGGCACTCTTTTGAGATCAGTGCTGCAATACATGACAACATATTCGCATGCCACATACAAAGGGAAGAAGCTAGAAAAAAGATTAGCCATTCAAGAACTGTGGAAAATGTATGGGCAAGAGATGGAGGAGCCACCAGCGAGAGAGTGGAAGCTTAATCAGCATGTAGGGGAGGTCACAGCATCCTCAGCTTCTCCTCCTCCCAAGGACACCGATCCATCTCCCGGAAAACAGGAACTTCCGGGAGTTACGGCCCCTACCAACAAACAAATGCCTGAATCACCAGCACTGTTACTAACGGTGCCAGTGAATCCCATCCCATGGAGTCCAATGGGACTGCAGGGGAATGGGAACTTACCATCACTCCACCGCCTGTAATATCCCGGGGCGGCAGAGACAGTAAGGCAGTGTTGCCAGTATCCCTTCAGAATTACCGGTGGAATACTGGCAACCCTGTAATGAGCATCAGTGTCTATATTTCTTTATTTTTGGTGTTTTTAACTAGTTATTTGTAGAAACATTCCAATGCAGAGTGCTAAAAGCAAAGGAGAATCGAGGGGGCATAGGAGGGAAAGACAGAGGAAGAGTAGGAAAGGGAAGGTGGGACAATACTACAGTGAAACAGGCAAGCATGATGGAGACAGGGCCTATTGACCAAAGGCTGTCAGGATTTAGGTTCCCCTTGTAAGCATTGATGTTCTTTGGTGTTCCCCATTTCAGATAATTCCTGAACTTTGTGGGTTCTTTCGCTTTTTAAAGAACAGGACCTTGGGTGAACGACAGTCTGGCTCCCAATTTGTCTTTGTTGGGAGGCAGATGAATACGTTATCCATAGCTTCTGCCCCTCCCCTAGCCCAATACTGCACAGTTGAGAACGATTACTCACTGAGACACCCATACCGCCCTTATCCCAGGCCGGTATAGAAGGACGTGGAGACAATTTAAGCTGAGGACGGCAAACGCATTCAAGCTAACGATGTAACAGTAACAAGCACATGCATTAGACACAAAGCAAACATGCACTCCACATGACTAACATGTACATGTGGGAAAATATGCATTTATACATGAAGAATATTAACATAACATCCACAGACATGAAGAACACTAACATGATTGATGCATGAGGTGAATGCAACATGAACGACACGCAAATATAGCTCACTAACCTAGAAACAAGAGTGTAACTGGGCAGCCATCTTCTTAAAAATGGAAGCCACAGCATGCTTTTGAATGAACAAAGGCTTCACATCCTGAAGAAAATTCAAAGAGCTGAATCCACAGAAGTACAGATCTGTGCAGAGCTCAGATAGTAGCTACATTTAGTGCCAAGGTTAAAGTGAAATATGGGAGGATTGGTATGGCAGAACGAAGGCACGGGACAGTAGTTCCCAAGACGCAAGCAGGATACACCCAGATAAATTAATGTTTTATAAGAATACAACTAGTCTTTGGTAGCCAGGTGCAGTAACATAATAAGCCAAAAGACTCCATGAAGATTAGCTCAAGAGTGTCCCTGGTGGCAACAGAAAACACAACAAACACATTAATATTAGCTAACTAGTCATTAGAAGCCAACATAGATAGGACACCTGTAGTACTCCCTAAAAACACACATAAACATGAGGAGCTATAGATGGCCAAGTACAAAGACATTGCCTGGTCTCATGGAATAGGAATGAGGGATGGTAACTTTTAATTGAACAATGGACAGCCAATGGGCTTCTCGCCCCCTAATCCCTGTCTGGCACATATCATAACGACCTGCCAAGTGTCCAAGGTTGATTAGCAAGGAGCCAACCTATCACAAACCCAAGTGCCAGTCTTCTCATCAGGTAGTATGCAAACAAACCACTTTTCATAGAAATTATGTATTTTTCACCTTATCAATTTAGGGGTGGCTCCAGGTGGAGCCATCATATATTCATAACCCAATGAAATGTTTACGACCTATGGAACCTATATGTAGCCAAACCCATTAACCTATCCTGTTGTATGTAGGTTTTGTGAAATGTGACTATGGTATGACATCATTGATGACTAACATGCCCAGAGCAACAATATTGGAGTGCTTGTATGCTGTCCCATCTTTGTTTGGATGACAAAAAAGCTGGACTTTGTCTGCCTGTCTTGGAGTCTGGTTTAGATTGACTCCAGTTCCTCTGGGTCTGTTTGGGACTGTTGGGGCTGCCTTAACATATGGCAGCAGAGAAAGGTTGGCTAAGTGTCGTCGTACTGTCGAGGGTTCCCTGCTGTATCCCTTAGGACTGCAGAGGTGAACTGTAGTGAGAGAGTAAACATGCAACAAAGTGGGGTCAGCAGGCGCCCCCATTGGAGAGAAGTCCTGTCCGGTCCACGCAGGCCACCCGCTGGGTGTGAGGGTTGCAGGCTGATAGGGAAGTCTTGACACCAAAGAAGGATTTTAGTTTGACATAGGCATGGCAAAAAGGGGGGAGGCGAGGTTTTGAATATTGTGGGTTTGTGAAGAAATTAGAGAGAAAAATATATATCTTCTTCCGACAAGGGTTGGAAAAGATCATGTGGTAAGCCTCTTTACGGGGCAGTAACAAAAGAGACGTATACCTCAAAAAGGACTAGAAGACAGCTCTATTGTATTTTATTTTTGTAGTGATTGCTGGTGCCAGCCTCATGTTGTGAGATAACTTAGGCCTTGTAGAAGTGGATATTTGTGTATTTAAGGAGGACACAAAGTGGTGTTGTGGACTGAGGAGTGTGGTCCGGCATGGGAGCAGCGAGGTGGGGTTCCTCAGAGTGTGAGTGTTGTTTTTGTGATGCTGCTCAGAAGGTTTGCATGAATAGGAGGTGTGGTCTCAGAGAGAGGTCCAGAAGAATTCATTTGTGGGGAAGTATTGTTGGGGAGGGGGTGTAATGAAGAGAAAAAGTGAGTGGGAATGAAGTAGAGTTTGAAGAGTATTGTTCAATTGTGCTGTGATGGGGACACTCCAATCATTCATTTATGCAAGGCATTGTCCCGATATGAGGACAAAATTATCAAATGTCACACAGGATAGGTTAAATATATGGCGGACAAGATGTTTATGCCCTGGCCACAAGAAAGAACTCATTTGAAGACGATACTGCAACACATGTGTACCTATTTACATGCCATGTATAAGGGAAAACAGTTACAGAAGAGATTAACTTGAGTTATGGAAAATGTATAGAGAAGACATGATGGAACCAGATACAAAGGAATACATGCTTAACCAGCATGACAATGGATGTGTAACGCCCATGGCTCCTCCTCCTCCTCTCCAGATCAGTGATCCATCCTCGACTACAAAGGGATTATATTCATTACACATACCAAAAACAGCAGCCGGGTATACTAATCCCATATATGCACCCCCTGCATAAAGTAGTAAAGACATTATAAGTGGAGAGAAAATAAGCAAATGACGACCACTGTCCACACACGTAAAAGTGTCTCGACTTGCAAGCGCAGCCAATGGAAGCTGAGGAAGAGGTTTGAGGAGAGAGGGAAAGGCAAGAAGAGAAGGGTGAAAAGAGGAAGTGAAAGAAAGAGAAATTGTGAGTTGAGTCACTGCAAGAACGTTGCTAACTTTATGAACAGACATGCAATGTCAAGTAAAGGGTAACAAGGAATTGTGCGAAGGAGAAGTTAAAGTCTGGGCATGAACAGACAGGAGGACATTGGTGCAATAGGAAATTGGAGAACACACAAGCAAGAGGGAGACAGGGACATAATGGAAGAAGTGATGAATGGGATGTATAGAACAGATTCTCTTAGGAGACTAAATTTTGAGGACAGAGAGAATGAGGAAGATGACGACATATGGACAGAAGAGGAAGATGACAAAGAGAGTGGGAAAGAGGAAGCTGCACAAGCATCGCCTATGGTCACGTGCGTGGAGGGAGAGGTAGCTTGGTCAGATGTAGAGGAACCAGTGATAAGGCTAGAACCTGGGTCACATGGGTGGAGGGTTCTCGGGGAGAGGGAATGAAATGTTCCCAGGTGAGATGCAGTATTTCCCATTTCCATGCCATGATGAAATCCTAGTCCCAGAAGCTTTCGTGGGGTATTGTTACCCCATTCCCTCCTGTCAGAATAACATCAGAGGAAAAAACAAGTCTTGAAGACCCAGAAGGAGAGTTAGAAAGAGTGGAGTGCTCTTGGGTGAGACATAGCATCCCCATTTCCCTAGCAACAACCAACCCAACCCCTCCCCAACATTTATGGGCTATTATAAGCAAGTTCCCTTAATTTTTCTTCCACTGACACTTGATAGTACTGGGACGAAGAAGAGGCAACTAAGAGTAATGAAAACTATGCTCTTTTACCACTGTAGTAATTGGAAGAGGAAGATGCCTTCTAGGAGTAGTGAAGGTCAGGCATGTCCCTTTAATGGGAGTCAGGCAGAACTGCATAATCATTTACACCTGCAGCCTGTTAAGGGGCTGCAGGTGTATAAATAGAGCCCACCCCATTGGCAGAGAAGATCGACAGGAGAAGGAGTAGGAGGACGGTGCATGTAGCAGAGGACCGTTCCGCATGGCGTGGGAGTGGGAACTCCCTGGACACGACCAAGAGAGGTGAAGGGAGCTGTGCTGAAAGGCTGCACCGTTCCTTTCTATTTAAAGTGATTGTTCCCAGGTGGAAGACCACCTCACGAGTGTCTGGGGGCAGAGACAGGAGCCCTGGCACTTGGGAAAGGAGGCTGTGTGATCCACGGTGCAGCACAAACATCCTAAGCAACCAATGAGTTTCAGAGGCTTAAGAAACCCGGTGTCCGAGTATGAACTTAAGCGTTTTATGAAATACACGTGGCAAGGCAGGCTGAAAGGGATGAGACTTTCACACCTATGCATGGAGCCTTGCCGTACCCATACTCCTAAACTTTCTCAGACCAAGAAGCAGACTCAAGGCCAAACTACAAAGTAGTAATTGACACACGGCCACCGAGGTGATGAATGGTTGTAACATAAATTGGAGGCAAGCTGGGGTGCAGACTTACTCCCTGCACCTGGCTAATTATTCTGCATGCTGCTAAGCTCAAGTGGAAAAGTACGTGTGGGATTGATGCCATCCCAATCATAGTGAACCATGTAATCTAGGGTCCCATAGAAAGTAGAGCCAATGGGACATCGTACTTTTAGTGACGTTTACAGTGGCCAATTTGAAGGAAGGGCTTAGTTGCTCCACCTGACATTATTATCCAATCCCCTCTCCCTGTTACCATATACATATATAGTACTTATGTTAAGGTTACCTTCCTATAACCAATGAAGTTGCATGTTACATTTTTAAGATTACACGTCAATGATGATGATTTTTTGGCATAAAGGTTGTATTTTATCTGAAATTAAGTGGCGTTTACGTGAGAAGGAAGATCGAGCGGTTGCTGATGTTCATTGAACTCCCTGTTTTCTGTACTTGTCATTAAACTGACTATCTTTGCCAAACTATTGAATTGTCATTATTATTTGATGCAAGAGTACAAATCTGCATCTCCATCTATCTCGAGGGTGCTGCTGCTCATCTTAAATCGCTATTTGGAGACCCCCAGTCACATGGGTCAGCTGGGGTTCGGTAGCATAGATTGGATGGATAGATTAGATAAGACACCAATTGACCATCGAAGTAACTTCGGGTCCTCGGCAACATCACAAGTCCTTTGGCATCTGGCTGATAGAACGAGAAGCTCACTGTAGACAGTGGCTGGTTTAATTAAAAACCCTGCAGCTTAGGTCTAAAGGAACCTTTGCTTTCCCCCAAAGATCCCTTCCCACTTCTACGAGCAGCCGATCGGACGAGCAGCACGGAAAGGCAATAACGAAGGCAGTGATCCCGAGTGTCCGGAGAGGAAAAACATGCAAACGGTGAGTGAAAAAGCCTGAATACTTTGGTAGAAAGTTGCAGGCCTTGAAACCAGTAAGGGAAGGTAACGGAGGGAGGTGGGACAAAACATAACATCAGAGTAAGAGTATAATGTGTATATATAAGGGGAAAATATTGATTCGAGGGTGGCCGAGCAAGAAAGAGATACCAGGAGTGACTATACGTCCATTTTCCTAAGATTTAAAAGAGCGCTAGAAGAAGCCTTCATTTAAAGTCCTGAATTGATAGGACTACGTAGAAGACCAGACGATCTGAAAGAAATGGGCTTAAATTCCATGTCAGAATACAATTCGGGGCAGAATGCATCTGAGGAAGCAGATGGCATGAGATTTGTGCAGCCGGCCGGAGTCTGTCTTGCCTGTTTCATGTTTTTTATCTATGACGTCAGAAGGTAAACATTTAAAAAATAACATGAAAATTGCACGATTGTGATACTATGATGTTGCATGGCATGTATTGATGGTTGTAGTTAACAAAAGTAAAATTTTTGTTGAAAAAACGGGATTGGAGCTTGTGACGATTGGTGCTTGCTCATATTGTTGATCGTGGTTGTGAAACGTAAAGCATAATAAAGTGTTGTGTAGAAGAGAAGATAAATAGGTTAACCATGGAAGATATTACCCCATTGGCACACGTGTGCAAACAGGTGCCGAAGCACGCACCTAAGCTTAAACAGTACAGTGCAGAATGGGTTAAAGGGACCGCAAACAAAATGTTTATGCCATGGCCCCAGGGAGGATCGCTATCTAAAACGGTTCCACAGCAGATGATGACATATTTGTACGCCACATACAGTGGCAAAAAGTTAGACAAAAGCCTAGCTAGTTTAGAGCTTTGGAAGATGTATCAACAAGAAAAGCAGGAGGAGACACCGATAGATTGGATAATTAATATATGCACAGAGGGGGGTAAGGAGCCTTCTGCGCCACCTCCCGTCTGAAATGAAAAGAAAAGTTGGTAAGGACAAAGGATTATACCCGTTGAGGGAACTTAAAGCAGCCACGGGATATAGCAACCCAGCATATGAGTCACCTACGCAAAGTAGTGACAAAAGTCCAGAGAAAGACAGAGACAGAGACATTACCTCCAAAGTCCTGAAGGACAAGGAGAGGCACGAAAAGGGAGAAGGAGACCAAACGAAAGCAAGTATATCTCTAGATACGGGAAGAGAGGGAAAGAGATGGAAAGGAGATGAGGATAGGTCTGATGAGATGCCATTCGCACAGACAGATGGATGGGAGGTCAGATTTTATTGAAACTCAATGGTAAAAAGGGAGAATAGGATGAATTCAAGAGGAGGGAAAGGAAAATCGAACAAGAAAGGAAGGGGCTAAGAAAAAAGATAGCCAGAAACGAGAGCAGTTATATTGTGATGGACAGGTAAACAAACAGGAAGAGCACAGAAAATGCGATCTTAAGCAGAGAACGGCTGATGATCGAGATAGAATAGAACAAAGGAGAATAGAAGAAGAAGAACAAAAGATAGGGGTGAAGAGAATAAAAAGACAAAGGGATGAGGAGATGCGAAGGGCAAATGAACAAAGAGATGGGAGGAAACAAGAAGAGCATAGGGTCAGAGAGAAAGCAAGGAAGCGTAGAGAGTTTGATGATGACATAGAACGTAAGCGAAGACAGAGAGCACGGGATCTTGAATATCTGGAAAGAGAGGTTAAAAAACCAGATCCAGTAGTAGAATGGGAAGATATACAGGAATTCTTTCCTGGGTACGATTCAGTACCAGGCACGTCTACGGCAAATATCGAAGATGACTTTGACACCAGAAGCATGGAGAGACGATTGATAGAATATATGATGAGATGGGGCTAGAAAGGGTACCCAAAAGAGAAGAAGAGGATGAGTGTCTGGAGAGCACAAAGTTGTACAATACTGAGGACGCCTCCCGAAGTAGCAGAAATAGAGAGCTGTCATTAGATAGGCAGAGCCTAACCAGAAATGAGGAGGATGAGAGAAGTTGCACGAGTTGGGCACAGACAATGTCGCACGCAGAAAGAGAAGAATGTGAAGAAAGAGAAGACGAGAGAAGACGCGAAAAACGCTTGTCTAGGGTAAAGGGAGTAAGATGGTCAGATTCTAGTGGGTCTGCACCTAAGACATCAGAGTCAGCCACACAATCAGATTGACATGAAGGAGTATCATACGGTCAGAGGGGGGTGTCTCCACCACCCTATGCGAGCAGACTAAGAACATTGCCAGGTAGACAGCGATGCGGGAATATTACTGCTGCGGCAGACAGAAAAATGATGAGAAAGGAAAAGGAGTGTCATGTGTCACAGTTCCCTTTACTAGAAAACGGAAGAACGAGACCACAATATATACCCTGGCCTCACATGGAAAGAGAGAACCTGAAAAATAAACTCCCAATGTTGACATCGGGAGCCAGAAAATAGATACATGAGTTAGAAAAAATGACAGGAAAAAACACATTAGCTATAAGGGATATTAAGGGTCTTTTGATCGTCATACTTGGTGATAGAGCTCACGATGTGTGGGCATGAGCAGGTTACTCTGGAGTGACTACAGTTGCAGAACAACGGTATGGAAAGCGATTTGCGTGCTATACCTGGACACTTCTGGTATGGGAGTTTTAATGTCAAGCAAGATGAAGGAGTCGGATGATCCTTTGCTTCACATTCAGAATTTCCAAGACGCCTGGGTGCTGGAAACTCATGAATCTTGGGGGAAATCTATACCCGTGTTTTACCATATATTGTGCCATGGGCTGCCAGAACAGGTACAGAAGCAATACTACAAATTGGTAGGGATTGAGGCAAAGCTATGGTCTGAAATACAGTTGACCATCTCGCACTATTACAGGCTGCTGCAAGACAAAAATCGCAAAAAGGATGCTGCACGGAAAGGTGAAGAGGCTTAATTGGTGCAGAAAAAATGATCAAAGTATGCCATTGAGGGGGCAATGATAATTAATACAGATGGTTCAAACATGCAGCAGGCCAATAGCCAAAGACAGTTTGATCAAACCAATAACGGGCTTTAACCAAGGGGAAGAGGTCTTCAAGGAAGAGGATGGCAAGTAATCAGACCACCACCAACATGTTGGACGTGTGGAATGACAGGGCATCTAGCACGCACATACAGAAGTCAAGGCATGGTGCAAAACAAACAGCTCACAAGAGGAGGGATGGTGAGTCTATCTGTGTTCTTGCAGCAGGGTGGAAATGGAGTTGCACAGAATCACACGGTGCAGCAGCAAGTGCTGGGAGTACAGCCGAGTTTGCCACCCCAGAATGTGACACATTTCCACAGGGACAGTCTCTGCAGTCGCCAATGCAACTGTCACAAACAGGTACACGACAGGTACTGAATTCGGGAATGAGAAATGAGAAATGACACAAGTGATGGGGGAAATCCGTTCACTGAGAATGGGACAATATTATATATAGACTAGGACAGCTCACTGGGAGACCTGATGTGTTCTATCCGATCAGTGACATCGAACCCTCATGAGGAACCAAGCGTAGATGTCTGTATAGGGGATAAAGAATATTCTTTCTAAGTTGACACAGGTGCGACACGCTCGTGTATATGTGAAGGCAAGTTTTCTTTGTTCGGCGATGCCATAAATACTCAGGGCTTCACAGGAGCAACGAGTCATGTTCCTTTTACAAAAGATCTTCCAGTCTCTATAGGAGAATGTCACATGAATGTGCCACTGCTATATTCAAGGCAAGCCCCGTTGAATATATTGGGAAGAGACCTAATGACAAAGCTAAACATGACAATCTCATTCACGGAGAAGGACATAGTATGTTCAATTCCAGGAATGCATTATTTGAACGTATGCAAAATGATTAGAGCATACGCAGGTCGAACGGCTATGAGAGCTATTGCATTGGAACCAGAAATATTTGCACATATTAATGTCATGGCTAGCAGGCCTTGCAGACAAAACCGTGAGAACCTCAGGTGAGTTTTTATTCAGACCAAGAATACCTATGCATGAGAAAAAGAGATAAGTGTTTTCCTTGACAATACAAGCAGCCATAGTGCGAAACGAAATGGCTCTACTTGACGGTTGTGATGATGAAGGCAGATAATGGTGTGCGGTAATCGCCATTGGGAAGGTTACAGATTGACTAACGTCACTGATGACGATCTCTTTGGAGAACAAACAAGTGAAGATGAGATGACAGTTGAGGTTAATCTCATTTATTTGGTAAAAATGATCAAAAGAGAAGTGCCTCAGAGAATAATGCTGGCACAAAAACGTCCTGAATCTTTTGAGGACGACATGGCAAAGGTGCCTGTCTCCGTGTGGACTACAGGCCCCTATGATGTGAGCTTATTGAAAGGAGTGGAGCTCCAGGGGGAGGCACCCCAGGAGGAGAAGAACCTATGGAAGCGATGATGGTGTTCTTTAAACCCCTCTGAGAGCTTGTGGCGACAAGACAGCACTGGTACAGCAGTGATGCCTATAGCCTTATTAAAGATAGCACTGGAACAGTTGCACTATCCAGCATACATGACAAAGGAGAATCTAGCAGCAATGATTGCTGAAGACTGGTTCATAACGAACTTGGCAGAACATGTTTTTTTTGTATGGTGAACTGTGTAATTTGCCAGCAGTTCACAGCTGGGCATACACTGCGTATAATTAAAGGAGTTATCCCAAGGCCTAATGGGCCTTTTCAGCACTTGCATATCAACTACGTCGACATGATTCAAGTATCTAACGTGTACAGGTATCTAATTGTTGTGGTGTGTCCATTATCTAGATGGATAGAAGCAGGTCCATGTACACACCCACACTCTTCCTCTGTGGCCAAATTTCTGTTGAGGGAGGTGTTTCCCAGGTGGGGGGTATGGGAAGTCATGAGATGAGACAATGGTCCTCATTTTGTTAATGCAGTATTTGAACTGATTTGTTGCTTGGTATAAAGCACAAGTTTTCTTCGAGGGATCATCCTCAAGGGAAAGGCATATGCAAGAAGCTCAATGGCTTGTTAAAGGAAAGGATAGCCAAGTGGAAGCTTACTCTGAAGAAGGGATGGCTATATTGTCTTCCACTGGCACTGTATGCACTCAGAAACCAGCCTGGTTCTGACCATCACCTTATGCTGCACAAAATCGTGACAGGCAAAAGGATGCGCATGCCATTGACACCTCGAAATAGAGCAAGATGTGAAGCCCAGCCAACAGGAGAAGTGTTAGGATTGGAAATGCAAAACTACTTGAATCACATGACATCTTGTTTTACTGACATTTCAGGACAGCTGCAGCGATGACAAGAAGGGTGCAGGGCAGCACAGAACACAGAAGGAGATACTACAACAGACCCAGCTCCGAAATTACACCCATATTCCCTGGCAACACAGTCCTGGTGAGAAACCACACAAGAAAAAAGTGGGACGAGCCGAGGTTCAACAGCCCCTTTAGAGTGGAGGATGTTACGACCTCTAAAGTCAAACTGCAGGGAAGAAGACTTGGTTCTTTGTGGGCGACATCAAGCCATACATCGGAAAAAACAATCTGCCCGCACCCACCGCGTAGAGACTACAGACGGCGGGAAAGAACCACAGCACGTGCAGACAAGATCCATGACGAGGAAGAAGGATGCATGACCAGCAAAGCAGAGACAAGGAGCAGTTTGTGCAAATTGTGGCTTAATTTGGACACTTCCTGTGAGCAAAATAAGGGGAACAAGACATAAAAACACGGACACTCTGTGCATCCTTGTTGCAGGGTGAAGAAGAAGAATTGCATGTATAAGCCACAAAAATAGCTTGTTGATTTTGGAATTTGGACTGAGGCACCCTGAAGCCTTGAAAAGAAAGAATATGCCAGATTGTGATCGAGGATATGTAAATTGGTAGAGAATACAGTATCCTGACTCTTTCAATACAGAAGCCTTATTTGGACTTACTCATGGTGTCACGCAATAGTGACCTCACCAAAGACATTCTGATCTATTTCGAGTTAGTATTGAGGTAATACCCGTCGTTGGTGGGAAGGATCACAAGCATAACACACTTTCTTCAAGATCCTGAAAATAAAAAGACAATAAGGAGGCTGCTCATAGTGATTACAGAGCAGTTTCTTTTGCTTCCGGAATACAGCGAGGACAAGACAACTGTCCCTGTCATGAGAAGATAGCAGACTAGCTAGTAATGTTTTCTTTTCTCTTAATTGAAGACTTTCCAGAACTTGTGGGGCGACATGCCAGTGCTGATGTCCTCACTTTCATTAGAGACCCAGCAAACTCTGTACAGATGAGTATGCACCTGCATGGTATCATAATGCAGGTCGAACTTTATAATCATCAGCAGAATCACCGGAGAAGATTGTAAAACATTCCTTCGAGGGACAGATTGTGGAGGTGTTGCCAAGGACTTCGCTTTTTTGTTTATGCTGACAAAAAGGAACGACATGTCATCTGGAGCAAAACGGATAAAAGACATTAACTGGGAACTGGTCCATTTTTTAACATGCAAATTAAAAGACTTGCTGAACTTATTACCTTATTTTGAACTTTTGTTTCTAGAGAAAGGACTGTTCCCAGAGACAGTCCAGTATTCGGACAAGGAGGATAAGCAGTCTAGCATGTGTAATCTGCAAACAGACAGTAGAATCCAGATAAAAATGGCAAATGTTAGTATGTATTAAAGTTAGTTTTGCTTCCTTAAATGATCGAGATGGGAGACCAGAGCAGTAACGTCGTCCTCCCTCAGGAGGAGAGACGTACATATTGGCCAAGGAACAAATGCTGTAAGCTTACTTACAAATGTATTACTTACATATGCATTGTATTCATTATCATATTACTGTCATTGACAATTAGAACTGCATTTTTCATTGGTGTGCAGATCGCTCAGGTTCCCATGCACCCACCTAATGATGTACGCATGCAACCTACAAAGGTACCCAGACCTTACATAGTCATTCCAGTTCCTAGAAAGAATGATAGAGTGACTGAACTTGAGATGGATGTGATAAATAATGAGACACGCATGAAACTTGGGGTAACAAATGAATTGCAACGCCGGAGACAGGGTCGGCAAAGTCAACCCGAGAAGGGGTCGAGGGAAGGTACACATAAACAAGTAATGAGTACATACACACCTGGTCTAGTGTCAATAAGTTCGGAATCGCATTCTAGAGAATGGGGGAAGCTTGGACAAACAACGATGAGAAGTTCCACACCAAGAGAAGTTTAGAGATAGATGGAGAAAGTTGAACTTTTAAAGAGACAAAAGACTCTAGAGAATAAACGAACAGAGACAGCACCGACAAGCACACCTGACCCAGTGATGAAGAGGTCAAGCTTAAATCCTGCGAGACAATCAAGTGCTGAGATACTGGCAGAATCAATATGGACGATTATAAACAGAGCCAGAAAAAAACAGAAGGATAAAGAAAGACTTACCGAACCTTCTCCTACCCAAATGGTACAGATGAAAATGCCTGGATCATTGATGAAGATACCTGAGAATCTCCCAGCAATAAGATGCTATACATATGTGTTGAAGGATGTGGTTATAGCAAACTACAGGAAGACCTTAAGAATTAGAAGGAGCACACAAGAAGACAATAACAAATTGAACGATTACTTGGACAGCACAGTACGCTTGGGA
The DNA here is from genome assembly GCF_040938575.1 of Ambystoma mexicanum. Taxonomy (NCBI): domain Eukaryota; kingdom Metazoa; phylum Chordata; class Amphibia; order Caudata; family Ambystomatidae; genus Ambystoma; species Ambystoma mexicanum. Next base: position 1,259,665,508 of record NC_090935.1, read on the forward strand.
AACAACATATCGTACCAACACATGAAGGAAGATGGAAGGCGAACTTCAGAGGAAGAATGCTTTGTGTGTGCACACTTACCTTTCAGAATGGGGAAGTCAAAAATCTTTGTAGCTGTTGAAGTAGATGTGCAGACAGCACACTGTCTGTCACACATAGCAATGTGCAAAACCAGAGGTCAGTTCATGGGAAGTGATGCTTCACTCAAATGGACAACTGAAACGACTGATCCAGATGAAGATGATTATGTACAAGACATAAAGACAAGAAACAACAGCAAAACAAAGAAAATTGTGATGAGATATGAAAAGCCCGGAGTTAAAGGAGCGGAGATCAGAAGAGAAACAAACAAGAAACTGAACGTCCAAGGGAAATCTCCGGAAGAAGCGTGAAGATGGAAGAACAGAGGTCAAAGGCAAATCTGGGGAACAGTGCTTTCACCTGACGAATGGGAGAAAGGAGTAGTGATCTGCAGAGCATGGATGATCATTGGACACTATAAGGAAACCATTGAAAATGCACAGGTGGTATGCAAACCATTATGGCAGAAACTGGCAAGGCTGCTAACATGGGTCGAAGACAGAAGAGGACCCCTACAGATAGTGCCATTGGAGAATTCCAAACTGTGCTTCAGAAACAATGATGCAAGAGAAATGGTAGAAAATAAGAACTGTGGACGAATTTCCGATGCTACAGGAATGGCACATGGTACTGGATCATTATTGGGCATGTGGATTCAAAGAATATATTAAGTTGCTGAAGAATTAGGGAGGTATATGCACATTGGTGAATGTCCATGTTCGAGCATTGGTGATTTCAAAAGGTGACCTGAATATTGACAGTATCCTGAAAGCAGATGCTCACATGAGGAAGAAGAGATCTGTGGAACTGATGAGCCGAATGAAGAGAGAGAATTAATTCTCTGCCAAATCAGAAGATGCCTTTCGTGCAATCCCATAGGAACAAAGGTTATTCAGCTTGACCTCCTCAATGTTCACGGGAATCCTGATTCCAAGAGTTCAGATTGGAGCAAATACTAAATGGTTGCAGATAACCAGATGGGAGTTACTGCAGACCATCAGCACAACTATAAGGGGATTCAATGCAATCAAGGAAGAGTTAAGAGCGATTCGACTAATGACTCTCCAGAACAGATATGTCCTAGACATGATCACAGCTATGGGTGGAGGTGTTTGTGCAAAAATCGGGGAATCATATTGCACATGTATACCATCTTGTGATGACGAAAATGGTACCTTAACAGAAGCCATAGGTATGCTGTCAAAACTGCAGAATCAGAAATTGATGAAGCTGATGATGACAGTTGTTTTGGATCACTGTTTTCATGGGTTCCACAATGGATGCCAGATGCATTCAAGATCCTAGGAGCCCTGTTGGTGATGATATTGCTTGGATTCTGTGTGATCAAGATAATAATCTCTCAGTGCCAGAAAACTGCGAAAAAGGCCATAAGGATGAAAATCATGATTGACGTTGAGTCAGGATGGAAGCACAAGGACCTGACTGATGAAGAAATAAGAGACTTTGTGAAGGCCAGCATTTAGGCACCAGAAGGAACACAGTTTCGGTATCTGAAGAAACATAGAAAATATGTGGGAAAATGGATCTATTGCAATCCAATTGGAGAATGTCAACTAATGACATGGAACAAAGACAAGCACGTGCGAACAGCAGGATGTTTAAAGGGAGTGATAAAGATATGGACCCCAAAGGAACATTTCTGCAGGCCTAGATGTCCAGATCCAGAGGATGATAGAAAGGTGAATGCATAGAAAGAAGTAGGAGTGGTCGATGAGTCGGCCAGAGGGGGGAGTAAAGAGGAAGTGCCAGACATCATCCGCACTCCCGCCACCCCCGTTGAAGTGCCAGGAATGTTCACGGTAAGATATGTGACGTATGGAGAACAAATAAACCAGCAGAGAGCCGCAGTCGGGCTCTGCCCAGTGCCTATCAGAGTAACAGCACCTATTGAAGTACCGACACCTAAGCAAACCTGGACAGTAAGGTGCCCACTGAGAAATCCATATCTACAGACACGACAAAAGGACTTTTGTCAGAATGGAATACCCGAAGAAGCCAAGAAAATACTAAAAGAAGATGACTGTTGATGTCATGAGAGATCGGACTGACGCACATATAGAAGATATAATAACCTACGAATGCTGATAAAGAGACGAAATTCCATGGATAAGTGACATCTTGGGCCTAAGGTGAAACAGTTGATTTCAATATGAAGAAACTTATGCCATATGCACGTTGAAGACACTAAGCCAGTTAAAACGTGTACATACGCAAGAAACCGCAAGAAGCAGAGAAATTGTGAAGCTTGCTTATGCTTAGTAGTAAAATAGATTGCGGCAAGCACCAACCATACACATATCTACCTCAAAAGCACTTTTATAGATGAGTGAAAATCCACTACGCACATGAGCAGAATTCAATAGAGGTTACTAAAGGTCTCAAGAGGAGAGGGCCGCAGCAAACAAATCAAGAATTAAAGACAGAGAGAAACTCAGCTGAAGGTAAACATGCAAAGAAGCCATGGTCGTATCAGGCTGGAATAGGCTAGCAATGCCGACAATTAAAGAGAAAAACAACAGAGTCTCCTGTTCAGCAAGGTCGAGATAAGCCACAGATAGTAGAAGACTGGCAGAAGTAAATAAAATACACGAAAATGCATGAAGACGAGGCCAATTTCACAGTGTCCTAGTCACGGGGCAAGGCAGGGTGAAAGGGATGAGACTTTCACACTTACGCATGGAGCCTTGCCGTACCCATACTCCTTAACTTTCTCAGACCAAGAAACAGATTCAAAGCCAAACTACAAAGCAGTAATTGACACACGGATACCGAGGTGATGAATAGTTGTAACATAAATTGGAGGGAAGCTGGGGTGCAGACTTACTCCCTACACCTGCTAATTATTCTGCATGCTGCTAAGCGCAAGTGGAAAAGTATGTGTGGGATCGATGCCAACCCAATCATAGTGGAACATGTAATCTGGGGTCCTATAGAGAGCAGAGCCAATGGGACTTCGTACTTTTAGTGACGTTTGCAGTGGCCAGTTTGAAGGAAGGGCTTAGTTGCCCCACCTGACATTATTATCCAATCCCCTCTCCCCGTTACCATATACAAATATAGTACCTATGTAAAGTTACCTTCCTATAACCAATCAAGTTGCATGTTAGGTTTTTAAGATTACACGTCAATTATGACGATTTGGTATAAAGGTTGTGTTTTATGTGAAATTAAGTGGAGTTTAAGCGAGAAGGAAGATCAAGTGGTTGCTGATGTTCATTGAACTCCCTGTTTTCTGTACTTGTCATGAAACGGATTCCCTTCACCAAACTATTGAGTTGTTATTATTATTTGATGCAAGAGTATGAATTTGCATCCTCATCTATCTCGAGGTGCTGCTGCTTATCTTAAAGGTCTGTTTGGATACCCCCAGTCACATGGGCTGGCTGGGGTCCATCTAGTTCAATGTAAAGGTAGTCTGCACTCGCCACTACTTTAAAGTTGCCATTCTATTTTAGTTTTACCACTGCAGTCCTTGTGTGCCTTTCCCCTGAATGATGGTCAATTGATGAAGAACCGTCAACAAAGAGTACTTCTGACGTCTGAGGGCATTTTCTGTGATATGGGATATATCATCATGATATTTAATATACTTGGTACAATCATGCACGTGATCTCCCTCTTCAACATACTCTGCTATGACCATTGCTGGGTTCCCTACTCTACATCTGACAATCTTAATTGCTGAGTTCAAGATAATCACCTTGTATCCAGATGGTCTCTGTGTGGTCAATGTGCTTTTGGGTTTCTCAAGAATGGCAAACAGGGCATGCTCCACATATAACGTTACTTTGGAGCCCATTGTAATACTGGCCGACTTCTCAATTGCAAAAGCTGCAGCCAACGATTGTTCACAGGGATAATTACCTCTCATCACTGGATCTAAGAGTGGTTTGTGTCCCAAGGTTTTCTTTTGTGTGAGCACTCCTGTCATTACCACTTCGTTAGCGTGCGAGAATAGGTATAATTATGCACTGTAATCAGGGATCCCAAGAATGGGTGCTGTGCAGATTGCCTCTTTTAATGTTGAATGCTTCTATCATCTCACCTGTCCAGGCTATGTTATTGTCATCTCTCTGAGCTTCTTTGAGTCCTTTTCGAAGTGACCTAACATGTGTGCTGTAATCAAAGATCCACGCCCTGCAGTAGTTGCAAAGGCCCAGAAATTGTTGCATTTCCCTCACTGTCTTTGGCTGAGATGTTTTCATAATTACTTCTGCTCTTTTGGGGGTCACTTTCCTGCCCTCTTGGGATATCAACTGCCTAATGTACAAGACCTCTTCCTAGCAATACTGTAATTTCCCCTTGTCTACCGTGTATCCCTTGTCTGCCAGAACCGTCATCAACTGTACTGAGTCTTTCCTGCACTGTTCTTCTGTCTCACTGCACACCAGAATGTCATCCACATACTGAATTACCTAAGCCATTTTAAGGACCCTGGTGAATATTGAGAGGGACTAACAGTACCCCGGAGGTAACCTTGTACGTTTCCAGTTTTTATTTCTATACGAAAATGAGGTCAGGTGATTCCTCATGAAGGGGGATTGAAAAGAATGCTTTCTTTAAATCGATCCTTGTAAAATACTTTATTTTGGATGGGAAATTGACCAATATATCGTACTTGGGTTTGGAACCAATGGGAACTCTGCCTCGACAATATTGTTGCACAGGCATAGATCCTGAATTAATCTCCACGACCCATCCCCGTAGATTCTTTCACTGGGTGCACTGCTGTATGACATGGAGACTCTGATGTCGCTAGCATTCCCTGTTGCACTAACACAGATTGTCTCATAAATACCCTCATATGCTTCTTTCAACATGGGATATTGCTTCACTCTTGGCAAAATGGCTCCTGGCGTCAATTTGATTTTAACTGCACCTACTCCTTTGAGCAGTCCAACGTCATAAGGACTGCTTGTCCACAGTGCACTCAGTACTGTGCCCACTCTTCTTGGAAGAATGACTGCGTCTTTTTTATCAATGACATTCTCTGTAGCACTTGAACTCAATGTTCACCTAATACATGAGGCTTATGAAAAATATCACCTCATCATCTGAATTCTCATTTCTGAATAGTTCCTAATATGTCAAGTCAGTCAGTCTGTGTCCTTCATCAAGGGCTATTACTGCTCGCTATGCCTTCCCTTCGTCATCAGTACCGTGAATAATGACTCTCTCTTCCCTCACTATAACCATTTCCAATTTGAGTGGGAACACATGGCATCCTCCTCATCCGTGGGAACTACTGGCCTGAACAAAAACTCAGCAGATAGCCTCAATATGTTGCCCCTTATCCCAGGAAGCCATGCTAGTAAAAGGTTCACTCCTATCGAAATATTTTGGGATCCATGGGCACGCCCCTCTGTGCTCTCTGGCCACAAAATGCTTATACAATTTCTCGTGCGTTCATGTAGTGAATCCCTGCAGTGGAGCACACTATCCCCTTGTCAGGGACTGAAATGGTCATGTTAAGCTTACTCATTATATCCCTTCCCATTATATTAACTGGTGTCTGGCTGGAGTATAATCGTGGCATTTGAAAGGTCATGTGCTCCGGTTGTAATAGGTAGGTCATATGTGAATGGAACCAAATTGTAGCCCCAGAAAAACCTTGTGCATTTGTTGCAATGCCTGACATTGGGAATATCCCCTCCCTAAAATATGATCTGGTTGCCCCCTTATCTACAAGGAAGGAAAATGTTTTGTCACCTATGGTCATGCCCATCCGTGGTTCCTCTTGTGGGTCTGGTGTAACAGATCGGATTGAACACACCAAATCAGTCTGTGGGTTTTCCTATTGCGGGTATAGGTTAATCACTGTTCAAATGAAAGTATTCCCTCCCACTACGGCCACACTCCCTACTCTGTGTGTAGGTGTCTGAGCTCCTGCACTTGCATTCCAGGTTGCCATGGTATTTTGTTGTATTGGGGTTTGCGATTGAATCTGCACATGCTGTGTCTGTATGGGTGTTTGCTGTTTTGGGGCTGTAGTGCTTACATCAGTGCTTGATGTACTTACATTGCTATCTGTTGTGCTGGTTGTATTCGCGGCGCATATGTCTGATACAGTGTGTGTTATCTTGGGCATAATAGTCAAATGGTTCTGCACTGATTGGTGGAGGATAGGTTGACCCCCCCATGTGTCCTGCCAATTCTGTTGCATCCCTCCACTGCTTCTGCATACCTCAGCATTGTGTCCCATTTTCCCACATGTCCAACTTTGCTGAGGCGGTCCCTTAGGTCTGGGTGGTCCCCCATTAAACCTTCCTCCTCGCAGAGTTTGTAATCCACCACCTCTTTCTCTAGGTATACCCTCTATTCCTCATGACTAGTGATTTTATTGTCCCCTTCCTGTAAAGCTTCCTCTCGCCATTGGCTGTGCCGGCTGTTTGTCTTGTGTAACCACTCCCTCTCCACTTGCCAACATGGCTCCTTCCATTGAAAATGTTGATAGTTTTTTGTGAACTAACTTCGCTTCTTCTAGCTTTCTTTCCTCAAGTTTTGTCCTGGCTTGCTCTTGTAACAATCGACAATGGTGAACTATAGTCAACTAAATCTCTGGCCATGGCTTCACTTCCATTACCACTAGTTTCTTCAATTGCCTCTGCACTGGCTCAGGTAATCTCTGGCACAATATATGGTAAAAAAAATAGTTCTGGTTTTGTCCCATGGTTCATGAGTCTCAAGACACCATGCTTTTGAATCCCTTGAATGTAAGCAACGGGGTCTTCATCATCACGTATCTTGCGCGTCATGATCGCGCTCATATCGGATGTATCCAGATACTGTACTCTGAGTGGCTGCCATACATCTGCCCTGCAATTGTTAAATGGTGTTCTGTCATGAGCCGCGTTCTGTGCGGTCACCCCAGGGTATGCTACTTGTTTCGAAAGGTCATCAGCTCTCTCCCCAATAGTGGCAGCGAGCAAGCTTTTTATGTCGCCCACTGCTAACATCATTCCTGATGTCATCCTTTCTAACTCATAGATCCATTTTCCCACCCCCGATGTTAACGTTGGCAATTTACATCTCAAATTATCGTTATCCATTTCTGGCCATGGTATATATTGCCATCATCCTCCCCCCTTTTCTAACAATGGGAATTATGTTAATTCTGCATTATACTTAGGTTCAGTGGTGCCCTTTGTTTTACGAAGGAGCCTGTCATGCTGACTTTCCAGGTAATGCTCTTTCTTTGCAAAAGGGGTTATCAATTCTGAACAGTTCAATCAACCTTTTGGACGCTTGGGATGTGACCATGTTCTGGCTTTTCCCCTTCTGCTTATTCCAAATTTGACTACTCTGTCTCCTTCTCTGGGCTCAAGCCTGTGGAGGGGTCCTGCGCAGCTCCTTCCACATTTTTACTTTCCTCGTCTGAGAACATTGTCCCACAATTATCATCTCCTTCTTTGTCTTTTCTAGACTGAAATCTAATTGTTTTAGCAGGTTTTTCCCATACATTCCTTTCAATGCTTTTTCCAATAAACTCGGTCTGACTGCACTCCTTTTCACCTTATGGATAACACCACTGTCCCTCCTGCTTCTATACAGGTTACTGACCCTCCTTCGTATCGCTGCTCCCTCATCTTTGCATGGAAAGTATGATTTTATTATCTCCTCAATTTCCCTAAAGTGCCTCTCCCGAATTCTTTCTCTTTCCCATTCCTGTTCCATCCTATTCTCCTTCGCCCAAAATATGTGCTTCTTAACAAATCTTTAAACTTCTTTGCTGCACTCTTTTTCTCTCTTTATTCTTCTATTTCCCTCTCTCTCTTCTTCTCTGCTTCCTTTGCTCTTTATTTTTCCTCCTTTTGTTTTCTCAATCTTTCCCTGTCTCCTCTCTCCTCCTTCTTTTCTCTTTCTTCTAGTTCCTTTCTCATTTCTTCCTGTCATTGCTTCTCCTTTTCTTTGTTTGCCTTATGTTTTATTTTCCTCTCTTCTACTTCCTCCATCATCTCACCACATTTTCTTTCTTCCTCCTCTAACTTTCTTCTCTGTTCTGCCTCTTTATCTTCCCTTTCTCTGGGCCTCATTACAACTCAGGCGGTAAGGGGTGTACGGCGCCGTAAACAGCGCCGACCCTTACCGCCTGAGTACGAGGTCCCTTAGCGCCATGGCGGATTTAACACCTGCTTTTAGCAGGTGTTAAAATCCATGGCGCTAAGGGACCATGGAGTTAATTACGCCACCGTAATTTACGGTGGCGTAATTAACGCCTTCCCCACTCCCATTATGCCCTATGGGGCAAAAATGGGAATGGGGAAGGGTAAATGGGGATTGGGGACTTACCGCCCCGCCAAGGTCGGAATGGGGCGGTAAGTCCGCCAACCACCATGGCGTAAACATAGTTTACGCCATGGTGGTAAAGTCACGGCCCAGGCGGTAACTTACCGCCTGGGTCGTAATGAGGCCCTCTGTCTTTAGTGTCGCTCATGTTTTTTCCATCTAATTTAAGCATATTTTTCCTCCCACTCACTCTTCGGAGTAGTCACTGTCTCTTTCTTGTCCTTCTGTCTCTCTTTCTGTTTTTGCATCTCTTCTTCATTCTCTGTTAGCTTCGCCTGTAGTTCGCAGTGCTCATTATACTCATTCTGTATAGACACTGGCTTTTGATTATTTAACTTGGTTCCATTTATTGCATCTTCGCTTCTATACATGGAGGGCACAGTGTGTAACCTGCTGTTGCTTTTAATTCATTCAATAGATACAATCCCTGTCCTTCATTTGACAGATCAATGCTCTGCGGAGGAGGAGGAGGTGGAAGAGCCGTGGGTGCTGCAGCCTCCCCTTCATGCTGATTAAGCATCGACTCCATCTGAGGTGGCTCTTCCACCTCATCCCCAAACATCTTCCATAGCTCTAAAATGGCTAATTCTTTTCATAGATTATTTCCTTTATATGCAGCATGTAAAAATGCTGTCATGTGCTGCAGCACTGATTTCAAAAGACTGCCCTCATGGGGCCAAACCTTGACCATTTTGCCTGCTGTCTCATGAACCCACGCTGTGTTATACTTAAACATTTTAGTTGTATACCGCAGGAGGGTTTTACACAGGTGCATAAGGGAAGTGTCTCCCATGATAACACGTCATGCTCTTGACTACCAATACTTACCGGATCTCAAGATCTTTCAAATTTCCCAATCTCTTAACTTCTCCTTCACAATCTCTTATCAACAAAATTTTCATCAATTTCCAACACTTTCTGCAGCTCTTCCCAAGCCTCTCAGCTTCAACAACAACAGTTTGGGCATTCACCACAAGCGCTGCACACGCTCAGGACTCCGCCCTTTGAGTAGAAACCAGAACTCCACATGCTCCTATGATATAAACCAATATTGTCAAAATCTTGTTTTCACAACTTTAAACACCTTCACACCCTTACACTGGTGCCAGCAATTTGTTCACATATGGGTGCTCCCCAAAATAACATAATACATTAAAAAACACTGAGGCTATCTTCCTGCCTTACTCTGACAAGGTATTCTTTTTTCTTTAAAAACTGCCCCCGGTGTGTGGCGTCCTCTTCCGTGCCCTTGTCACAGGATATCTGTACCAGTTTTTAATAACTTAATACCCGATCTTGGGGTTTAGGATGCCATCTTTTATAACCCTGGTGTTAGCAGTGGGTGACATAAACTCTTTATCACTCTTCCCCAATATTATACAATCAAATCCTTCCCACCTTTTTTTGTCAATTTGATGATCTTGCACTTATAATTCGTGAATCGGCTGAGGCCTTTGGTATCAATCCTGCCATAATCTGCCACTCCACCTTCTGCCCTGCGGGGCACCAAGCATGGATCGAGCGGGATTTTCTCAAAGGGGGCTCCTGACGACCGTCTCATTTCATGTGTGATTTCCAGTCCCCACGGGTCACTCTGCAGTCCTCAGACTCGCAGTAGGAAGTCTCAATAATTCCAAGGGCACTGGCCAACCATCCAGCTCTGCTACCACATACTATGGTGGGGTGGGAAATCCCAGCCCTGAGCAGACCAGATAGGCTGGGAAATCCCAAACCCAAAATGGAAGAGTCAAAGTGAATGACAAAGGCCTGTTTTATTAATAATCCACCCGATGGGATCCCGAACATCGTTTTGAAAGCACACCTTCAGTTACGGGCACGAACACTAACATCCGTTTACAAACATATTGATAAAAGTGGCAATATTCCTGAAAGTTGGCACAAAGCCATCTCGGTACCAATTTTCATAAAAGAAAATAGATTAGACCCTCAGAACTATAGACTTATATCAGTAGTGGACACGAGTCAAAAAATCTTTGCAAATATATTATTCAGACAATTAATGAAATGGGTGGAAGATAACGAAATATTGAGCCTGTATAAGACTGGTTTTAGGAAATATTATAACACCTTAACTAACATATACGTGTTTCAATAGCTGAGGGCTGAGTTTGAGAATAAAAACACAAAGCACCTTTATTGCTGCTGCATCGATTTTTATAAAGCATTTTATCTGGTCCCACGTGATAGTCTCTGGGAAAAATTAACAAAAATGGGCATAGATAAAAACTTGTTATATTACATTCAACTGCTTTATACAAACACCTCAATAGCTATTTGTCTGAATGCAGCAGGACAATGTACAGAATTTCAAAATACGAATGTTGGTTTGAAACAAGGTTGCGTCTTGGGACCCATCCTTTATAATCTGTTCACTGCGGATATGAAATTTATATTCGTGCAGACAAAAAACTTCCCTCCGAGGATCAACAGTGTTACAATACCATGGTTGGTGTATGCCAACGATGTCATCTTATTTGATCGAACCCAGATAGGATTGCAAAGATCCTTAAAAACATTGGAGAAATATGCCATGGAAAATGCCATGGTAATCAATATAGCCAAAACAAAAACTTTGCGCTTAAGCAAAAAGAGCATCGGCAACAAAACATTACTTGGAAATTGTATTAATTACCATTGGTTAATGTACTTGAATATAACTATCTGGGTTTCTTCTTAATGTCTAACTCTAGTGGGGATTTTTATAAGGAGAAAGGGAAGGAAAAAGTCTGGGGTAAGTGGCAGGCAATTAAACATTACGTTGCTTATTGTGGAGGCAATAACGTTGAGGGGCTGCTGGAAATATACAGATGGAGCTTAATCCCCACAATAATGTATGGTTTGGCAGCGCTTAATCCTGAACAGATCGTATGGTTAGATTTGTTAGAGGGAAACATTTTGCGATCAATTATTAATGTATCAAGAGCAGTGCCTGTGGAGGCTCTACATTTGGAATACGGGGTGACTTCACTAAAAACACTTTGGTTTGTTCAAAGAACGTTATTATTTGCAAAATGTATTAGAAGCAGTCGGGAGTCACATCATCTACTCCTGTTGAATAGTTTGTACAACCAACGCAATAACAGTTTTTTGTCATCACTTAAAAAAAAAGCAGCCACATTTATTGAACAACTAAATTTTGAACCTGACATATTGGACCAAGATCCCAACTATGAGAAGAAAATAAAAAAAGAAGGCCAGGTTTTGGGACATGGTACTCAATGTTGACAAGTTATATAAAAAAATCACGATATCAGGAGTTGGCACGTCAGGGCTGGTTAAGTCACACATCATCTTTATACTTAACGAAACTAAGCAGTATAGAGCTTAAGCGTTTCGTCTTGTACTTACGTATGAATGTGCTGCCCATCAGGGAATTTACGCGATCATGGTCAAATACTCCTTACTTAGATAGATTATGTAGATTTTGTAATAAGGAGATTGAAACTAGCTGCCATGCCCTAACAGGATTTAATACTCTGAAGTACTTATACGCTAGGGGCTACGAAAAGTTTATACATGACCTGAGTGGATGTTCAGGTGATCAATTTGGTCATACATTTTCGGGGCAACCTCTATAGTTGTAAGTTCAGCTGCTTTAGAGATTTGGAAGGAGAGTTTTAAAAAAGTGGTTTAGATTTCTGGAAAAATTTAATTTGGTTCAACCTTGATAAGCCTGGGTAAAGTCTTTCTCCACCACCTCATGTAAGGAAAAGAAATATGATGCAACCATGATATGGTCTGTATGTTAATCCCATGAATATTGTGTATATATACTGATTTTAATGTGGTAAGTTTAAAAGGTTATTTTTTTAATTTTATTATCGTTAATGTCTTTTTAAAGAACATAAGGGGAATTTTGTGATTGTTCAATTGAATAGAAATGTTTTGTTTTTTACCTTTTCTTGTTTGTTCTACTTTGTTTTTTTACAACATGTGCTTAAAGTTTTAAATGACTAAACTAATTGCACAATACATAAAAATAAAAATATATAAATAAATAGTCCACATAAAACAGAGACCACAGAAAATTGTCTCTCCGCTCTCATCATTCTTGAGCTTGACGACAGCTTAAAAACACAAACCACATATTAACTGATGTTTCATGACACTCCTCATTACAAAATCCTATGGGGTGAAGAGATTGGTTAGGCCAATCATCTATGTATATAATCCATAAGGGTTATTCTTTTCATTGGTTATGCTCAGGGGCGTTGCTAGGGGGGGGCTAAGGGGGCTATAGCCCCTGATCTTTTGGTTGTAGCCTCGGATAGAATCTCAGGAGCTACAGCCAAAAGACTAGCTAGCCCCCAGTCCCAACAGTTCCAACATCAGCTTAGCCCTGGGTCTTTTCCAGACCTAGCAACTCCCCTGGTTATGCTCTATCTGATGGCTCCACCTGAGACCACACCTAACTTGATAGCAGTGAATACATGTCATCTCTATACTACTTCATTGACCAATGGAACAATTATAGGATAGCATTATTGGAAGACAGAGATTAGTTGGCATTGGCTTCGTCAAACTTGGCAATTTGGCAGGCCATAAGCACGTGAGCAAGAATAGTGGCCAGGGGGACCGACATAAAGGTACTGCTTTTCCCAATTAGGATACCATGTTTTATTCTCTAGGCAACAAGCCAGAACCTTTAGCTTTGAACTTGGCATTGTCTTGATCTTGCTCCTGGGAACTCCAGGGAAGTGAAGGCCTCAGTCTAGCTGTCCCTTAAGCTAATGAATTGTTATTACTCCCCAACTATAGGTCATGTGTGGAGACCACATTTTAGATTATTCTGCTTGGTTTCTTTGGTGCCAATCCAAACGTCACTTTCCACGGTAAGGGTTGTGCAGCTATTGTCTGGTCTACTTCGGTTTGTCTTTTCTGCTAATTCAGCGGGGCGGGTCCTCCTGCAGCTTCGAGGTTTCTTCAATGATTCCCATTCACTTGAACGTGGTTGTGCCGCCCATTTTTACCAAAATGGGCACTCATCATTGTTGCATTTCTGTGTTAAGCAAGCATTATATGTATTCTTATGCATCTTGCATTTCAGTGTATATATTGATTATGATATGCGTTCTAGTATCTATTGGTGCAAGTAACATTCTTCATGTCTAAATGCAAGTTTGACCTATTGTCCGTGTAACTTCATGGTGAGTGCGTATCTGCTTTGTGTCTAATGCGTCTACGAGTTTAATGACGTCACTTGCTCTCATCATTTTGGCTTACAGGATGTCTAGGTCTGCTAGAGCTTGCAAACCCATTTCTCCTTCAACTGATCCAGGATAAGGTTGGTAGGGCTGCCTTAGTGAATATCATCTCTCATAAGTGCGGTATAGCGTTGGAGAGAGGGTGAATGCCTTAAAAGATGCACTTCTTTCATTTTTATGATATCGAGTTAAGGGAGGGGCCGACACAATGAATGACGCATTCATTTGTCTCTCGACAGTAGGGAGAGAGAGGCTCACGGACTTTCCATTGTTCAATTAAAAGTTTCCATCCCTCATTCCTAGGTCATGAGACCCGGCAGTCATTTTGTACTTGGCATTGTGTAGCTCCTCTTGTCTATGTGTGTTTTTAGGGAGTACTGTAGGTGTACTATCTGATGGCTTCTAATGAATAGCCAGTGTTCTCCTGTACTGGATCACATGCTTGGAGACTGTGTATCAAACCAAATTGCCTTCTACTTGTTGGGTTTTTAGCTAATATTTATGTGTGTGCTGTGTTTTCTGTTTCCGCCAGGGACACTCTTGAGTTACTCTTCATGGAGTCTTTTGGCTTACTGTGTTACTGCACATGGCTAACAAAGACAGTTTGTATTCTTATAAAACTATAATTAATGTGGGACTATCCTGCTTGCGTCTTGGGAACTGCTATCTTGTGCCTTCGTTCTGCAGTTCTAATCCTTCCTTATTTCACTTTAACCTTGGCACTAATTGTCAGCTACCGTCTGAGCTCTATATGGATCTGCACTTCTGTGCGTTCAGCTCTTTGACTCTTCCCCAGGATGTGAGCATGCTTTGGCTTCCATTTTTAAGAAGATGGCTGCCCAGTTACACTCTTGTTTCTATGTTAGTGAACTATATTTGTGTGTCGTTCATTTTGCATTCACCTTATGCATCGATCATGTTAGTGTTCTTCATGTCTGTGACTGCTTTGTTAATATTCTTCATGTATACATACATATTATACCTAGTGTCTGTGTTCTTCATGAGGAGTGTGTGTTTGCTTCATGTCTAACGCATGTGTTTGTTACTGTTACATTGTTAGCTTGAATGTGTTTGCCATCTTCAGCTTAAATTGTCTCCACATCATACTGTACCTGCCTGGGATAAGAGCGGTACGGTTGACTCAGTGAGTAATGTTTCTCACCTGTGGGGTATTGGGCTGGGAGGGGCAGAAGCTATGGATGACATATTCATCTGCCTCGCAACATTCCCCTGCTCTGGTCCAGTCCTCAACCATCTTCATTGTTCTGCTGTTCCCCAGATATGGCTCTTTGGGTATCCATATTTTAGTCACCCCTTCAAGCTATCTCCACGTCTCTCATGTTCATCTGGACTCCAGGTCATATAGCAGCAATCCCCATTGGAATCACAACCCACCCAGTGCTTGGTGTAATTGTGAGGTTCCTGAGGATATATACATTTTGACCTGGGAGGTGCAATAGGGGTTGTCATTGTTTGAGTACATGGGAAGTCACCCGTTCGTGTATACTCATGCACGTGAGTATCCAGATTTATCATTATTTTCTTTCCTACTGCCTTTTTGTCAGTCTTTTTGCATTGGTGTATTGCTATTCTTAGAACACAGAAAGCTAGTAGGACTAATAACAGTATGGCCACTAGTACTTTGAATGCATTATCCAACCAGGTGGGTATCCATGAGAACAGGTATCTAAACCAATCATCATCCGCAATGTCTTCCACCATTTGTGCATGCAGTTCTTTTGGGAGGTATGTGAATACGTCATCCATAGCTTACTAACATAGAAACAAGAATGTAATTGGGCAGCCATCTTCTTAAAAATGGAAGCCGCAGCAAGCTTCTGAATGGGATGGACCTCACGACCTCAGGAAGACTCAAAAGAGCTGAATCCACAGAAATGCATAGCCTTGCATAGCTCAGACAGTGCTTGGCAATTAGTGCCAAGGGTAGAATGAAATAAGGTAGGATGAGAACGGAGGAACGAAGGCATGGGATCACAGTTCCCAAGATGCAAGCACTGTACTACCTGATTAAAGTTTTATTAGAATATAACCAGTTTTTGTTAGCCAAGTGCAGCCAAACAGCAAGCCAAAAGACCCCATGACACATAACGCAAGAGTGTCCCTGGTGGAAACCGAAAACATGACACACATGTTAATATAAGCTTAAATCAAGTGTCAGGCATCCATGAAGTAGTATGCAAACCCACCACTTGTCGTAGACATTATGTACTTTTCACTTTATCAATATAGGGGTGGTTCCAGGTGGAGCCATCAGATATTCGTAAGCCAATGAAATATTATACCCCTATGGAACTTATATGTAACAAACCCATAAACCTATCCCCGTAGGTTTTGTAAACTGTGACTATGTTATGAAATCATTGATGACGCGCTTGAAGTAATTAAGCAATTGTTTTGTATTAACAAGTCGAGAGTAACAAGATTGGAATGCTTTTGTGCTGTCCTGGCTGGATGATAATAAAGCTGGATGTTTGCCTTGCACTTTGTCTACTCCATCTTTGAGTCTGTTGTGGATTGACTCCAGTTCCTCTGGGCCTGTTTGGGACTGTTGGGGCTGCCTTAACATCTTTCTTGGTGAAGCCAGTCATGGCTGTGGATGATCTGAGGATTCTAGTATGCACTCACCCCACCTGTCCAGAAAACTGAGGCAAGTCTTGGTAGAGGCGCTAGTACAACATGGACATATTTATTCTGGCTTTCCTCTCCGCAATTGCTTCGCACCAACAGTCACATTTCCTCCAAGAACCTCTGTATCAGTCAATGATATCAAGCCCTCTTTTCTCAGGTTCATGTGCTCTATGTGCCTGATTCACAAAGATTTGCACTGGAGCAAATCAGGAGAGATGCACTGGCTTCTAATGCCGCATACCTGATTCATAAAGAACATACCTAGATCAAATGCAGTGCTGGATAGGGCATCTTAGAGATTTGTGAATCACATCTGCATCTCAAAAATGCTCCAAGTGGCTACACATTTGTTCAGCTGTAGGCTTCAGAAATAAGGTGGCACAAAGAAATATGAGATGCTCAGGCCAACTCCCTATTTGGTCCAGTGCAAATCTTTGTGAATCGATCCAGGCAAGGAATTGGGCTGGTACAGCTGTGCTCATGCAAACATTGTTTAAGCCAGAGTTCCATTCCATGTGACACGAGGCCCAACCCCCGCCCCCCAACCCCCTCCAAGATGATGCATACAGCAATATTCAATGGCTTCAAAGTGCATTTGAAATCAGTCCTTTGGACACCAGGACAGCCCAAACACAAACAATAAAGAAGTCCAAAGCTGCTTATATGTCTCATGCTTTGCACATATTTTACTGTCATAGTGACTATTCTGACAGATGAAATAAGCATCATACCAAGTGTGAATTGCATGCTGAAAGAGAATGGACATTTCAATTACTATCACATTCGTGTTTAATTAATTAGTGGTCTGGTAATTCATATGTTTCCAAAAAGCACTTTGTTTTTATGCAAAGCAGCCAGCACTGTATATTCGGGGCCCCACATTATTCGACACCTAGCTCCTCCCCTCAGTCCTGCCTGCACCACTGTCAATCTGCCATTCCCCCCCCCCCAATACATTTAGTCAATTTCCAGCGCTGAATTGATCCCTGTGTCCCTTAACAGTTTGTCTCTCTCTCTGCTCTTCTCAGTTGAACCTTCTTCTTCTTGTCCATTTGGATGGTTGTGAATGCCTAAGCCAAAACTATTGTATTAGAGTGCCTTTGGGGAGGAATGGCATATGAGGAGGGACACACAGCTGTAACGGTGCAGTCTGCCGAAAATAATCCAAGGAAATGACCCAAAAGTGATATAAAATGAAGTAAACAGCGTGCAAGAAAAAACAGCCCTTTATTCCCAAAAATACAGCCGGGAGAATGTCAGACAGCTCAGTAGAAATGAGCTACAAAAAACTCGACACGACTATTCCCGGCAACGATATTTAAAGCAGAAACCACAGAATTTCACTATTTTACCAAAGCAACATTAATTCATGGCTTCAGTGTTTCTCATAGTTTAATCGTCATTGACCCTGTAAATAACCATATACATCGACAATCTGATTCCTCTTTCACGTGATAATTAAAATGCCACTCCCCATCTTGACCCCATTCAACAGTTAGCTGAAAATATTGCTTTCCCATTGGTTGACATTCTTCATAATACAATTGATAAAAAAGTTCTGCCGTGATTGGACAGTGATACCTGGAACATCTCGGGCTGGAGAATCCCACCAACACGGAGCAATAATATTGTGAGTGGAAATCAGTGAGGTCAAACCTTTGTTGCATTCCCTGGAAAAATCACAATGCTTTCCTCTAGATTGGCCCTTTGGCCTTCCTCCCCTTGCACTTGCAACTCCTGTCTTGAGAATGTTGTCAAATCTGGATATGACCTTCTAATTATCTAGTTCACAATAAAGAGCTGCATGAAAAAAACACGTGTGCGGCCCTGTTCCTGGAAATGTCTTCTATTAATCTGCTTTAACATGGCAGTTTTACTTTCGTACCAAATGTCCTGCTCTCAGTGGGGGGTCTGTGCTCACATTCTAATTCTTCACTTTGGCAATGCTACTGTGTGAGTTTTCTGGTGTGTTTCACTGTTCTTCAGAATGGAGCAGTCAGGGTTGTGAAAGGCTTATCAAGAAGAGACCATGTGTCGGAGGCCCGGCGCAGCCTCCACTGGTTACCGGTTAAGGCCAGGATGATGTTTAGATTGCTTCTTACCACCCAGAAATGCATACATGGAGTTATGCCACTTTATTTAAAAGAACTAGTCTTAGTAAAAAATAACATCCGCTCCCTTCGTTCTGATGAAACAAACACTTTGGCTATGCCACGTGTGAAAACTAAAAAATCCAGAGATTCAGCCTTCATCTCAGCAGCTCCCCTTAATTGGAACTCATTGCCTGTTACATTGAGCAATACTATTCCCATAGAAATCTTTAAAAAGGGGCTGAAAACTGCGCTCTTCTCGTAGGTCGGATTCTCATCGGAGTACTCTTTCTGCATATGAACCTTCTGCTTCTAACTGGGTTTTTCGTTCTTGTCCGTTTGTGTACTGGGAGTGTTTCGTTTTGAAGCGCCCTTAAGCCCTAGGGTACCTGGTGCGCTATATAAATGTTAAACATAAACATAAACATACTGTGTCCTTCATGATCATTGTGCATTCCTTCAGCTATTCTCTGGGAACGCACCTGCTGCCTTAGGCCCCATTTCAGGTTCCTGGGAACTTTCCCCCTCGCAACAAGTAACTGAACACTATGCAGCATCCTGTCCCATTCAGACCTTGGCTGCTTGAAACCTCCGGCCCAGCAGCAAAATAAAATGTTACTAAAATGAACAAAGCTCCAAAATGTGGCCTATCATCCTAGAATGGCAGGATCTGTGGCCTGTACAATGGTGTGCTACAACATGGCAGGCCTCTTTCTCAATACAAGAACTAACACCTATACTTACTAAAACTTATTCTACGCATTCCCAATAAATCCAGCCTACTTAACTTCATTTAGTAATATAATTGTAATAAAAAGGAATTCAATAAAATTAAAAGTGTTTTTTTGCCCGTGTGTTTCTCTGTGCAGAATTAAATGTGCAAGCTTCCTGAATTGTGGCAAAACTACATCTACCCTAAATACAATAGGCCTCATTACAAGGTCGGAGGTAACCCACTGGTGCTACCGGCGGGTTGCCGCCGACCTCATAACACTGTTCCGCTTCCTGAGATCCCAGTACCACCATGACATTACAAGTCCCGGCAGCCTGGGATGTCAAGCAGCGGAAATTGTAAGTCCCCATTCCCGTGGAGTCGCATAGGACTCCATGGGAATGGGGATCCGGAAGAACCAGCACTGTTGCTAACGGTGCCGGTGCTTCTGTGAAAACCATGCCTGCAGGGGGCGCTGCTCTTGTCAGTTCAGACCTGCCAGGAACACCGTTCCCTGCAGGCATTCTCGTAGTCTGGCAATCCGGAAAGGATGTTGGTACGTTGCTAACGGCACCCTTATTTCTGGGCCGCCAGGCTTGTAATGAGGCCCAATGTCACACTAAAAACAACATGGGACATCTACGTCAACACCAGGCAGCTAATGCCTATTTTTCTTATCTTATACTTGCACACACCTTTAGGATGTTGGATTTGCATTTTACACAGGCTGTAGGTGTTTGGTTATTTGCCCACCCATTGACTTGCCATGGCCATGCTAATCCCTATGGCCATTCCCACCCAGTTCCTGCGCCTTCCCGCCCAAAACACCTTCTCTTGGGAACTCTTTGAGCTTGCCTTAAACAAGCTTTACCATCAAACGTTGCACTCAAGTGCCTGCCAGTGTTATTACAAAGCAGTCTCCTGAGAGTTAATGGGCCTCATTACGAGTCCGGAATAACGTTACTCCCCATTCCCATGGAGTCCCATAGGACTCCATGGGGATGGGGACCATGGAAACACTGACACCGTAATTAACGGTGCCAGTGTTTCCATTTCCGTCTGCAGGCAGGTCAGGCCTGGTGGGAGTAACACCTCCCGCCTGCAGAACTCGTAGTTTGCCTGTCCAAAAACAACGGTGGCGGCGGGTTTACCGCCACTGTTGTTTCCGACCGGCAGGGTCATAATGAGGCCTTAATTGGAGTTGTGAACCCGCTAATGGTAAAATAAAAATGCCTCACCAGGTCTGCCTTCAGCCACTCGATTTATAAGCACTCTGCATGTCCTTCACAGAGCACCTGTTAAAAACAAGCATTGGCAAAGCCATCAGTTTTGGCTTGTGTAAAAGCGTTAGGTTTTTGCCAGGCACTGCTGTTAGATGCCCAAGTACATACACCATTGTGCACCTGCTGCCATTAATGACTAGTTAGTACCACTACAGGGGTGCTTGGCAAGTGCCTTTCCTATGCGTACACAAAATCCCAAACTGTTGGCATAGCCAATGCTTGTTTTGCCCTTGCCTCCAACTTGTGGAATTCTTTCCCTCTTTTTCTCATGGAGGTCCTTCTGGGTTTTGGGACGGGCATTGAGTAAATAAAACACCCAAGGGGTCATCACGAAGTTTGGTGGTAACCCTTAAATGTGGCAGTAACACTATTACCGCTGCATTTAAGGGTCTGCCAAATTATGGGTTTGGCAGTGTGGTGTCGTCACCAAAGTATCCAAGAGAGGAACAGTCCTCTCTCTCTGTTATCGGTTGTTGAGTGGGCTGCGTCCCACGTGACAGGAAGGGGAGGGGTTACCGTGTGGAGTGGCAGTTAGTGTCGAGATTAAATAAAGATAAGACGTGTTGCACCCCAGCTCCCGTGTCAGTCTCTGCTTAGCAAGAGAGAGCGGTAAAGAGTGTGAGGAGGTCCACCTACAGGACACTACATCTGGCGACGAGGCGGACACGCGCCCCGCCGTGCCCGCCACCTCGAGTCACAGCGCTCGTGACGCCCGTGAGTATTCCGTCCCTCCGATGCCCCGAGGATAGCGGGTCGGAGCGTGAGGGTTCCCCGCCACCGGAAGAGGCCCCGCAGCACTCACCCCACGGGTGGAGCAGGAGCAGCAGCTCCCCGCGCTACTACCTTCCGGGCGGGAGAAAGAGAAGACCTCGCTCCCGCCAACGGTATCGACGCCGCAGGCGTGACCTCCAACGCCGCGTGTGGAGCAGCGACTCCCCGCATCACACCACCGGGCGGTCGAGGTGCACTGGCCTCCTGCCAACGGCAACGGCTGGAGCGAATAACTCCAGCAGAACTCCGGGCAATGGCCACGAAGACACATTGTGCCCGCTCAGCGCCTGCATGAAAAGGGTAAGCACACAAACCCCTACGCAAGCAGCGAGTCAAGAGATGCACATCGAAGGCCTCATAGATCCCCACGCAGCCATCCACACCCGTTTTGGCACAGGGAGAGCGAACTCCCCAACACAGCGCCCCCTAGTGGCGGCCAGACGCCACCGCACTCGCGAACAATAAGTAAGCCCAGGTCAGGCTCATGAGTGGCTCAGGAGAGGAGTATCCCACTGCTACAGCGACTCCAGCCCGAAGGGTGTCACTCACAGTCCCAGTGACACCAGCACAAGAAGAGGGTTCCTACGCCCCAGCGTCCCCGCACAGAAAAATGACGGACAGCCTCCTAGCCCAATTACCAGCTAATTTTGACCTCACAGAGACAAGCACCCTGGGGTCAAGGTGGAGAAGATGGCTGAGAGACTTTGAAGTATGCCTAAAGGCAGCTGGACCACTTGAGGATGAACAAAAACTAAACCTCCTAAACCATGCGGTAGGGTCCAACGTGCGTGATATCCTCGAGGAAATGCCGGAAGGCAACATAGATACTTACATCAAGCTAAAGACATCGCTCACAGAATACTTCACACCTCACACAAACGTGGACTACGAGCGGCATGTATTCCACACTACCAAGCAAAACAAAGGAGAATCCATAGACGCGTTCGTCATGAGGTTAAGATCAAAAATGAAGCACTGTGACTTCAACAATTACTCGAATGAGGAGGCCCTCAGATCACAAATCATAGTGGGGTGCGAAAGCGCGGACTTCTGGAGGCGACTACTACAACAGCCGAGAAGTCTAGAAGAAATCCTGCGCCTAGCGAGATCCGACGCTGCCCTTGCAGCACAAGTGGAAGGCCTGGACGATATAAAGATCACACACGGCAAGCAGGAAAGCATGAACAAGCTGGAGGGTACAAGGAGAACCAACACGGATCCCTTCTGCTACAGATGTGGCCATGAATACCCACACGAAGGAACGTGTCCGGCCATGGGACAGACATGCTCCGCATGTGGTGGCGACAACCACTACAAGTCCGTATGCCTGATATTTCGCAGCAAAATGAAGGGAGCCGGTAGAAGTGGGAAATCCTCGATGGAACTAGAACAGAATCAACTCTCCCACCACAGCAGGGCGGCACATCACTTCCCGGAACAAGGACGGCGCCGTCACCACGAGGAGCAACCGGAAAGAAGACAAGAGAGGAGAGAATGGAGGGAGAACAAAACCACCCAGCCAAAAGCAAGAAGGCGACCCAGAAGGTATGTGAGATGCCTCATAGAACAATCACAGTCAGACAGTGTGTCAAGCGCATCCTCAGAGGAGAGGTCCCGCAGACCGGGAATGCAACAAGAAGCACCACGGAAAAAGGGATATCTATACGCCCTTGGAAACAACATGGCCAAAGAACACAGCCCAATACTAAGAATACGAATAAACCAAACAGCTGCAGAATTCCTGATAGATACTGGAGCAACTGTGAACGTAATAAGTGAAGAAGTATACCAAAGCATACCGAACGCCCCTCGCCTACAGCCAGCACGAGCCCTCATCTATCCCTATGGCTCAAAAACACCCCTAGCATGCAAAGGGTTTTTCATGGCATCATGCCAGTACAAGGAACACAAGAAAAGCATCCCCATGCACGTGCTAGAAGCCGCCACTGAGAGCGGGTGCATCTTGAGCTATCGGTCAGCCGCAGAGATGGGACTCATTCACATATTGTACCGTCTCATGGTGCACAAGTACCTAGACCCAACGGCAAGCATCGATCAAATATTCCCGGCCCTGTTCAAAGGCTTAGGAAAACTGAAGGGAAAACAGATTGAACTTCACATTGACCCCCACATCACTCCAGTAGCCCAACACTACAGGGGCATCCCTATCAACATTCAACAACAAGTTGAAAGCGAACTAACTAAGCTACTAGAGGCCGACATCATTGAGCCCGCGGAAGGCCCCACACCATGGGTCTCTCCTATAGTGCCAGTACCCAAAAGAGAATCTCCGGACATTAGGATATGTGTAGACATGAGAAGACCAAATGAAGCCATCCTAAGAGAGCGACATCAAGCCCCCCGGATAACGGACATGGTGCACCTCTTAAATGGGGCGACAACATTCTCGAAGTTAGACCTAAACAAAGGCTATCATCAGCTGGAGCTCAGCAAGAAATCACGATACATAACAACGTTTGCCACCCATCTAGGTTTGTTCCGCTACAAGCGACTTAGTTTTGGAGTATCCTCAGCGGCCGAAATCTTTCAAGCAGAAATCCACAATGTCATCAAGCATGTGCCCAACTGCTTAAATTACAGCAATGACATTCTGGTGTTCGGCCAGACTCAGGAACAACATGATGACACTCTGATGAGAGTCTGCATGGCCTTGGAGGAAGCCCAGCTAACACTCAACAAAGAAAAGTGTGAATTCCGCAAGAAGACGCTCAGATTCTTCGGACACATATTTTCAGAGAAGGGCATGACGCCTGACCCCGAAAAGGTTAGTGCACTCCGAGAAGCTGCGCCACCCGCAACAACATCAGACCTCAGATTGTTCCTGGGGCTCGCAAGCTACTGCACAAGGTACATACGTGATTTTGCGTCCATCAGTGAACCCCTAAGAGTTCTAACCAAACTAAACACCGAATTTGTGTGGTCACCCAAATGCCAAGAAGCATTCCAGATCATCAAAGACCGCATCTCAGACGCCCGAAACCTGGCATACTTTGACCCCAAGAAGACAACAGAACTCGTCGTAGACGCCAGTCCGTTGGGTTAGGCGCCATTCTCACACAACTAGACGACAAAGAGGGAGGCGAGAAACACATAGTATCGTATGCCAGCCGAAGCCTATCAAAAACCGAACAAGCCTATTCTCAAGCAGAAAAGGAAGGTCTGGCGGTCGTCTGGGCCTGCGAGCATTTTCACCTCTTCCTATATGGGAAACCTTTTACAGTTGTGACGGATCACCAGGCACTCACTTTCATCTACGGCAACCCACAAGCCAAAATGCCACCAAGGATAGCCAGATGGGCACTTAGGCTGCAGGACTATCGATTCACCATCATACACCGGCCAGGGAAGGAACAAAATCCAGCAGATTTCCTCTCCCGGCACCCCAAGGAAAAGAGCGGACCAGAACAATCCATTGCTGATCAATACATCAGATATGTCATTCACAGCAGCACACCGCAAGGGCTCGACATGGAACAGATAACGAGGGAGTCCAACGCAGATCAAGGAATACAGACCATCTTGAGGTGCCTAGAAACAGGACGGTGGAAACATGCAAAACAGATACGTGAAACAATGAACGAGGACATCAAACGAGACATCACGTGCCTTTTGGCCGTAAAGGAAGAACTTGCGAAGTCTGAGGAAGGACTACTACTAAAAGGGACTAAATTAGTAATACCGCGAAGCCTACGCCAGAAGGTGCTAGAGCTAGCTCATGAAGGACACCGGGGAATTGTATCCACCAAAAGGATGCTGAGGGAAAAGCTATGGTTTCCCCAACTGGACACCTCTGTGGAGGAGTTATTACAAAACTGTCCCACCTGTGCCATCGTAAAGCCGCACACAGTCCCGGAACCACTAAGAATGACCGCACTACCAGAAGGAACATGGGAAGAGATAGCCATCGACCACTTTGGGCCCATGGAAGGGGGTGAATACATTTTGGTAGCGGTAGATGAATACTCTAGATATCCAGACCTACAGGTCATCCCATCCACCGCTGCACATCACACCATCCCAGCACTGGATCGGATGTTCGCGATCTATGGCATACCGAAGGTTGTAAAGTCTGACAACGGACCACCCTTCACGGGACAAGACTTTCAGAGATTCGCAGAATACATGGGCTTCCGTCATCGTAAAGTAACACCGCTGTGGCCTCAAGCAAATGGCACTGTGGAAAGATTCATGAGTAACATCAAGCGCACGACTCAGATCGCACGCCTCACGGGAGAGCCCGTCGAAAAATTGCTGTACCAACTCATGCGAGACTATAGGAACACTCCACACAGCACCACGGGGAAGTCACCATCAGAAGTAATGTTCGGACGAATGATCAGAACGCGACTACCGCACGTGCCCGACATTGAAGGACAGTACGAAGAAGACGAGGAGATGAGAACACGAGACTCCCTCATGAAGGGACACATGAAAGAGGCTGCCGACCGCAAGCGCAGAGCCAGAGAGAGCGACCTGGCGCCTGGGGACATGGTCGTGGTCCGACAACAGCCACAGCGCAAAAACGCAACTCCGTTCAATGAAGAACCCCTCATCATCACTGGGAAGAAAGGATCGCTCATCACCGCAGAAGGAGATCACCGGTCCATAACGCGAAACTCTTCTCACTTTAGGAAGATGCCTGGTTTTCAGCGTTCAAGAAATTCAAGTATGTGTGACACTTTCTCCCAATGGGACGCCCCCTATGAGGGAGACAGGGAAGACTCTGGAGATGATGTGACACCAGGAGAATGGGTGGCACCATCTGCAAGTGTGGACCACCGACCACACAGAACCAGAAGGAGGCCTACTCGCCTCATCGAAGAAATGGGTTGAGAACGCAACTGACTGTTTAGTGACGGGAGGATGTGGTGTCGTCACCAAAGTATCGAAGAGAGGAACAGTCCTCTCTCTCTGTTATCGGTTGTTGAGTGGGCTGCGTCCCACGTGACAGGAAGGGGAGGGGTTACCGCGTGGAGCGGCAGTTAGTGTCGAGATTAAATAAAGATAAGACGTGTTGCACCCCAGCTCCCGTGTCAGTCTCTGCTTAGCAAGAGAGAGCGGTAAAGAGTGTGAGGAGGTCCACCTACAGGACACTACAGGCAGGATTTACCCCCAGCTCTCTGCTGGGGGTAAATCTGCAGCGAATGTGCTGATTTTCTGCGCAATGACCACGTGGTGATACCGCTGACCGTAGACGCGCCGAAAATTCCCCATTGGGCCCAATGGGGAATTCCTGTTTCGCCACACCCGTGATCCAGCACTAATAGCGCCGGGGGGTTTGGCGGTAGCGCTATTATCATGGACGGTATCCCAGCGGGAAAACCTCAGGGATACCGCCCAACTCGTGATGAGGCCCCCAGACTCTGCTTTTGCATGGATGTAAAATGTGCTGTAAATCAAAAAGACTTTCCATTCAAATCGAGCCGTGACGTCTGTCATGCGGAAAAGTCTTTTGGACTAATTCTAGAACAAACAACCATTTGTAGGTGTGAGTAATCCAGTAAAATGGCGCCTCTGGCAGCGAGGAAGGCAAGTGTTTGACTTCATTTGGCGGGCAGTCAAGGTAAACCAGCACAGCCTGGAGCCGGGAAGAATACCTTCATTCATTGTATCACTCTCACCCATGACAGAATCTGCGCCAGCTAGCCCGGAAGGGGTGCAGAACCACATATAATGTAGCTAAAAAGGTGCATGCAAAACAATGTTAGTCCTGTGCCCTGGAGGCTTTCTGCCTCTAAAGTGCTCTTAGGGAGTCTCCCTGTCGCTTCCTTGTGAGATTAGCGTCAGTGCGCGGAGGGAAAGCAAACAGCGTTTTGTGCTGTGCAAACACGCAGCTTGGCGAGCGGCCAAAAAACACAAGTTGATGTTTCCAGTTGGCAAAATGATGAGGACCTGTCTGAACTGGTGGAAATAGCCAGCAAGACGCGTGAGCATGAGAAAACAGGTTGATGTCACAGCGGAATAAGCCAGCATTGGCAATGCCAACAGTTTGGACTTTTCTATAGGCATGGGAAAGGCGCTTGCCTGGCACCGGTGTACTGCTATTAACTGGCAATTGATGGCAAACGCTACACAACGGTGCAAGTACCTCGGCATATAATAGCAGTGCCTGGCAAATGCCTAATACTTATGTACAAACCAAAACTGTTGGCTTTCCCAATGCTTGTATTTAACAGGACTTCATCATAGAGCTAATAGACCATGTGGCGGAAAGCAGACCTAGCTAAGACATTTTTATCACATCAGTAGTTCGTTCACAGAAGCAATTTAACCACTAGCTCTCAGAAGACTGCTTTGAAGAACGCTGGCAGGCACTTAAAGTGCAAGGTTTGATGTTAAGGGTTGTTAAAGTTAGCTCAAAGAAATCCCTGAGATTGTCTTTTGGGCAGGTAGGGCCAAGAGGTGGGTGAAATGGCCATAGGGATTAGCATGGGCATCGATTTATTTAGTTATTTATTTATTGTGCATTTGTAAGGCGCTTATACATCAGGTAAATTGTGTTTCAAAGCGCCCACAGGGCAACAGGGAGGAAACATGGGAATGAAAATCAAATAAAACAATGAAAGATACAGGCGGACCTTCTGTGAGCATTCAGAACGTGCAAGTGCAGAGATAGGTGGGATGAGGGAGTGGGGTAAGTGCTAGGTGTACCAGGAGGGAAGTGCTTGGGATTGAGCAGCTATAAGTGCCTGAGTGGCTGCCAATAAATAAGTGCCGGCCTGTGGTGGTATAGGTCAGTGGGTGCCAAGGCAGGTGTTGGGTGCGGGCGGAGGCTGAAGGCGATTGGTTGTGAGAGGCCAGGGCGCAAGAGGACACATAAGGGCCCTGGACGCCAATCTCAACAATTGTGGGTTTTTAGCAGAGGAGGGAGGAAGGGAAGGAGGAGGTGAAAAGGAAGGTCTTGAGGAGCTTCTGGAATTGGAGGAGATCCGGCCCAAGACAAAACGGAAGGGGGAAGCTGTTCCATTAGAGGGAGCTTCCTGAGGAAAGAGTTCCGCCACCAGCTCTCTGTTTAGCGAAGAGCTTGACACACACAAAGTTGGTGCCGGAGGAACGTAAAGATCTGGAGGGAGAGTATTTAGTGAGAGCAAGTTGTAGATAGCGTGGTCCCCATCCCCAGACAGCCTTACGGATGATGCAGAGGGATATGAACTTGATCCTTGCAGCAACCCGGGAGCCAGTGGGGAGTTTTGAGGGCTGGAGAGACGCAGTCCCTGGGTTTGTGGCCAAGGATAAGTCTTGCAGCCCTATTAGGAATTAGCTGGAGGGGTCATAAAGAAGAAGAGGGTAGATTATGCAAAAGGCTATTGCAGTAGTGAAACCTAGAGAGAACCAGAGCTCTAGAGACATTGAGCTTCTGAGGGAAAGTGAAGAAAGGGAGAGTCTTTTGAGGAGGTAGAGTTGAAAGTGGGCCTTCTTGGCAAGGTCCTGAATGTGAGGGAGGAAAGAAAGAGAGGAGTCGACGATGACTCCAAGGTTTCTGGCTTCAGATGAAGAAGAAGGGGGAGAGCCCATATGCCCAATGAGTGGGTAAATAACCAAACAACACCTACAAGCATTGTGTCCTTCCTCATATGCCATTTCTCTCTAGATGTATTCCAATGCATTGGCTTCAGCTTATAGGTGGCGCTAAAACTAAAAAGGAGAGGAGTACAGCAAATATGACCAAAGAAAAAGTCTATGTTGTTGCGCCAACCAAAAAAAGAATCATGTGGACTTCGCCAACACTGCCTTGCGACTAGTAATACGAGTGCTTGCATATCGAAGCAAGGAGGCTGGGGTTGGGGTGTTAAAGGAAGTGTTGAAATGATCGAGCAAAATGACATTTCAGATCAGGGTCTCTTTTCAGGAAGCACCATAATGTTCTACACACAAAATGCCCAAAATAACAATGTGTGGCACTTGCTCACCACCTACCCGTGTACTGTATCCCTCTTATCTATAAGGCACCTGACGTGCATACACAGTGCTGGAAATGGAAAACATTTACTGGGGGAACCCGCTCCTCTTTGGGGAAGGAGCTGTGGGAAGAGGGCTGTGGGCCAGGTCAGGCAACACAGTATCTCTTCAGAGAACTCAAGACTGGTCCTATGCATAAAAGGAAAGAGCATGATGGGAACATAAGAATGGCCACCATTTTCAATTTGAAACATGTCTGATAGTGATTCAGCAGGAAACACTATTGAGCGAGTAATGGAAGTTGAACTGTGCCTTTTCATTAGTCACAATACTCACCCAAATGTCTTCCTATAGCGTCATCAATAACTCTGCCAGTATAGAGCACGTGTCACTTACTCGGCAGAGACATTCTCTGTGACTGCGACCAGTGGTATGTACCAAATGGGTTACATTTTACGTTATTTTATGTGACGTGATTTAACATACCTTGTATGTTTAACGTTCAATAAAAGCTAACAAACATAATTGACTTTGGGCCGCTTTTCTCCTGAAATTTGAAGGCAGTAGCCCACTCTCCTCCATAAAGAGTTTTTTCAAGTTCTCCACTAAAAGAAAAAAGCTGTTCACGTAGAAATGTTCCACTTTTTTTTTAAATACTTTTTTTTATTGGCATTTACAAATTAACCAGCACCCAGTGCCAACATTGATAACACCCCAAAAGTCCCACAGGAAACCTTAGTACAGTGCATCATAGAGTCACGTTCTGTCTCTGGAGTCACATGTATACAGATCCTTAGCATCGCAGATCAAAACCTGGACAGGTCTCGTGCCCTTTCCCTTCATCTTGAGTGTTGCCCTTCCGCCTATCATAGAAGGTGTCCATCCCGCTTGTCACTTTAGTTTCCTTAATCTCCGGGTATCTGGAATGGGTTTCCGTTTGCTGCCTGAGAGTGTGCCATCACGTGGTGTATATACCGACCCCATATGTTTCTAGTAACAGCCTGATTGTTTGTTAGACCACTGTATTCGTATTCTACATCATTACAATATAGAATATCAGCCCTCCATTGGTCCACTTTTGGGGATTGTGTTCCCCCCATGCCATCACCACCCGTCTCTTAGCTAATAGCAGAAGTAGACCCAATAGTCTCCTCACCCCTCTGGAGATGAGTTTTGTGTACCACAACAGCGCCACCAGTGGGTTTCGTTCCAGCCTATCGCCCGTTATCTCACCCAGGATTTCAAAAAACTTGGTCCCAGAAGGCGGAGATCGGGGGCATTCCCATGCGGCATGCAAGAAATCGGCTGTAGTGCTGTGGCACCTCACACAGCCCCCTGGGGACCTCTGGAAAAAACCTACAGGTGTATAGTAATACTGGTGCAGGTATTTAAAGTGAATTAGCTTAAATTGGGCGTTAAGAGCAATTCTCCTTGTCACTTCGCAGCAGTACCTCCATGTCTCGCCTGGGATCTCGAACCCCAGTGACAGTTCCCAATTTTCCCTGGATGAGACAGTTGCCCCCGCCCTGGCACTGACGCACATGATGTACATGGTTGAGACCACTTTGTTATTATGGCCACTCGGGATCACTTTATCGAGTATGGGGGCCACTTCGAGCCACACCGGGAAGGATGGAAACAGTTGCTTTAGAGAGTTCCTCAGCCTGTACTATAGAAACACACACCTCTTGTTCTTAACTCTTCTAACGTTATGAATTCCCATTTGGACAAATCTCACTGTGAAAAGTTATCCGTAAACTCTTCACAAGTGTGACATAGCCAGGTTTGCTAGTAAGGGGGATCCCTGGTATATGTGTGACTGGCAGTTCCGGGAAGTACAAGACGTCACACCTACATTTTGTGTTTGATACGTGACCATGACCTACAGGTCAACTCCACCATGTTACCCACGTGGGATATTCTATCGGGAGCTGTAAGCGTAGTCACCCGCCACAGAAATGGTGCAGCAAACCCTCTATCCACTTCTACATGTGTTCTGTCTCCCCGCTCACCAAACCAATAGTGAAGGAAGCTAGCTTGGGCAACGTTGTAGTACGTTTCGAACTCAGGCAGTGCTACCCCCCTCCACCCCACCTGTTTTGGCACCGTCAGTTTGTCCCAGGATATTCTGGCCTGCTTCCCCGCTCAAATAAACCTTAGCATCGCTGTTAGGGAGAATTCTCAGAAATGTGCTAATTCCCTCCAACTTAGAGACCCCTAGCAACTTTGCTGGATTTTGAGGACTTGATTTTTTTAACCTGGAGAGAGTGAGACCCTTATTTCCCACTCTCTCATGTATTTTAATGTGATTTTGTACACTGTGTTTCTTTTGGTTGTGGAGTCTGACAAACTCCATAGGCATCATCTTTTACATTGGGTCACACAGCACCTTCAGTTCAGTGGCCCAGGGAAGTCTTTCAGATTTCCCAAATGTTTAAATACCTTCTCCTGGATAAACTACTGTTTCCAAGAGCAGTAAAGTGAAATTGACTTGACTTACATTTGTTACTTTCTAGACCCAGCACACACTATGTTACAATGGGGTTCTGGCGGCGTTACCCAGTATCTATCCCCTTTGTCTAGCCTCTCATGTAACATTTTTTATGTTACCCTTTCCTCACTGAATGGCTGGTGGCAGTGGTTTCGTTTTAACTACTGTGGTGTGCATTTACTGCGGGCTGCATTCGCAGCTGCAGGAAAGCACCCAAGGGTGTCATTTTCGTCAAAATGGCCCCGGTCTTCTTTTTTTGCCATTTCTTTGTGGAAAGGTCCTTCGTGAGATTTACTCTGCATGGCAAACCAGGTTTGGTCCCATTGTTCACTTTGCCTTTGGTGGGATTCATGAGTGAAGCCCGCCTCTGCCTCCAGGGTGTCTGGGGTAGGCAGGAAGTGAGGGAGGTGCCCGATACTCCCTGTGCTTAGTCTCCTAGGAGACCCAAATGCACTCTGTGGTGATTGGATGGCTGACTGTCCGGCAAGGACAGGCACCCTGCTGGGTGACTGACAGCTAGGCTGGAATGAATGGGAGAGAATTGAATAAAAGGCAAGGCTTTTGGCTTGGAAGGCAGAGTCGACCACTGGACGAAGGAACCGAAGAAGAACTTGAAGAGGATGCCTGCTGGAACTCCTGGACCATTGGTTTGCCCGGTGAAGCCCTGCTGCAGTGCCAAAACACCAAGTTCACGTCGACAGAGAAGCACCTGCAAGGACGACTTCTCCCCTTGAGTTGGTGGGACCAATCAACTCCAAAGTAAGCCACCTGGACATCAATCTCGGAGCTGGTTGAATTTCCACAGAGTTGCTTCTGGAAACCTTGTAGCCAGGGAGAGGAACACCAGATTGTGTGTGTTGCTTTTAAGCTGGCCAAGAGCTCCAGGAACATCTTCCGAACTCCCAGGAAGCAGGACTGACCGAGCCTGAACCCGCTCAACAGTGTGCGGGACCCCAGAAGCAAGGAAAGTCCATCTCAACAGCCAGGAACCACAGTGTTGCTATTTGCGGTAGACACGAGGAGCTGAAACACTGAACAGCCACTGAAAGTGAAGTTTGCCGGTTGCGAGTTTTGACCGTGCCAGTGCATTGCACAAGTCTCCTGACATCCTCCCTCTTGTCCCCACGACTGAGGCCCAGAAACAGTGAGACCTGAAGAGCTGCACAGGAACAGGAGTCATCTGCTGCATCTTTTCTTCATTTTAAAGGTACTCTACAAAGTCTGAGAGAACTTACCTCTTGCTGTAGAGTTGCTTGCATCTTCTACTACTTACAAGTCTAATCAGCTTGTGGCCCTACATTTGATTCTTCTTTTCTTCAAAGACTTCTAAAACATTGTGCAAAGACTTTTCCATTTACCTACCAGAGATGCTTCATCCTATATAAGACTTTTCCCATTGACGTTGGATTAGCCTATTGTACTGAACGACTCATTCTGGGGGATCCAAAAATATTTGCCTGCTAAAGAATATTTGTGGTCTCTTGTATGTTCTAAATAAGCTTTTCCTTTTTACTTATTACCATATGATTATAAACGCAACAGTGATATATTAGTGTGCCCAGCACCCTAACAATTGAAGTCACCTGAGGATGCAGGTAGTGTCTGTGGGCCATCCCAAAAGGGTATGTACTGATGTAGAGATATTAAGAGTGTGTATTTCATGAAGTGTGTTTGAGTTTTACTATTATATTGCTCCCTTCTGAAGAAGGCTTATTCCAACTGACTGATGAATAAATACATTATTATTTATTCAAGAAACCTTGAGTGTAAGAGTTTATTTGAATACTTGGAACTGTAAATCTCTGTGTAACTCCTCTACGGCTCACATTGACCCCTCTTGAGATAAGCCTGGCTGCTCAACATGCTACCAAAACTGTGTAGTGCAAGCTTATACCAAAGGTTTGGTTTCCTATACCTGTAATCAGAGTTGTTTGTAGTGTTCCCAGAGGGTACTGCATACAAACTTTGCCTAACAATCGCCGATTACAAATCCCATAAAGCATCACCAGGTATTGCTGATGGGACATTAAGAAAAATATGCAGGAATTGGGGTAATAGCACCATTTTAACCAGAGAGATTCTACCGCAGAGGTTCAAAGGTAGGTTCCCCCACCTATCCATTATGGACTTGGCCTGCTAAACACCTTGTGGTAATTATATTTGTACAGGATAGCTGGATCCTGAGCAATACTGACCCCTAAATACAGAGTTTGATCCATGTGCCATTGAAACCCCAACCCCTCTCGGTACTGGTCCGTGTTACCCATTAGTGGAAACTGGACAGACCAGGTAACATTCACCCTGAGCCCTGAGAAATCTCCAAATTGGATGACATCCGGCATCACTGGGTCTAAATTATGTTTGGGATCATTGACAATCAGCACCATGTCGTCAGCATATGAAGAGATAACCACTTTATGTTTGTATAACTGAACTCCTCTGTGCAGATGCGTCTCCCTTATATTCTCTGTCAGTGGCTCTATTGCCAACGCAAATAACAGTGGTCACAGAGTGCAGCCCTGCCTTGTACCTCTTTCCAGTTTTATGTTAGGTGTATACTGTTCATTCACCCTTATCTTAACTGTTGGTAAGGAATATAGCAATGACACCATAGAGATGAATGGTTCCCCCATCCCCATCCTGCACAGTATCGTAAACAGAAAGGGCCACTCCACAGAGTCAAACGCTTTAGTAGCATCTAGTAAGGCTGCTATTATTGGTTCCTTCTGTTTTTCCCTCAGCTAGCCTATCAACCCAAAAATCCTCCTTACCCCATGTGAGGTAGACCTCCCTGGGATGAATCCAGCTTGGTCTGCCTTTACCATCTTTTGCATCAGAGGTGCTAACCTACATTTATTGACTTGCGTGACATTTCCATGTCTGGTTCCTCATAGCCCTGCACAATAAAGTGGCACTTGATTCTCCAGTACAGTTCGAGTCCTGCTTCCCACCTTCCCTGCAAATTCCCTTCTTCCACCTTCCCCCTCGCCTGCCGTCATTGTACCACTCTGGACCATCGTCCAGATCCACGGCCCTTCCCTCCCCCTCCCCACCAACAAACCCAACATGTCAGTAATCTAAACCCCCCTCTCTTCCTGCTGACAACCCCAACACGTCAGCTACTTCTCCCACCATCCCCTGTTAATGCACTCAAACTTCCGCTTGAGGGGCAACTCAGTGCCCAGCCATCCATCACACCCTCATAGTGTTACCACTCATGCCCAGTTGCCACCGACTTGGACTGCCTACTGATTATCGCCCATTTTCTGCTAGGAAAGGTGTCTTACAGCGAGCAAAGTTTCATTTGTTGTTCCCCCTCTTCCTTGGGTTCCATGGCAATTGTTCAAGAAAGGCATTGGCTTCTTCTGGGGTATGGAAAAAGATTGCTTGTCCCTCGTGTTCTATTCTCAGCTAAGCAGGAAATATCATGGCATAGTGTATGTCGCTCTCCCGCATTCTCTTCTTGACCTCCGTGAAAGCCCTCCATGATGCATGCATCCTATCCGAAAAATCTGGGAAAAGTTTGATGGTGTCTCCTTTGTAGGTCACAGTTCTTTTTTCTCTAGCCTTGTGGAGGGTGAGATCCCTGTTTCGGTAGTTCAACATTCTGGCTATAATTGAACATGGCGGGGCCCTGGTGTCAGCTTCCTCCCGCTTGGAACTCGGTGTGCCCATTCCACTATAAACACGGCAGAGAAATCCTCAGTTCCCAAAGCATCACGCAGATTTTCCTCAACCAGGGGTTCCATGAATCTCTGTTCCACTTTTTCAGGAACTCTGACTATCCTTAAGGTGTTCCTCCGTGATCTGGATTCAAGGTCCTCCTGTTTGTCAGCCAGCTATTTCAAGGCCCGTTTTACTTGAGTGAGTTCTCTAGATGTGGATGATGATTCATTTTCTACCGTGGATACTGGTCCCTCCACTTCGTCCAGACTCTCCACATGCTTGTCAAGTCGGACCTGCATGTGGTCCACCTTGCATGTTAAGGTGTCCATCTACCCGTCTAATGATTGTATGCTGTTTTGTAGCTGGTTAAACATGTCCTTGATGTCACAGAATGCTCCTGAGGTGTCTTGGGTAGAGGGCTGACTGTTCCTCTCCAGGGATTCTTCCATTGTCCCGTGGTTCTTGGAATGTAAGGGAGTGTCAAACTGTAGCTTTGACTGTTGCTTCCCCCTTTGCCCACTTTTGACATGTTACCAGTTGTTCAGGTGACTCTCACTGTCCCTCCCCTGGGTTGTCTGGGTTGTCAATCGCCACCAAAGCCCAGTGTTCTATGTTTCTTTTCGTGTTGGCCCCTGTCACCTCTCTGATCCTCCTGTTGATTGCTTTGTGGGTGCCTCTCCTCTGAGATATGACTACGTTTTTATACCACTGTCTGTTGTTCCAGGCTGCCACCCAGGCGACGCAACCACTCCCACCATGGATGCTCTGCTCCCTGTGGGGTTTACAGCATGTGCGAGCACCCCAGCTGGCCCTCACTGCCCCATCTTGTTGAGGGAGGTGATTCTGCTCTCTGGATGCATATGTATGGGGAAAACAAGTCTACCACTCTGCGGCTGCTTGATCTGTATGTTAATGGTCCCATGCAAGTTGATCCATGAGGAATGCACTGACTTCCCCTGTGTGGAATGCGAATGCAGCTCTCAGTTCCACCACTGGCAGCCCCCCTTCTAGCGTGCTGCAATTAGTGCCACTCTTCCACCTGGGCCGGTGGCCCTTGCTAAGGTGGTTGGGGGGGAGTGTGTCCACATGGGCCAGCCTGTTGTTACACCCGCCAGTGGTTGACCCCATGGCCCTACACGCACATTCATTGTGCTGGTGTGACCATCCAACATGTTACAGCGGGGTCACATTGAGTGGCGGGTGCTCTGCTTGGGGGGCTCTTCAGTTGCAGCCGTTTCTTGGGCAGGTGTCAGTACTCCCATGCTCCGCCCCACAGGGTTTGCCCGCCGGCGCTGTCAGCCGTACGATCCTCCGAATACTGGATCGGTTGCTCTCTGCTAAGCACCTGGAGCTACTCCTCCTGCGCCAGGGTCTCTGCTTCCTCCGTGGTGGGTCTGTCAGCGTCCCCCAGGACCGGCGATCCAGGCATTGGAGGACGTGTTTCCTCTTGTGGGGGGAGCAGAACTCATCTTCTGGATAGTGCTGCAGCCCGCTCGTCCACAACGGTAAACTGCCACCATCCATCTGTCTCTGGGCATGAGGCTGTAATCAGCCTGCAAGTCTCCTGCCTGCTTGGCTGTTATGAGTGGCTGTCCCTTTAAGGCAGCCCTCGTTAGGTGGCGAGGTGTCACCACAGGAGGTGACGTGGAGAGAGGAGGAGGGTGCCGGGGAACGGCACTTGCCATTTGTATGAGAATAAAGAAAGTCACCTTTGCACCCGCTGGTGTCCGTGTCTTTATTGGGGCCATCCAACTCCCAACATTTGGCGACGAGGAAATCTCCTGCCAGCGGTCCTCCTTCTGCTCATGCCGGAGATCCCTCCGTGCGTGCTCCTCCTGCTATTCTGGTGATCCCACCGGCCGGCGGATCCCCGCTCTTGCTATGCACGTCGCACCAAGGCGAGCGCTAATCCTGGACTCCGCCTCCCACCCGCCTGCAGTCCCGCTGTGCGTCCACCCGGCGGGTGAATCCAACGCAGAGGAACAGCTGTACGATCTGTTCCATTGTGAACTCTTCATAAGTGCGAGTGATCCCAACACATGCATGTTGCATAGGCAGCAGGGTTAAGGCTGCTGCCAGAGTTGTGGGTAACATATAAGGCCCCTAAGACATTTTACTGGGTTCCTCAAGACCCGGCAACCATTTCCAGAAAAAAAATATATATATATATTTTTTTTGATTGTGTACTACTCCTCATCTTGCTGCAACCCTCTTCCTCGTCACAGTACGTGACACGTGGGCAAGCAAAAAAAAAAGAAAAAAAAAGAAAAAAAACGATCACAAAGTTTTCTTGTGCCGCACAACCACAGCTATACGCCCCAGGAGCGCCCCCAACTGAATTTGGTGCCACAGATCACCGCAACACGGTCATCCGAGTCTACAGTGTCATCACTTGGCCTCCTCCCTTTGAATCAGTGTTGAGACCACAGTGCAGGGGGCCGCAGGCGTCGCTCTATGCATCTCCTTGTTACCTAGAATGGAAGCTTGTTACCTAGAATGGAAGCCCGGGGTAGCTTGGGAACGCAGGATTTTTTCCGGATTGGAGTTTGGTGTTAAGGAGCGCACGGGCTCACAGCCATCTGGCAGGGCTCTCTACCGCCCCTCTAGAAATGCTCCACTTTAAATTTGTATTTTATGTGGTGGCATTTGAAAATCGAAATTGATGACATCAGATAGTGCACAGGTATTTTTTCTCTGGCTCCAGAGACCACACAGTTTGATGCGAAGGGTGTTTCCTCAAATGGTGTAAGATGAAACAGAAGTTAGGGAGCATTGGCCGAGCACTCAGTTCATGCCATATCAAACTTCCTACCAGCAATGAGGGTCATGCGTTGGAAGAGGTAGTTTCTAAGAGACTTTTAAAAATGTATTTAGGGGCGAGGCAATTTCCTGTCAAAAAGAAAACACACATATTCTGTGGCAGAAACATAAAATGTTGAGATCCCTGCAAAATGTGGTGTGGGTAGCCGTACCCTGCTCACCTTCAGCCATCCAGAGGCATGCCCAGGCCTTGGGTCGAGCAGAAGGCCTATAAATGCTGTGGTGGACCTGCAATGCACCTCAAAGGTTACATAGGTGTACAGTA
Source organism: Ambystoma mexicanum (assembly GCF_040938575.1). Lineage (NCBI taxonomy): Eukaryota > Metazoa > Chordata > Amphibia > Caudata > Ambystomatidae > Ambystoma > Ambystoma mexicanum. The sequence continues at coordinate 1,259,703,786 of NC_090935.1, forward strand.
TTCCCCTATGCACGTCAAGTATATCCGAGGTGCATTTTACTCCCAACTGTGAGCTTTAAGTGCTGCAGGGATGCAAGTCACGGCCGCCTGCGCTGTAAGCACTGCAGGGGCGCACGTTATAGCCATATGCATCTTAACATCTCCGGGGGTGCACATTATGCCACTTTGCACCTCAAGGGGTTCAGGGATTCATGTTACGCCCCAGTTTGTTTTAGCAAGGTTAGAACGTTAATCAGGGCCGTCACGAGGGGAGTGCATGGGGGGGCAAACTGCCCCGGGCCTCGCATTTGCTAAGTGGAAGTGTCCTTTTTTCACACGGCAGACTGTGCTGTCTGCTCTCCGCCCCTGCAATGATTTTGCTGTTTGTTGCGAAGCCATTTGGCTCCGCAACAAACAGCAAAATAATGGGAGACAGCAGAGCTCAGAAGTGAGCTCTGCTGCCTCCCTCATTCAGCTGACAACGTGGACATGCTGAATGACAAGAGAGGACTCCTCTCTTGTCAGTCAGTGTGTTCACGTTGCTCAGCGTGACCACACTGACTGATGGGAGAGGAGTTCTCTCTTGTCAGTCAGTGACTGATGGGAAGAGGAGTTCTCTCTTGTCAGTCAGTGTGTTCATGTTGCTCAGCATGACCACGCTGACTGACAGGAGAGGACTCCTCTTCTGTCAGTCAGTGTGTTCATGTTGTCAGCGTGATCACGCTGACAGATGAGAGAGGAGTTCTCTCTTGTCAGTCAGTGTGTTGACGTTGCTCAGCATGACCACACTGACTGACAGGAGAGGAGTTCTCTCTTTTCTGTCAGTGTGTTCATGTTGCTCAACATGACCACGCTGACTGACAGGAGAGGACTCCTCTTCTGTCAGTCAGTGTGTTCATGTTGTCAGCGTGATCACGCTGACTGATGGGAGAGGAGTTCTCTCTTGTCAGTCGGTGTGTTCACGTTTCTCAGCGTGACCATGCTGACTGACGGGAGAGGAGTTTTCTCTTCAGTGTGTTCATGTTGTCAGCGTGATTTACGCTGAGTGATGGGAGAGGAGTTCTCTCTTGTCAGTCAGTGTGTTCACGTTGCTCAGCGTGACCATGCTGACTGACGGGAGAGGAGTTTTCTCTTCAGTGTGTTCATGTTGTCAGCGTGATTTACGCTGACTGATGGGAGAGGAGTTCTCTCTTGTCGGTCAGTGTGTTCACCTTGCTCAGCGTGACCATGCTGACTGATGGGAGAGGAGTTCTCTCTTGTCAGTCAGTGTGTTCATGTTGTCAGCGTGATCACGCTGACTGATTGGAGAGGAGTTCTCTCTTGTCAGTCAGTGTGTCCACGTTGCTCGCGTGACCACGCTGACTGATGGGAGAGGAGTTCTCTCTTGTCAGTCAGTGTGTTCACGTTGCGCAGCGTGACCATGCTGACTGATGGGAGAGGAGTTCTCTCTTGTCAGTCAGTGTGTTCACGTTGCTCAGCATGACCATGCTGACTGACAGGAGAGGACTCCTCTCCTGTCAGTCAGTGTGTTCATGTTGTCAGCGTGATCACACTAACTGATTGGAGAGGAGTTCTCTCTTGTCAGTCAGTGTGTTCACGTTTCTCAGCATGACCATGCTGACTGATAGGAGAGGACTCCTCTCCTGTCAGTCATTGTGTTCATGTTGTCAGCATGATCACGCTGACTGATGAGAGAGGAGTTCTCTCTTGTCAGGCAGCATGTCTATGTGTCGGCTGCGTTTATGCTTTTTAAGGGTGCATGGAGGTAAGTTGTTTTTTATTTTAAATTAAAAGTGTATATGTGTATTTAAATTAAATTAGTATGTATATGTGTATGTATGAATGCATGCGTGCATGTTGGTGTTTGTGTCAATGCTGTATTTGGTTTTATGTATACATGCTTGTATGGAGTTGTGTAACTGGTGGATGAATGCATGGGTGAAAATGTTTTTTGTGAGTGTGTGTTCAGCACCACCCCTAAATGTAGCTGCCCTGGGGGCCACTTCATTAAGGGGTGGGTTCATGGCATCAGAGGTGCACCTAGGCTAAAATGTCAGGGGGGAGAGGGGACTAACACTTCAAATGTTGGGAGAGGCGCTAACGTCAGAGGGAAACTTCCTTGTGTGGGGGCGCCTAACATCTTTCCACATTTCAAATGAGACTATTCTGGTGAAGCTTCAATGTTACAAGCAGCTACCTCTTGCCTTCATTTCTGAAACGTCACACTTAAGGACTGTTGTGAGAATGAGATGTCTCATGTCACCACTTCCCTTCTAATCACTCCCCTAGCATGCAAGTTCTAACCCCACATCACAATTTCAATTACCTAAAAACGTATGGATATGAATGCAGGTGCTAACAGAGAAATGACTTCCCATGGTCATGCGAATCCCTATGGCAATTCTCACTCAGTTCCTGCCCTCCCCACCCAAAAAACCTCCTCACTGGAACTCTTTGAGCTAGCTTTAAACATGCCTTGCCATCAAACTTTGCCCTCAATGTGCCAGCAAGTGTTTCCTCAAAGGAGTCTTCTGAGAGTTCATGACTCCATTGGAATTGTAAACAGGGAACTGGTGTAATAAAAATGTCTTAATCAGGTCTGCCTTTGGCCACTCAATTTAAAAACACCATGCATGTCTTTCGCTGAAGTTCTTTTAAAAATAAGCACTAGGCGAAGCCAACAGTTTTGGCTTGTGTATAAGTATTAGGCATTTACCAGGCACTATTAGCTGCTCAGGTACTCCCACCATTTTGCATTGGCACTATCAATAGCCAGCTAATACCAATACAGAAGTGCCTTTCCCATGCCTACACGAATGCCCAAACTGTTAGCATTGCCAGTGCTCTTTTTGCTTTACCCTTGATGCACAGGACTGTGCATCAAGGTTAAAGCAAACATACTACTTGGCTAAATTGGCCCACATTGAATGTAGGCCAATCCAGCCAGTAATAACACTTATGGTACACAGTCAGCCTGGATATACTTTCTGTGGCATGGCATTTTTACTAGCTCGGAGTCCGTACATGGTAATAATGGCATATCTTGATGCAGCCTGCATCGACATAATTAGAACAACCAGCATGAATATATTTTTATACTAGCATATCTCCCGTGGAAAGGCGGCACGAAATGTATTGGAAAATGTTCCTATGCACAATTTGTGATTTGCAACTATTGGGAATTTCCATGTGCTTCCATACAAAACCAATTGCAAACTGTATGGATTTCTACCCAATTTTGCAAAAAAGTGCTGTAAAATGCATACTTTTAACCCAATGTTTCAAACATTTTCTTGGGAGTGAGAACCCACCTCAAGCAACCCTTGTTTGGTTTGGGCTCCCTCACTGTGCTCTGTTGATCCTGCCTAATTGGCACAAACATTTAAGCTTCTTAAGTTTAGAAATGTACCAGCCTCCACTGTACATCATTTGTCACTGTGTATGATGTGTTTTTTAATGCGCACACAGGGGCAGGGTGCTCCTTAATGATATGATATGGCATTTACAACGTGCCTGTACACAAGTGTTTCTAGGCACGACAAGGCAAGGAGGGAGAAACAAACGAGTAGGACAAAACACAAATCTTACTAGGCCTTTTGTCATTCAGATCGCGCAAGAGCAGGGAAGGGGTGAGGGGAGAAGTGTCAAGTTTGGGGTAGGATGCAGAAGTGCAGAAACAAAGGAGAAACAAGAGTGCAACCAACAGGTGGAAAGTGTGGGTACTCATAAGTGCAGCCACCGGGTGAAGAATAAGAGCAAGAGCGGGGACTCTAGGGTTACAAATACAGACCACAAGTGCAGGGGAGCCGAGAGGCAGTGCGGGATTGCAACAGGACAGGCAGGGACCTGGGCCCGAATTCAGAGCTTGACCAGGTGACCAGTGCATGTATCAGGCAGGTGATCAGCAAGGGAGAGGAAGAGAGAAGGCAGAAGCAAAGAGACAGGTCTTGAGTTGCTTCCAGAACCAGTGATGGTTCTGCTCAAGTTTCAGAGAGGAAGGGAGGCTGTTTTCAGAGGGAGGCCCCAGCCGAAGAAAGCGATCTGCCCTCAACTCTTTGCTTGGAAAAGTGACTGACCTTCAGAGAGTTGGAGGTGGCGCAGTGGAGAGCTCATGCCATCCTATATATATTTTTGCATATGATACAATATTTAGTCTGGCATAAACCTTTCTTCAGTAGAGAAATCTAACTTTGCTGTAGTTGATTTGGAGTTGTAGTAATAAACCATATTTGGGATCCTGCACACAAACTCAAGGGGAGATTTCTCGAGTCTCCTGTTTGCGGAGGTGCCGTCGCTGGCCGAATGCAAAAAATTGTAAGGGGGCCTCACTAAATGTTTTGCCCTGGGCCTCACCACATCTTCTGACAGTCCTGACGTTAATAAAACGAATTCAGAGTCGCCGGCAGCATCAGAAATCCCAATGCCGCCACCGGCTCTGAATTTGTTCCATTAACTTGCTAACATTACTAAAACAAAATCAAAGCAGCCGGGACTCTGAGAGTAGTAGTTTTGAGCAGTGTTCCTGAATAATTATTAATGAAAATGCACAATTTGCATCACACATTATCAAAAAACTCCCCCTTGGTTACTATTCTAACAGAGAACAAACAGAACAGAGCCTCACCTCTCTCATACAATGGTCAGGAAAAAAGCACACAGCTTTCAGCTTTCTTCAAATGTAAAAATAAAATGGCTAACTGGAAACAAAATGGCTTACTTGTAGAAACAAACACACAAGCACATCCAATCACATCACTAACTGCACAGCCAATCAGGTGCTCCTTACATCAAAAACAATAGACCAATCCCCCACAAGTCACTAGATGTACATTTTCCAAGCCATTTTAAACCAAAACGTTACTCTTACAATACCTGGCTAAATTTGATTTCAAAACACTGTAAAATATGTAACATAACTTAAATGCTGCAATAAATATATTTTAAGCCAACAATTAAGACAAATAACTTTTAAATAACCTAAACAGATGGTGGCCGCAATTTCGGAAATGAACATGGCTGACAAATTCACCACACAGTAGAAAATAGAGGTGTGTTGTGGGAGGAAATGGGTGGGAATGGGAGAAAAACCCTATAGATTTCACTGGGCAATGGGCGTTAAATGGGTGGGACACATAGCCAAACTATATAATATCCATCTTCATATGTCAACCTGCATTGAAAATCATTGCAAACCTGCACCCAAAGCCCCTATTTCAAGCTCTCATATTAAATCACTTATTTAATGACAATAATTTCGGATTTATAGGTAGTGCTTTTAGCACTACCTAATAGCCTAAACTATAAATGGAATGCCAGAACAGATCCCAATACATTGGAGGAATAGGACACTGGGCCTCATTACAACCCTGGCGGTAGCCATGCCTGTAAAACAGGCACAGCTGCCGCCGGAGTTGCATTTTTTCCGGCGCCCAGAAATGGACAATTACCGGGTCATTACGGCCTCGCCGGACCCGGTATTTGCCCATTCCTGGGCTCCAGAAAAAATTCTTCCCCATTCCCATTTGAGCCCCATAGGGCTCAACGAGAATGGGGAAGCCGGATGCACCGGCACCTTTATCAACGGTGCCTGTGCATTCGAAATTCTGTGCTCACGGGTGCCTTTCATTTCGCCAGGTCAGACCTGGGGGAATGAAAGGCACCCGCGAGCAGAACTCGGAGTTTGCTGGTCCAGTTACAACGGTACCGGCAAGCTTACCTGTACCGTTGTATCCGGACCGGCAAGCTCGTAATGAGGGCCATTGTTTTTTGTTAGGAAGGTTATGGTGGCAGTTCAGAGAGTTCCAACCACCTAGATTTTTTACCATTTAGCACTGACGCTCTGCACGTCCCGTCCCGCCCGCAACTGTACAGGAAAGGTCGGGACGTGAGGCGTCTGGAAGCAGGAGACACACCCACCGGTGTGACCAGCTCCAGGCATCTCAGCAGGTGCCATGGCAACCCTACAAAAACCTGCCATCAACGCGCCTGCGTGCGTGTTCCAGTGTTTCTAGTTTCTGCATACCACAGATAGGTAAGCAACTGTCATGAGTGTTGCTATCTCTCAGGGAGATTAGGATACTCTCTTTAGAGTTCGATTGTGGATTGGAGTCTACATTCTATTTATTATTCGCTTACAGTACGTACATCAGGTTACAGACCGTTAAGATTTACGACGTGCGGATTCACGTGTGTGATTTCACTTGCCCATACTGATCACACAGGTAAGCGGTGCCCGTTTTTTATATGGACCCCATGGTATGTTATTTCTTTTTTCCACAACGTTCACTTACACATGCGTATTTGAATGTTTTTGCAGATAGTTGGAACAGGTAAACTCTGCGCTTGGGAGTAGAGTTCAAACAGTGACCAGTTTGTCAAGAGATAAAGGTACCTCTTTAGACTCACTTTAGTTTTCATGTTAATAGATGCATGTAATGACATAATTGTTTTTTTTCTCTTTTTTTCTTTTTTTCACCGTGATATTGGTACGCATTGAAAATGGGGTATGTACATGTTGTTTACCTTACTTCATATTGTTGTGATTGGATTGGTTACCGTCTATTAATACCTATTACTGCCACTTTCTTATAAACCCACTGTATTTACTAATAGCGCTCAGCCCTGACGAAGGAGCTAAAGACTCGGAAATGCATTGGCACATGAGCCTGTGATATATAGAGGTCACCTCGGACCTCCCCCTTCTACTAAAAATTAAAACACAAGTTTGTTTGAAAAACATCAATGATTCGTTAGTTACTTTGAAGGACACCAGCAAGTCCCAACAGAACATTAAATATTGCTAACATTGACATATTTTTGAGGAATCGAACAGTAACCCCCTATGGGGTACAGCAAGTGAGCGACTGGGTAACTGAGCAATCTCTACTCAGTTTTTTCCCTGGGATTGGTTAAGGAAACATATATACCTATAACATTATTGGCTGCCCTTATCTGGTAGGCACGCCTCAACTACCTCTAAATACACATAATACTAATTATGAAAAATGATATCAATGGATGGGCTTTTGCAGTATTTTAGAACATGTCGCTACATGGCCACTCAAACAACGTTAGACGACTGCCCACTTCGTTCAATTAGCCTACCATCTCTCATCAGTCAGACCATGAGCTAAGGATTCTCCTTTGTAATTGACCTTGCTGATTGTTTTTTCTCTGGGATTTTTAAGGGAGTCAGGGTACACCACTATACTCTTCTGAGGCTTAATGAATGGACCTTGTTTTTGAGTCTTGCAACACGTGTCAGTAGACCATGCATTTGTCCATTTCGACCGGGTATTTACTGCAATTTGATTTGATTATGCTGGGTGCTATTACCCTTATTGGACTCTAGAGACTTGGTTGCTCCGTCTTTCATGTGCTTTCTTCATCCTTGATAGTCCAATACTTGGCACATGAAGATGTTTTCGCTTCTGCGTAATCTAAGATAAATGTGCCATTCTCTACAAGATCATCCTGGTTAATTCCCTTTGTGCTTTCCAATGATGTCTTGCTGAGTCCTCCTTAGTCTCAGCAAAACAGATATTCTTTGTTTCTTGCATGAGGCTGTTTTCTGCAGCCGTTCTGATCTGCGGCCCTGGTTTGTTTCTGAGGTAGTTTAGACACGATTCGACATTCATCTTTCCATCATGGTTGATTTCCTCTATTTATCTCATATATCTTACGTTTCTGCGTGTATACGTTCACTACTCGTCTGGTTACTTTTCTTCTTTGTATATATGGTTTCTTTGTGTCTCCATACATGGCTCTCTTGTTACTTTCAGTTACATTATCAGTCTGTAATCATTTGCATATCGTTTCTGTATGTCCTAATATCCTGTCTTCATGACATCACTTTGCTCTGGCTTCATTTAGTTTTTCTATGTCCAATGGTGTATGTCGACAACCTTCCACAACGTCAGTGCAAGGGTACATACGCTACGGTTGTCTGAGTGCGTAACATCTCTCATCGCTTCGGTGCAGTATTGGGGTGACACTTGGAGTCTTTCTGTTTTGCTTCCAATATGATGGAGGTGAGGGGGCGCACTAGAAATTATGTCATCTGCTCCTCTACAACTCCACTGAGATTCTTGCAACTCCTATCCCCTCCCTCCCAATCTACTCTGCAAACCTTGATGTTTCCCATTCTGCTGCCTGCCCCTTACCTATAAAAGGATCTACAATGGTTTGTGCATGCTATAAAAAATAAATAACATTTAGCTTAGCTTCCCCACATTTTCATATTGAAATTGCCCCTTTGTCTCCACTTGTCCCTTTTGTGAAATGCTTTGTTCTCAAGCATTGACACCATATTAAAGTCTGACATTTATGTTTGTTTTTCATCACTTCCAACATCGCCTAAGAGGAAAAGTATATCACATTTATTCTAGCATGCTGTTTTGGCTGTGAAAGCTTTGCTTTGTGTATCCAGTATTTTACCAAGTACCCCTATAAAAACTATTGTAAATTGGATTTACATAAAAAAATGCAAAACCAAGCAGGTTCCCTCTTCGATCTGCTGCACATATTCACTATATCCTCATTCATACCAATAGCTCACTTTAGCATTCTTGTTTCTAGCATCGCCAGGGGTCTCATTATAAGTTTGCTTGTCCGGAAACAAGGGTGCCGGTAAGGTCACTGTGTCTGCCTGCCATGGCAACTGTGCCCGACTCGTCTGTCCATGCCGGGCGCTGTGGTGCTGGTGCTTCCGTGTCCCCACTTGCATATAGTCCTCTGGCACTCTATAGGAATGGGGACTTACGTTTTGCTGGTCCCTGACTTCTCGCCTGCCAGAGTTGTAATCTCGCAGTGGCAACAGGAAGTCAGGCGCCGGTAAAATATTACGAGTCCGGCAGCAACACACACGTAGCACCAGCATGCTTACCGCCAGAGCCGTAATGAGGCCCAAATACTGCTAGTCTGGTTGACTCTTCCCAAAATATTGCCTTTCTTGTGGCAGAAGAATTCGAACTGCTTGGTTAACACTGAGCAATTTCTAGCACCGTCATATTGGGGGTGTACAGCATGGGCACCTGATGGAAAACATGCCTCACCCCAAATCTTTCTGGGGGAAGGGAGCATGCATGGGCTTCAAAGGAAATGGGGACCTGTATGCCAGGTGCTATGAATTTGCACTCAGGTTCCGAGAGTATAACGAATCTGCAAACAGAAGTTCAAATCTACAAGATTGCTCCAACTAAGAAATCACAAAGTTTGTATTGCACTGAGAAAAGTGAAGAATTCTCAAATGTTGAGGTATGAAGTTAAGGAATTGTAAAGAGCGAATCCCAAAATATGTGTTAAAAAATTCACAATCTATGAATCAGTGTAAAACTGCTTTGAAAATGTTACCACCTACTCGCTCACATTAGTATTAAGAGGGTGCAAAGAAGACACTTGCAAAACCTTCCCGCACACAAACACTATTTAGGGTTGAGTCTACCTATAAGCAGAAGCTATTGCACTGGAGTGCAGCTAGGAATGACCTATCAGGGGTAGGACGCACAGCTTGTGAGCGTTGACTGGTTATTTACCCAACCATTGACTGCCCAGGGACATGCTAATCCCTCTGGCCATTTCAACGCGCAAACTGGCCCTCGACGCTCAAACACATGCTCCTGGGATCTCTTTGAGCAAACTCTATCAGGCAGGCACATCAACCTTTGGCCTGCCAGTGTTATTTCTGACAAGTCTGCTGAGACTTAATGGCTCATTTGTAGCTGAAATTGTGCTAATGATTTAATATAAAAGTCGTGTGACATAGCCTTTTCAGGAGTGTGTCTGAAAGTGAATGCTTACTTCTAAGCCTGAATTTTCCACGGCCAGCACTGCGAGTCACAGGGGACTCTTGCTTGAAGCTCGCTTGCACTCGCCTTCAGGAGGAAGCGGAGCCCGATAGCGCCCACGTGACGCATCACGTGATTTGAACTTTATTTAACTGCTCTGCAAGCGCCCGAGTGGCGTGTGACATAGTCTTTTCAGGAGTGCGTCTGAAAGTGAACGCTTACTTCTAAGCCTGAATTTTCCACGGCCAGCACTGCGAGTCACAGGGGACTCTTGCTGGAAGCTCGCTTGCACTCGCCTTCAGGAGGAGGCGGAGCCCGCTAGCGCCCACGTGACGCATCACGTGATTTGAACTTTATTTAACTGCTCTGCAAGCGCCCGAGTGGCGTGTGACATAGACTTTTCAGGAGTGTGTCTGAAAGTGAACGCTTACTTCTAAGCCTGAATTTTCCACGGCCAGCACTGCGAGTCACAGGGGACTATTGCTGGAAGCTCGCTTGCACTCGCCTTCAGGAGGAGGCGGAGCCCGCTAGTGCCCACGTGACGCATCACGTGATTTGAACTTTATTTAACTGCTCTGCAAGCACCCTTGCGGCGTTAAGCCCGGCGGAGACAAGCCCGATGGCTGTGCTGTTGTGCGGCTGTTAGGCGGTTGGTTGCGAAATTTCCATTAAGCTTCAGACTTAGATGCAATTGTTTGCTTTTGGTAAAGTAGACGTCTGTTCTGGAGACTTTATTGTCTCGCTTGCATATCCTTCATCAATTTAATTATATTTTATTGTCTTGTATTGTATATTTTCTGAATAAATAGTGAAAGCAATTATTAACACCCCCCTGCAATACACTCCATGTTCACCTTAAAAACAGGAATGCCATCTGAGATTTCTAGAGATACTCTGGCCATCTCGCTGTGCCCAATATCAAACATCTTGGATCTTGATCCTCCCCCACAAACCCCAATGAATCAAAACATTTCTAAAACTCAGGATAAGTCCAAAAGCCGTACTCGTATTTCAAAGAAAATTATTATTTTAACCCATTTAACAAAACTCCCAGTCACCATGATGTTTGGAACTTTTATGATAAAATTTCGAGTAGCTCAGTCACAAATGATGTGGCTGACTTGACGCATATTGCGGCTGCAACCGCTGATCCTCCCATTCCTAAGTGTAGTGTACAGAGCCCAGCAAAACACTTAACTCCTAATATTGAGCTTCGTGCACACTCTCTGAGCAGTACCATCTCAGACCAAACTATTTTAGCCGTACCTCATTCCCCCAATAAAATCATAAAACCTGCTCACACTTTTGCAACAGTCCTAGAAGAATCCATTCAAGAGGTTGAAGAAATACATAATGAAAGCTGTAACTCGGTGCGAGGCGCGCCTACTTTGCACACCTCTCTAGCTTCTGTAATTATTGAAGATGTGGGGCAAGTTAGCCTAAATAAGTCAAACTCTCCACCTCATCCAATTCCCCCTGAGTTCAGGGAACTGGAGAGCTCGAGAGCTTCTATTGTGACTGATTACGACCAACCAGGTTCTATGGACTCAACAAGACAGGGCGACGAGTTGTCTTTTTTACAACCTAAACCCCGTCGTTGTCTCACTTCTAACAAAAAAAAAAAATAATCTCTTGCTCCCGCAGCCAATCCTGCCTTATTAGAAATTACTTTGGGGGCCATAAACACCACGATCTCTATCTTATTTAAGCTATTTGAATCCTTAGACCAGAAAATAGCCTTTCAAACCACCAAATTAGATCATATAAGTGATTGGATGAGAAATAGCTCTTATAAAAACATTAAATGTCCCTCCTTAGAAAGCTTGGAGCAAAGACTCTCTTCTTTAGAAACTTATTGGCCCCCTCAACAGGGCTTGAATGAAATATCCGGTGCATCGATTATGCAACGTCTTGCGAACCTAGAAGCTTGGAACAAAATCCCACGGACCACTGAGTCAGTTCTCCCAGTATTCTCTAAAATTATTCGGCCAATTGAATGTGTGGAAGAAGTTGTGGAAACACAAAACAATGAATCCTGGATTAGTGTTGGTTCCCCTGTGAAGAATGTTAACCAACCTATAGTTCAGCCGAACACTTGTGGAGGCCCAAAACAAAATCCACAAAAAATAGGCGGTACATCAGCCAATGTTAGAAAAATTAAATCTTTGCCAAACAAGGCCACACAAGGAAGCAAAAAAAATGGTGGTGCTAAGAAACAATCACAAATGAATGTTCCTTCAATTGTGGAGACAACCACTGCTTGCACTCCTGTTGTATCCATAGATATTTGTGACAAAAACTTAAACAACGATTTGATCCTTCCGGTACCCGAGCTTCCTATAAACAATGACTTGGCACGTAAACCTCCTCTGCCTTCAGTCACTTTAGAAGGAGGGCCAGAACTCGCCACTTTACTATGACCCACTGAAGCAACTAGTTCAATTGTTATCATATAAACCCGATAATGTGCGAATAAATCAACCCTCCACCTCTGTACAAACTACTTTGACTTCATATTGTGGAGAAATCTCTACAGGTGCCGTCAAATCATCTTCTCCTGTTGTTTCTACATCTAGTTTTGAGGATCGTTTGAGCTCATTAAGAACAGTAATAGATTCCTACCTTTTGAAAAGAATGTCGGAGGTTTTGCCTGAAGCTACTAATATTGCAGACCAGCCCCGACAAATACATAGCATTCGCCATGACATTGATAATAATGATCCTGGTTCACAACCCAGAATAGATAGTTGTACGAACCTTAAATCACTTTTTTCTAATGGTCGGCATAACCAAGATCACTCGAAACAAACAACCAAGAAGAAACTTGAATCTCGTAATGCTAACTCCAATTCTTATACGAATGATGTCAGTGGCTCTTTAACCAAGAAATTCAATTTGTTCCACACTTTAATTTTGAAATGTCGAGATGGGTCTTTTCCAAAGTATAACCTATGTCGTTCTAGTGTCTTTAACATTTTTGGGGACAGAGAGGGATTGGAAGCCATATCTTCCAGTGATCTGGATCAAATTGAGTTTCTTTGTGACAAGAATCTTTCTATTGTTCGTTTGTGGATAAAGTCTGGGATTGTTCGTAACATGCTATGGAATGCCAGAATGGATTTATTCAATCTAGGTTTTCTATTAGCCCAAGATCCGGCGCGTCAGTCATCCCAAGTCCCGGACCCTAGTGAATCCATCGTGACCTCTGTTTTGGAACCATCATGTGTTTGTCTCTATTGTGTTAGAGAACCTATTCCTGACTCTTTATCCTCTGCCATCGTTCGCTCATAACCACAAATAATTGTAACATGTACAAACATTTCTTTGGCCAGTTGGAACACACGGGGTTCCTCTCATTTGCAATGGACAATGAATGATCAATTAAATAACTATGATATTGTAGCCTTGCAAGAAACTTGGCTATTATATCCTTCCATATGGGACGACCATGACTTAATCCTTCTTCCAGCTGAATCTGGTGGTAAAGGTAGACCCTCTGTGGGCTTAATAGTAGCGGTGAAATCAAGTAAAGGATTCAAAATATTTCCTTGGCTGGCCCCAAACAAATTCATGCAATTAGTAAAAATAAGCTGTGGTGTTCAGTCATCAATCTTTATCGAAATCCAGAGGGTATTGTGGATGATAGCTTTTATGCTTCTCTTTCACTTCTCTTTGAATCTATTGCCTTGCGAGGAAATATTTCTGGAATTCTAGTCATGGGTGATTTGAATCTCTCTTGCTTTATGTCAACTAAAAGGAATAAGAATCTTGAGGGTTCAAGATGGATGTCATTTATGGAAGATCTTAACCTTAAGATGGCAAATGGTGCAATTATGGGTGATATCCCTCCTATGAACACCTGGGAGAGAGGTAATTCTAAATCCACAATTGACTACATTTGTATGAGTGACAGCATCTTTTTGAACACCAGTAAATTTGTTGTTGTAAAACAAACCCATAGCGATCACCATCTATTGGCTCTTACTTGGTCAGCTGATGTTGAAGATGCTACCAAAGATAAATATTGGTATAAACAGACCCTGCTAGTAAATAATGGCAAGAACCGATTAAAGTGGTCTACCAATAGACTTTTAGCATTGAATGATGCTGTTGTGAGCAGACAGAAGTTGAACAAGGCTGAATCATACATAGATGTTTTAAGTACATTTAAAAACTTATGTCCTGCTCAGAATACGCCATTCAAGAAACACACCCATGGGTTTGATTTAGCCCTTCACAAACGCAAGAAAGCTTATAGGAAAGAGCTTTGAAGCTTTCGTAAACTCCCCAAGGAAGTGCAGGCTAACTCTGTCAATAATGCCAGATCCAGATATCGTAATTGGGTTCGATCAAGGAAAGCTACATTGTTTCAAATAGATAGTGAAAAATGTTTAGCGGCGTGTTGTAATAAGAACTCTGCCTTGGTCTGGGAGTTACTAAATAAATGCCATACTACATCCCAAGTTCATTCTCAACTTAACGGAGTCTCAGAAATTGCGTGGGTCACACATTTCTCTACGCTGTATGGTGATGAGAAGATGGGCGGTTATAAATATAATGGAAGCTTACTGAGATGTTGGTATTTGAATTGCACGGAATTAATCCTTCAGGATTTTATTAAAAAATCGTCTTCGTCAAGAGCGGCCGGCCCAGATGGTCTCACAAACCTGATGTTTAAACAGAATCCAAAAGAATGGGCTTGTATTCTAAATAACACCTTTCATCACATCCTGCAAACTAAAAATATACCAGACTCTTGGCGCACATCCGTGATTGTCCCGATTTATAAAAAAGGTGACCGGATGGATCCTAAAAGCTACCATCCAATTGCATTATTAGACGCCCCAGGAAAAATCTTTTCTAGGCTGGTGTTAAGAGACTTTAATGCCTGATCGGCAATAGCGAGACAACTTGATCCAGCTCAGACTGGTTTCGTGGCTGGTTTGGCTACTGGTGTGAATCTAATTACTTTAAATGCTATAAGATTAAAGGCCCAGAACAAAAGACAACCAAGATATTTTGCATTTGTCGATCTTCACTCCGCCTTTGATTCAGTATCAAGACCGAAACTTATGGATAAGTTAATCAAGGCGGAGTGCCCCTCCACCCTTACTGACATTATCTTCTCTCTCCATTCTAACACCAAGGTTTGTATCAGATTGAATGTCGAGGGCCTCTTATTGCTACGAATAGAGGGCTAAAACAGGGGTGCATTTTAGCTTCGGCTTTGTTTAATTTTTTTATTAATGACGTACGTTGGATCTTTATTAATATACTGGCTGACGCTCCCAAATTGAATTGCGTGAAAATGAATGCCCTATGGTATGCAGATGATCTTGTTTTAATATCCAAAACGCCAACTGGTTTGCGCAATCTTCTGTCGGCACTGTGTTGCTATTTTAATGAGAATGAACTGGTGGTTAACATCAACAAAACACAGATTGTCACATATGTCCCCAAAGGTCTACGAAAGCACTCCTTGGAATGGCAAATCGAGAATATACCTTTAAAGGTGGTCCCAAATTATGTTTACCTGGGCCTTATTTTTGATGGTTGTCCATCAGTACATTCACAATTGAATAAGATCAAACAGAAACTAACTATTGCAATCTGTCAAACAAAACTGACTATCTCCAAATATGGCAAATTCTCACTTAAAGCTGCCATTACTTATTGGAATCAGAATGCAGTAGGTACTATTCTATATGGGTTAGAAACTCATATACATCCAGTAGCATTTTTGACCACATTGGAAGCCAAATTTTGGCGTGCCATTTTACACCTACCTCAGTGTATTCCTGGAGTGCTGATTCGCTATGAATTGGGCTTAATTTCTTTAACTGCTTTACATAATTGGCGCTTATGTGCCTTATTTTGTAAATGCTTGCTCTCTTCTTGTGATAATTCTACATAAGCCTCCATTTCTAATTCTCTACTCACCTCAATTGAAGTATTTCCAAAACAATGGTACTCGAATATCTTGACAATCATGGTGAATGCTGACATATCACTTGATACCCTTGTGTTTAACCCAGTACGAGCAAAAAAGAAATTATATATGATGGCCTGGGTTGATACTAGGGCTAGATGTTTATTATACAAAGATTTTGATTGTGCAGTATTGGTCCTAAGTGCTACAGAGACACTGCTTTCTATTTATGTTTAGCTCCCTCTGCTGCCACTCGATCTGCAATTTTACGTCTGAGATTCAATATCTGGCCCACTCGAGAGGTTAAAGTAAGAAGAAAACAAATTGCTGTTGACCTTAATTGGTGCCGGTTTTGTAAAAATGTGACCATTGTTGAAACCTTGCAGCATGTCATAATAGACTGCCCAGCTCTTACGAACTTGAGGTGTTTTCACTTTGTAAATCATCTTGCGTATTTTGCACAAATTGACCCTGCCAATAGATGGGTCGCTCTGGCAGCTACTAAATGTGTGAGCATCAAACTAGCAACCATTCATTTTTTTAAGGCTCTGAAGATGGAATGAAGAGATTAAAAATGCCCTTGAGGCTTAACTTTAACTCTAACTCCTATTATCCGAAAGGGCGTTTAGAAATTGTAATTTTTAAATATCCGTAAAAAAAAAAAAAATAGCTTTCCATGAAATTAGTATTATTAAGTTTAATCGTATTAGAAATTGTTCTGCTTTTAACGCATTGCTTTCTCTTTGATATGATGTATTGATTTCTAAAATGAACAGAATGTCTTCTCTTTTGTAATGTTTTGTTTGTTGTTGACTTTTGAAATATTAGAATGTATAAATTGAAAAAGTTGATGTAATTTCAGCTATATTCAATAAATAAATAAATTTTAAAAAAAAGTTGTTACCAAGTGTGCCTGTAGTCACTTAATTTATACCTGTTGCTTGGACTGAAGGCTTGTTTACAAGTATTTGCATAACCAACCGTTTTGGATTGTGTCTGGACATGCATTTGCCAGGCATTACTATCATATGCCCAGGTTATCACACCATTATGGTAGGGACTGGCAAATGCCTATCCCATGCCTACACAAAAGCCAAAACTGTCAGCTTCGTCAATACTTATTTATTGGGCCCTCAATGACCCTCTGGGCATTTTTACTCAACAGCACGTGCCATCTCTTTCAAAAGTAGACATTGTTTCCATTTCCTCTGCTCCTGTGATGTGTTTTCAGCTGCTTGACTATTCAAAGAAATATCATTCATCTGATTGTAATGCTGGCCTGTGACCCGTTCTGAGAAAGAGGGTGAAGTGAACTGGTGAATTGCCTTGCATAATTCACTGAAGGGTGCTTCGTGATGAGTGCCACACCAGGTAGCTAATCAGGAAACAGGTTTTACCGCCGTTATGTGTTCAAATATAGTTTTTAGTAAACAGCATCACATTTAATTGCTTGTTTGGCCCTTGGTGAAACCTTAAGGGCGGCTTTAATGTTGAAGTCTGCATAACAACTGTCATCTCTGCTTACAAATGCCAGGAACGGGGAATAAGTCATCAGATGAGCGTGACAGGGCATTTCCAGCCTGTATTCTCTTGAGAATCCTTAAGAGTGATCAGGTTTTCACTGCAATTGATTTCCAGTCGCAAGGCCTTAATGCTATGTTTTTCTTCATGCCACTGAAGGAGCCTGGGTTTGCCTTATACAAAGATTGGCCAACTGTGTGGTAAATCAGACTCAGGAGGTGGACACAAGGTCATGATTTAAGGCCTGTCTTTGATCATTACCCCAGTCTATATCAGAAACTAATGGTGTTCGTCAAGATGTCATACAATGAAAATCTGAATTCTGTATGCCAATTTCATGGTTTGCTACCCACTATCCAAAAATAGGACCCCCCCAGCAGGGGATTATGTACATGGGTTAATGTCAATCTTAATGCTACCATCCATTGCCAGAAAACTGACAAAGCAGATCTCCAGTGTCTCTATGTAGAATATGTAGGCGGGGGTCCCTCTATTAGTATTTAATATCTATAACTAACCTTATGGCTCCCGTGGCATGGTATACTCTCTATAATTTGGACCACTTGAGATGTAGTTGGTCTCCCAGAGATGGGAAAAATCCTACCACGGTAATTGTGGGAGATCTGAATCTTCGACTCGAACACCTGAATGAAATGTTTGACCTCTTCGAAGAGGAGGACCTGGTTTGGGATATTCCTTCATTGGTATCGCCAAATTGCAATAGACATCATCAATATGCCTTCGCTACAGCCCAACTCTTTTACGAACAAGGTTTACGTGCTTGTAATGGGAGGACACCGTATGATACACTGCCATCCCCCACCTTCCACAAAGGTGCCACAATAAGCCATATTAATTATATTTTAATTAGCCTCCCGATTGGAAATATGTAAAGAAAATGGAAATCATAACGAGAGGAGAAAGCAATCACGATGCACTAACATTAACTTTGGTAGACCAGCAACTTGATCCAGTGTCCTGTATGACAACGTTATATCAGCGCTGGAGCCACTATTTACGAAACCAGCCAAGGTAGTTTCAGCTAGCCAACTAAGAAGGGATAGTTGGCTCAACAAGGAGTGCAGAAATAAAAAGAACAGTTTAGTGAAAGGCCTGAAAACCGAAACTAATGGGGATAGAGCGAATGTCCAAAAACTGACAGTTGAATATAAGAACCTTATAAAACAAGAAAGGACTACTAAAAAAAAGGAAAAGTGGGAAGCTATTATACAGGCCACAAATACTAAGTATTCCAAAGGTTTTTGGAAAATAATCCAACAAGGCATACATTATGAGAATAAAGCACTCCAAATATCTATTACTGAGACTTTGTGGTATGACAATTTTCGCCCTCTTCATAGGGAGGATAGAACTAGCTTTTTTATTCAATTCAATGCACTGCTGCATGATATTGTAAACCTGAATAGTATCTCACCCTTGGCATTTTCCCTCAAGGAAATTAAAGATGAAATTAAGAGCCAGTCGCTGGGAAAGGTACCGGGCCAACATAGGATCCCAGTAGACCTATATAAAGACGAAATGGCAATATGGGCACCATACTTCCTGTTGTTATTTAATACAGTCACTGAATTGGGTAAAATTACTTCAGCCCAATATCACTGCTTGATGCAAGTAGTAAGTTCTATAGTAATATATTTCTAACTAGAGTAGAAGATTGGGCTAACCAAATTAATTTGATTAGCCATCTGCAAGCTGGATTTACCGGGGGCATTAGTACTGTTGATCAGGTCATTAGTCTCACCCCGATAACGTATAAATATCTGAATATAAATAAAGGGGCTTTATATTTGATAATAATTTTTCTTAAAGTGGTATTCAACGGAATTCCTAGAAAAGAACTATGGCACTCATTAATGAGAAAAAAAAATATTCTGCTATATTTTCTTAAGGCAATCATTGAATTGTAGAGTAATAGTTTGGCCTCGATAGTAGAGTAATAGTAGGGCCTTGGAAAGATGGGGTGCAGGAGGTGAGCGTACAGTGCCATTCCCTGTGGAAAAGGGTGTGAGACAGGGCTGTATCTTAGCCCCAATATTGTTTCAGCTCTGCTTTAATTAGGTGGTATATTGGCCACCATCATCATCTTCTGATGTCCCACTGTTGGGTGGAGAAAATATTTGCAGACAACATTCTATTGATGTCCCGCAATTGATGTGGATTAACTAAGCTTAAGGACCACTTCTTGAAATGTGGCAATACCTGTGGCCTAGCGATTAACTTTCGAAAAAACCAAAGTCGTGTGCTGTGCCATACACCCTAGGTCTCCTGCACCGCTACATATCTATGTAGAAGAGTCCACGATTGAGAATGTATTGTTTTTTGACTATTTAGGTGTTCAATTTACTTGTGGTGGAAAATGAAATGTACACATTGGCATAGCTCACCTAGCTCTGACAAAAAAAGCAAGAATATCTTGAGATTTTCTAAATCCTATGCAAACAGTGTGTTATCTTCAGCAGTGGAGGTTTACAGAGCTCAGGCCGTTGCAGCTGCTGTCTATGGGGCAGAGTGATGGGGATTCTAAAATGTATTAAAGTTATGTGTAAAAGAAAATATATTCATTAAACATCTTTATTCCTCCCATCGAGCACACCGAATGTGACCTTGCAATTTGAGCCTGGCATAACGCCTATTGGGGACCAATGGCACGAAAACCCTCACTGTACTGGGTAAGAATCTGGACATGCAAACCACTGGTTAAGTATAGGGCAGCACTGGTTGACTTATTGGGCCAACAAGGAGCTAGCTCCCCCCGTGGTGCAGAGGCTAGATGATCTGTGGCTGAATCCCACCAACATTACGAAGAGAGCTAAACATCAAGTCATTAATGCCCACCTTGAATGGAATCTTTCCAGGAAAATCAATGAATGCCTGAGCCTCTCAATGGGACTAACCTATAACACAAGGTATGGAGAAATATTTGACACTGGTCACTAATCCGGTTCAGAGGACTCTAAATTTGCAATTCAGATTTGGAACACTTCCCATCGTCGCTTTCACTGGCAGGTGGGCTAATCTGACATCTATTAGCACAGTGGCAACGTGCTTGTCTTGGTAGTCGAATCCCAGGTGCGTGCTTAGAAACCTCTTTGGTATTAAGCGTGTTATAAAAAAACTATTATGTAATTATAATAATTTCCCATTCTGTCCTAAAATGGAAGAAATGATACATTTCCTTTTTTTGTGCCCAATGTATGAATTTGTGCAATGTAGAAACCTAATACCATGCCTACGTAATCATGGAGTAGGAACACTAAATGAGGCAGAAATCTTGTGTCACAATTCATAATCTGTTGATGTAATTTTTGCAGTGTCCAGCCATATTGGACCTTCCAGGGCCAGGAAGAAAAGAAACATCAGTATGATAAGATATGCCTTTTAGGATTACTGGAATTATTATTTCAAGAGTTTGAATTTTACTTGCTGTATCTATGATTTTTAATCGATATTTTATCAACAATTAATTAAGATCCATTGATTTGGTGCAGTGATTATTAGACTAAGTGGGTAAAGAAAGACATATCTTATTTTATCTGGTTTTCCTTATATCCATTAATTCGATTGCTTGCATGTTTTAGCCGTTTGTACTTGATTGAATTATGCCTTTTATATGCATTATATGTTATGTGTAAACTTTCATGGTTGACTTAAACAGAATAAAGTTTAATGATGACGATGAAAATCAGTCCTCTGTCATAATCCTAGTCTAAACGTAGCCTGTCCCTACCACTAATCAGAAAGGGGTCACATAATATCTGGCAGAGTAAGTCTGTGAAGAGATTTCTTCCCATTCATATAGAATACGGGCTGTAGTGAGATTGGACTACCTACTGTTTCTGTGAGTCAGACACTGTCGTTCTCATAAAGGGATCAGAAATCGTGGCAGCCATGTTTAAAGGAAATTGCATACTATTGTACTCTTTAAGTCCCCGATAGCCAACAACAAATGGGACTTTTCAGATAAGGGAGGATGAATAGAAACTCTATTTGGGGGACTCCTTGTCCTCCAATGAAGGTCATCCCAGTGAGGTCTTGCTTGCCCTGTCTCTTCGGGGGGTTAAGCATAATGGGCTCACCTCCCTAGTCCCAAAGCGGGTGGATCCCCTTTGGGGAGAAGGGACGAATTCCCTGGTTTCGTCACATACCCATTCCATTGGCTTTGGGCTCTCCTCTAGTCGACCCAGTGTGTAATGACTAGGAAAGTTGATGTTTCCTTGTTCCTTCCCCTTTCGATATTCTACTGTGAAGCAAAAGGGCTGTAAATCTAGGGACCACCTCATTACCCTGGTGCTGGTATCGCTTCTTAAAAAGATCCTAGTTAGGTGGAAATGGTCCTTAATGAGGGATAACTTTCACCCTGTCAAGTAATACACCAAATTGGTAATGGCCCATTTGATTGCCACAGCCTCCAATTCCACAGTTCCATGTGCTTGTTCTCAAGCGGGCAATTTCCTACTGGTGTACAGCACCAGATGTTCTTGACCATCATGCAACTGTGAAAGGACAGCTTGCAGGCCCAATTTGGATGCATCAGTTTGCAGGATGAACTACCTTTTGAAGTTGGGCTTCAACTCATCAAAACTCTTTTAATCATAAAGTGTCCAGACACGTTTGTTAGGCTGGGTGTTTTTCAGCTTGTCTGTACGGTTAAGTGCAATGGTAAAGAAGTTTGGAATGAACCTATGATGGTAACCAACTAACCGTAAGAAGGTTTGGAATTCCCACTTTGTTGTCAGTGCGGGTGTTAATGCCACTGCCTTCACTCTCTCTGTCTGCGGTTGTATGAGACTGTTACCTACAAAATAACACATATTTTTCACTGCATTCTGGGCTAGATGACATTTGTTCGGGTTGGCACAGACCCCACCTTTTAGTGATCTCACAGAGATGGTGCAGATATTCCTCCCAAGTACTCCTATGCATCACTATGTCATCCAGGTAAGCTCCAGCGAATGAGGAGTAAGGTCTTAGAACTTTGTCCATAAGCCTTTGGAAGGTGGATGGGGCCCCATGAAGGCCAAAGGGGAACAGAGTGAATCGCGAAAAACAATGAGGGGTGGAAAAGGCAGATTCTCTCTCCCAGGGGCTCTTTCGCACGCACCCTGGATTGGCATTACTCCTCTCCTTTCCCTGCTTGGGGCTCTTTCATTGTCACCCCAGCTTGGGACTCTTTCTGTGCCACCATGGATTGGGGATCTTTATCTCCCACCCTAACTTGGGTTTATTTCTCTCCCACCCCAGCATGGCATTCTTTCTCTCTCACCCCAGCTTGGGGTTCTTTCTATCTCATCACCGCGTCAGGTTACTTCTCTCTTCCCCCTGCTTGGGACTGTTCCTCTCTGTCCTCTAACCGGTTCCCTGGAAAAACCACATACCTCGATTGCTGCAGTGGTGTTGCTCCCGGGAGGTGGTCTCACAGACAAACGTGGAAGCATGGCTCTCGTTCTTTCTTGGCCTTCCTCATCTCTTCATTGGATTCAGCTCATCCTGTCAGTGCTCAATGGGTTTTTGGCATTGTCAGTTGCGGGTGCCGGTTGGCCAACTGTGTTGCGGACTGTTCACCTCATCAGGTCACCATCGACTTCCCCTGACTGGGGTCAGCAGGAGTAGAAGAAAGCAGTATTTTGCAGATCTTCGAGCTTGTCAACTCTGCATGCCATCTGTGAGTAGCGGACTACAGACGGAGGTCTCCAGATGTTCCTTCCTGCTGCTCAGTCTGCAGGACTTACTTCTCCCTCTCATAAGGCCTTTAAACTCCTGGCTGTGGTGAGATTGGACAACCTCATGTTTCTGTGTGTTGAACACTATCATTCTCAAAAAGGGGTCAGAAATCATGGTTAAAGGAAGTTGCATAGTATTGTCATCTTTGACTGCCATATAGCCAACAAACAAATGGGACTTTTCAGATAAAGGAATATTAATAGAAACCGAAGAGCAGGTGGGTGCATTTTCCCTATCTCCCACCTCCATAATACTGGAACAGCAGGAGAAGGCTATATGTGGGACCTTATGTGTTATGCCTATACTGCATCGAGTGATGAGAGCAGATATGCACTTAGACAGCCATATCGAATGTACCCTTGCACTGAAAGGGTGGAAGGATGCCGTAAGGAAGGATGTCAGCACGCATTGGACATTACGGAGCGCTGAGTGAAATCTGACTAGGGAAGAGTGATGTCATGGAGCAGATGTATGAAGCCATGCTGAAACGATGTGAAAAAACTTAAGAGTGACGATGTAACTGAAGCCAGAAGAGAAACATTTATGAAATGATAAAGTAATCATGAATGCAAAAGGAGACAAAGTAACTTGCTGGCCAATAAGTGCAAATACGCAATAACACAAGGCAGAAAATATACATAGAAGCTTGCTATAGAGGAAAATATAACGTGGCTAGGATGGCCATTATTGGAAAAAGGACACCGGCTCGTGTAAATGTTCAATTCAACTACCTCAGGAGCCGATCAGGGTTGCAGAGTCAGGAGACACTGGAAAAACATCTTTGTGTGCAAAACAAAGAGGAGTCAATGTCAAAATTGGCTTGGGATCAAGGGTGCTATTTTTAAGGAATAGCTGCAAAGCACAAAGGTAGGCAGACGCATGAGTCATGGATGTAAGACATATTGCTCTAAAATAAAAAAGAAAAGAAAAGATCTGCAAGAGCCAAATATTGGACAATTAAAAGTGAGTAAAGTGTACAGGGTCAAGTGATCAAGTCTCTAGAGGCCAAATCGAGCAGCGGCATGCCATATAACTAAAAAATATAATAGCAGTAAATAAGAGGCTGAAATTGGAAAATTCATGGTCTCTTCACATGTGGCTCAAACATCAAAAATAAGGGCTATTAGTTAAGTCTCGAATGAAGATAGTGATATGCTTTCACTCCCTTGAATGTCTTAGAAAAGAGAACAGGCTACAAAGTCAACTACAGATGGAGAAACTTTGGCTCATGGCAGGTCTGATGAGATATGATGAATTAATCGGGAAAGTGGGGAGTAATCTGACAGGATTCAAGCACCTTAGTTTTGGTTTCCTTACGTGCTGCTAGCCGAGTCGAAAGTTCAAGTTTGGGTGAGAATGCCAACCAATCAGGGGGCCTATGGGGCTACCTGCTATACAAAGTTGCATAGAACAACCCACTGCTATTTTGTTTGCTATAATCAACATTATACGTATTTGGAGGTAGTTCGAAGGTTGTCTTACAGATAAGAGACGGCCAATGAAATACTAATCCATATATATTCTGTAAATGGATTTGTTCACCTAATCCAATCCCTCCCACTAATACATTTTATGGTTTGCCACGTAGGATGATGTCATACATGATGCATATTGGGGTATAAGACCCCTGTGTAATCAAGTTTATGTGTGAGATGGCAAGCGTCTGATGTTTGTCAGTTGACCCTGCTTTATTTACCTGAGAATAAAGTAGTACTTTGCCATATTCCATGAGTCTGGCCAGTTATTTGGTCTGAGATATTTGTTGGTAATTCCATCTAGCACAAAAGATGCTTCAATGTGCTAGAGCACATGTCGGCAGCAGAGGATGGTTCAGGTCTAATTGACCTAGGCACAGATCCAGATCCAGATTCTCAGACCTTTGGCTGCTCCTGCGATTAGCCAGAAGACTGTGGAGCTTCCTGGGGAGAAGGCGAGCAACAAATCACACGATAAAAGATATGATTGGCAGGTTCCCCCTTTGACGAAATTCCTGCCTGGTTTCTGCAGGTGCCCCGTGGATGGAAGGCGAACTGGTCAGTTGAGGGCGAGTTGATGCCGAGGGACTCAAGCTGAGCCACGGATGTAAGAAGAACATTGAAAGTGGCAAAAACATGGGGGAGGGACGGTGTTGTAAATTATATATATATATATATATATATATATATATATATATATATATATATATATATATATATATATATATATATATTCACAGAACAAACGTTGTCAAAGGGATGTTATGGTTAAGTTGCACTAATACAAATTCTAGGAAATTCAGTGAAAAAACTTTGTTAAAGGGATGTGATGGTTAAGTTGCACTAATACAAACCTGTGACATTCTCTGAAAAAAACTTGTTAAAGAGACGTTATGGTTGCAAGTAAAACTGAAAACGCCTTGAAACTCTCCAGTTTTGGTAAGATAAGCAATTATAACTCGTGCCACCTCTGTGCACTGCTAAGACTAACACCCAGGACATCAACAATCACATAACAATTGTCATTGAGAACATCACCAATGACATCACATATCTGGGCCAATTATTTTTGTTCACTGACATATCTAGGCCATGTGGTTTTGTTCAATGATAGAGATAATTTAAAAAATCAAAATGTGTTACATGTGTAGACATTAACCTTGTTGTATGTTGTTAAGGCACTTTCCTTGGCATTTGGCCTCAGTTCATGGTACACATACATGGGAAAATAACCAAGCCTCAAACACGCAATTCATTTGTGTAGCTCGAATAAAGTAGGGAAATCTGGTGGCCATACAAAATGCAGCTCATTCACTGTTGTTGAAGTTTCAATTAAACAAAGACTTTATACTTCAATTTACGTCATCCTATGTGGCGAACAGTAAAACCTATTGAGCATAGGGATTGGTTAGGGGAACATATGTACCTATAGTATGTATAAGCGTTAATATTAGGAGTGGCTGCACCTTATCTGTTAGGCCAGCTTCAAACTACCTCTAAATACGTATAATACTGATTATGAAAAATAATCGCTGTTTGGCTATTGCAACACTGTGTAGCATGATGCTACATAGCCCACTCATGGTTGGTTGGCACACTCTACCAACCTTGGACATGCAACTCGCTAGCAGTACGTGAACAGAACAAATCCCAGGTGCAGAAAACGTAAGGCCACTGCCCACATTGGTCAATTAGACTACCATCTCTCATCAGTTAGACCATGAGCCAACTTTTGTAGTTGATCTTGCTGACTGTTTTCTTCTCTGTGTCTTTTAAGGGAGTGTAGGTACATTGTTATCTTTGTCTGAGGTCCAATGAATAGACCTTATTTTCGAGTCTTGCATCATGTGTCAGTAGACCACGAATTTGTCAATTTCAACCTGTTATTTATTACTATTTTGATTTTTTGTCTTATTTGTGCTTTCTTCGCCTATAATTGTCCAAATACTTGGCACATGCAGATGTTTTCGCTTCTTCTTAATCCAAGAGAAATGCGCCCTTGGTTCATTGCTCATCCATGGTGACTCACTTTGTACCTTCCAATTATTTCTTGGTGTCATCCTTAGAGTCTGCCAAACAGATATTCTTTGTTTCTTACATGAAGCTGTTTTCTGCAGCGTGTCTGATATGTAGCCCTGGTTTCTCTCTGAGGAAGTTTTGACATGATCTGACGTCCATCTTACCATCATGGCCGCTTTCCTTTAAGTTATAGTTTCTACTGCAGTAAGCTTCTATGTAACTCATCTGCCTTGCCTTTCTGTGCATATACATTTACTACTCGCCTGATTACTTATCTTCTTTGTATATATTATTTACTTGCCTCTGCATACATGTTTCTCTTGTTACTTGAGTTACATTATCATTCTTTAGTCTTTCGCATATCATTGCAGTGCATCTAATGTGCGATGTTTTAACCCACTAGGCTCTGCCCTGCGACATCCCTGTGTGCTGGTGGCACCAGAATCAACAACATGGCCGCGAAAGACCTATGCGCGCCAAAACCTATGAAAAATTGCACTTTGAAACCAGAAAAGATGGCTGCCAAATCTACTTTGCCTGTTGTCAGTGGTGGAAGGAGACCTTATTGCTGAAACCTGTCACTGGGCTGCCTACCAAGGAAAAATGGAAACTGCATTTAAGGCAGTGCTTTATTGCAAGAAATCCAGAAATTGCTCTCAAACCCCTTTTTCTTGGTTGCTGAAAATACAGAATACAGAATATTGGATCAAAACACCACAAAACATCCAATATCTTTGCTGGGTGTTACCCACCACTTCATTTAAGGAATCAATATGAACACACAATGTCATGGAAAGCAGAATCTATCATGAAAATATCCACAGTAAAAAGTGTGCTTGCCTGTGAAAATCTTTCAAAATATGGCTGCAGTAACAGCGGCCGCCTGTGACTGTTTCAAAAGCCTGCATTTAAACTGCAAAGTTGCACCGTTAAGATCTAATGTCTTAAATCTAAGTGACCTGTCATTAAGAGGAACATAGGTTGCAACTATTTAATCTCCATGATTTAGAGACTGGAATTAGAGTTATAGCTGCTTGATTAAAAATTGCAAGTTTTATTTTAAATTAAGAAAATGTTATAAATTGACAGTGGATTTAGCTGAAACTCAGAGTCATCTAAGTTATTAAATCAAACCAGTTCCCCCCAGCTTTCCCCACAAAAGGCATCTCTCCTGCTTCTCATCAAAGGCCAGGAACTCACATTCAGGTGTTGATTAAGAGGGGAGGAGATTTGGGCTTCTGCTCCTGGAGGAGACAATGAACCTTCCTTGGCTGAAAGGATATTTCTAAAAAGATGAACAAAGGACTGTGCGAATTTGTAAAAATTGTTAAAATTACAGTATTGTTAATGTGATTTCTTTTGGGCATATTTTAAAAGCACCCAGAACTCTGTGCGATGTTCTGAGAAGGTGCAGTGAAAATTCTGGTTTTGTAGCAATTGTATTCATGTCAGAAGCATGAAACGTCATGCCATTATGCCCATATACAATGTGCACATATGTACAAAATTGTGGACAAATCAGATGTTGTGTCCTGGATAAAAAGTGTGAAAAATTGTCAAATCTAGACCCAAGACCTCATAGCTATGGGGTTTGGAAGAATATGTGCTACAACAAATATGTGATCTATGTATGTCATTGGTATAAAGATTTTTTATTTTTTAAACAATTTTTATTATTTTTTACAACAAGCACACCAAACATAATAACTTTTTAGGACATACATGATCAGTATCAAAACATCACTTTATACAGTGTCGTTTTCCATCCTCCCCTCTCCCTCCCCACAAACTCGAGCCGTCACAGCCACATCATCTACATGAGCATTTTCAGGAATCTCTGTGCTTGTTGACTCATCTGAGTCTTCTGTGTCATGATTGACCTGGTGGGGGTTTGCCATCGAGGTCACCAGCTGCCTCCAGGATATCAGGGGTCCCACTTCCTCCTCTCCCCCCCTGGTGACAGCTTCAAACCATACCACGGTTTCTGATTCCACCCATCTCAAGAGGTCCGGCCACCATATCTCCACTCTGAGTCTGTGGGCCACTTTCCAACACATTGCGATTCTGCGTTTGACCAAAATATAGGCCAGGTCCTTCGTTTTACTGATATGCTTTGAATGACGTGGCCTGGGGAGTTCCCAAATATGCAAGCCCAAGCAGACCCTATGTCCAGTACCACTCCCCCACCAGCCATTTTCGTCTTTATTTCCTCCCAGAATCTATGTACCTCAGAGCAAGCCCAGAACATGTGCAATAGTCCTGCCTCCTCCTCCCCGCACCTGGGGCATTTTTGTACAGCCAAGCCTCCAATCCTAGCTATTCCACTGGGAGTCAGATAAGCTCTATGGGTGACATACAACTGAATCGGCTGGAGTCTCGCATTCTGGGACACCTTTTTATGGTACTTCTGGGCTCTATCCCACTGTCCCTCTGTCATAGGTACCCCCACCTCTTCCTCCCAGTCATGCCTCAATTGGAACAGCTCTTTTCCCTCCTTTGCCCTCAGGAGCTCATATATCCTAGATATTTCGTGCCTACCCTCCGAGACATACATCGTTTCTAGGGAGGCATCAGGTTCTTCCTCTAGCACAGTCTCAGGCCACCTCTCTCTCACCTGTTTCATGAGCCTGGTATAAGTAATGAATTGGCCTCTATGCATCCCTGTCTCCTCCTGCAGCTTCTGGAATCCCCACGCCTCCCCCTCCTGCCATATTTCTTCAAGGGTGGCCAATCCCACTGGTTCCCAGTATCTCGGATCGCTTCAAACAATTGGGAGTCATCCCTGCATAGCACCGCCAGCGGGACCTGCTGAGAAAGCGGGTCTGGGCCACCTACCGTTTTCCATGTCCTGCGCCAGACTTCCCAGCCCAGCTTCAATAGTCTCCCCATCCTCGCTATTTTTGTTCTATGCAGCCACACTGTCTCCCTCAGAAAGTAAGGAGCTAATTCACCTTGCAAAAGCCTAGCTTCTGCCGAGTCTTCCGCAGACAACCACATAGACAAATACAACAAGCTGTCCCGCTAGGTAATACAGCTCGAAATTCGGTAGGTTTATGCACCCTTATCACATGTGTTCTGTAGTTTCCACAGGGCCACCCCATTCCTGGAGTTGCCCCATATGAAGCCCCTACCCATGCTATGAAGTTTCACAAAAAAGCATTTAGGGATCAGGTACGGGACATTCACAAAAAAGTGCAAGAGTCTGGGTAGGACCACCATTTTGAGTAGAGCTGCTCTCCCCATCATGGCTAGAGGTAATCTAGACCAGAACACCATGCTATTCTTAACTCCCTCTATCGCTTTCTCCATGTTATGTTTGTGTTCTGTCTCTATTTCGTGGTACACATTTACTCCCAGATACCTAAATGTCATGGTCTGCCAGGGTATCTGCAAGACGGGCAGCCTCTCCAGTGGGCTACTCTTGTACCTTCCCAGGGGGAACAAACTAGACTTCCCGGGGTTCACCGATATGCCCGAGAGGGTGGCGTAACGATCCATCACCTCCAACACATATTGCAGGTTCTCCTCCGGGTAGCGCAAGTAGAGGAGCACATCATCTGCATACAATGATATCAGGTGTGTGCCTCCTGTCGTGCGGATCCCCACCTCCCCGTATTGTTGCCGCAGGCATATTGCCAGCGGCTCTAATGCCAGGATGTATAACATGGGTGACCAGGGGCATCCCTGTCTGGTCCCCCTGCTAAATTGCCATTTATCTGATATTGTGGTTCCGGTTTTAACTCTCGCCATCGGGGTACTATATAGCATCTGGACCCATCTAATATATCCTGGTCCCATCCCGTATCCTTTCAGAGTCGCTTTCAACCACAGCCACTGCACTGAATCAAAAGCTTTGACCGCGTCCAGTGACACGATAGCCAGCTCGCCCGAGTCTCCCTCAGTTTGATCAATGATATGGTGTAGCCTCCTGTGGTTGTCTGTGATGTTTCTACCGGGGACATAACCTGTTTGGTCCAGGTGTATCAGCTTGCCAATTACCCTCTTTAGCCTATTGGCCAGCACGGCCGTGAGTATCTTGCTATCCTGATTGAACATAGACAAGGGCCTATAGGATCCGCATTCCGCATCTGGTTTGCCTGGTTTTAGGAGCGGGATGATCACCGCCTCACAGAGGGATGCCGGCAGTTCCCCCCGCTCATAGGCTTCATTAAACATGGCCAGCAGGGCTGGAGTAGCTCCTGCTTATACCTTTTATGAAACTCGCTGGTTAACCCATCCGACCCGGGCGCTTTACATGCAGGCAGGTGTTGGATCACCGCCTCCAGTTCGTCCACGGTGATGGGGGCGTCTAGGTCTGCTTGTTCTAGATCATCTAAGGTGGGCAGTCCTATATCCTCTATCGTATCCAAAATTCCTTGGCTCATATCCTCTCTTGTGTCCTCGTATAATCGTCTGTAATACTTGAGGAACTCATCATTTACCCTCTCCTGGGTATTATGGATTTGACCTTCTGCGTCCCTGACCTCTCTGATCACCGAGCGGGGGGTCTCATTCCTGTATAACCAGGCCAATAACCTACCCGGCTTATCCCCCCCTGCATGCAGCCTCTCTGTGTATTTCTTATAGTTTAGTTTACATAATCTGTCCCAAAGTTCACTACAAGCTAGCTGTAAATCCTTTATTTTAACGCTGTTCACACGGGTGGTCCCCTCATTTTGTATCAAGCTCTCTAGCTCTCTCTCCATCTCTTGCAGTTCCCGCTCGATACCCCCTTGGAGCCCTTTGGATTTAGATATAGCTACTCCCCGCACCACTACCTTAAATGCCTCCCAGACTGTCCCCACAGAACACCCACTGCCCGTGTTAATTTCAAAGTATTCCTTGATGGCCTCCCTCAAATCCTCTCGAAAGCCTGCATCCTGTAGAGTCTCAGTTCTGAGCCTCCACGTCGGGATCCGCACTCTGGGGGTGGTTGATGTTGCCACTCTATGACCAAAGGTGAATGGTCAGAGAGTACCCGGGCCTTGTATTCCGCCCCCACCATTTCTCCCACTATCCCGGCAGATGCAAACACGTAATCCAGCCTTGTGTGCAGGTCATGTGGCCCTGCATAATGCGAGTATTGCCTATCCATTGGGTGTAGCCTTCTCTACACATCCTCTAGGCCGAGGTCTATCAACAGTGTCCTCAGCGCTTTAGCTGCTGGTGCCGGCTTTTCTGATTTGTCATCTGACCTATCTAACCTGGGGTTCAGAGTGCAATTAAAGTCCCCTCCCCACACCATCAGGCCATCCACCAGGGGGCTAATTTTACTATATAAAGACCTAATACATGCCGTTGTATCATGGTTAGGGGCATACAAATTTATGCTATTCACTTCTCTGTTCTCCAGGAGTCCTGCCACCACCACCATTCTGCCTTCTGGGTCCATTGTTGAGCTAAGCAGCTGAAATGGCACATGCGGTGCCACCCATGTAATCACCCCTCTTGCATATGCCGAGTATGTGGCCCCTATGACATTACCCCTCCATTTTCTCCTAATCACCTCCAACTTCTCCTTGGTGAGGTGGGTCTCCTGTAGCAGAGCTATGTCAATCCGCATCCTCTTTAGGTACATCATCACCTTGTTACGTTTGAGGTAGCCATGAAGGCCCTGCACATTCCAGGTCACAATTCTGAGATTACCCAATGCCATTGATTTGTTCGACATTTCCATGTAGGCTCATACACAAACCAAAACTAAAACTCCCCAAAACTATGTGCACCACAAACATAACTATGTACACACCAAACTCCCCGCCTCCCTCCCGCCACCCGTCACTTCCCCAACAACACCCTCCCCAACTGTTGGCCAGCTCCATTCCTGGATCTCAGGCACCCCCATATCTAGCCCTGTCTAGCACAAGCCTATGCTCAGGGCTCAGTAGGGTGAAGCCGCCCTAATGGCCACTTAACTATTAGTTTTCAGTGTGGGTTGCCTCCATCCTGTCGGATTTACTACGCTTTACGCTAATACCATGCAGCTACCAATTACGTTTTTACCCACTATATTCCAGTCCATGTCTAGCACCAGGCCCGAACACTATCCAATGTCCAACCGGTTTCACTTTCCCAGTATAACCAGGATCACCCTCCCACTTAGCCCCTCAATGTCTGTGGCACAAGATCTTCAGTGGTCATGTTCCTGCCAGTCGCGGTCCGCTTCTTGTTCCGGGCAACCCTGTAGGTCCAGCCATTTCACCACCTCCTCTGGAGTGTAAAAAAAAAACGATCTGCTCTTATGTAATACCTTCAACTTCGCCGGGCACAGAAGCATATACTTGATGCCTGCTGCACGCAGCCTCCTCTTGACGGCTACATAGCTGTATCTCTGCCTCTGCACCAGCATTGTATAATCCGGGTATGCCGTGATGTTGGTGGATGCTCTTTCTATCGTTCCGCCTTTACGAAAATATTCCAGGATCTTCTCTCTGTCTCTGTAGTTCAAGATCCTCGCGATGATCGGTTTCGGCGGAGCCCCAGGTCGTGGTTTCCTCATTAAGGCGCGATGCGCCTGCTCCACCGTGAACCCTTGCGAAAGCTTGTCTGCTCCAATCTCCTGGAGGATCATGTTTTCTACGTAGTTTGTGGGGTCCTGGCCTTCTTCCCCCTACGGCAGGCCGACCACCCGTATGTTATTTCTTCTCGCCTTTCCTTCCGCTTCTTCCACCCGATTTACGGATTGGCAACTTGCTGTTTTAGGACATGAACTTCCTTTGCATTATTTGTGCTGACATCTGTATTGGTCTTAACTGCGTTTTCCACACCGCTCATTCTTTCTGCAAGCGCCCTAACATCCTGTCGTAACAAGGTAAGTTCAGTTCCTACCGCATCAATTTTGTTCTCTAGGGCTGTTCATAGATCCGCCATTGCCGAGCCCCATTTAGTACTCAACTCTGCTATGGCATCCAGGATCTGATGCTTGTCTCCTTCTGGGGCCTCTCCTGCACGAGTCACGTCCTTGCTCTGCGCCGATGTTGTAGGGGTTTTCTGCGTTTTTGCAAAAAGACCTCCATTGTGGGTTGTTTGGTCTTGGCTCTTAGTCCTTTCACCGACATAGTGCCACCCTTCACACATGTCTGGCTCCGATTCAGTGCTGTCGTTGAGGCTCCTCCAGTTCTTTCAGTCGTTGGGGTCTCTATCCTCTTTCTTCCATTCACTATAGCACATGAAGCCGTTATTCAGGTGGATTGTGGCCTCCCACGTATTACTTTCCGCACATAGTTCTCGTTGGCACAACTTCCGCGGCAGAAAAGGTTCAGAGCGTGGTCTTTTAATTATGTTGCATGCCTTACAATCCGCCCCTTCCGTTCATACGTTCCGTGCTAAGTGTCCCTGTGTATGCGAGTGATGATAGGCCGCCTTTGATGCTTATTGCACACTATGGCACGCGCGGTTTGCCCGGTAGTCACAGTGTCCCCATATCGCTCCAACTCCGTTGTCCACTTAATGTCTAGGACCTGGATGGGGTTAGCACTTGGGCGCGTGATGGGGTCAGTCCAGCTTCCACTGTGCTTGGTTTGCTGCTGCTCCCAGCCAGGCAGCCCAAATTGCAGCTTGATTTCCGTGGACCCATTGTTATGCACGCTTGTATCCCTTGGGAGCACTGCTTGCCTGCTCACTGGTTCCTTAGCCGTGTCTTTCACCCGGGGTCTTATTATTTATGTCCCAAATAGTGCCTTCCTGAGTAATATGCCCCATTCAGCAGCAGTCTCTCCACCGTTGGCTCTCGCTCTTTGCAGGGGTTGGATTTCTCCCCTGTTGAGGCGGTCCCTCGTCCTTCCTTAATCTGAACGTGGCTGGTGTGTTTATACTTGAGCGTCCGTGCTTTTTATGCGCTCCGGCTGTCACACGTCGAGGTCTTTTGTGGGGAAGCACAGCGTGACTTCTCACAGCGGGCTGTGCTCTGCCCGCTCTGTTCATGTACGGGCGCTGCGCTGCTGCATTTCGTCCGGTGCCGTCAGCTCCTCCTTCTCAGCTGCTTCTCGGCTCTGAGTCTCAGGGTCCTTCATGTGCGCGTCACCGTACCTGCTTTTATCCCAGATTGTGTCTTGCATCCGCTGAGAGTCTGACCATCCGCACACTGACCGCTGGGCTCACGCGCGCTCCTCACATTATTCGGGGTACTGGCTGCCCCCTTGAGCCTGGTGCTCTTCTGGTCCCCTTCTTTGTACTTCAGAACTGCCGTTACCTTCTATTACGCTCCGTGCAGTGTCCGAGTGCATCTGTTCACTATTTTCACAGACCTGCTTCCATGAGCCTGTGGCTCGCACTCCCTTCTCCTGCTGTACTGTGCAAGTCCTTCACGCTGCCTACCATTATGGTTGTGCCCTTTTTTCAACAGCGCCGGCCATCTTGGATCTGCAGTACGTTACTGGATACATTTTCGCACATAGCCTGCAACTATGTATCACCAACTCCTTCAGCCTCCTGCTTGCCCTCATATGTGCGCCGCACTTTCATGCTTAAGGCAATGTTTTTTCAAGTCCAAACGTCAGGTTTTGCTTCAGTTTTGTTGTCGGATAATTTCGGATCGGCAGGAGCTCCACAGGAGACGCGTCCGTCTACATGGCCTTGTAGCCACGCCCCCCTGGTATAAAGATTGTACACATGTAAAGATGTATTATATCAAAAATAGATTTTATGTGAAAAAGGCATAGGGGAGGTATTCCCTGTCTCATACATCGCATCATCATGATGACACTCTGTTTTCCCCTCCAATCAAGGGAGAGAGCAGACTTTAGCCAATGGACTACCTAGGGGGTGCGCCTAGGATAATTCAGTTTACCCACCCCTTTATGAAACACATAAATAGAGACAGCTGAGGACCTAGAAACAGAAAGATCCACCCACCATTTCGAGATTGGCAAAGCACTTTGAAGGAGATCCATCCATACTCCTTGTTCCAGACTCCAAAAACTTTGCAAGCAGAAAGGCTCAGAGCATAGCTGAACCACTTTCAGCTGGCCTAATTTCCAGAACCCATCCCTAAATCTGAAAGGGAAACCAAAGAGCAGCCAGGCTGTGCTGTAACTGCTTGCCTGCCAAAGAATCATTTTCATAACCAGAAGGACAGATTAAACCCAGTCTCGTGCCGTGCTGTGCTGTGCAGACCATAGAGCCATTGCAGATCCAGCCCAGTCCTGCCGTGCGGTGTCCAGAGGGCCTTGCTGATCGCTGACCCGTCCAGTCCGGTGTGCCCAGCAGTCTGTCCCAGAAATCTTTGATCAGAATCCCTGACAGTTCCATTCAAACATTGGTAGTGAGTATCCACAGCATAGGATTGTCACTAGCCTATGTACTATCATCGTCGTCCCTATCCAAATCATATCTCTCTTATATCCAGAACTGTATTGTTAGAAATCCTTTTTGTGTTGCCTGAACTCTCTCTCTTATCCCATAGTCATTCTGTAATAATATTGTTAAAATCATCTTTGCGCTGATATATTGCATCTGAAGAAAGGCAAGTGTCTCGCCGGGCAAAAACCTGATCGGTGACGTCCTGATCTGGTGGCTGTGCTGTCGAGTAGTTTGTTGCTTCATAGTTCATTTCTAGTGTAAAGAAACCTTATTTTTATTTTAAAAAGCACGATCTTGCTTTATATTCTTCCTCTTTCTGAAAAAAAAACGACCTCCACGGAAACGTTCATAACTTCTTCATTCTTTATGCTAAAAACGGATTTAAGTGTCTACTTGAAGCTAACATCCTATGCTTTCTAGAGAATCCAAAACCGCATCACATCTCCTTATAGTTTTTCCACAATCGCGCTTACCGCGCGCAGAAAAGTTTGCAGCAAATTTTTCATTTGGCTCAAATCTATAACGTGTGAAATAGCTTTTCATTGCACCCGACCTCAAAATTACGTTTTCAACTTGCTTATCACTCTCAAATCATTGCTAGTGTGTGTCTGAAACCAGATAAAGTGGCTCCCATTAGTATTTAAATACTTTCAGTGAATTAAAACCAATTTCAGTGTTTTACCCATTCATGCAAAGCCAACTTTGAAACCATATTTGACAAGTTTGCAGTCATTCCTGTTTCCCTCTTGTGTTTGTTGGGGGGAGGGGGGATTGGGATTGATATAAGTGTTTGAGTTCTGCATTCCTGAAACCTGTTCTCTCTCTTTCTATCTCTTTATATTGCATATTGGGGGGATTGAGGGGTGTGCAGGGGGAAATAGTAACTACATTGCCATTTGATTGAACACAAACAAAAGGATTATTTCTGTGCTACATTATTTTGCCCATCATTACTCCTTGTGATTAAAGAGATTGTCTAGTGTAACATCACCCCTTTGGTGATCATTGTATATCTATAAAAACATAGTGTGATATATATATTGTGAAATCCATAAATAAATATGTTTTACTTTGCAAACCAGCCTGATTCCTGATCAGTGTGACCGGGGATCCGGGGGGGGGGGGGGGTTAAAAGAGAGGGGCGTGATATAAGTGGTACATCGTTCAGAAATATAAGAACGTATAGACACAACTAATTAATTAAGGGTTTCAGCTGAGCATCACACGCCAGGCATTGACTTAGGCGAAGTGCCAGGTTGGAATCACTTACAAGATTGGGGGCTCGATGCCGGGATTTCTGAATTAGACATACCACTTTTGACAGCTTAATACAGCATGCTAACTAACGGGGTACATAAACCCTGTTGGGCTACCACTCTGTGTTACACTGTGAAAAGCACCCTTCAATAGGAACGCTCTAAGGAATTGGTCTGTTTGCAAAAATAAAATAACTTCTGTAAGTCAGAAAGGAAATTAATATTTCCAGAATGGCGACCTTCGTAGAAATCAATATGGCAAGATAACACCTGCTGCACAAATTATTTGTCAGGGATGAATGGACAGAACAGGATCAGAATGTTTGGTTGCAGGGAATTAAGGAGCAGGCCACTGCAACAGGATTAAATATATTGCAGTATCAGGGTCCATTACGTATGGCACTGAGTGAACTGTATATGGCCCCTAATGTAAAAGAAGAGCAAAGTAAGATTGCCAAAATAGCGGTTTATCTGTACCTCCACATTGGAGCAATACAGGACAAATATGCTGAGAACCTAGATCTGGCAAACAAGCAACTACAAGCATTAGAAAAAGCCCAAACTGATCTGGACTCTGCACAGCAAAGGCTACGAAAGAGCCATGAATCAGAAAATGAAACCAGGCAGTACCTGATAGAAATAAAAGAAGATCTGTATATCCTGCAGCAGGAGAAGGTAGAGCAGGATACCAAAGTACTGGCGCTGCAGAAGGAGTGCCAAGAAAGTTTGGACCCTCTAC
The DNA here is from genome assembly GCF_040938575.1 of Ambystoma mexicanum. Classification (NCBI taxonomy): domain Eukaryota; kingdom Metazoa; phylum Chordata; class Amphibia; order Caudata; family Ambystomatidae; genus Ambystoma; species Ambystoma mexicanum. The sequence goes on from NC_090935.1 coordinate 1,259,741,531, forward strand.
TACAGAGCCAGAAAAAGCTGGAACAGCAAATACATTTTAATAGAGCATGCGCAGAGCAGGCAGGCACCCTGAAAAAACGCCTAGACCAAGAAAAAGAACAGAATAATAAATGAATCCTGAAAGACCTTGACACCCAGACAGAATTCGATGAGAAGCGCCAGAAAGCTGGTGCACTCCAAAAATAAAAAGACTGCACAGAGGGGTACTCTCATTCAGGAAAGGGACACCTCAGGCCAGGAGGTCAGTTATCTAAAAGAAGCCAAAATAGAAGAAAATCACCTGGCCCTCCAGGGACTGGGTAAGCTCCAAAAAGATTACACAAAACTGTTAGAGCACTCCAGGAGGATGGAAGATGCGCTAGCAAAGAGTGACCAGGCCAGTAAGGACAGGACTCAGGAGGTAACCCTCCTGCAGCAAAAACTGACCCAGCACTCTCAAATTACCCAGGAAGCACGGAGAGACAATGAGGCTCTCTGTGAGAAAAATGACAGGCTCCACAGGCAGGTAGCTACGCAGAAGCAACTGATAGAGACTAGCAAGGCCTTGATAGAGGAACAGAAAAGTCAGGTTCTTGCATGGCAACAGGGAGCTGGGGCTGAGAGAGATGAGGTCTGCCGGGAAAGGGAAACACATGAGCATAACCTCAGGAACCCTAGTACCAGAGGCTTTCATCTCTTCAACCCCATGGACTCTGCCACGCCCATGTCCACTGGCACACATGAGCCAAGGGCCACGGGGATGGCAGACTTCAATCCAATGAGGAATATGGGGCTCATAGATCAGCACCTCCCAGGAATGGATGGGCGGGCATCTGGGTATGGGCTCCCAAGTGCTAGGGCCATATTCTCTGATTAGGGAGACTCCAATGAGGGGAGGGTCAGAGAAATGGATCCAAAAAAAACCATTTACCCAAAGACCAGATGGTAAAATTTAGTGGGTAACTCCATGAGAGTAGGCCCACTAAGGGCATCCTGAAAACCTCTGCCCAGCTAGGACAGCGGGGGAGGGGGTACTCAGCAAATCCAGGGAGCAACGAGGAATCCGAAGACTCCTCTGAGCGCCACAGGACTCAAGAAACTAGGCCCCCACATTCTGCCAGCCATTCCCAAGCTCGCAGAATCCGGGAGAGCCTAGAAGACCTGACAGGCACCTCTGGTAGCAGGGCCTCTGAGTCAGAGGATGAGTGGACCAGGGTCACCCGAACCAAAAAAGCCAACAAGGTCAAGAGGGCCTTGCTCAAGGATCACCTAAAACAAATAAAGGCCATTAGGAGCGTCATGACGCCCTATCATAAGAATGCAAAATATTCGGTTTGGGAGCACCTTGAGCTCTTTGAACAAATGATGGACACTTTCCATTTGAAGGACAGCCAAAGCTGTATTCAATATGTAAAGTGGACCTTTTCTCCCGAGTACTCCAGCTCTTTGCAGGGCTGGAGGATCAGTATCATCCCAGATGGTCCACCTATAGGTCGGCCATCTTGAAACATTTTTCTGTGCACAGGAATCCTCAGGAGGCTCGCAAGGCAGCCTATAACTTTCAATGTGGTGAAGATCAGGCCCCACAAGAATTTGTTCTAGAATTAAAGCGTGCCTTTGCGAAGACCACTAGAAGGGTGCACACTGACAGCAAATAGTTTGTAAATACTTTCTTCCACGCTCTCCCTAAGTACATCATGACCGAGCTAGTGAGGGACTTTCACGAGAAAAGATCACTAGACTGGGTCATTGAACAAGCCACAAGCATTTATGAGGTTCAAAAGCCAGTGGAAAATAAAAATAATCCTAAAAGCCCCAAAACAACCAACACCCCTGCTGCTGCTAAGGTGGCAGAGGTGAAGGTTGCCCCCATTTTAGATTTAAAGATGGGGGGGCTTAAAAAACTGCCCGCACAGAATCAAAACAATCCCAAACCCAGAAGGCCCTCGGGCCAATCACAAACAGGGAGCCAGGGAGGTAATCCCACAAATGGGACCCCTAATTCCCCTGACTATATCAGCCCATGCTACGAGGGAAATAGACCCATCCTGGGTTATGTGTGGACTCCTCCAGCCCCAGGGGGGGGGGGTCCAACCAGAAAGCAACTAACGCAGGGAACTTCCCTCCTCACTTCCCCAGGAGGGCACTAATTCCCCAAATACTGGACAGAATTTCTTCCCAAGGTACTCGCAAAACTTTAACCCCCAAAACAATCCATCTTTCTTTCCCCACTTTCCTGAGCCTAGACAACCCAATCCGGTAGAGGGGAGGCCAAGGGTGGAGGGATAGCTACCCTTCCCGGGATCAGCCCAGGGGAGACATGAGGAACCCGTACCAGCCATAGCGGGTGTCCCAACTAGAGCGCCAGGTCCAAAACATGGCACAGGATCTGGGTCGCCAGGCTGAGGGCTCAACAGAACCCTCAGATGAGCATGGTGGCGCAGAATGCCTCAAATCCAGGACCTGGTGCTCCAGAGCATTGACGGGGGAAGAACCCCGACCCACCCACCGGTTCCCAGGGAGGAGGCACAAGGGAAGGGGGGTGTAAAGCCTTGCAGGAAGCTTCCTTCCCCACTTGTAAAAAGCCCCTGGAAACCCAGGAACTGGAACCAAAATCTCCTGCCCCTGAAAGTCTGCTACCCAAGGAGCAGAGGGGGGTAGGAGAAATAAAGAGCCCAAAAAGACACATTTTGAGGAGGAGGTACAAGTCTTCCAGTTTGAAGGAGAGGGATCCTCAGAGGATCCTGAGAAAAGGATCTTCTCCTTCAGAGATGGGAGCAATCCTCCCAAGGAAAAATGGGTCCCAAAGGATCCAAATCCAGACTGGGTAGATGTGGGGACCGAGTTGAATCCGCCCATCATCACTACTCAGAATCACCTGCATGAAAATCCCGTGGTTCAAACCCATCCTGGTGACTGCCTCCAAAATGGGGTGTGGGGGGGCAGCCCAGAATCAGAACCAGGGGAACCCAAAACTTCCCCCATATCTAGCTATCAACTTTTTCTTTCAGATTCCCAAGACTCCAAACAGAATCCTGCCCAAATCACTGTCCTGTCAGTGTCCAAAACCAAGAAACTAACCCACCAGTTGTCCAAAAATGTACTTTATCTTTGCCCCCTTGAGGAAAGGGAGGGAAGATTTTATGCGCCGGTCCAAATACAGGGGCAGTGTACAATTTTGGCACTGGTGGACACTGGATCCCAAGCTACCCTTCTGTCAAAAAGGGCCTTTGATCAACTGAATTCGGGAAGGGGGGAGAAATATCAAATTCCTCTCACCCCTCTTCCTGGACAACTTCAGAACTTCGACGGGAAGGAAATGCCCATCGAGGGGACTGCGGATTTGGATATTAAAATTGGACGACACAAGGTGAAGCACCCGGTCATAGTTGTGACTCCAGAGGGCACACCTTGTTTACTAGGGAATGACATCCTGTGTAGGTTGTCACCCCTCATAGATTTTGTAAACAAGGTCCTCTGGACCCAGACTAGCCAACCAATAAAATTGAAACAGAGTGTCAACCATGTAAGTTTAAACCGCACATGCCATATGGTTGAACAAAAACCTGACCAAATAAAATTTCACTTCCAGAACAACCAAATCCCAGACATGACAGTAATAGCAGTAGGACAACAAACTGGTGATGGGGGGTCCTCGCTATTTCTGAAAATCAACCTTCCTTCCAGTCTAAGGGGCATTCCACACTGGAAGGGAACACTCTGAAATTCTTTACAAATCCACAATCAGAAAATCCCACTCCTATAGTCCAGAAAGATGAGAAATCAGCTAAAAGCCTGGCTGATATTCAGAGAATTGGAGAGCGGTTTTTCATCCCTATTCAGTTAAATGAAGAGAAGGACTCAGTTCTCGCCCGAGTGTGTGTGAACAACGGTAATAGCTTCATCAGCAAAGCCATGTTCCGCCAACTCCCAAAAGATCCAGCCATTTCCACATTTAAACTGATAGACAAATGGGAAATGGACCTGGAAACACCCAATTCCAAACACCTCCTGCCTAGCAGGTGTATGCTCAATATTTCCATAGGCAACAAGAGCATAGTCCATAATTGTTGGGTCGTGCGAGACGTCCCTGCCACATTTTATTTAGGCAGTGACATTCTCAATCGCTTTGCCATTAGTTTGGACCTAATAAACCTCAAATCTTGGTCCCGATTAGCGGGTAATCCCATGGGCTTTGATGACCCAGAGAAAGAATATAGATTAGCTCAACTGCTGCCTTATGCAGTTGAAATTCAGATTGGAGAGGAAGTCACCATCCCAGAAAGGACCCGACAATTCTCACTGGAAGTGAAAGTTAAAAGAGGACAGAAACTGAAAAACCTTGGCACCTATGTTCATCTTAATGCTTATTTCCAACAGCAAGGGTTGGGGGTAAACCCAACACCATTAGTCAACATAGAACATGACATCATTCCAATAGAGGTGGATAAAAGCGACTTAAAGAGTATCACTCTAGCCGCAGGCACCATTATTGGAATGGCGGTTGATGACCGACATTTTTCCACAGACTTAGGTAATGACCTGTTAGGACCAATCCCCAAGGACTCTTTTGACAGTGATAGTGACGATGACACAACACCAGACAGGATCTTCACCCGACATGGGGGGAATTTCCTGGTGTACACTTCCTGCCCTTATGGTAAGGAAGATGTGACCTGTGACTTCAGGAGGGATGAGGTGATATTCCAAGTCCGCGAGGACTGCCTTCCCCACCTGAGGCCACCAGTCCAAATCAGCACTTTGACCAGGGACTTCTCCACCCAGCTGGAAGAGGCCGCTGAGATAGCAAAACCGGAAGTGTTTCCAGGCTTCAGGCAGATGGTTGAAGAGAGAGTCAACCTAGCTGATGCCTGTGAGACTCTGGAGCAGAAGCAACAATTGAAATAAGTTTTCTTAGATTTTCAAGATCTCTTTGCGGTGGACTCATATGACTGTGGTCTCACCGACATCCACATAACAACAATTCCCACAGACCCTGTCGTGACTCCAGTGTTTGTGAAGCAATATCGCATGCCTCTCGCATAAATGGAGTCCTTTACTTAAATAATTAAGAACCTTGAGTCCCGTGGGATAATTCGTCCAGTCCACAATAATCCGGTGCTGGGGATTTAGAAGCCAAACGGCCAGTGGAGACTCTGTGCCGACCTTAGGGAGCTCAACAAACGGGTCCATACTTCCCGATGGCCTCTTCCTTACATTGACCAAGGGCTGGCTCAGATCCAGGGGTCAGTGGAGTAACTTTGCTGAAAATGTTGGGGGGGACTTGACATCCGAAGAAAAGGTGCCCCAGCCAAATGAATGGGGACAAAATGGTGTGCCATGAAAGTTGGGGAGGACAAACACCCCTGTCCCCCCTAAAATTACGCCCATGCCAGGGGTCACAGGTATTCACTGCAATAGACCTAATGAATGGGTACTGGACTTTACCTTTCAGTAGGGAGGACCAATACAAGCTGGCTTTCACGTTCAGGGGACAGCAGTACACATGGAACTGGATTCCCTTCAGATACATCAACTCCGGCAATGAATTTAACATTTTTCTACACAATGCCATGCCCAACCTGGGTGAAAGGGGTAATCTGGCCTATGTAGATGATGTTCTAGTCAAAAGCTCAACTGTGGAGGAACACATAGCGGAGATCTGTTATGTTCTGACACAGTTGAGGGCTGCCGGAGCAAAACTCTCCTTTCAAAACAGTGGTGCAGAACCCGTGTCAATTTCTTGGGGCATGAGATTACTCCTCAGGGTCTCTGTCCCCAGGAAAAGAAAGTGGAAGCACTCCAGAAATGAAAAGACCCCACCACTCTGTGGGAACTAAGGAGCCTCCTTGGACTGACTAATTACAGCAGAAAGTCCATTGAGGACTACGCAGAGATCACAAGACCCCTGATTCATCTTTTAAAGGTGGGGTCCAGAACAAGCTGAGGCAGTAAGACAACTCAACAGAAGCCTCTCACAAGCGCCTTGACTAGTTTACCCTGTCAAAAACAAGGAGTTCTTCTTGTAGACAGGGTTCTCAAATACATGCTTGACTGCAGTATTATATCAAAAGCATGACAAGGTCAGTAAAGTAATCTTCTATGCGAGTAAAACTTTATCCTCTGTGGAGGAAAAATTTCAACGACTTTGAGAAGGCACTCCTGGCAACGGTGTGGGCATTGAAGAATTACCGCCCATTTATCCAGGGGGAACACATCATAGTGGAGACTCCACACCAGCCTCTGCAATATCTCCAAAGTGACAGAATACGGGCTGGAAATGTGAGTAATTCCCGAATTACTTCCTGGATTCTGTCAATGCAAGGCTTTCCTGTGGAGGTCAGATATGGCCAAAACAAGAAGAGTCCCCTCGCGCAAGGTCTGGCTGACTTGCATGATTGTGCCAGAGAAAACTGGCTCGAGGATGAAAGTCTTAAAATCAAGGACAACATGGAGGAATACCTTAATTCCCCACACAAAGTCTATGAAGAAGACAAGTCCACTGTTTATGTGGATGGGTGCTCCTACTATGTTGACAACAACAGGGAAAAATAACTTGTGGCCGGCGTAGGGAATGCATGGGTGAATGATGCCACAAAACCCTACGCTGGGTACAAAATCGGTCCCCGAAATAGTCAAGTGGCAGAGTTGATGGCTGTGCATCAAGCCATCCTCACTGCTGTCCAACATCAACTCCACAAACTGGTCATAATCACAGATTTGGATTATGAACGGGTTCGTGGAGCACCTAGTTAACTGGAAAATCAGAGGCATGCTATGTGCTAATAACAAACCATTGAAACATGGGAAATTAATCCAAAATATTGATGATCTGGTCACCTCAAATAGGATGACCATCTACTGGAAAAAGATCAAGGGTCATTCTAAAGTAGAGGGGCCAGACAAAACTGGAAATGACCTAGCTGATCAGCTGGCCAAAACTGGAGCCATCCAAGGGGATCTACTTGAGATCGAGTCCCTGTTGGGGGAAATCCAGGTCACAGCTATCACTAGGTCCCAGACAAATGCTCACAATTAACTCTCTACTGCACAATGAAGTAAGGAAACCCCAGATGCTGATTTGATTACAACTCAAAAAGGGGATACAATAATTGGTAAGTTTTATCAACAGATTGAGGACCCTGAGAACTTTCCCCTGACGGATACCGATTACATAGGGAAAGAGGACCTCAGAGTGTTGATGAAATGTCCAAAAGTGTTCAGAATCCAAGACAGTTTGTTGGTGATGAGATCCCTAGCAGGTCATGACCAGTGGGTAGCCCCTACCCCATTCCGAAGCCTAATGTTAAGTCACGTCCATGATGCGGCCACAGCCGGTCATCAGGGGTTTCATATAACACTTGGAATATTAAGAGAGGATGCATACTGGCCACACATGGGGCAGGACCTCGACCAATACTTGAAGAGGTGCCTTGTGTGTGCACAATTTCAGCCAACATCCCTTACACACTGTGTGCCTCTCCAGAAGAGGGGATGACACTGCCTTGGTCAGATTTACAAGTCGATTTTTTCAGGCCCGTGATTCGCTCCACTAGGGGAACAAGTACATGTTGACCGTGACATGCTTGTTCACTAAATGGGTGGAATGTCTCCCAGCCCCAAATTGCAAGGCAGAAACAGCAGCTGCCCTGATGATCAACCACATCTTCTCGCATTTTGGACTACCCCAAAGGATTGAGTCAGACCGAGGTAGCCACTTCACTAGCAAAGTAATGACAAAGATGTGGGAGATACTTGGGGTCAAAAGGAAACTACACATTGCCTACCGGCTAGCCTCTAGTGGTGCACTGGAGGGATACAACAAGACAATTGTGAGCATATTAAAAAAGTTTGTGGCAGATTCTGGGCCAAGTTGGGACATCCGACTACCCCTTGTCCTGATGGGCATCAGATCTACCCCTTCTTCTGCAACAAAAATGTCACCGTTTCAGCTGATGACTGGACGAAGGGTGGTGTTTCCCCAGCATCTGCTCTACAGAACCCAAGAGCAGACTTTGATTAATGCCTCCACAACTCATGGGTATGTTGAAAATCTGAGAAAACACCTTCAACATGCTTTTGCCTATGCCCAGCGAAATCTAGAAAGATCTGCAGACGACAGTATGAAGACCCACTATGACCTTAAGACAACTAGAAAAGAATACCAAGTAGGAGACCGGGTCTACTTATACAATTTCCAAAGGAACCAGGCCAACTGTGTAAATTTCTTCCTAGCTGGAGGGGTCCTTTTGAAATTGTAGACAAAATCTCACCAGTCACCTACAAAATCTGCATCCCCAAAGGCAGTTTGGCAGAGGCGGGAAGATAAGTGGGTCCATATCAACCAACTGAAGTGTTGCCATCCTAGGCATGCTCTGTAGCAACTAGAGGATTCATCTGGAACCCAGAGGGGGTCACTCCAGCTCCCTAGAAATTCCAACTATAAAACTATTCCATCTGTGAAAATGAGTAATAAATTGCAAATAGAAAAGAATGTCATTGTATGTCAAATGTATGCGTCTGCCCCACTACATGAATAGTGGTGGGGAAATGTCTACAAATATGCTCTGTTTTGTCATCCTAGGATTCAAAACCATGGATCCTAAGCATCGAGGAGGACCACCCAGGGACTGTAAGGAAGATCCAAGGGGCCCGGTGTATTGCTCCATACTCTCATCCGGAACCGGCGAGGAGAACCTGTCGATCCACCACTGATGGGAGAAGCAGACGAATTTTGCCATTTGGACCAGAAAGAAAAAACTGAAGATCCCAATCTCGCGACTTCCCCTTGACGGGCGGTCAAAAGTCATATCGCGAGGGGGGGGCTTTGTGGGATGTTTTAACCCACTAGGCTCTGCCCTGCGACATCCCTGTGTGATGGTGGCACCAGAATCAGCAAAATGGTCGCGAAAGCCCTATGTGCACCAAAACCTATGAAAAATTGTGCTTTGAAACCAGAAAAGATGGCTGCCAAATCTACTTTTCCTGTTGTCAGTGGTGGAAGGAGACCTCACTGTTGAAATGTGCCACTGGGCTGCCTACCAAGGAAAAATGGAAACTGCATGAAAGGCAGTGCTTTATTGCAAGAAACCCAGAAATTGCTCCCAAACCCCTTTTTCTTGGTTGCTGAAAATACAGAATACCGGATCAAAACACCACAAAACATCCAATATCTTTGCTGGGTGTTACCCGCCACTTCATTTAAGGAATCAATATGAACATACAATGTCATGGAAAGCAGAATATATCATGAAAATATCCACAGTAAAAAGTGTGCTTGCCTGTGAAAATCTGTCAAAATATGGGCGCAGTACCAGCGGCCGCCTGTGACTGTTTCAAAAGCCTGCATTTAAACTGCAAATTTGCACCATTAAGATCTAATGTCTTAAATATAAGTGACCTGTCATTAAGAGGAGCATAGGTTGCAACTATTTAATCTCCATGATTTAGAGACTGGAATTAGAGTTATAGCTGCTTCATTAAAAATTGCAAGTTTTATTTTAAATTAAGAAAATGTTATAAATTGACAGTGGATTTAGTTGAAACTCAGAGTCATCAAAACAGTTCCCCCCAGCTTTCCCAAACAAGAGGCATCTCTCCTGCCTCTCATCAAAGGCCAGGAACTCACATTCAGGTGTTGGTTAAGAGGGGAGGAGATTTGGGCTGCTGCTCCTGGAGGAGACAATGAACCTTCCTTGGCTGAAAGGATATGCAGATTGTAAGTGTCAATAGTGGCCTCTGCTAGAGAAAGAAGGCGGGGATTGCTCTTGAGCTACAAGAAACCTTTGGAGGCGGGGATAGACATTTTTGTTGATTCTCAATGCACAGAAAGCATATTTCTAAAAAGACGGACAAAGGACTGTGCAAATTTGTAAAAATTGTAAAAATTACAATTTTGTTAATGTGATTTTTTGGGCACATTTTAAAAGGACTCAGAATTCTGTGCGATGTTCTGAGAAGGCGTATTGAAAATTCTGGTTTTGTAGCAATTGTATTCATGTCAAACCATGAAACTTCATACGATTATGCACATATACAATGCGCACATATGAACAAAATTGTGGACAAATCAGATGTTGTGTCCCAGATAAAAAGTGCGAAAAATGATAAAATCCAGACCCAAGACCTCACAGCTATGGGGTTTGGAAGAATATGTGCTCCAACAAATATATGATCAATGTATGTCATTGGTATAAAGATTGTACACATGTAAAGATGTATTATATCAAAAATAGATTTTATGTGAAAAAGGCAAAGGGGAGGTATTCCCTGTCTCATAAACCGCATCATCATAATGACACTCTGTTTTCCCCTCCAATCAAGGGAGAGAGCAGTCTTTAGCCAATGGACTACCTAAGGGGTGCGCCTAGGATAATTCAGCTTACCCACCCCTTTATGAAACACATAAATAGAGGCAGCTGAGGACCTAGAAACAGACTTCTCCACCCACCATCTCGAGATTGGCGAAGCACTTCAAATGAGATCCATCCATACTCCTTGTTCCAGACTCCAAAAACTTTGCAAGCAGAAAGGCTCAGAGCATAGCTGAACCACCTTCAGCTGGGCCTAATTTCCAGAACGTATCCCTAAACCTAAACGGGAAACCAAAGAGCAGCCAGGCTGTGCTTTAACTGCTTGCCTGCCAAAGAATCATTTTCATAACCAGAAGGACAGATTAAACCCTGTCTCGTGCCGTGCTGTGCTGTGCAGACCAGAGAGCCATTGCAGATCCAGCCCAGTCCTACCGTGCGGTGTCCAGAGGGCCTTGCTGATCGCTGACCCATCCAGTCTGGTGTGCCCAGCAGTCTGTCCCAGAAATCTTTAACCAAAATCCCTGACGGTTCCATTCAAACATTGGTAGTGAGTATCCATAGCATAGGATTGTCAAGAGCCCAGGTCATTCCTATCCAAATCAAATCTCTCTTATATCCAGAACTGTATTGTTAGAAATCCTTTTTGTCTTGCCTGAACTCTCTCTCTTATCCTATAGTCCTTCTGTAATAATATTGTTAAAATCATCTTTGCGCTGATATATTGCATCTGAAGAAAGGCAAGCGTCTCGGCGGGCAAAAAACATGATCGGTGACGTCCCGATCTGGCGGCTGTGCTGTCATGTAATTTGTTTTGTTCATACCTTCTTCATACTTTATGCTAGAAACGAAATTTAAGTGTCTACTTGAAGTTAACATCCTAAGCTTTCTAAAGAACCCAGAATCGCTTCCCAACTCCTTACCATGCACGGAAAGGTTTGCCGCAAATCTTTTGTTTGGCTCAAATCTATAACGTGTGAAATAGCTTTTCATTGCACCCGACCTCAAAATTAAGTTTTCAACTTGCTTACCACTCTCAAATCATTGCTAGTGTGTGTCTGAAACCAGATAAAGCGTCTCCCATTAGTATTTAAATAATTTAAGTTAATCAAAACCATTTTCAGTGTTTTACCCATTCATGCAAAGCCAACTTTGAAACCATTTTTGACAAGTTTGCAATCATTCCTGTTTCCCTCTTGTGTATGCTGGGGGGGGGGGGAATTGGGATTGATATAAATGCTTGAGTTCTGCATTCCTGAAACCTGTTCTCTCTCTTTCTGTCTCTTCTTTCTGTCTCTTTATATTGCATATTGGGTGGATTGTGGGGTGTGCAGGGGGAAATAGTAACTACATTGCCATTTGATTGAACACACACAAAAGGATTATTTCTGTGCTGCATTATTTTGCCCATCATTACTCCTTGTGATTAAAGAGATTGTTTAGTGTAACATCACCCCTTTGGTTATCATTGTATACCCATAAAAAATAGTGTGATATATATATATATATATATATATATATATATATATATATATATATATATATATATATATATATATATATATATGTATATGTATATATATATATATATATATATATATATAATATATATATATATAGTAAAATCCATAAATAAATATTTTTAACTTTGCAAACCAGTCTGATTCCTGGTTCAGTGTGACCGGGGGTGGAGCGGGTTAAAAGAGAAGGTTGTGATATAAGTGGTACATTGTTCAGAAATAAAAGAATTTATAGACACAAATAAATAATTAAGGGTTTCAGCTGTGCATCACACGCCAGGCATTGACTTAGGTGAAGTGCCGGGTTGGAATCACTTACACTAAGCATATTTTCTTCATGGCGTCACTTTACTGTGGTCTGACTTTCTTTACAGCTCTTCCACATCCAATGGTGTATGCCAACATCCCTCCACCACTTCAGTGCAAGGGTACATTCGGTATGGTTGCTGAGTGCATACCGTCTCTTGTATCTTCGATACAGTAATGGGATAATACTTGGTGTCATACACTGAGTCTTCTTGCTATTCTTCCAATATGATGGAGGTGAGGGGCGGCTGTAGAGGTGTAATTAGCTGCTTCTCTACAATATAGAGTGGGCACGCCCAAAGGCCAAGGCTAGTGGTCTGGTAGTGATTTTAAAAAAAACAGGGGCAAAGCTGATGGCAATGGGTTGTGGTCTGGTAGTTTTCTAAAATGGACATTGGGCACGGTCGAAGGCCGGGTCCACTGGCCATGGTCAGAGGCCATGGCTAGTGGTCTGTTAGTGATTTTAAAAATATTGTGGGCATGACTGAAGGCCATGGCAAGTGAACTGGTAGTGTTCTAAAATGGACAGTGGGGTGGCTAGTGGCCTGGTAGTGTTCTAAAATATCCAGCCAAAGGACGTGGCCACGCCATGGCAGTGGCACAGAGAGAATGTATGGAATAACAAAACCCTTGAAATTCAATGAAAATAACTTTAGTTAATGATCAGATAAGGTAAAAAACGTATTGCAACAAAACCCTGGAGATTCAGCTAATGCCACCTTAACTTCGCACCCCCTTCGGGGGCGTGGCCAAGCAGCCATGGAGTAGGCTGCGATTCCTTGGAGCTCCGTGATCCGACTTATTGATTCGAAGCAAAACGCATGTGTTGACGGCTGATTCCAGCGGAAAAAAGACACTGTATCTGGGTGAATACTTCAGGCAGCAGATGAGCGTATCGGCGGGAGAAAGTGGACACAGCAGATGGAATTAGGCCACTTTGTGTCCTGATCCAGGAGTGGCGCAATTGATGCTAAGATGGCGGCTTGCAAACACAAAGGGACCCCCAGCGGCACTTGAAATCGGATGCCAGGCGGGCAGTGAATGGACTGCAGGCGTGCAGCGGCGGATGGAACAGTGAGTGGCAGACTACCGGAGAGAAGCCCACGAATAGCCCGAGAGGATGTACACAGCGTTGGGCCACCGGGCCATGAGATAGGAGGCAGGTCCTTGGCGCTCCCACTAGACCAGGACGATGTATCCACAAACCGGACAAGAAGTATGACAGCGTTCCCACAATAGGTTGGAAGCGTCGAGCACGCAGGTATTACATCCCGAAGCCGCCCCGAGGAGTGGATGAGCAAATACGGACACAATAAGTGGTGCCAAGACCAGTACCGCCCGAAACAAAATGGCGACCGATCCTGAACAAAGGATTACACTGGTGGACCGTGAAGCGGCCTCGTAAGGGTTGGGACGCAGCAAATGAGTATATGCATCTTGTATGTACCATCGGCCTTTGATAGGTGCAGAGACGAGGAAGAAGCATCAAAGACGCAGAAGACAGCACCCTGCTGATAACGGGCACGGACACTGAAAGGTAATTGTGACGCGGAAAGTTACAATCCACCCGAATAACAACTTCATGTGTAACAATTGGTGTAGGTTGATATACAGAGACCCCAACAACTAAGCGGCACCGGGCCAGAGACAGACACGTAGGCAAAGTTGCATCATGTCGGTGAAAAGTCTGAGAACCAAGACCAAACAACCCACAATGGAGGTCTTTGCGAAAGCGCAGAGGACCCCCACAACATCGGAGCAGAGCGTGTCCGCGACTACTGCTGAAGAAGCTCCAGAAGGAGATAAGCACCAAATCCTGGAGGCTATATCGGAGCTGAGCACCAAGTGGGGCGCGGCAATGGCGGACTTACGGACAGCCTTGGAGGGCAAAATAGATGTGGTCGGGACTGAACTTACCCTGTTACGGCAAGATGTAAGGGGACTGGCGGGGGGCTGGCGGAGAGAACAAGTGGGCTGGCAAGTGCCGTAAAGACCAATACTGATGTCAGCACAAATAATGCAAAGGAAGTTCATGTGCTAAAACAGCAGGTTGCTAACCTCGAAAATCGGGTGGAAGAAGCGCAGGGAAGAGCGAGAAGAAATAACAAACGGGTGGTCGGCCTACCGGAGAGGGAGGAGGGCCAAGACCCTACAAACTATGTGGAAAATATGTTCCTACAAGAAATAGGAGCAGATAAGCTTTCGCAGGGATTCACGGTGGAGCAGGCGCACCAAGCCTTGATGAGGAAACCACGACCTGGGGCTCCGCCGAGACCTATCATCGCAAGGATCTTCAACTATAGAGATAGGGAGAAGATCCTGGAATATTTCCGTAAAGGTGGGACAATACAGAAAGCATCCACCAACATTACAGCATACCCGGATTATACGATGCTGGTGCAGAGACTGAGATACAGCTATGTGGCCGTCAAGAGGAGGCTGCGAGCAGCAGGCATCAAGTACATGCTCCTGTACCCGGCAAAGCTGAAGGTGCTACATAAGAGCAGAGCGCTCTTCTTTGACACTCCTGAGGAGGTGGTAATGTGGCTGGATCTGCAAGGCTGCCTGGAACAAGAAGTGGACCGTGACCGGCAGGAACAGGACGGCTGAAAAACTGGTGCCACAGACATTGGGGTACCGGATTATGCCGGGAAGCGAGACTGGTTGAACACTGGATAGCATTCGGGCCTTGTGCCCGTCATGGACTGGAATATAGTAGGTAAATTGTAATTGGAAGCTGCATAGGGTTAACACAATGCGTAATAAATTTGGAAATAGGAGCAGTAGGATGGAAGCAACCCACCCCCCGAAATACTAATAGTTAAGTGGCCATTAGGGCGACTTTACCCTACTGAGCCCTGAGCATAAGTTTGTGCTGGATGTGGCTAGATGTGGGGGTGCCTGAGATCCAGGGATGGAGCTGGGCAACAGTTGGAGGGGGCGTTGTTGGGGAAGGGTTGGGTGGGGGGAGGGAAGGGAGGTGGGAAGTTTGGGGTGTACATAGTTTTGGGGAGTTTAAGTTTAAACATGAGCCTACATGGAAGAGCTGAAGGATTGTATCTGCATAGCATGACCGGGAGGGTTCGGTTGGAAATGAGGGAGGAAGATATCAGAGCGCTATGGGAGATCTCAGGATAGTGACGTGGAATGTCAGGGGACTTAACAGTTATATGAAGAGGAATAAGGTCATGCTGTATTTGAAAAGGCAAAAGATAGATGTTGCATTGATACAGGAGACGCATTTGACGCGGGAGAAGCTGGATTGTGGTGGATTTGTCGTACTCTGCTTACGCTAGGGGAGTGCTTGTCTGGGTGGCGCCTCATGTCCCGTTTCAGCTACTATAGGAAGTGGCGGAAACTGACAGGAGGATGGTTATACTGAGAGGGCTGTTGGAGAATAAAGAGGTATGCATCATGAATACGTACGCCCCCAACCATAACACGGCGGCATACTTCAGGTCTCTGTGCACCAACCTTAGTATGTGTGTGGGAAGCGCGGTTATTTTGGGTGGGGATTTCAATTGTGTAATGAACCCCAAGATGGATAGATCTGATAGCAGGATTGACAGGCCCACCCCAGCGGCCAAAGCATTGCAGGTGTTACTAGATGATTTCGGCTTGGTAGATGTATGGAGAATAAAACATCCCAATGATAGGCAATATTCGCATTATTCTGCCCCGCAGCAGCTACACACGAGATTGGACTATGTTTTTGCCACGCCGGATGTAATTGCAGAGAGCATTCAAATAGAATACAAGGCGAGGGTCCTCTCAGATCACTCGCCCCTGGGCCTCGGGTGGCAATACTGCCCCCTGAGGGCGCGGATTCCGACATGGCGCCTCCGAGCGGAGGCACTCAAAGATCCGGTCTTTCGTGAGGACATAAGAGATTAGATCATTAATTATTTTGAAACGAATACTGGTAGTGTTGACTCGGCGGGTACACTATGGGAAGCTTTTAAGGTGGTGATGCGGGGGGCAGCCATAGCTAAGTCAAAGGGCCTGCAAGGTGGGGTTCTGGCTGACCTACAAAGAGTTGAAGATGAACTAGAAAGAACATTAGAAAGTGCCAGTGTGGACACTGAGCTAGTACTTAAACTACAACAGCAATGTGCGGAACACTGGGAAAGACTCTGTAACCTCAATTATAAAAAGTATATAGAAAGACAGCACGCGGGAGGAGATAAAATGGGTAGGCTTTTACCGTGGCTGTACAAGAGTGAGATCCCTAGACCCCGGATTAGGACAATAACTAGAGAAGATGGCGATGTAGTAGACCATGGGTGCACAACATACGGCCCGCGGGCCAGTTGCGGCCCGCCATGCTCTTTTGTCCGGCCCGCGGCCGCCCTCCATTAGGAAAGTCTTTGTTGTCTTCCGGGCCGGACAAAACACTGGCCCTCATTGGCTCAGGACACACACGCACCACGTCGCTCCTACGAGCCACGTAATGCGTGTGTGCTGCACCAAAGGAGGGCCAGCACTACGGCTGGCGTGGCCAGTAAGGCTTGATGCCAGAAGTACGATTCCAGCGTTCCAGCATACCTGCCTTCCAGCATTCCAGCACGTCTCCGGTAAGTGCTCTGTTTGTGTTTGTGTGTCGGGTTTGTTTTGCTTTATGTTTGTGTGTGTATGTTGAGATGCGGGGGTGGGGGGGTGTGTCTGATGTGTATGACTGTTTGTATTTGAATGTATTTTGTGTGTATGTTGAGATGCGGGGGTGGGGGGTGTGTATGAATGTTTGTATTTGAATGTATTTTGTGTGTATGTTGAGATGCGGGGGTGGGGGGTGTGTATGAATGTTTGTATTTGAATGTATTTTGTGTGTATGTTGAGATGTGGGGGTGGGGGGTGTGTATGAATGTTTATATTTGAATGTATTTTGTGTGTATGTTGAGATGCGGGGATGGGGGTGTGTGTCTGATGTGTATGAATGTTTGTATTTGAATGTATTTTGTGTGTATGTTGAGATGCGGGGGTGGGAGGGTGTGTCGGATGTGTATGAATGTTTGTATTTGAATGTATTTTGTGTGTATGTTGAGATGCGGGGGTAGGGGGGGTGTGTCGGATGTGTATGAATGTTTGTATTTGAATGTATTTTGTGTGTATGTTGAGATGCAGGGGTGGGGGTGTGTGTCGGATGTGTATGAATGTTTGTATTTGAATGTATTTTGTGTGTATGTTGAGATGCGGGGGTGGGGGGTGTGTATGAATGTTTGTATTTGAATGTATTTTGTGTGTATGTTGAGATGTGGGGGGTGTCGGATGTGTATGAATGTTTGGATTTGAATGTTTTTTGTGTGTATGTTGCGATGCGGGGGTGAGGGGGGGTTGTCGGATGTGTATGAATGTTTTGATTTGAATGTTTTTTGTGTGCTGAGTAGGGGGTGGGGGTTCGGGTCTGTATGGGTGCATGTTTGTGTGTGTGCTGAGTTGGGGGGTGGGGGTTCGGGTCTGTATGGGTGCTTATTTGAGAGTGTGCTGATTTGGGGGGGTGGGGTATCGTGTCTTTATGGGCGCATGTTTGTGTGTGTGCTGAGTTGGGGGTTCGGGTCTGTATGGGTGCATGTTTGTGTGTGTGCTGAGTTGGGGGGTGGGGGGTTCGGGTCTGTATGGGTGCATGCTTGAGTGTGTGCTGAGTTGGGGGGTGGGGGGTTTGGAGTTGGGGGGTGGGGGGTTTGGGTCTGTATGGGTGCATGCTTGAGAGTGTGTGCTGAGTTGGGGGGTGGGGGGTTTGGAGTTGGGGGATGAGGGGGTTTGGATCTTTATGGGTGCATGTCTGTGTGTGTGCTGAGTTGGGGGGTGGGGGTTCGGGCCTGTATGGGTGCTTGTTTGAGAGTGTGCTCATTTGGGGGATGGGGGGTTCGGGTCTGTATGGGTGCATGTTTGTGTGTGTGCTGAGTTGGGGGGTGGGGGGTTTGGAGTTGGGGGGTTCAGGTCTGTATTGGTGCTGGTTTGTGTGTGCTGATTTGGGGGATGGGGGTTTGGTTGGGGGTGAGGGGGCCATGGGGTGGGGGGTTTGGTTGGGGGTGAGGAGGCCATTGGGCATAGTGTTTGGTTGGGGGTGAGGGGGCCATGGGGCATAGCGTTTGGTTGGGGGTGAGGGACATGGGGCATAGTGTTTGGTTGGGGGTGAGGGGGCCATGGGGCATAGTGTTTGGTTGGGGGTGAGGGGGCCATAGGGCATTGTGTTTGGTTTGGGTGTAAGGTGGACATGGGGCATAGTGTTTGGTTGGGGGTGAGTGACATGGGGCATAGCGTTTGGTTGGGGGTGAGGGGGACATGGGGCATAGTGTTTGGTTGGGGGTGAGTGACATGGGGCATAGTGTTTGGTTGGAGGTGAGGGGGACATGGGGCATAGTGTTTGGTGGGGGGTGAGTGCCATGGGGCATAGTGTTTGGTTGGGGGTGAGGGACATGGGGCATTGTGTTTGGTTCGGTGTAAGGGGCCATGGGGCATAGTGTTTGGTTGGGGGTGAGTGCCATGGGGCATAGTGTTTGGTTGGGGGTGAGGGACATGGGGCATTGTGTTTGGTTGGGTGTAAGGGGGCCATGGGGCATAGTGTTTGGGGGTGAGGGACATGGGGCATAGTGTTTGGTTGGGGGTAAGGGGGACATGGGGCATAGTGTTTGATTGGGAGTGAGGGGGACATGGGGCATAGTTTGGTTGGGGTGAGGGGGACATGGGGCATAGTGTTTGGTTGGGGGTGAGTGACATGGGGCATAGTGTTTGGTTGGGGGTGAGGGGGACATGGGGCATAGAGTTTGGTTGGGGTGAGGGGGACATGGGGCATAGTGTTTGGTTGGGGGTGAGGGGGACATGGGGCATAGTGTTTGGTTGGGGGTGAGTGACATGGGGCATAGTGTTTGGTTGGGGTGAGGGGGACATGGGGCATAGAGTTTGGTTGGGGCGAGGGGGACATGGGGCCTAGTGTTTGGTTGGGGGTGAGGGGGACATGGGGCATAGTGTTTGGTTGGGAGTGAGGGGGACATGGGGCATAGCGCTTGGTTGGGGGTGAGTGCCATGGGGCATAGTGTTTGGTTGAGGGGTGAGGGACATGGGGCATAGTGTTTGGTTGAGGGGTGAGGGACATGGGGCATAGTGTTTGGTTGGGGGTGAGGGGGCCATGGGGCATAGTGTTTGGTTGGGGGTGAGGGGGACATGGGGCATAGTGTTTGGTTGGGGGTGAGGGGGACATGGGGCATAGTGTTTGGTTGGGGGTGAGTGACATGGGGCATAGTGTTTGGTTGGGGGTAAAGGGGACATGGGGCATAGTGTTTGGTTGGGGGTGAGTGACATGGGGCATAGTGTTTGGTTGGGGTGAGGGGGCCATGGGGCATAGTGTTTGGTTGGGGGTAAGGGGGCCCTGGGGCATAGTGTTGCACTCCAAGAGTGAATCCAATAATATAGCTAAAACAGGCACAATTAGGAGATGTTCATCTTTGGCTTTTTGAGGAAACTTGACTCAACGAAGGCCATACTCCTCTTGGGCAACCCAAATAGCAAACTGTAGCAGTCCAAAATAACGGCATGTCCAATCTAGGGTCAATAAAATATATATAAGTTAATTAAACAGGCGAGATACAATGACTAAATAGAAATAAATTATAACAATGGAAAATGTGTAGTACAAAATGTAAGTTTGAAATGCAAATAAAAATCGTTACCCCTCAAAAACATTCTTTTTCCATGTGTTTAGTACAACTTGGGGATTTAAAAAGCCTCCTGCCACGCCCCGCCCACATTTACTTTTCGGCCCACTATAGCCCTCATGTAAGGTACTTTCGGCCCTCTGTCAAAATCAGTTGTGCACCCCTGTAGTAGACACTCAAGAAGGAGTCAACAAGGAATTTGCGGATTATTATAGGGTGCTATACGGGGACAAGGAGGGGAGTAGTCAAGAGGAGATAACCGAAACACTAGAAGATATAGGACTACCTAAGATACGTGATGAGGAGAGAGAAGAGCTTGATGCACCAATTACCCTGGAGGAGTTGGGGGAGGTTGTGAGGCAGTTGCCCACCAGTAAGACCCCAGGAGCAGACGGGTTCCCTAGCAAATTTTACAAAGTATATAGAGAAGAAGTGCTCCCCCCAATGCTAGACATGCTTAACAAAGCATTTGAGATGGGAAGGTTGCCGGAGTCACTCAGAGAAGCGATCATAATACCGCTCCCTAAACCCAACGAACCGGGGTATAGCTGTAGCTCCTACAGGCCGTTGTCGATGCTGAACCAGGACAGCAAGATACTGACGGCTGTCCTGGCAAACAGATTGCAGAGAGTAATTAGTAAATGAATCCACCCAGATCAAACAGGCTATGTCCCGAATAGGAATATAACCCATAATCATAGGAGACTCCACCCTGTGATCGAATGGGCAGATAGAAATGAAGGCGAAATGGCGATTGTATCCCTAGACGCAGTAAAAGCTTTTGAGTCCGTTAAATGGCCATGGCTGCCGGCGGCCCTGGGAGGTTACGGAGTAGGGCCGGGTTATATCAGGTGGGCGAAAATGCTATACAGTGAGCCGTTAGCCAGAGTTCGAATGGGATCAGTGATATCCGAGAGATGGCTGCTTAGTAGAGGTACCAGGCAGGGGTGCCCCTGGGTCCCTGATGCTTTACATCCTAGCCCTGGAGCCCCTAGTGATATACCTCAGGCAACAATACGATATGATAGGTATTGAGGTTGGGGAGGAGCGGCATCTAATATCCTTATATGCGGATGATTTGTTACTATACTTGAAATACCCAGAAGAGAATCTCCAATATATCCTTGAAGTGATGGAGAAATACGCGGGGTTGTCCGGCATAGCAGTAAATCCTCAAAAATCTAGTATATTCCCGCTAGGAAGCTATAAGGGGACCCCGGAGGAAAGGTTGCCGGTGTTACAGATACCATGGGTGATTGGTTCTTTCCGTTACCTTGGCATAGATGTGTATCACACCGCAGAAGAGGAACATAAGCACAACACCGAGGTAGTTGTTGAGAAAATCCGGAAATGCATGAAGTTTTGGGAGAAGTTTCCCCTAGCTATGATGGGACGGGGGGCAATGCTTAAGATGGTGGTCCTACCTAGGCTTTTACATTATTTTAGTAATATCCCACATATGATACCCAAGAAGTTCTTCGCTAAACTGAATAGTGTGTGCAGGGACTTCCTATTGCATGGTACCCGGAATAGAGTAGCGCTATGGAAGTTGCAGAACTTCTACGAAAAGGGGTGTATCAGGCTGCCCAATTTCGAGGTCTACTATATTGCAAGTCAATTACAATATGTGGCCAATTGGATCTCTGATGAAGTGACCCCTGAACATAGGTTGTTTGGGCGGGTTTGTACCCCATTTTACTTAAGGGAAATGATATGGTTGCCTGAGACAGATATGAAGGAGCGCCCTAGGATGATGATGTTGAGGTGGTCAATGTGGCGTCGAGCGTGTTGGATGATGGAGGACCCATTCCCGTGCTCCCCGCAAGTACCGCTGGTCGCTTTAGCAGGAGGGGACAAGCAGCTGAGGGTGATTATCAGAACCTAGTGGGAATCGGTGGGGCAGGTAACGTTAGGGGAATCTGGCAAGAGGGGACCATTAGAGATTTCGAAGAACTTGGGGAGGAGGTGGGATTACATACTGGCCAATATGTTACATACCATAGGATGGTTCAGAAAATTCGGAAAACGTGGCCTGAAACAGTGTTGGCAGAGGAACCAGATGCTACTTTGGGGGCAATACATGACATATAGGAAGGGGGGCATGAGATTTCTAGATTGTATGAGATGGTAATGACCAAGGTGGGGAAGGAATTGACACATTTGAGACTTGATTGGGAGGAGGAGGTGGGGGCCCCAATGGGAGATTGGATGTGGGAACACGCCCTGGGATATCACAGAAAAGTGTCACGAAACGCCAGACTTAAACAACAAATACAGCTGTACATAATGCATAGAGCATACATGACCCCTCTGAGGATATCCAAGTTCCGAAACGCTGGGCGACAGGCGTGCCCTAAGTGCGACATGGAAAACGCTGACATGACACACATGTTTTGGTCATGCCCAGTAATTGAATATTTCTGGGGAGAAGTGGCACAAAAATTAGCAACAAAAGGGTTCACGCTTGTCATAGATACGCCCTGGGCCTGCTTGCTGGGAGGGTTCCCCAGACCACGGAAACTTAAACATGTTGAGAAACTGAGAAACTTGGCATACGTGTTAGCAAAACGGAGGATCGCCATGGGATGGAAGAAGTGCCACAAGCCATGGGTGGAGGTATGGTGGAAGGAGTTACAGAAATGGGCGGAGGCCGAAACTGTAGTATGGCAGGAGGCGAGCAGCATGAGTGGGGAGGAAGAAGTGGGTACCTTGATGGCATGGAAATTATTAATAGCGGAACTGTTCGGATCTATATCGGACCCGACGGAATCCGATGATAGTGAGACCCGGCCACATGTAGCAGATGTTGAACACGAAGTACAAATAGGCTCATAATGGAGGGTGGGACCTGGGGAGCAGTGGCAAAATGGAAATACAAATGGTGTTTAATGGAATTGTTGTAAACTACACTGCGTGTTGGGTTTGTTTGTATTGTTGTTTGGTTTGAATAAAATTAATAAAAAATTTTAAAAAAAAAACACTTTGCGCCCCCTGTTGCACAGCCTATGACCACAAGGATGCCATCCCCTTCAATGAACTGTGCTAGGAGAGTCAAGGTTGTGACCTATGGGAAAATGATTCCAATGTGCTAAATTAAGATGCCCGCCACAGTGTAAAAAAGGATAATATTTCCACAAATCCTTAAGTCAAATGCCCGATTGTATTGTTACAAGGGCTGTTAGCATCAAGCTCGGCTAAATCGTATGTGTGGTTTAGCGTCCTTTTATTACGAATACTGAGCATGTAGTGAGCACTGTGAGTTCAGGACATGGCGCATGACGCCAGCGCGTACGCAGAGTGAGTAATCGATCGTCCATCTTAGAACTGGAGGTTTGCAAGTCTAATATAAGCTATTAGAAAAGATGTTCACTTAATAAACAATACAATCATGTACATTCCATGTCAGGTTACTCTAATATAGAGTATCCAATTATTCAACATGTGTCCACAGGTTGATACATTATTTATAAGAAACATGTTAAATCCCAGTCGAAGTTCATTCCCCTGCTTTTATTTTATATATCTAGAATCCCACCTTCAACCAGAGACATGCAGGTGTGAAGCCCTGTTATGGTAATACATGCACAGGTCTCCTTAGAACCTTGTGCATGTAGATTCCATTTGAGAGTGCCTCGCCAGTTGATGCTTCCACTGCAGCTACCTGGGGGCCTCAAATAAAGCTCTTCTCTTCTCCCATACTTTGTGCCTCTTTATTTCATATGGCGACGAGGCACTGTACCCCGAGGCCCCCGGGAGCGTATTAGGTCACCTGATTGGGCGCAGCCCCCCCCCTTTTTTCGCTGCCGCCGACTTCTGCTGCCAGCGCCTGCAGCGGCCTGCCTGTCAGCTGTGGACAGCCAAGAGGAACAGCCAAGAGATGCCTTGACATCACCTTTCAGTTCTCCACTGTAAAGGGTGCCGCTCCTCCCCGCTGGGAGTCTAGAGCGGCGCACATTGCACTCCTGCCCTACTCCAAAAGTGCTTCAGACAGCAGGAGCTGTCCACCTATCAGGTCAGAGGAGGGGGGAGGACGAAGTGAGACTTACACTTTCCTTTCATTTGGCATTTTATGTGTAAAACGGACAAAATGAAACATACGCTTTCCTTTTATTGGCATTGTTTTGTGTAAAACCCTCACTGCTGCCCTGAGCAGAACCCTGCATCATTTTCGAAAGCTGCTAGCTGTTGCCCAGCAACACACACACAGCATTAGCAGTCTTCATTCTCTCAATGGTTACTCTGACTTTCCGGGACTAATCACTCACTATCTTGGTCCATTGTGACATCACAACTGAACATTCCATCAGGTCTTCCCTGAACCAGCCAACCTGTGCTCCCAGCCCATTGTGAGGTCACAATCTGTACTAAGGACCATCCATACACTGAAGCCTAAAGACTCTGCAGTACAGATACACCTGGGCATTCTCTGAATCGGGTCCCACCCTGCCATGCAAGCAATTCTATAAAGACTGTATCTCAGCGCCTCCTTGCTAACTGCCAACAGTACTGAAAACCTCTGCCTACACTACAGCAACTGGTGCCACTCAACGCCATTCCTCACCACTTACAACCTAGAATCAGGCACACCACCATGCAGGGCGATCCGCCTCCCACCAACTTTCTTCCATGCCCTGGGAGCCCAACCTGCCCATGGGAACAATGGATCGATGGATTCCACGTCTACCTCAGAGCCATTGGGGGCAGCAAATTCAATGATGACCTCAAGGAGGCGACCCTCTTGAACTGTATAGGGGCAGAAGCACTGAGACTTTTCAGGACCCTTCCCGAACCCGGCAACATAAGAGGAGATGGCAACCGCAAGTTTGACATAGCATTGGCCAAACTCACCAGTCATTTTGGCAACAAGACCAACGTAGTACTGGAAAGATACAGGTTCTTTTCCAGAAAGCAGCTCAAAGGCGAGTCTATTGATTCATACATAGCGTCCCTCAGGGCGCTTATGTCAACCTGCAGTTTCACAGGTGTCTGTGATGAGTATTTGAGAGACCAATTGGTGCTGAATGTGGCTGATCCACGCATCCAACAAAAATTGTGGCAAACCAAAAATCCCACCCTGGACCAAGCCACGGAGATAGCAAGGAGCATGGAATTGGGAGATCGATGCATGAGGGAAAGACGTGACCACACGACCAGTGTGGAAATCAAATGTGTCAGCCCTGAGTCCGAGCCTTATGAGCCTCTAGTAGCAGCAGTAAGAAAGGCTCCACCATCAAGGGGTTCGAAATTTGGCTCAAGCAGAGCGAGGCCATACAACTCCCAGAATCCAACGCGCTGCCAGAGGTGCGGATGGTACAAGCATGCAAATCCTGACAAAGAATGCCCCACCATCGCTGTGGAGTGTTATAAGTGCAGCCAGATTGGACACTTTGCCAAAGTCTGCAAGAACACACGGGGAAAGACAACCAGATATGGCAATCTCACCAGGCGACCTTTCATCAGACCGTCCTCTGTGAGAGTAATCGAAAGCAACCAAGAGCACAATGACATGTTATCTATCAGTCCAATGCAACAAAAGGTACAAATACTCACTGTAACATCCCAACAACAGAGCAACGGTCCCTGGGTCAAAATGCAAATCAACGGCATATCATTACCTGTAATGGTAGACACTGGCTCCCCCTACACCATCGTGGATCTCAAGACCTTTTTGAGTGTACTCTCTGGCAAGATACATGACCTGCGAAGCACTTGTGTAAGAGCTACCGGTTATGGAAAAACGCCCATCGAGATAATGGGATATGTGTGGGTGAACCTCAAGTTCCATGACAGAGAAACATATTGCAAACTCTTTGTAGCCAAAGATGGCTCCTCCGTTGTGGGATGGGAAGAACAAGCCGCTCTTCGAGTAAGAATACACCCTGGAGAAGAAATCCCTGTGCTGAGTGTGCTCAATCATGATATGGACATCAAATCTAATCTAGCAAAACAATTCCCCAAGGTGTTCTGCGACAAGATTGGACTCCTAAAAGGTTTCCAACACAGAATAATCCTCAAAAGTGGTGCTGTCCCAGTGGCCCACCGAGTCCGCAGTATTCCCTTTGGAACAAAAGAGGCGTTGAAGAAAGAACTTAAGCGCCTCTGCAATGAAAATATCATACAGCCCATCGAAAGTTCAGAATGGCTTGCCCCAATTGTCTTAGTAAAAAACCCGGACGATTCCATAAGAATGTGCGTCCACTTGAGAGACCTAAACAAAAACATATGGGTTGACAGACACCCGCTTCCCAATATATCTGAACTCCTATCGACCATGAAACCTGCAAAATACTTTACAACTCTGGACCTCTCCTCAGCCTATCACCAGATTGCTTTGGAAGAGAGCTCAAAGAACCTAACATCTTTTGTCACACCTCTCGGTGCATTCATGTTTAACAGAATGCCATTCGGACTCGCTTCAGCCGCAGCAGTCTTTCAGAGACTCATGTCACATCTATTTGGAGGACTTGATGGCATACACTGCTTCCAAGATGATATCCTCATATCAGCCAGTACAGAAGAAGAGCACAACGCAAAACTTGTGGGTGTCCTACAGGTCATACAAAAAAGTGGGCTCACACTAAAATTAGAGAAATGCAACATAAAGTGCGACCGAGTTTCATACCTGGGCCATTCCATTGACGCCAACGGCATCAGCCCCAAGAGGAAACTCATGGACACCATAATGAATATCGCAGAGCCTCAAAATAAAGACCAATTAAGGAGTTTCCTCGGGATGACAGAATACTACTCCAAGTTTATAAGCAACTATGCTGATAAGACCAAAAACATGACAAACATCTTGAAGAAGGCAACCAAATTCATATGGTCCACTGAATGCAAGAACGAATTCGAAGAGATCAAATTTCAAATTAACCAAGCCCCAGCCTTAGGAATGTTCGATTGTAAAGCTAAAACCATCATATCCGTAGATGCAAGTAAAACCGGACTGGGTGGTGTCCTAGAACAGCAACAAGATAAGGACATCGTGACGATCGCATTCGCATCGAGAGTACTGAGGGGAGCCGAACTAAACTATTCCACCATTGAGAGAGAAGCTCTAGGTCTGAGGTGGATTCTTCAGCATTTCAGGAACCTAATTTGGGGCTTACCCGTCATACTGAAAACAGACCATAAACCTCTAGTAAATGTCCTTCAGTCCAAAACTCCTCACCTTATATCACCGAGAATAAGATGTTGGTTCCTCGACATCATGCAATACAACCTCCAACTATGCTATACTCCTGGTCCAGAAAACCAAGTAGCAGATTGTCTTTCCAGATTATCGACCAACATCGACACTGAGATTGCATCTCCAGATGAGGACATCATAGCTGTCGTAAACCCTGCCATCTCGAGAGATGAATGGAAAATTAATGCCAATACTGGTCCGGAACAGCGGGAAATCAGGGAAGCGATAGCTAATGACTGGGTGGAAACGGGAGAGGCTTTAACAACCTTCATTCCCTTCAAGGAAGAATTATCCATGGACGATGAGCATATCTTCAGAGGCGATCGAGTAATCCCACCCACCCAACTCAGAAAAAAAGTACTCCAACTGGCACACGAAGGTCACCTAGGAAGAAGCTTGACGAAAAACAAGTTGAGAAACAACTATTGGTGGCCAGGAATGTGGAAAGAAGCAGAAGAACTGGTCAAATATTGCTCCACGTGTGCCATGAGTGACAAGTCCAAGATCTTAAGAAAGACCCCCTTACAGCCTATTGAACCTCCCAAACATGTGTGGTCTAAACTGGCAATCGACATCATGGGTCCATTCGAGAACCTCAAAACAGTCAAAGTATATATCATAGTACTTGTCGATTACACCTCTAAATGGACAGAATGGGGAATAGCTGAGGACAATGTGACCTCAAAGAAAGTCATAGATTTCCTGACAGAGATCTTCAGCAGGGAGGGAGACCCCAAGAAATTGGTTTCGGACAACGGGTCTCAGTTCATATCTATGGAATTTGCTGATTTCCTCAAGAAAAGGTCCATCAGCCACATAACATCTTTGTACCATCCAATTTCCAACGGACTTGTGGAACGCATGAACAGGCTCGTGAAGAGCGTAGTCCAACTGGCCACGGCCAACAACCTCCCGTGGAGAGAAACCCTCAAAGAAGCTTTGCATGCGTATAGAACTACCCCACACACCACCACGAACATAGAGCCCTTCACCCTCATGCGAGGTAGGGTTGCAACTAACCGATTTAGACCGGCATGGATGTTCTTATACACAGGAGAAGCAAGGGTGAACATGGATCTACTTCAAAAGACAGTAAGAGAAAAACAAGCAAAATACAAAAGACAATACGACTCCAGACATGGAGTAAAAGAGATGATGGTTCGTGAAGGAGACTGGGTACGTGTCAAAGAACCGAAGAAAACTCTCAAGGGTGAATCCATCTTCAGACCTCCACAGAGAGCTGCGAGTTGTCATGGGAAGTCTGTCATCCTCGATGATGGAAAGAGATGGTCTGGAGATTATCTCATAAAAGTAACAAAAGACATCCAAGAGACCAGCATATCTAAGGACAACAGTCCTGACAAACCATCACAACACACCTCACATTCCCCAAGAGAATCCCTCTGTGAACATGTGGACAATGACAGACCTCACTCCATGCATCAAGGAGTCCCCACTGGAAGAATGTCCACAAGGAACCGCAAAATCATCCAAAACTTCAACAATGACTATGTTTATTACTAATGTACCCCAGTTTACCCATCTTCCCTCTGCCTCTCCCACTTGACACCCTTTTTTTCCCTTTCACTTTCCCGCTTTTCCCCCACCTGTTTTTCCTTTTTCTTTTGCCTCACGTGGGGGAGATGTTATGGTAATAAATGCACAGGTCTCCTTAGAACCTTGTGCATGTAGATTCCATTTGAGAGTGCCTCGCCAGTTGATGCTTCCACTGCAGCTACCTGGGGGCCTCAAATAAAGCTCTTCGCTTCTCCCATACTTTGTGCCTCTTTATTTCAAGCCCACAGAGAGAAAGCTTCAAACTGTGAGTGATGATAAAGTACCTTCTGAACTTTATAAAGAAACCCATATCCTGTTGGTACTATGGAAAAGAAACTATCCTAGTCCTTTTGAATTTAACCAAGGAAAGTGTGTTAAATAAAATCATGTTTTGCCACATAATTGTGTCTACACTCTTTTGTGGACGACACTTGGCTATAGGGCAGAAGGCAAGAGAAAGTTGTCCTTTTGTTTCCATTGAAATAATAGGTGCTTAGAAAAAAGTATTTTATTGCCCCAAGAGGAGATTATATTCAGTGTTTTTAACTGAGAGTTTTGTCGTTTAGTTGTCAGTCGAAACACTGGCAGAAGAGTGTGCGGTGTGCACAGACAAGCAACCATTTTGCATGCTAACATTTCTGGAGGGTCGAAAGTACGAAAGGGAGAGGTAAGTATTCAGAGGAGGTTCAGCTCGAAGTCTCTTGAGGCAGAAGAGAGAGCAGAGCTGCAGGTTGTATGTCATCACTAGACGGTATAAACAAGTTCAGAGGTGCAGGATGCTCTGTTTACCAAAATCCACATTCACTGTTGTAACCTGGGAAGATAATGAGGATTCTGATGAGAGCCAAGCAAAGGGTGGTGGCCTAACTGAGCCAGTGCCCTGCAGCACATGATTTTGGTAACCAGTGATAACAGGAAAGTGGGAGATAATGCCACAGTTACATAGATAAGAGCGAATGACAAAGAAACATGTCCATGTTCGTACAGGGTCTTTCAAAGACACTACATCCATGGGTGCAACCTCCAGCAGATCCTTCTGGCCGGAAAAGCATAAGAGAACACACCTTCTCAGCCCAGCAAGAAATACCGAAATGTATACGTTTTCTTCATACTACAGGATAAAGAAGGACAGCATCTTACTACCTTCACTCGGTTCAATAGAACTGTGTGTGGGAAAGTCTGGGCTAAACTGGGTAACATATCTTGTGGTACCATGTGATGTGACACCATGCAGAGGGCTCACTGGAATCTAGGATACCTTCACTAAAGCACTCTTACCAACTGTGGCCAGTCACCATGCCACGCCCTGTTTGTTCTATGACCCAATAAATGCCGCTGTTGTTGTGCCATAGATCTATAAATAGATTGCAGTGGGGCGGACTGGCTAGTTATAGATACATTTGCATTTGTGCCACTGCTGTTATGTTCTTGAGTAGTGATTCTACAGTTTTACAGCCACAGTAATTCAGAGAGCCAACTTACATCAGGCTACACAGTAGAACACCTGGCAATTTCTTGCACGTCTCCTCATAAAACAAAAGCAGTAAACATGTTCATTTGTGGCCCAACCCCCCCCCCCCCCCCCCCGCCTCCCCTCACTCCCCCACTCTATGCTGGTCATGAGAGCACAGCAGCACAAGTTAGAAGCCGCGCCTCTATGTTTCATGAGTGGCATTCCATGTTCGACGAGATGCTGAAAACGAGTCCGTTGTGTAACATCAACTCATCACCCCTTTCAAAGTTTGACATGTTTAGTTTCTACTTTATTTTGCCAAGTTAATATTGACATTGAATTCCGTGGTGACATGGTGCATTTTCCATACAACTCTACCATGTAAAATACCCAATGTATTTCCCACCACCCATGACATAAGATTGAATAACACATGGTTGCATTTCCTAGCTGGCAGCATTTTGCATACTGCGGATGATAAATGCAAATATGTAGAGTGAGAACAGGCAGGTTACAATTCATGGGATTTCTTCAATCTTAGGTTTGCAGATCACAACCAAGAGGGCCAACATCTGTTCCACTCATTTCATTGCAGTTTAAACTAGCATGTTAAACTCCAATTAGCTCCTATCTCTATAACTTGTTCACTCCCATTTCAACACTGCAAAAGGTGGTGCTATAAAGCAGCTTTTGCAATTCATTGTGACTCCCCCTCCCCCACACTTGCAGAGCCATTCTCACAAAATGTGGGAACCATCCTTCCAGCTCCATGGGCAGTCAATCCAACTTCCCTTTGTCTACCCTCTTGCCTAATACCCAGTCAGTCCTATACAGGATGGTACAGTGCTGCTGGACCATGTGCCCCTCCAGGGCACCTACCACTGCTGTGTTGTTCTGCCCCTCCTTGCTGATGGTCATTAAACAATACAGGCATTGAGCACCAGCATGCTACATCATTCGGTGACACTCTGCCTGCTCAAGTAGTGGTCCCCTCGCAGGCCTAGCATAAGCAAGCTGCATGTGTGGGGCTGGGAACAAGGCCCTGCTTGTGGATGCGGCCACCGGTGCCTCCACCAGCAGGGAGGGCAAAGCTGCACTGGCAGGCTGACGTCAGGGCTGCTTGTGTTGGATACCTGAGACCAGTGGCAGGAAGGTGCATCATCACTCAGGGATGGTTTCATAGGAGATGCGTCACTGGAATCTGGCCTGCATGCTCGAATAGTCAGGCCAAGCCTCCATGTCACATGCTTGCCAATCAGGGCGATCCCCAAGCAGCAACCCTTCCTTAATGTACGTCACTTCACTAGTGAGTTGCATATGCAGGGCTCAAAGTCGAGGGCACATGCGGGTGGACGGCGTCCACCCACTTCTTTCAGAGGATGGACGCCGTCCCCCAGTTTATTTTAGAGGCTGTGCATAAAATGGAAAACACTGACAGTCCTTTTTGAATTTATGCCAAGCTCTCGGGACTCAAACCATGGTCGCCAGGCTTGCAAGCCAGGCACTTCACCACTGCTCCACTGCACTATATAACCCGATGAAAAGAGCACACAACTAAACGTGAAATGTCACATTTCGGGACTACATGTTCCAGGGAAAGAAATAGTATTGCTTCTTGGAGTTTAACATGCACACCTTTCAACATTTTCAAAACACTATTAGACGAAAATATCCTCTTGCTTTTTTGTGTGTCTTGATTTTATGAAAGGCCAATGCCATTCGTCCTGCGCAATTTGTATGGTTATGCAAAGCCAATTGAATGAAAGGTGCATATTTCCCCTTGATAAACTAATTTCTGGTGACATCACATCCATTGCGTATGTTAATGAGTCCCCCACTTTTTTTCGGGACTTGACCCCAGCGCATATGACAGTTCCTTCTAGCCTTCCCCTGCAGAAACCCAAAGTGCTTGCAGGTCCATGACAAGATGAGCACTTCCTGGGAACAGGATGTCCCTGTTCCAACCGATACATGACAAGGGATGTCTGTGCCTACCTTGTGCCCTCCACAAGATCAGGCATAAGTGCAGATACATAGGCATCCTCCTCCAAAGAATCAGCTGGCGGACCTTCTGTGCCATCTCTACTTCTTCCTCTTGTTTCTCTTTTTGCACCACCACCTGCACTCTTTCTTTATCTTTTTCCTAGCAGACCAACACATCTGCCACAACCATCCCATCTTCTCTAAAACTTGAAGGTTTGATAAGTCACTGTCGAGGAACAACTATAGAAGAGCCACAACTACAATGCCCATCCCCTACATGAAGTCAGATTTTGGGCCTCATTATAAATATGGCGGTAAGGCAACAACGGCACCGGTATCGTTACCGGCACCTTTGCTACCATACCGCCATACTACGAGTTGTGCTCACGGGTCTCGCTCTGCCTGCTAGGTCCGACCGGAGCATCCAAGCTCCCCATTCCCATTCAGCCCTATGGGGCCGAATGGGGAGTCCCTTATTGCCGGCACCCACGAATGGGAAATTACCGGGTCCGCCGAACTCAGCATGACCCGGTAATTGCTCATTTGCGGGTGCCGGTAAAATCACGGGTTCGGCAGCAGCCACGCCTTTGGAACAGGCACGGCTACCGCCAAACCCGTAATGAGGCCCATTGCCTTCTTTTCTTCCTGAGCCATATCCAACATCTCTGGCATAGAGACACCATGCAATGGTACTAACTCATCCCCCTGCCGCTCCGCTGTCTCCTCCTGTGGTAGTGACAATACTTCTGTTGTGGTCAGCCCTGCCTCCTACTCCTCCTCCTTTTTCTCCCTCTGCGTTAGTGGCAAACCCTTTGTCAGCCCTGCCTCCTCTCCTCTTGCTGAGCCGTCCCTCGATGACCTTAGGCAACACCTGCTCTGGTGGTGGGCATCTGGCTAGTACAGGGTCCTCAACTACAAGAGGCACGCCATTCTCCTTTGGGCCCTCCTGCACACAAACAATATCCCTGTCAAGCAAAAAGTCAACCTCCTCTTCCTCCTCCTAATGCCTGGTCAGTATCACCACCCTTTCTTCTTAGGAAAGATTAACCCATAAAAACAACGAAGGCAAATGACTGATGAGGGAAAGTAAATGGGTTCACATGGCCTCCGAGAAACATGAAACGTATGTGACCACAAAAAGAAGGATTCTTAGAACACACAAAAATAATGCTTTATTTTAGTCTCACAAACAAGCTGGAATACAAGAGAGAGCTGTTTATCTGTTGCTATTTCATTTTTCCTGATAAGGTCAAGGTAAAAGAAACAGATGTGTGAAGTGATCTAAGGCCCAGTAGACACACATACAGCCAAAATGGGATTGGGAATACAAAATGATATGATATGATAAGTCATTTATAACGCGCCTGTACACAAGTGTTTCTAGATGCGACAAAGGAGGGAAGACAGAAGGAGGACAAGACAAAAGATCTGACTAGGCCTTGCATTATTCAGATCGTGCAAGTGCGAGAACGTGAGAACGTGAAGTGCAAGGGGAAAGGAAGTGCGAGGGAGAGGGGAGGGGAAAACAGGGCAGCAATACTCTGAGTAAGTGCCGCCAGGGCAGCGCGACTCTGGGTAGTGCAAGGAGAACAAGGGACTATAGGGTTACAGTTACAGCCCCTAAGTGCATGAAAGGTCCGGACAGGGACGCCAAGTACGCGGGTGCTCCGGGGCCCAGGCACCCGCCAGCAGAATGAAGTCAGGGCTGACCCACCCTCGCCCCCCGGGCCGGAGATAAGAGACGCAGTATGGATGGCCCTTTGTTCCATCCATACTGTGTGTCTCTCTGGCGGCCCGGGTGAAAGCCGGGTAAAAAAAATGTTTAGAAATTGAGGGACAGATGCAAAGCAAGAGGCTCTGTTTTGCATCTTTTGCATCTGTCCCTCAATTTCTAAAAATCGTTTTGGTTTGGGTATACTTTTACATCTGTGCACCCGGGTGCACGGATGTAGAGGTACACCCAACCTAAAACCATTTTTAGAAATGGAGGCACAGATGCAAAGCAAGTCTGTCCCTCAATTTCTAAAAATCCCTCAATTTCTAAAAATCTTTTTGGGTTGGATGTATTTGTACATCTGTGCACCCCTCTTGCATTGCATCTGCGGAGGGAGCGGGCAAATGAGACTGTTTGCATGTCTCTGAGTGTGTACGTGGTGAGGGTGAATGCTATGCTATGGGTGGGGAACGGAGGGCATTGAGGGAGGTAACTCCCTTGAATTCTAAGGAAGGTAACAGTGTGGGAGAGGGTGGGAGTGTGGGGTGAGGTGGGATCACCTTCTTGGGTGGGTTTAGCAGGGTGTGGGGGCAGTAGAATGTGATAATTCGGCCTTTTGAAGACCACACAAATCGGCCGAAATAAATCGATCTTTTTTGTATTTGTTCTTCAAAATGCAGAATTATCACATAGAACCCAGTATGGATCTTGCCATACTGTTGACCTTGTTCAGTGTAATAGCATTCAATGGGACAGTACGTGCAGGTCCTAATGGTGCAGAGCTAATGGGCTTCTATATTTTTAAAGAGACAGTAACAGCACTTCTCAGCAGGGCTGTGTAATCTATTTTCTACTAGAGCTGCCATATTTGAAATAGGGCAATGCTGGTACTCCTCAGTTAGCTCGCTAAACAGGGCTTCTATTATTATAATATTATGCTTTTGTTGAGGCAATGCTAGTTCCTCTTATTGGTGCTGCTATATTTTCGAGACAACATCCACACTTCTCAGTTGAGCTGCTACACTCCTATTGACAAGGCCTCAGCACTTCTCAGCAGATTTATTTATTTTTATTTTTATTGTTTATTTATAATGCACGTAATTCCCAGAGGTTTCTAAGCACGGACCGATGGATCAAACCTGTGTTGCGCAGACCGAGGGATCGAACCTGTGTTGCTCCATGTCGTCTTGCTTCCAAGGCGAGCATGTTGCCCCTGAGCTATCCTCCCGAGACTCTGAAGATCTGAAGTACATTTAATGATACAGAACCAGAACTGTTGAGCAAGTCTAACATCATCTTCATCATCATCAGAATAACTCAACAGTGTTGTGCTTATACAAGAGCTAATATATTTAAAGGGATGGAATTACTCAGAATGCAGCCGCACTATTCAATAACCCAAAGTGCTTAAGTATAGTTAATGTAAAAATACCACACTTCTCACCATTGGGACAGTACTGCCACTTCTCACAGAGGCTTCTACACCTTTTATGGGGCAGCACTGATCCAGCCTACTGGACAGCTTCACTTTTAATGGCACTTCTCAATAGGACTGCTATACTTCAATAGGAAATGGCCAACACTACCCCGCAGGGAATTGCATACTCTTGATGCCACCGAAGCAGCACTTCCACCCACCACAGCTGCTTTTTTTTAATGGCACAGTGCGTGTACTTCTCAGCCACTCTGCTTTACATTTAAACAGACCGAATTGTCATTTCTCAGCAGGACTGTAACACTATACCATTGTGTTCTGTATGTTGACTGCTTCTTCACCACCAATGTGGGTTCATGGCACTCTCCCAGTGTCTAAATAGGAGATCTGGCTACATTCAATTGGCAACAGGCATGTCCCGAGCTCCCTGCTGTATATAAACTGCTGCTCAGAATGTTGGAAGCCGTGATGGGGCAAGGGATAGAAGGCTCGAGCCTGTAGAATAGCAGAATCAGCAGGGTCTTAAAACCTGCTCACTCGTTCTGGAGTGAGGGGGCATGGGGCAAAATGAGCCTGATCCCACATACAGGGGGTTGTTACCCCTTTATCTCTCCTGAATGAAATAATGAGCTCTCTCAGACACAAGTTATCACTGCTGCATGCATAATGAATGAATATGGTATGGATCTATAGATCGAGAAAACTGGAGTGAGAATTCAGAGTGTTTTAACAGAAATATAATTGTCTTCCAGATGGAGACTGACTCCAATAATATGCATGGGGTCACTGAGATGACCAAGTGTGAAACTGTACATTCAGTTGTGAGATTACAAGCAATGGGTATACTATACTCCAAGGAGCGAGGTGCCCACTCAATATATCTCACTGTTTAAAGGTGTGAGACCCATCCTGAATGCTTGCCCAAAGAGCATTGGCCAGTGTTTCACACTCAAGAAGTGAGCATGTGATCCGGGGACTGCAGCCCACACACACGCATGGGATTCCCATGCACCCACTTGCGAGATTTGCACCAGATTTGAACGAAAGAGCGCTGAGAACAGAGGCACATATAGAGTGGAGAAATGTGGGGAACAACCGAATGGGGGGAGAGACTGAGTGTGGGGAGCGTATGAATGTATTGAACATATGAGTGTGGGGAGTGTATTAGTGTGAGTAGCGGATGAGTCTGGAAAGCAGATGGGTCTGGAGAGCGTATGGGTCTGGAGAGCGGATGGCTGAGTGTGGGGAATGGCTGAGTGTGGGGAATGGCTGAGTGTGGGGAATGGCTGAGTGTGGGGAATGGCTGAGTGTGGGGAATGGCTGAGTGTGGGGAATGGCCGAGTGTGGTGAATGGCCGAATGTGGGGAATGGCTGAGTGTGAGAAATGGCTGAGTTGTAGGGAATGGCTGAGTATGGAAAATGGCTGAGTGTGGGGAATGACTGAGTGTGGGGAATGGCTGAGTGTGGGGAATGGCTGAGTGTGGGGAATGGCTGAGTGTGGGGAATGGCTGAGTGTGGGGAATGGCTGAGTGTGGGGAATGGTTGAGTGTGAGGAATGGCTGAGTGTGGGGAATGGCTGAGTGTGGGGAATGGCTGAATGTGGGGAATGGCTGAATGTGAGGAATGGCTGAGTGTGGGGAATGGCTGAGTGTGGGGAATGGCTGAGTGTGGGGAATGGCTGAGTGTGAGGAATGGCTGAGTGTGGGGAATAGCTGAGTGTGGGGAATAGCTGAGTGTGGGGAATGGCTGAGTGTGGGGAATGGCTGAGTGTGATGAATGGTTGAGTGTGGGGAATGGCTGAGTGTGGGGAATGGCTGAGTGTGGGGAATGGCTGAGTGTGGGGAATGGCTGAGTGTGGGGAATGGCTGAGTGTGGGGAATGGCTGAGTGTGGGGTATGGCTGAGTGTGGGGAATGGCTGAGTGTGGGGAATGGCTGAGTGTAGGGAATGGCAGAGTATGGAAAACTGCTGAGCGTGGGGAATGGCCGGGTGTGGGGAATGGCCGGGTGTGGGGAATGGCTGAGTGTGGGGAATGGCCGAGTGTGGGGAATGGCTGAGTGTGGGGAATGGCTGAGTGTGAGGAATGGCTGAGTGTGAGGAATGACTGAATGTGAGGAATGGCTGAGTGTGTAGAATGGCTGAGTGTGGGGGAATGGCTGAGTGTGGGGGAATGGCTGAGTGTGGGGAAATGGCTGAGTGTGGGGGAAATGGCTGAGTGTGGGGGAAATGGCTGAGTGTGGGGGAAATGGCTGAGTGTGGGGGAAATGGCTGAGTGTGGGGGAAAAGGCTAAGTGTGGGGGAAT
The DNA here is from genome assembly GCF_040938575.1 of Ambystoma mexicanum. Taxonomy (NCBI): domain Eukaryota; kingdom Metazoa; phylum Chordata; class Amphibia; order Caudata; family Ambystomatidae; genus Ambystoma; species Ambystoma mexicanum. The sequence goes on from NC_090935.1 coordinate 1,259,778,930, forward strand.
GGCTGAGTGTGGGGGAATGGCTGAGTGTGGGGGAATGGCCGAGTGTGGGGGAATGGCCGAGTGTGGGGGAATGGCCGAGTGTGGGGGAATGGCCGAGTGTGGGGCACTGGCCGAGTGTGAGGAATGGCCGAGTGTGAGGAATGGCCGAGTGTGGGGAATGGCCGGGTGTGGGGAATGGCCGGGTGTGGGGAATGGCCGGGTGTGGGGAATGGCTGGGTGTGGGGAATGGCTGAGTGGGGTGAATGGCTGAGTGGGGTGAATGGCTGAGTGGGGTGAATGGCTGAGTGGGGTGAATGGCTGAGTGGGGTGAATGGCCGAGTGGGGGGAATGGCCGAGTGTGGGGAATGGCTGAGTATGTAGGAATGGCTGAGTATGTGGGAATGGCTGAGTATGTGGGAATGGCTGAGTATGTGGGAATGGCTGAATGTAGGAATTGGCTGAGTGTAGGGAATAGCTGAGTGTGAGGAACGTACATAATATGCATTGATATGCGGGAACATTCGAATGAACATATATCATACCACACCTCACGCCTACTCTCCTCTTTACACCATCACTCAAATAGAACACAAGGATACTATGACACCATTCGGTATAACTGTTCTCATATCAACATCTCCCGCTCACTCCCCATCACTCTAAGTAACCACCGCTGGTTTAACACCCCCAGCCAGGCGTTTCTCCTCAGGCCTAACGCAGCCACTCTCGAGCTGGATTAATTCTGCCAGAGCGTACACATTCTCCTGACCTCTCAATCACCACACCTACCGCTAAGAAGCAGCTACCACAATAACCCCGCACCAGCTGCACACATACTCTGTGCGCACACGCACCTTTTGTCTCTCTTCACCCTCTCTACTGACTCGAACCTCGGTTCCCAAGGGCGTTCAACCTACCAGCGCCTTCAGACCATACCAATGGTATATAAGGCGCTATATAAATGCAAAATACAATACAATACAATACAAATTAGTGAGATTGCGCTCCAAGGAAGGAGGCACAGTCTTTGCTCTGAGGTTTGACACACTCACAGGATGGGATGGCATTTCGTTCTCCCATCCTAGTTGTGTTGCTCTGCCTTTTGAGGGCTACTACAACCTGGATGATTATAGAGGGGTGGAGTAGGGGCAGTGTTGGCCTACTGGAATGCAACTGGAAGGCTTAAACCTCGTTACTTGACTTTAGTATATGCAGTACATGCTAGCCTATGTTTCCACTGTTCAGCGCCCCCCCACCCTGCTCCCACCAAGTGCAAATGCGGTCATATAAATACTGGTGATGTTACTTCCTATATTTGGACACCCCTCAGGAAATTCATAAGTCGGCTCCCCAGGGTCCAGAGGCAATGCAAGGGTGACTGATCAAGAAAGAACCTGGTTGCCAGTGACACTCTGAGGGTAGGCAAGCAACCAGTCGGCACAGCAGACAGGTAGACCAGCAGGGGAGGGAGAGAGAGAAAGCAGAGGAGAAGATGAAAGTTTTGAACTGCTTACGGAACTTCAGGTGGTCCAGCTCAAGTTTGAGAGGGGCAGGGAGGCCATTCCAGAGGGTGGCACATGCAGAGGAGAGAGAGCTACCCCCACTATCTGCCTGGAGAAGCATCTAACCCTTACAGAGTTGGAGGTAGCTGATTGAAGGGCTCGAGAAGGAAGGTTTTTGGAAAGGAGCGTTGGATGTAGTGCGGGCCCCGGCCTAAGAAAGCCTTGAGGACAATGCAAAGGGTCTTGAACTTGATCCTTGCAGCCTCCAGGAGCTAGTGGAGAGATTTCAGGGCTGGAGAGATACGGTCCCTGGGCTTGAGGCCAAGGATAAGTCTTGTAGTCCTATTCTGGATTAGTTGCAGAGGGCGCAGAGTAGAGGGAGGCAGATTGAGAAAGATGCTGTTGCAGTAGTCCAGCCTAGAGAGAACCAGGGCTCTGGAGACCGTGAGCTTCTGGGCAAAAGTGAAAAGAGTCCCTTTGAGTAGGTGCAGCTGGGAGTGGGACTTCTTGGCGAAGTCCAAGATGTGAGGAGAGAAAGAGAGAGTGGAGTCGAATATGACACCAAGGTTTTTGGCCTGGCAGGAAGGCGAAGGAAGAGGGCCAAAGGCGGGCGGCCAGAGTGAGAGAGTCAAAGCAGGCTTAGGGGTCCCAATGAGAATGATCTCTGTCTTAATGGCATGAAGGCAGAGGTTGTTGGACGTGCACCAATCCTGAATCGCGGATAGACAGTCAGGAATGAGTGAGATAGGAGAGGAGGCTGAGGGGAGCCTGAAGGAAAGCTGAGTGTCATCCACATAACAAAACAGACAAAGGGACTCTTTTTTAACTCTTTGAGGTAACACAAATGAGAAAAGGAGCAGTGGGAAAAGACAGGATAACTTATTGGAGTGAGGGAAAATATGGCTATGAAGGAAAGCTGGCAAAGTGGGCCTAATCAACACACAAACAGACAAAAAGGGGGAAAAAGAAGAAATTAAGCACTCAAATACAATGCACTGTCAAGAACGATTACCGAACTTCTCCACAATATACCACGCCATCTCTGAAATGCAGGCTGGTGCTTGTCCTTCAAACACCTTCTCTTACAGCCTAACAAAACCCACAAGTGAAAGGGGCGTGGTCAATGTATAGAACGTCTCAGAGCACAGTGAATCTCGCCAGATGATTCATCGAATCACTGATTGGCCCACTGAACGTAACATCATCCACCCAAACCCTTGGAACTGCTGGTTCAGAAACCATTATTGGCTGTCAGCAGTTTGTGAAGAATCTAAGGGGAATTTCAAATATCCTGGCTACATATTTTATTTGTGCTGCGAGCAACGCTGAGCAAAGGTTAGCCTAGCCTGCCAATCACTATACTGTAACTTATGAATCTTAATCAGTGATAGACTTGTTCGGAAACTTGTGACCTCATCAAATCAAAATCAACTATCTTTATGTATAATGTAATAGTTTAGATGTACCTCCGCCCCCATGGTTAATAAGTGGTATAAATAAAGAGGGTATGGATTTAGTTGTGGGTGGTAGGGTATGGTTCCCCTGATGCTGCCAACATAATAACAAATCATATTTTTTTTAAAAAAAAGAGATATATTTACTTTAAAAATTAAATCTCCATCATTGTGTTCATTAATACAAATAAAAAAGGCCAGGGCTTTGCACCCTTGCCAGATGCCAATTCCTCACACATGTGTAGCAACAATATTAGGACTGACATTTTTTTTAATTAATGAATAAAATCATGTGGGTAATTCCATCTCCGAAAGGGTGATCTACTCACCAGATTCCCCTTTCCGTCATCTCCATGCCAAAATCATAGTGTACCTGTGCCTTGTCGTATCAGTAGCCTTCTCCACAGCACCTGTTGTGCCTGTGGTCTAGAGCAGATTCAAAGGTCACAAGATGCGCACTCGACAGCCGCAGTGACAGCCAAGTCTCTGCAGCGCAGGGGAGGCATACAAAATATGCCCCTCTACAAAATCTACGATGATGACAAGTAACCCATGATGGTGGCCACGCAAACTCAAAAATAAAGTTGTGCCTGAGTTTAGGCGTGGTGCATGGCACTACTTGTGATCATGGCCACCATATCCCAATTGATATCACACATATGTCAGCTTCTGTGAGTCAGCTCTGCTGTGGAAGGTGATGTGTAGTCTGGTCAGCCAGGTGGAGACTGCCAAATGGCAGGACAGGAACCTGGAAGACCGGCCCTCTTCTGTGATCTCTTTATGAGGGCAGGTAACACCCTCCGCCTGAGACAGCTGCACACCGGCAGCGGTCCTGTCCCCAGGCATCAAAGGAGCACACCCATTCAAAAAGAGTAGCCTCACAACAGGGATCAACATCTCTAAAGCCCTTTGTCCTTAGTGAGAAAGAAAGGGCGGGATTGAAGTAGGCAGGAGTGCTCTGGTCAATGGTAGGAGACATCCACCATGTTTCTCTCTGTCCCTCTTTTTCTTTTCTGTCCCCTTCACTTCCTCTGGAGCAAAGCGCCTTGTGCGTGAAATCAGAAGGGCAAAGTCCACTCCGTTCAAGCACAGGGAGTAGACCACTAAGGCAGACTAGCTTTAGACCAATCACCTGGGGACCTTTGCCTGTGAAACAAAGGGATCTCACACCCCTCCTTCAGATCCTCTGAAGACACTCTCAAGATTTGCTCTGAAGCACCTGAGAAGAACTCACTGGACCTCCTTTGGGAAAGTTGCACTTTCCAAAGCAATAGCCTGAGGTGATGAAGGAACTTCCAAGGCAGAAAAGTGCTCTGCCACCTGCCTACCCCCAGGTCACATTGTGTATGAACGTCTGCGTGGATCAGGACCTGCCACAAGGTACCAAAATCTCCTAAAGCTGGGAGAGCAGACCCTGAAAGGAACCATCCTGTCCTCATATCCTTCTGAGTGGGCCTCAAAGCAGCCGGAGGACCAGACCATCTGAAGCTCCCCGTTTTGCTTCACCGAACCGGTCACTCTGTGTTCACTGCACCTTGAATGCGAGGGAAGACACTGACGCTGGCTTTTGCACTCCTCCACTATTGCTTGCACTACAAATCAGCTTGACGCTGCATCGTGCCTTGGGTGAACTCGTTACCTGATAGGCCTGAATCAACTGCTCAATGTTTGGACCCGATCTGAACTGCTGGAGAGTCACATGCCGACTCTGGCCAAGGGATACAACCATGGTTTGAACCAGCTAGACCTTGAACTGCTGCCTCAACGACACGCACATTGATGCCCTAAGATCACCACTTGCACAACTGTTTCCCACTGTCTTGAATCGTTGGAGCGTCTCACATTGACCCCTACCAGCGGTTAATAATTGCCAAGTAATGTTTAATGCTTGTCATGATATTTACTTTTGATTTTATGTATGACTTATGGATAAGTTTATGGAATTTTATGAAACTTTTAATATGACATTTCATATCTTTGGAATTTTGTTTGTATATATATATATATATATATGTAAAGTTCTATACTGAAAGGCAATAAATAAATAAATGCCATTCCTCAGTGTTTGGCCCATAATTGAGAAAGGAGCAATCATGCCAGGAAATAATGACTAATCCCGATGTACTAAGGCAATTAGGACATTGACGTCACTCCTGAAGGACATATTATGGTTCTCTGAAGGGGAGCAACAGTGGTTGGAAAGAGCTGCTCTGTGCACCAACTCAGGACCCTGCAAGGGAAAAAGTGTGAACAGAGTAGGGAGCACCCACAATGTGCTTGCTCTCCTTCCGCCTCTTCTGCTCTTTACTCCCTGCATGCATGGGCGTAATTTTACCGACACAAATACACGGTTCAATGAATCAGGGTTTGTGTTAGAAGTGAAAGTGACATCGAAAAGCGCCACAAAATGGAGGAGGCAACCAGGATAACCCGGGCAGTGTCTCCCCTTTCTTTTGCCTCCCTCCACCTCTCTGGAAAGGGGGAGGTGCCGTGTCCAGCGCGGCAAAATGCAGGCAAAGCCCGCAAAACGAGGTAACGCAGGAAAGTTTGGGAATGCCCGCGAAAGGTGGACAAAGGAAAGGGGAGGGGTCTCGCCCGTTATAATCAGGCTGGAACTGCGAGGAAACTAGCATCCACACGCCGCGAAGGTCACCAGCCCAGGAGTCGGTCCCGGAAGAAGCATTTCGTTTTTTCGTTTGATGGAGGAAGCTGTCTGGAAGAACATTGCGTTGCTGTAGGAAGATGGGGCCCAGAAAAAAGCAGCGTTGCCTTGGAGGAAGAAGGATTCGAGCAGGAACGTGGGCGGCGGTGAAGAAGACCTTTGCGGACGCCGGAGAACACAGCATTGCTGCGGGAGCAAGTGCCAAGCCGTAGACATCGGGCAGGGCGCAGTGCTCTGAGTCCGCAGCGGCAGGGGAGAGGAGCCCGAATATATGCAGTTGGGCGTGAACCCAGGGGGTGCAGCTCAGCCACTCACATTGTGGGGGCAAGGAGTGGCTAATACAGGGGTGCCTCCAGGGGCTAGTCCTGTTGCGGGACAGGTCGGGGCACGATGACACAATACGGGAGAACAATGCCAGGGTATGCACCTGTTAGGGTGGCAGTCAATTCTCTATCTTGGCATATACCGCTATCAATCAAGGAACGGGTGTGGAGGAAAGAGTTCATAGAAATCCTGGAACTGGTGGGAATGGAGCCACTGGGAAATAGTCTGAAGGAACTTTCTGAGAAGGAAAAAGAGAAGAGGGATAAGGAAACACCCAAAATAGAGGCTAACATACATAATTGGTTAAAGGCATTTTTTGTTTATACTTCAATAATGATAGAGAAATACCCCCACAATGCTATTGCAATGTTGGCCTATGGCCATTACATCCAGGATATATATTTGAAGCGGGGTGGCGATGGGTAGTTACAGTATGATCGCGCGTTTCGCTTGAAGATGCAGGTCTGGCTGGCACTATCTTGGGATAAAATGGATGTGGGGGGGATTATGGATAAGCTGGTTCTCACAGGAGAAGGAAGTGAAAAAGCCGCAGTAGAGAAACCCCAGGTGTGGAGGGGTAGGGGCGGTTTCACATGTATGTTATTTGTTATGTTATGTTATTTTATCTTATACCATGCCAAAGCCCGTAGGCATCCAGGCGCTGAGAGACAGACCATACAGGCTACCTATGGGAAGAAAAGGGTACTAATGAAAGAAATAGGTCTTCAGCTGTTTCCTAAAGGAGAGTAAATCCTCAGTCTTACGCAGTGTAGCTGGTAATGCATTCCAGGCCTTAGCGCCTTGGATGTGAAATGCTCTGCCTAGCTCACGGGACCGTTTCACACGATGTTGGACTAGCAAGAGATCTTTCTGAGCTGATCTGAGCCTTCTTGAGAGTTCATAAACACTTACCACATCCTTCAAATAAATTGGTGCAGTCCCAAAGACGCATTTATGACAGATGCTGAGAAGCTTAAACCGAATTCGGGCCTCAACAGGAAGCCAATGTAGTTTTTCCCTAGCAGTAGTGGTGGGTTCTGAATATTTCATTTGATAGATGATGCGAATAGCTTTATTTTGGACTTTTTGGAGTTCAAGGATGTTGGCCTTGCTTGCCCCACATAGGAGAGCATTACAATAATCTACGCGTGGTAGAATAACAGCTCTCACCAGTTTAGTACGGTTTTCGATGGAAACAAGTGGGGCAACCTGTCTGAGCACTTTAAGATGGTAGTTAGTGCTCGTTGATATGGCAGCAACGTGAGCTTCGCAGTCTAAGCTACTCTCCATGAAGGTGCCTAACGTTTTAACCTTCTGTACAACTTTTATATCACTACCATCAATCGTAGGGGGAGGGCGTCCTTTCGCGGGCACTCCTCTTGGAATAACAGAGCCAGCTACCAGGGGGAGCAAGCAGATTGCTGGAGGGTTAATTCAGAGGAAGGTTGCCCCCTTGGTAAATCATGCCAATTTAGGCACCCTCGAGGAGGTAGCGGGAAAGTCTACTGAAGGAAGGCGTAAGAGTAGTCCAAGAGGAAAAGATAAAGTCAAGAAAGAATGAGTTTGAAAATAGGTTGACAAAAATGGCGCTGAAGCAGAGAGGTAATGGTTTGATTAAAATTGGGCTGTCAACCCCAGTTAACTTACAAGCGATGACTCCATGGTTAAATATTTATCATAACACTGTTGATGCTAAATTGTTGTGGGAAGGTTTTAGGCGGGAGTTCAGGATCCCATGTATGGAAGTAAAAAGGGCACACAAGCATGCAACCTACGGTCAGCTCTAGGGATGCCAGAAGTGGTGGCTCAGAAAGTGGCCAAAGAAGTAGCACTGGGCAGGGTTGCTGGGCCCTTCAGGCAACCTCCAATGCCAAACTTAGTGGTATCTCCGTTAGGGTTGGTGCCCAAAAAGGAGGAAGGGCATTATCGGTTGATTCATCACCTCTCATTTCCTGAAGGTGAGTCAGTCAATGATGGGTTTAGCGAAGACTTATCCAGGGTGCAATATACTTCTTTTGAGGATGCAGTGAAAGTGGTGAAGGTTGCTGGTAAGGGAGCTCTTATGGGCAAGTCGGACATTGAATCAGCCTTCAGGCTACTCCCTATTCATGCAGACAGTCAACATTTGTTGGGATTTAAGGTACAAAAGATTTATTACTACGACAAGTGTTTGCCAATGGGTTGCGCCATCTCCTGTGCCTATTTTGAAGCCTTTAGCTCGTTTCTGGAGTTCGCAGTAAAGCAGGAATGCACAGAAGGGGCAGTGGTTCATTACCTCAATGATTACTTGTTTATCGGGGTGGAGGGGTCTAAGGAGTGTGAAAATCTCATGGGGACATTTCAAAGACTGATGAAGGTGATGGGGTTCCTCTAGCCAAAGATAAAACTGCAGGTCCAGTTACCTGTCTTACCTTTCTGGGGATAGAGATTGATTCAGTGAAAGGGGAATGCAGGCTACCTCAGGACAAGGTTGCAAAACTGAAAGGGATCATCAAAGGTCTAAAAGGCAAAAAGGAGGCAACCCTGAAGGAACTGCAGGTTCTAGCAGGCTCTCTCAATTTTGCGGGGAAAGTCATCCCGGTGGGCAAAGAATTTGCAAGAAGCGTGGAACTGAAAACAGTCGGCCTGCAGCATGCGGGCCAACACGTCAGGTTGGGGGCGGAAGTACAGGAAGACCTGGCTATGTGGGACACATTTTTGGGTGACTTTAACAGGGTTTTGATTTGGCGTAGCAAAGGTAACTGGGAGGATAACCGCAGATTATTCACAGACTCATCTGGAGCGCTGGGGTTCGGGGCGATCCTTGACAGCAAGTGGTGTGGCTTGGCATGGCCCAAGGAATGGCATCTAAAGGGGATCACTAGAGACATCACTTTGTTGGAGCTCTTCCCCATAGTGATAGCATTTAAGCTATGGGGGGGACAGCTGGCAAACAGTAAAATCATGCTCTGGTCCGACAATTTGGCAGTGGTGCAAATCATTAACCTAGGTACCGCCAATGGCAAAAGGGTTTTACGTTTACTAAGGGAGCTTCAGCGATGCATGCTCATGAGGAATATAGAGGTACGAGCCAGGCATATTCCAGGGGTGAAGAACACGGCAGCTGATGCTCTCTCTCGTTTACAGCGGGAGAAATTCCGAGAGTGCTGCCCGGAGGCAGGGAAGGCGATGTCCCCTTTCAAAACTCAGTGGTGGGACTTGATTGGGGTAAGTGGGACTTGATTGGGGTAATCTCAGTGCTCTCATCCAGACGGCTCTGGCGCCAGGCACAACAAGGAGGTATAAGGCTTGCTGGGAGTGGTACCTGAATTTCAAACGAGAGGTACTTGGGGAATTGCAGCAAGACTCGCCGGTAAGGGCTTTTGTGGGCTGGGGCTGGCGGGAGGGGAAGACCAGGTCGTGGATGGCGCACCATCTAGCAGCTATCACCCATTTTAGTAAATTTTGGGGGGAGATTGACCCTACTAAAGAACACTATATTGGCATGGCGATGAAGGGATGGGCTAGGCAAGTTCAACAGGGAAGGGATGGAAGGAGACCCATTGACTTGGTCAAGCTACAGAAGTTGGTGTCTTGCCTAGGGCAAATCTGCCACGGGGAGTACGAAGCTACTTTATTCAGAGCTGCTTTTATCTTAGCTTTCTTCGGGGCATTCAGGGTAAGCGAATTGGTGCCAGAGAACAAAGGGGCAAAAGGGGTGAGGTTTTTGCAAATACAGGATGTGCACTGTTCAGAGCATCAGGTGTCTTTATGGCTAAAAAGCTCAGAAACGGACCAAGAGGGCAAGGGGTGCACGGTGTCTTTACAACTCATCACAGGGAGCATGCTATGCCCAGTCAAGGCTGTGTCAGATTTCCTTAAACGCAGACCTCCGTCAGTAAAGGAGGCCCCTCTATTCATCCACAAAGATGGTACAGCGCTGAGTCGCTTCCAGTTTAAAAGAGTGATGGAGCTAGCATTAGAAGGGCTTGGAGAAACTGAAGGGGTCTTTGGGACACACTCATTCCGGATAGGGGCTGCCACATCTGCAGCAGCGATTGGCATGGGGGAAGTGGCAATCAAGCAGATCGGGAAGTGGAAAACGGGCTGCTTCAAGAGATATATAAGGCTCGAAAAAATGTGAAGTTAAGTCTTTTGTCCTTCTTTTTCCCCAGCACCTGCTCGAAGGAGGAGATCAGTATGGGTGGTAGGACACTCTTTTGTGTCTAGAGCAGGGGCAAGTTGGTCTAAGGAACAAGAAAAGCTGACGGCCGGTGAATTCAGGATAGGTTGGCACGGGGTGCCGGGAATGAAATGGGCACAGTTACAGAAACAGGTACACAGATTGCTGAGCGTGAAACAAAGGCCGGACATACTTGTCATTCATTTGTGGGGTAATGATTTGACAAGCTTAGGGAGGGAGCCCCTCATGCAAGCTATGATGTGCTCATTACAGGAGCTGGCAGGGGAGCTTGGAGAAACAGAAATTGTGTGGTCTGAGATCATTCCAAGGCCGGAATTGAGAGGTGCAGAAAACCACGCTGCGGTGGAGAGATCCAGGAAGAAGCTGAACTGCGCAATGGCTAAGTTTTGCAGGAGCAGGGGTTTTGGTCAGATCAGACATGGCTTGATCAATCTCAAATCTCCAGAGTATTTCCTCAATGATGGAGTGCACTTGATTCCTTTGGGCATGGAGCTTTTCTTCTGGAATATCTGCACAAAGATCCTGGAAATGTAGACGGAAAGGGGGAGCCACAGTGGGCAGTAACCCACTCGGGGCGTGGCGGTGTTTGGCCGGACAAACACATGAGACAGACTCCGGATGAGCCAGGAGAAAGCAAGAAGGGTCTTCGCTCTTCTCAAGCCCAGCACCCCTTGGGAGCCTAAGCGGCAGGGGCGTCTGGGAGGAACAGCTAGGGCTCAGCTTCCCCCAAGGAAACAACACTCTACCCGCCCAGGAGCACCTGCAGGGGCAGGACAGGCTCGGACGCCAAGGTTGGGAGAGTTGGGCCTATTCTGGACACTTGGGACAGGAAAGGGGGAAGCAGGTTATTTTGGACACGGAGCAGTCGCCGCATTTTATGAGAATTTGTTTCACAAATGTGTGCAGTGTGATTTTGGTTTGGTTTTATTGTGAAATAAAGAAACTGCTGCCTTTTATGCCATAAAACAAACAGGTCTCATTCTACGCTTCCTGGGGGAAAGGGGAATGAGCTATGGGTACATTAGATATAAATGGACGGATGCCAGGTTTATGAAAGTGACGACGAAAAGCGCCACAAAATGGAGGAGGCAACCAGGATAACCTGGGCAGTGTCTCCCTTTTGCCTCCCTCCCCCTCTCTGGAAAGGGGGTGGTGCCGTGTCCAGCACGGCAAAACGCAGGCAAAGCCCGCGAAACGTGGTAACGCAGGAAAGTTTGGGAATGCCCACAAAAGGCGGACAAAGGAAAGGGGAGGAGTCTCGCCCTTTATAATCAGGCTTGAACTGCGAGGAAACTAGCATCCAGCCGCCGCGAAGGTCACCAGCCCAGGAGTCGGTCCCGGAAGAAGCATTTCGTTTTCCCACCCACCAACCCTACGGACGGGACAAGCAGAAACACCTGGTTGTTGACGTCGCAGGACGGCCAGGCAGTGTGGCGGTGTTTGGCCGGACAAACACATGAGACAGACTCCGGATGAGCCAGGAGAAAGCAAGAAGGGTCTTCGCTCTTCTCAGACCCAGCACCCCTTGGGAGCCTAAGCGGCAGGGGCGTCTGGGAGGAACACCTAGGACTCAGCTTCCCCCAAGGAAACGGCACTATCCTCGCCCAGGAGCACCTGCAGGGGCAGGACAGGCTCGGACGCCACCGTTGGGAGAGTTTGGCCTATTCTGGACACTTGGGACAGGAAAGGGGGAAGCAGATTATTTTGGACACAGAGCAGTCGCCGCATCTTATGAGAATTTGTTTCACAAATGTGTGCAGTGTGATTATGGTTTAGTTTTATTGTGAAATAAAGAAACTGCAGACTTTTATGCCATAAAACAAACCGGTCTCATTCTACGCTTCCTGGGGGAAAGGGGAATGAGCTATGGGTACATTAGATATGAATGGACGGATGCCAGGGTTATGCAAAGTCATTTTTCAGCAGTGCAAATTCACTTTAAACCAGGCAAATATTCCATGAAAGGGGCCAGAGTGTTTGTGTGAGTGCGCGCAAGCAGGCACGTGTGTATTTTTTCTCCATGACCAGTTTGCTCTTTCAGCCCTTCACGGGCTTGGAACTGCGCCACTTTCAGCCGTTATAGCGCCCCACCTTCTTCTCCACCCCCACCTTGTTACTCACAGCTGCTAGCGTTGAAGAGCAGAGAGAGAGAGAAACCTTTGAGGGATTTGTGAATGAACAACGCAATGATTTTCACAGTGTAAACTCTGTCAGAATGCATGGGATGTGGTCAGTGACGGAGAGTATTGGCCGTTTGCCAAGAATTCTGATTGGATAATGAATGTCTCTTTTTAAATCTGCAGGTACTTCTTTGGAATTGACTAGTTCTTCATGGGATGAAGATCAGCTGAATTACAGTCATCAGAAAAAAGAAACCAGTCGTGTGTGATTTAGTGGAAATGTTTTCAAAATATGAATATTTTAAATATAGATGTCACTGCTAGAAGGTCCGATCATGACATTTCATCACTTTTTAAATGACTGATTTAATGCATTCCCGGGTTTTGTAAATGCTGTGCTCACAGCTGTGCTGTGATCAAAAGGATTATTGCATAAGGAATTAGTTGTCATGTTCTTTGTCATCCAAATTCATTCTATAAAAAGCAGTTTCCAATTAATGTAACATTTTGAATATTCATTACGAAAACAACTTCGCCTTGTACGTGGTTACAGAACAGTTTACATTTTAATACAGTTGTGAAGGTTTAAAAGCAACTTAATTTACTAAAGATTGAACGCGTGTTTCAACGGGCTTAAAGGCATCCATAATGTTTTGCCGCCATCCTCATCAAGACAATTTAGATTTGATTAGCTGTTCTAAATAATGGTGCTAGTTAACAATTCTACACGTAACAATACAAGATGTAATGAAAGCTAGGCATATGGGCCATGCACATGTTTATTTTGAAGAGTCTCTCTGTTGCAGTCTCTTGCATGAGGGTCCTGCTCTTCCTCCGTGTGTATGTCAAGATGATTCCTTGATGGTTAAAGGCATACATCCTATAATGACCCTCTCGCTTCGCACATGATGAGGGATCACCCTTCCTCTGCCAGGAGAAGTAAACATAACGTGCTGGTCTCTATGACCTATAGGCTTAGGCCATGCTCAATCCTCAGTATTGCTGTAACATCTCATACTTCTTCTTTTATTATTCATGTCCCCTTAGAGCAGGGCTCCTCAGGTGTTTAGGACTACGGCTCCCGTGATCTCTCACCATTGACTGTACAATCTAGGGATGATGGGAGTTGTAGTCTGAAACATCTGGAGAGCCAAAGGTCCCGGCCCCTTCCCAAGAGGATAAGGAACGAAAAAAACAAGAAGAATCTGTTAAGCTCTTTGGAAAAATATATCAGACTGAGAAGACAGACCATGATGCCCCAGGGCAAAGGTCTGTGGCCTTCTAGATGTTCAGGGTTATGGGTCCCATGAGCCCTCGACATTGACTATGATGGTTAAGGCTGGTAGAAGTTGTACTTGTGAGACAAAGATCTCAGGCGCCTGCTCAATGGGATTTTACCAACCCCCTTAAAGCTGTAAAAGTAACATAAATGTAGTCAAAATTTTCTTCAGGACTCTTTGGTCTCTAGAATTTCCTTCTACAGAAATGTAAAAGAAAAATGTAATTAGAGACCAACAATTATTAAGAAATAGGTAGCATTCATCCTTTTGGTTGCATCGGCGTGCCTTGTCTGCTACTTGCCTGTGGTCGGCGCAATGGCTTCAAGGTCTAGTTCCTGCTACCAGGGATGCAAGGAGTGGTCTTTCCTGCCACTAAATGACAGTCATCTGGAGATACAGCGTGGCTGGAATGTGTGGGGCACAATTTTATTCTGGGCCACAGGGTCCGTCCCGTCGAAATAGAATGAGGTAGAGTTTCTAAAATGTGTGGTCTTTTGAAGCCTTTAAGGATGTCTTAAGAATGGGAAGAGACATCCAAATTGTTCCGCAGCATGGTCTTTGCCACACTCAATGCTCTACTTCTGAGTGTCTTTCTTTTGTATGAAGCAGCCCCTATGAGATCATCTTTAGTTTTAATGGTGGATGGCATAATCCATTCATCAGCAAAGAGGCTGTCAAGATTTTACCCAGAGGTGAAAAGCGAACAAGGAAGGGGCCCTTGTCACATAGCCGTTCACAACAGAAGGGCAAACATTATGTTTGCAGTTTGTAGAAGTGAACGAGTAAGCAGATTGAACAGATCAGCCCACGCATGTGAGGCCCAGGTTCCGGAGCACGTTTCCTTCTTCCTGTTTCTAAAAGAACCGTGTAGTATGCGGAAGATCCCAAGCATCTTTGGGTAAGAAACGTCTGGAGGGTTTTCTGGGTCATCTGATTATCATATACGGAGGCGATATGACCGGAGGTGGCGGGCTAACCCTGTCAGTAACAGCCTGCTGCCCGAGTTAAGGGCCCGAGCCAGGCGAGGGTCCCTTCACGGAAAAATAAAAAAACATACCTTTACTGCGCGGTCCGATGTCGCACAGTGCTGTCGTCCCCCTTAGTCCATTTTCAATGTTGTGAACAACATTGAAAATGGACTAAGGGGACAACAGGACTGCACATCAAAGTTACATTTTGTTTTTAAAGACACACTCTTTTAGCACCCATGTAGAAAATTGAAAATTAGAAAACTACGTGGGTGCTGAGAGGTGAGGGGTAGCAAGAGAGGGGAATGGAAGAGGGCGCTGCCTATCCAGGCTGCTCGGAATGTAGGCTTGTACCATACAATACAACCCATGTTCTGAGCTTCATGATTGCGCAGCGCCCCCTTCCAGGGTGCTAATGGAAATGAAATGTGAAACTAAGGAAGAGTGAGGGGAAGAAGTTAGGTCTAAATGTCAAAGATGTCTAAGTCAATGAAGCAAGAATGGAGATTTGGGAGAAAAATAGAACAGTGGTTCTATTGTTATTTTATGAAAACAGTAAAGGTTGTTAGTTATAATGTAAGGGGCCTGCATTTAAGTTCAGAGTTAAGAATGGTCCTGACAGGAAACCAATCTCAAAAAGGGAGGAGAAGACAGAGAATGCCATAGGGCGAGACTCTGCAACCCTTGGCTCCCCAGATTCTTCAGACTACAATTCCCATCAACCCTAGTCATCTCAGTCAATGGTGAGGGATCAAGGAAATCATAGTCCTGAACACCTGTAAAGCCACAGGTTGCAGATCCCTATGGAAGGGTTTATATACATGTCCTAATTTATGATGGATAGTCATTGAAGTCAGGGGGCTCAAAAGGCGAAATTCTAATAGGATTCCATCCCCAACATATTTATGTTCTTTGATAAAAGTAAAGGTGTAGCAAAAAGGACGAGGAGGAGGTGTTAACGGAAATTCAATGATAAAATAATGGTTATCCTTTTGGTTATATATGAATGTATATAGAAGACATATTTTCTGAGTATAAAATGATCGTGCATGTCAATTCCAATATTGTTTAGATAGAGCGAGGGATTGAGCAAAATGTATAGATAGCTCTAGTCTTTTTTTCACATTATAACAAATTTAATCAGATCAAGAATCACAGTATTATACAATTCACAAACCAAAAGAACCCAACTAGCCTCCCACAACCTTTCTTCCCTACCCCACCTCCTGAAACAATACGCAATGAAAGTAAGTTCATACATTTCCAAAAACCTCCCCAATATATCGTTGTACAAACCACGCTTCTTCGGACTTCTGTAAGCAACCCTCTACATTAACAATAGTTTGTGCATTTCCTGAATCCACACCTCAATGGATGAGCAGGTTGTGGATTACCAATCCGATGAGATCAGTTTCTTGGCCATCAAGGAGGACCTGAATAACCATTTCTTTTGGCAACAAGACAAGCCAGCCACCAGGGTATCTGCACGCAATATCAAAGTTTCAGAATCATAGTCCAATGACAGCCTCAGGACCTTGTTGAATATGGCAATCGTAGATAGCTCCAATCTTACGAATGGCAAAACATTGGCAAGAAAACTTGTCATAAGAGTGCCCCATAAAATTGGAGTGAGTGGCTTTGCCCAATTTACTCTGTGCCCGGGTTAGAAGATGTTTGTAATTGGGGAGTTGTGATCCTTAATGGATACATCAGGAAATAAATCGTCATCAATTACACGTGCAAGACGTATTTAAAGATCATTTCAGACTGAAGATAAGGAGTTTGAGCAGTTCAGGAATACAATGTAAATCCTGACCATAGGTAATTTAGAAGATCTTGACTGTCTTAATGTCAGCGTAAAAGAATTCCACGTAGGTGGTCATGAAACACTTGACACACAACAAGGTGCATGTTTGACATTTGGTGCAAGTTGCACCAAGGGAACTACCAACGTGTGCACTTCCTTTCACTGCAGTTGCCTTTGTGCAGTTTTGATGGTTTGCACTACACATTCTGTACTACCTATATACATTCATGCAAATCCAGCCGGTCCCAAGTGCAAATGTTCAAGCCCACTTCAGTGCAATTTAGACATTTAAAAAAAACAAAAAACGGCACTCATTGTGTGCCACGCATGTGGCTTTAAAATGTATACTTCAGCACACTGCCCCATCCATCTGGGCAGAGAGATAAGAGCTGGAGAGACCGGTTATCGGCGTGACATCTCAGCCCGTTGCCTGGCTGCAATGCTTTGTCATCTGCCTTGGGAGGCAGGCTGGCGGGCCAGGGTGAAGGCCTCTTCCATGGTCACATCCCAAGCGTCTTGCGTGTATGCATGCGTGACGTCCTTTCTCTTTTAGATGCATTATATTTACACTGAGTGACACATCCAATAAGTGACGGGGCAGCCATTATTCAAAATCCTTGGCGCTTCAGGGACTTGCATGATTTACCGCCAGTTACTCAAGACTTTTCTGCTCGGGGAACCCCTCTAATTTGCTGGCGCTGAGGGTCATTTGCTATACCCGCGCAGCATAAAAGTGAAACGTAAAAGCACGGCGTAAGCTCAATACGCCTTGCTGTTACGCTCAGGGGAATGTTCATTGTATTTGGAGGCGGAGTCAGGGCACACAGCTAGATATACATATCTAGTGTGCATTCCTGCTCCCCCTTCACATGTTCATGCCAGTGGAAGACCAATGGATTCCTACTGAATCCGCTTAGCTCGGTATCAGGTAATAAAATCGCAGCAAAAATGCTGTGGTTTGACCCAGTAAAGGTGTACCCCATTATATCATTTAAGGGGAGCAGGGGCTGCAGGGGTGTCCCCCGCTCCCTTTAAATGGTATAATGGGTCCGGGGGTTGCAGGTGTGTCCCCCTGCATCATTTACATGAGTTTGGTGCAAAAAACCACGGCATTTTTGCCGCGATATTTTGTATTCACGGCCATTTTTGCCGCGATTTTAAGACATGGAACCCTTAGCTCTACCACCTAGTAAATGCGCGTGGATTCCATTGCAATCCATTGCAAATGCCACCGGCAAAGCATCATTTGCTGGCAGCATTTGCACTTTTTCCAAAACAGATTAGAAAAGTGAATGGTAAAGGCGATTTCCCCTGTGTTTTTTTACGCTTTGCATTTCCATTCCAAATTACATTGAGGGGACCTTTTGCACCTAAGTGCAAATGGACACGGTCCAGTCCGATACAAATTAGGGGTTTCATAAAATGACTACAGTTTCCCGCTGCCTTAAAGGGCGCTTTTTTAAAAAGAATATTACATAAAATAATACATCGAATGCCTTTTATGTTTCTGGTCTGTAGACAGGGATGACAATTCAGTGATGCGAAAAGTAGAATAGGCTGTTCTTCATAAACAGCACACATTAAAGTAAGCATCCTCATCCCAAGAGCACGGCGGATGCACCCCTAACTATGGCACTGGGATTTATGCTGTGCAGTGTATCCCCGACCCTGCATTTCCTGATGGAAATTGACCTTGAAAATGCTTTCTGCTGGAACTGGCTGCTGGCATATAGGTTTTGGGTACTCTGTTTACTACTATGCAGATAATTCAAGTGGATTCCAGTTGCCCCGTGGCCTTGGAAATGGTTATCTGTATCTACGGGTTGCAGCATACTTAACAGGTAGAATTAACCTTATCATAATCCAAATTCCCCAATCGCATGCCCCAGACTGGAACCATTATAAACCATTGGTGACTAAAATGAATGGGGCGTAGGTTCCACAGGGCCTTCTATGACACAACTCCTATACCCTCCCGACCGCCAAGTTAAATTAGCAGCCACGTCAATGGAAACTGCCATTCTGATTGGCTGATTTGTAAGATGTCCCTGCATTCTTCTGGTGGTATTTGCCAGCTCCCCGTGGCATGTCCTATGATAGCCCCCTTCGCCGTGGCCGCACAGAGCAGTTTCTTCTGCTTCCCTTGGCTGGTGCATTCCTGCTTCTTTCCACACAAAGCCCCGCTCTGCGTAGATGCACTGTTGGTCAGCTTCCTGCACCCCAGGCTGCCGAGACATGCTGCTCCACTTCCGGGTGCGCTCCCAACGTAACCTGTTCTCTTTTTCCCCTGGTCCTCCGTTTCGGTGCCTCCATCCGCCTTCCCGCCTACCTCTCTCAGTTAGCAGCTCAGGAACCTCCACTCAGTGGCATTTGCCCCATTGTGTTGTTAGCTAAAAGCCCCTTCAGAGGGGCATAAAAATCCCATCTGTGTTTTTTTTGCTTAGTTATTATTGTCTTAAAGGAATGTTATGATTTTAAGACCCTCAGTCCCACTATAAATGTATAAGCATGACATTAAAGTGATTAGGAGGTGAAATACCTCATAAAAAAATCTTCCAATTTCTACCTCCACCAAGAAAAGTGTGTACGTGCCGGAGTGTCCGGTGTGGCATTTCTGATTGCTCACAGGTTACTAAGCAACAACGTCATTGATCAGTGCCACTGCCTCTGGTCCTTGCTGGGTGTATCAACGCCTGGGATGCATTCATGCCGTGCTCGCTCCCGCCTCTGGTCCTTGCTGGGTGTATCAACGCCTGGGATGCATTCATGCCGTGCTCGCTCCCGCCTCTGGTCCTTGCTGGGTGTATCAACGGCTGGGATGCATTCATGCCGTGCTCGCTCCCGCCTCTGGTCCTTGCTGGGTGTATCAACGCCTGGGATGCATTCATGCCGTGCTCACTCCCGCTTCTGGTCCTTGCTGGGTGTATCAACGCCTGGGATGCATTCATGCCGTGCTCGCTCCCGCCTCTGGTCCTTGCTGGGTGTATCAACGCCTGGGATGCATTCATGCCGTGCTCGCTCCCGCCTCTGTCAGAAGGGAGGATTAAGAGAAGAAGGAACCAAGGTGAGTTATGTGTAATGTATGCACATGTGCATGTTTGTATGTAATGCATGTAGCAGGTCGGCGCGCATGCAAGAGCTGGGTGCACCCACAGCTGTGTGCGTGTGTGTGTGTGTATGTTAGTGTCACAGTATTTGTGCTTATGTGTGTGTTTGTGTGTGTGCGCATGTCTTACTGAGTGTTGGGGTGTCTGGGAATGAGTGTTCCTAGGAATGCAGTACATGCCTGTATGTATGATGGGTTGGTGTGGTGGGGCACCTGGGGCAGTAGCAATTCCACGCGCACCGAGGCATACTCATATACTCGCATCTTACTATTGTTTCCCTATAAGCAGATTAGACATTACTGTATGTTAAGCACCCTAGGCTGGACTTACCCCCACAGATACAAGAGATAAGTAGATCTGGAGACCTCTCTGCATTGAGAATAAACTGGAATAAGTCGGAAGTATTGCCCTTCACTCCATGTGTTTAACAAGCAGGTGTAGGAAAGGACTTCCGATGGTGACCCCAAGGCATGAAATACCTGGGCATTCCGATGACCCTATCAGTAGGAGGTCTCTATAGGGGGAAACTATGTGAGGGCTCTAGAACCGCTGGAGCACAGAGGGCACTTGTGGATCCTGGTGCCTACCTCCCAGGCGGCCTGCATCGCATTGGCTTAAATGGTTGTTTTGCCCAATCTGCTCTACATGTTCAAAAACGTACCCATCTGGCCCCCGATGAACTTCTGGTCCTGGGTCAAAAACGTAAGGATAGACTAGCTTGGGCCGGTAGGCAAGCCAGGGTGTCTCACAACACCCTTGCGCTACCATAAGAGTGGGGTGGGTTGGAATATCCTGACTTATACTTATTTTTTCTGGCCGGACAGGTCCAAAAGATAGCAGGGTGGGGGGTCACCCACCACTGAACTCCCGCATTCATTGCTGGCGAAGGCCATTATGTATCCGAATTACCTAGGTGGGATGCTCTGTGGTAGCCGGGAGAAAGCGCCACAGCCTGAGGTCCAACCTATAGAAGTAACATGTAAAGCCTGGGGACAGATCGGCCGGGTGATGGGCGCTGTGGCCTGCCCTCCCCGGACTTCCCTATATACAAAATATGCGGGATCCCAATCACACACGAGTGAGTATTCCAGATACACTTTGAGAAATTGGGGGTCCAGACCTTGGGGGATCTCATTCATGATGTGCAGTTCATAACATGGGAGGTCCTGAAAGCCAGGGGTGAATGGGCTGTTGTGACCATGCTATTATTTTTTAGGCCAAGAGAGGTACTGAGATCTAAATGGCCCAATTGCCCTGCCCCCAACCCAATTCTCCAATGCATGCTTAACCTACTGTCCAACAAGAAACTGGTGTCCACTATCTACAAGATGACCAGAATGGCAAGGGAAGTGGGTGGACAGACTCATAGGAATACATGGGAAGTGTCGCTAGGGACAATGATACGTGAAGAACATTGGAAACGTATATGTACGCAGACACGCAACCTGTCCCTAAACGGCTGGTTTAGACAAATACATTTTAAATTCCTACACCAAGTCTACTATTCCCGGTCCACTTGTGCAGATTCTTCCCTGAGAGGTCCCCCTTTTGTAAAAGAGGTAATGGGGACTATGTTACGTGGCATGGTCCTGCCCATGTATCAGACCCACTAGCAGCCTTTCAAACTGTCACCCCCATATACCCTCCAGGTGTCCCGTGCCTCCCTTTACCTTCCTTTGGGCTGTGGCACGTTCTTCCTGGGACTGTGGTCCATGTTGGCAGTTGCTCTGCTTTCTTTGTTCTTTTTTTGTTGATCTGCGATGGCTCTGCGGTCCTCGTTTCTGCACAGTGTCAGTGTAGTTGTTGGACCAAACAGTCCACCTCATCAAGGTTACACCACTGTTTCTCCTCTCTGGTCTTATGGGTCTGTTCCTCCTAGACCCCAGCAGGACTCTGTCAGTTTGGTGACAGCGTCCTCCGTTCTGCAGTCTGTCCTCAGAGTTTGTAACTTCCACCTGTGGTCTGCTCCACTCCTGCTGCTGTTGCCAGCTGGAATTGACACCTTGTTAATTCGATTGTCTCTTTTTATACAATGTTGCCAGTTTCTCCCCAGCAGACTATCTGAGTCCTTTATCACTTTCAAGGGATTGATCTTCACTCCTCTTCGGAACCTCCTTGTCTCAATACTTGAGGAGTCACGGTGTTACAATATAACATGTTGGCACTCTGAAGAGTGTTATAAGAGGTCTGTGGTGGGTAGCTTGGGGTTTCAGATGGAAGGGGGCTAGGGAAGGGAACAACAGAATTAATGTCTCATCCCCAAAGGTCCACCCACATGTCTCCACCCCTACGGGGACTATTGGTTAGCTACCATGCCATCATAGCCCTACAAGGAAGGTCTCCCACGTGGGGAGAAGTGACGTCATCCTATAATTAATCACAGTATTGTCAAGCAACTCACCTGATGGATCACATCAAATTTCTTTCAATATTTTTTCACCCATAGGTTTTGGGTCCCAGGAAAAGACCTCATTACAAGTATGCCGGTCGGGAAATAGCATTGCCGGTAGTTCCTTACCGACTAATTTTTCTGGTTGCGATGTGGGTAAAACCGGCATCGCAAGTGACCCACTGCATCCAGCTACACTGTTGCCTGTAATTGTGGAGAGATGCGGCAGCCGTGCCTGAGATAATGGCATGGCGTCAGTAAGTGCACATTCTGAGGTGCACAGACAGGCAATCACCGGGACGTACACGCCAGTAACAACATGAAAACGATGCCGGAAACACTGGCATTGCGGACTAGGCATTAAGTGGATTCTGGTGTGAAGAAATATCCCACTGGTGCACAAAATCAGCACAGGTGGTCCAATGGGCTGTGCAATAGCACAAAAGGACCCCTCCCACACCCCACACCCCTTCCTACACCACAATGATATAAGTAGCTGTAGCTGTACTGGAGCTGGAGGCCATACCTGCAGAGCTATTACTTGGAGAGGCATGGAGGCAGAGGATGCAGCAGAGGCACTTGAGGAGAAGGAGGGCTATCATGGGCCATCAAATCCCCAATGTCCAGCAGGTAGCAGCCCGCAGGCAGCCACCAATCCCTCGTTTAAGAGCCACACCATTCAACCTCAGCCAAGGTCAGAACCACACCCTGTACTGGCTAGACAGGGACACTATCAGCTCAATAGTGGACCTGATACATGATGACCTGGTCCGCCTGATCAATATCCGCACAGCCATCCCCCCTTGGTGAAGGTTGTATCCGTGCTACACTTTCTAGCCACAGGCACATACCAGCACACTGTTGGTGAGCTGCATGGCATCTTGCAACCCTGTTTTTCCTGTGTGCTATTCCAGGTGATTGATGCACTCCTGGGTCATGTACGAGACCATATCAGCCTACCCAGGACTGCAGACCAGGTAAATGTCACAAGAATAGCCTTCAATGCCCTTGCAGGCATGCCTAATGTCATTGGTGCCTCGGATTGCACACATGTGGAGCTGGTGGCCAGGCATTGTACCGCAACAGGAAGCTGTTCCATTCACTGAACGTGCAGATGGTATGTGACGCCCGCCACCTCATAACCCATTGCTGTGCAAGATTCCCCGGCTCAACACATGACTCTATGGTGCTGAGGAACTCCACACTGCCTCGATACATGGCACAACAAAGTGGACAGCGTACCTGGCTGCTAAGTGAGTCTAAGTACAGGCCATGTTCATATTGGAATGGAGGGGGGCAGTAGACAGCCTAGCATACCTGGATGCTGGGTGAGTCTAACTACAAGGCCATGTGCAGTGTTGAACAATGGCCCAGTATGACACCCACGACCAGTGGATGTTCACACTGCATGCATAATTCCATCATTACTTCTACTGCAATTCCCAGAAATAATTACAAAACCTCCATGTAAGTGTACAGAGGCCAGATAGGGCGCCAAAAGGGCAAGGCAGATCAAGATTGAGAGCAAGGAACAACATTGCCGACAAATGTAAAACAAGTAAACCTCAAACATTGAGGAGAAGATGACCCTACTCAGTGTTGTGAGTGCATGAGATGTGCAAGTATGTGGTGTTACTGAAGGTGCAACACAGTAGTAGCATGCCATAGTGCGACACCTTGACAGGCATGTCACCATGTATACAAAATACCCATTGCATACATGACTACAGCTATCCTGTACAGCGATGCAAGAAAGAACTACATATATCAGAATGCACCACACCATAGAGACAACGACAAGCAGAAACAAAGTCAAGCAAACACACAACTCATGTTGCACAGCCAGAGAATACTGAATCTCCCACTGACAATACACATTTAGGCTGCACACAAATTGGACAGGTACACTACAAAACCACACAATTACACATGCATATCATTGAAAAGCAAAATGTACCATCGTACGTGGGCATATAGCTGTAATTGATTCATAACACATAATTTACATTGATTATGTGTGTCAGTTGTAGAAGAAGGGTCTGAGGTCATGTTGTCTTTCAATGCTCCATGTGAATGTGACTGCACAGCACACCCTCCACACGCATTATGACAAAGTGCTGTTCTGGTACCCGGAAAAGGACGTATTCTAGCTAAACTCAATAATGATTGTGCATGCATGTCCTCTAAAATGAACACTGTACAGCCTGTGCCAACATGAAATGACCAGGAAATTAACATGTGCACTTTCTGTTGCTCCAGTGCCGGTGATGCTGGGTATCCCCTGGTGCCATTGTTGATGACCCCGTCAGGCAACCCCACAACATCCACGAGCAGGCATACCATCGTGCCCATGTACCTACTCGCTGCAACATAGAACAGACATTTGGCCTGTTGAAGGCCTGGTTCTGCTGCCTCAGCAGAGCACTGATGTACAGCCCTGAAAAGGTTGGGAAAACAGTGCTTGCCTGTGCCATGTTGCACAACATGTGCATCAGGCGCAACGGCCTCCTGCCCCCAGACATGGACATGCAGCCACCAGAGGCTGAGGAAGACAGTGACAATGATCTGGAAATTGCACAACGCTGCGATGGCATGGATGGATGTGTTGCACGTGAAGACCTCAAACACCATTACTTCTGATGACCTGTCACACACACTGCACTGGGCACTGTACATGAATAAATGCACTCACACTAAAAGATCAATGTCCAGTCATGATTTCTATTGCAACACCAAATATATTGTTTGAGAGGAAACTATGTACATTTGTGGAAAGGCGTAACACACTATACTATCCCACCCAACTTTTCCTCCCCATCCCCACCCTCAACTACCCTCACACCCTCCCCAACTTTCCCTCCCACCCCCACCCCCAAACTATCCCCACACCCCGACCCCCTGCCCAACTTTCCCTCCCCACACTTACCCCCAAACTATCCCCACACCCCCACCCCGTCCCCAACTTTCCCTCCCCAAAGCCACCCACAAACTATCCACACACCCTATCACCAAAGTGTCCATGTGCATGTCATGTTCTGCACATCTATCTACATAGGCAGAGTACCCAGACAGGGCAGCAATGTTGCAATGTCCAATTTACAGCCCCTTTTGGTTTCTGGGATGCGGCCTCCTGCAGGCTGAGACAGCCGCTCCGAGCGACACCTTGGGCTTCCCTGTAGAGAACTCCGTGTTGTCGAGCTGGTGGAGGGAGCCGGTGGGATGGACAGGTGCCTTTGGTCCACTAGGGCCTGGATCAACATGGACATTGTCTCTGCCATGGTGGACATTACACTATTGCCCTCCCTCTCACAGCGTGACATCTGCAGGATGGCACTGGTGCATCTGCCCAGTGCCTGTGCACTCCTCCTCGAGCTGGCCTGTAGACTCTCACACATGAGTTGGGCCTCATGCAGGTGCTGCTGGACAAGGGTAGTCAGGGATTCCTGCCTTTGTTCCATTCTCGAAAGGCGCCCTTCAATGTCCCTGCAACTGCATAGTGGGGGGCTTGGGGGCTCATTGGGCCCACGGGACTAAAGGCCATGGCATCCTCGTAGCTGTGGTCTGATTCCATGCTTTCTGCTCCACCATCCTCCCCAGTGTTATCATCTGGGCCCCCTTGTGGACGTCCCTGCAGAAGTGGTGCAGGTGCCTCCTGGTTGGGGGGTGGCTGGGGTGCAGGTGCCTCCTGGTTGGGGGGTGGCAGGGGTGCGGGTGCCTACGGAATGGTGGGTGGCTGGTGGGTGGTATATGTTGTTGCCCTTTCATGTCAGCAGGATGATGCCGTTGAGTCCTGTGTGGACGTGGTGGTGGTCTGTTGGCAGCGTGGCCTGGTGGCCCGGGATGTATTTGGCTGTTCAGACTCATTGCCCGATGATGTGCCTGAGGGGGTCAGAAAGGCAGGGCATCAGTGATGGGTGGGGATTGATGGGACAGACATAAATGCTAGTACTTTCTGGTGACAATGCTGTGTCATGGACATGGTGGTGGCCATGGCATGGTGCACACCTACCTGTGTCGGGGACGCTGTGCAGGTGCGTGTGTTGTGTTCCAACATGGTGTGCACAGTGGCTGTTGCATGGTGTATTGGTGTTTCCCTGTTAGGGTGTTATGGGTGTGTCACACAAACTCTATGATATGTTGTTATGGCTGATTGTGACATGGATGTGTTGCACATGTGACTGGTGCTGATGGCACTTAGTGCATTGGTGATGATTTTGCGAGATGGGCCGTGGTGGATGGGACGAGTGGGCCACATGTATCATTGATGTGTGCAGCACGTTATTTGCTGGTGGTGGAGGTGCTTGATACTGACGTAACTTTGGGCATGTGCTAGCACGGCAGTGACAACAAAGGTTGGGATGTGTCATGGGGATGTGTGTCTGAGTGCCAGCAGGTGCATCTTGTGAGAGTTTTGCTGGGGCCTGTGTGATGGTCTATGTGTGAGTGGTGTATGAATGTGGTGTGGGGGGGTGCCGTCAGCAGGGCTTTACTGGCGTTGGGCACAACATGCCTGACATGTTTGCCTACTCTATTGTTTACAGGGTAGAAGGTGTATGATCTGACATTGGACTTACCGGTACTCACCAGCCTCCTCTGCTGTCACAGCTCCAGCCTCCACTCCACCAACTCCCTCAATAGACTTGTGGTGCCGTACGCTACTGCATGTCTCCTTTCGAGAAGGCTTACTTGAAGGGTTTGATGAAGGTGCAGAGAATAGTTGGTCCCACTATTCCAATGGGTCGAAGCATCTTCACAGACCTTCTAGTTCGATCAGATGCAGAGGTGTCCAGTGGGAAGTCAGCGGGCTCAGGGTGCCAAACCTTCCAATGGGTCACCAGCAGTTCCTCAACTCGGCTTCTTAGTTTCAGGATACTTGGATCCTATCCTTCATTCAGTGAGAACTCAAGAGATTGACATGGTATAGGTGTTTGGAGGCTTCTCTTATCCAAAATCTCCTTCCCGCCAAAACAAACAGAACCCAAGCGGAGATCTGCTCACACACAGGCACACCATATGTGGACCAGTCATGGACCAAGGTGGTCCCAGGCATTCATAGCACACCAGACTCTCTGGCACCCAGGATGTGTATTGGAACCAGACAGTCCAACCCACATCCTGGAAGTACACACACAAGGCATGCAGAAGCCTGCAAAAGCTTGGGGCTTTGCGGGAGAATGCATGCCCAAATAAGGACTGACCCGGTTCGGCTCGACCTGGGGAAGGTAAAGGGACAAGATGGCCAAAGGACAGGACAAAGAACCTCGTGCATGGCCATTTTGGAGCCAGGCCACCTATTCATGCCAAACGCGGTAAATGCGGTTTACCTGGCATTAAAGGGTTAGAAATATGAGAAAAGATAAGCTGCCACCAGCCCTGTCCAAGGCACATCTGCACTTCTAAGAAATCCGTCGAGAGTGTCTATGGCCTTTAGAAATGACAGGAAGACCCAAGTGCACTATACTGTAAGGTACATTGGGCCTCATTATAACCCTGGCGGTAGCGGTGCCTGTAAAACAGGCATGGCTGGTGCCGTAGTTGCATTTTTTCCAGCACCTGTCAATGAGGAATAACCGGGTTATTTCGACATTGCCGGACCCAGTAATTCCTGCATTGCTGGGTGCCGGTGCATCTGACATCCCCATTCCCATAGAGCCCTATTGTATTTATAACGCTGCCGGTGAATCCGACATGCTGTGCTCGTGGGTGCCTTTCTGAAAGGCAACCGCAAGCACAACTTGTAGTATGGGGGTCCGGGAACTGGCATGCTTACCGGTACCTGGACCACCATGCTTATAATGAAGCCCATTGTGCACTTGCAACATGTTGCAGAAAAGTTGCAACATTGACAAGCACTATGGGAAAAATAGTCTCCCAGTACTGAATGTCTTTAAGGGCATGTCAGTTTCCCCATAATAAAGTGAGCGAAAAAGCCCAGGGGAGTGCAGCTCAAGGCTCTGCTCCTCTGGCAAAGTCAGACTAGGGTGTTAAACAGCAGCAAAAAGTTGGGGGTACACAACTGCAGGGAAAACTTCACATAAATGGGAATCTTTCTTAACAGGGAGTCAGTGCATACCTCAGACTCGGGTGTGAGGTCGGTTCTCACGGGAATTCAATCCTTCAGTAGTGCCAGTGCTGAGCGGAGTCTGAGGTTTTGCAACTTCTATTGTGGGGTGTCTCCGATGCATGTCTTAATGTTATACCATGATATGAATTGACCATCGTGAAACAGATATCTAAAATGGAGTATACCCTTGTCTTGCCAATGAGCAGACAGGCTTGCATCACGTGATGGGGCCAGGTATGGTGCGTCCCAAACCGGCATGGCAGACCAGTCTGGTCTGAGCCCATTGCGTAACCAAGACTAGGGGCCTCATTATGACTTTGGAGGCAGCCATGGCGCTACTAGCGCCATGGCTGCCTCCAAAATCGTGTCCGGGTCAGGTCTGGTGGAGTGGGGACTTACCGGGACATTCCGCCCAAGGCGGACCCGGTAAGTCCCCATTCCAAATGCCATTCCCCATTCCCGTTTGAGCCCTCATAGGGCTCAATGGGAATGGGTAAGGGGCTAATAACGGGCCCCCGAATAGCAGGCCCGTAATTAGTGCCCTGGTCCCTTAGCGGGACCCGTAAAGGACGTGTGGCCAGACCACACGTCCTTTACAGTTCCCACTAAGGGACCTCGGAATTGGGCAGTAAGGGATTACCGGCACCGGTTCCTTTACCTGTGCCCAGTGTCCCTTACCGCCCAACTCATAATGACCCCCTACGTCTATTTGGTTGTCACTTCTTGATTTCCCAGCTGCTTAACCATGCAGGAGAAGGCATGGGTCTTTCCCTTGCTTTTCTAGTGCCACATGAGATGCGTCCGCCCCCCCCTCCACCCATTATATCGCATAATAAGCTTGTGCTGCCAGGAAATTGTGTTTGAAATCTGGGGCTGCCAACCATCCCTGTTCATATGGCATTGTTAGACTGGCTCTCACCTGGCCCTTCCAAACAAACGCTGAGCATCCCCTTTGTATTCTCGAGAGGAAGGATCTTCCTGGCCACAGTGGTATTGTGCTGAAGAGGTAGAACAGTTTAGGGAGTATAATCATTTTCACTAGAGCTACTCGGCCCATGAGTGAAATAGGGAGTTGGTTCCAGTGTTCACTCTTGATGCAGAGTGCATCAGCCAGGGTATCGTAATTAAGGGAGCGTACCAGTTGAGCCATGCGTGCCATCTCAGCTGGGGTGTACATCTCAACCCAAATAGATTTCTGGGTTCCCCAGTTTCGTCTGTCAGCGGCAATATTTCTGATTTGTTAGTGTTCAGTGTAAGGCCCGAGTACTCCTCGAACTCCTTAACTGCTGTGAGCACCCTCTGCAGGTATTTCTCAGGCTCTCTTATATACAGCATGATGTCTTTCGCGTAAAGAGTGATCAACTCCACTCTGCCAGCTATAGTTATCCCGGCTGACACATGTCGTGCCCTGAGCAGATCTGCCAGTGGCTCTATCACCAACGCGAATAGTAATGAAGAGAGCGGGTACCCCTGTTTAGTGCCCCTCGCTAATTCTAGAATCGAGGAGAGCACCCCGTTTACACTCACCCACTCATATGGTTCCTTATACAGGATCCGCACCCATTGAATGTGGGCCATCACATAGTTATGCAGTACCCTAAATAAAAAGGGCCAGAATACGTTATCAAAAGCCTTTTGCATATCCAAGGATACTGCGGTTCCCATGGTGTCTTTCGGGATCCTTACTAGTATATTGTAACACCTGCGTATGTTGGACGCCGTTGACCTGCCCTGCACGAATCCTGCTTGGTCCTCGTGCACCATATATGGCATGAGTGGGTTAAATCAGGTAGCCAGTATCTTTGCGAATATCTTCACGTCAGTGTTGATAAGAGATAGGGGGCGGTATGATTTACAGTCTTCTGGTGGCTTACCTGGCTTCAGCAGTAATGTGATGACCGCCTCCCATGTTGTGTCCGGGAGGATGCCGCTTTCCAGCGCTTCAGTCCACAATAATAGAAGCCGAGGAGCTAGTGCATCCACAAATTCCCTGTAGAATTTAGCGCCCAACCCGTCAGAGCCCGGGGCTTTACCACCTGATAGATTCTTAATGGCTTCTTTTATCATTCTCAGTGTTATTGACATTTCTATTGCATTGCAAGCTTCCCCTGATAGTAGCGTAGTGGGTATTTTAGCTAAATATTCATCGATGTCATGATCTGTGGCAACACTTTGAGGGGAGTAAAATAAATAGCATAAAAGTCGTAGAACATCCCGCTAACCTCTTCGTGGCTAGTGACCCCCACCCTGTCCTGCCTAGTGACACACGGAATGTTCGTGTTGTCCCTCTCATTGTGTACCATGTGCGCCAGGAGCTTACCCAGTCTAGCCTGTTCCCCGTATCTGCGCGCTGTCTGCCAATGCTCGGTATTCATCTACGTGTGCTAGTTTGTGCAGTCGGACCACTCGCGTATTCCATTTGTAGTGTTGCCAGATATTCTTCCCTCTTCTTGGGTTCCCGCCTAATGTCGTGGAGTACCCCTAGTTCTGTGGACATAGCTATACCACGTATATAGACTTTGAATGCCTGCCATAAGACCGCCTATTGAGCTACCGACCCTTCATTATTATCAAAAAACTCTGTGATGTGTTGTGACAAACTTGTTTTGAACACAGGGTCAAGCAGGGCTGATGCTTTAAACCGCCAAGGTGGTCTCTGGGGGGTCGCCTCCGGGACCTCCAACAAGTGAGATACAGGGGAATGATCTGACATTGTTCTGGGCAGTATCTTAGCTTCAGTCACCCAGCCCACCACTCTTTGAGAGATTAACCAGAGATCTATCCTAATGTGCATGTCATGGACTGATGAGTAAAAAGTGTAGGCCCTCTGAATGCCATGTAACGAGTGCCAGGCGTCCATCAGGCCCAGATCCACACTGTGGGCATGCATCACGTGTGCTGCGTGCATAAGGGTTCTGGGTACAGTGGATGTTCTATCCAGGCCAGTGTCTAATATGGTATTGAAGTCGCTGCCACATATTATTTGAGCAGTGGGGTACTTGGCGCATTTCCGGAAAGTCTCTTCTTAGAACTCTGGATCATCAATATTGGGGCAGTAGATATTAATCAATAGTGTTTCAGTATTGCCTAACTTCCCGTGCACCAGTACGTATCTACTGCAAGGGTCGCTCTCTGTAGCAAAGTGGGTGTATGGGATGGACCTATGAATCAGGATCATTATCCCGTGGGCCAGAGTGGAATAGGCGGTATAGACACAGTGTGCTCCCCATCCGGGGGCAAACTTGCGAGCTTGATGGTCTAGCAAGTGTGTTTCTGGTAAGAATAATATCTGGGCATTTTGTCTGTTAGCGTACGCCTTCACTTTCCTCATCTTCATGGGTATGCCTAGGCCCCTCACATTCCAACTTAGTAGTTTGACTCATGTTACTCCTCTATCAGCCATCATCCCTCACATGTTCTCATTCTGCTTTGGCAATGCCATACAGCCTTCCACCGCAATGATAACCTGTTGCAATCACTCTGTGCATTTTTCTAACGGCCAGGGTCCCGGTTCATAACCTCAAGGTCATGTCTGGTCTGAGTTTCCCTTGTACCGCATAGTAAGGTTAACAACACTCATTATGAATTGCTGTGGCCTACTGGGCTCTTTTCTGTCCGCCCGTAATATCCCCATGTACCTGCTGCGCTGTCCGCTAGTCACAGTGTGTGCCCAATGACCAAGACCCAGACTCTGATTCAGCGTGAGGTAGACGTTTGCCGTAAATTCAAAATGTAAGTGATATTATATCCTGCAGGATTGAAAGTGTATGGCACCATCAATGATCGTACGTGTACATGCGCTGCCCCTTGTTCATAGGTTCCAAACAGTTAATAAGTGCCCCACATCCTCCTTGTTGGATATGTTCTGTAGACTACTTCAGGTTATTGCGAGGGGCACTGCCGTGCACACAACCCGCTTCACCCATTGCGACCACCCACCTCCCGCTCCCAACACTTGCTTAATTGGCAGCCTCAGAGCATGGTGCGGCCTAGATCAGATCTCCACATGGCCACATTCATTACAGCCATATAAAGTAATGTTGACCTACTTACGCAGTGTGTCCAGTATTCTTGCTAACATCATAGGTCATTACATTACATTTGCTCATTCTCCTCTTTGGGTGGCTGTTTGCTGGCAGAGGGATATTGGCTTCTACGAAAGTGGCTGCCTCTTTGTAGAACGTGCAAAAATACTTATTCTTGAATTGCATGCGCAGCCTAGCTGGATACAGCATTGCGTAAGGTATCTTGCGTTCTGTCAGCAGTTTCTTTACTCCGGTGAACGTGCAAATTTCCTGCTGGACTTAAAAGGTATAATCAGGGAAAATACGGAGGTCTTGTTTCTCTCTTGCGGCTCTAAGTATCATATTCATGTCTCCCTATGATGCCTACATTATTTTGGCGTAATCTGGCTTCCAAATCTTCGCACTTCATCTTGACAGTGCCCAGATCTTTCCCCATGCTAGTCACTGTGCTATGAAGTGCCTCTATTGTGTCTTCAGCTGTGCCAATCCGCATTTCTGCGTCTAAGATGTGCTGCGTGGCCTTCTCTAGTTTGGGTCGTATTGTTGTGACATTAATGGTGATGCCATCCAGCTTGTCATTTATGGTGGCAAACCCTTGTTGCATAGTGGTGAAGATGCTTAATAAATCCATTGGGGACGGGGGCAATGACAATGCCATCGCTCCTGGACCATCAGTCACTTCAATGACCATGCTAGTCGGTTTGGCAGCTGATTTGGTGAATTTATCCATCGTCCACACTTTTTGGAGGCCGCACCTTCAAGCATTATAGTGTGACGGTTGATACTTGTACAGTTCAGTTGCGTTTGCTCTATGGTGTGAGCTAATCCAGGCCCCTGCCACCTGTGTCAGTCCAAGACGTCTTCGTTCTTATAGTATTCAAAATGCGAGCACAGTGATGTATGTGCCTTATGTCTTCTCTATTTAGTCCACTCTGCAGCTTCCTTTAGTACATCAGCTCAGTGAGAGTCTCTGATTCATGGTTATGGCTCATGCCCCCCATCACCCTTCCATTTCATTGCCAGATCAATTATGGCCGACAAGCCGATGTCTCTCCACGTGACGTGCCCCCAAAATGCAAATAAAAGGGCTCTGGCGCAATATTGGTTTTGTTTTTGGCATTCTCGTGAATGCACGTGCTTACATGTGTTCTCTTTCCTCTAGCCCTTGGGTTCGTGTAGACAGGGCCAGCTGCCGGTACCCGGGTGTAGCAGGGAGCAGTTGTAATGTGGTCTGGTGGTGGTGGAGGCCCCGGCCTACATCTGTCGGGTGAGGTCCTCGGGATTGCATGCTCCGGTGAGGGCGTGTGGGTAGGGGGGCCACGAGGTGTAGTACCCCCCTCAAGGCTTTGCTGTGGGTCGGGTCAAAAGGAGCAGCAAATAACACTTTACTGGGCACTATCGACTTTACCAGCCTGCTTACCGGATCATCTTTGTGTCCACCTGTCTGTCGCAGCATCTGCGTAGTGACCGAAAGAGACGTGACTCCAATCCGCCGGAGAGGTTCACGCCGTCTGTGCTGCGCTGTGAGTAGTTGGCCTGCCTGTGTGCTTCCTTAAGTCGATGTGTGAGCTCCACGTCCTCTGGCAACCGCGGTCAATGCTATCCTTGCTTGTGCTCGTATCATGGAGCGGTGAGCAGCCCCCACAGCAGTTTTAGGGTAACAATGATGGGGCCAGCTGGGGCCCGGGACTCCACCCAGTCGCGGCCTCACCCGAAGCATCGTTGCCTGGATTCCATTCCTCCTGTCCACCAACGAGCCGGGTGACCAAGTGTGGGGAGCCCTGCTTCCTCTCTCAAATACTGTTCATCAGTGTGGTTCTGTATGATTCAGGAATTCCTCTGCGCACCCTCCACGCGGCACATGGTGGGGGGGGACAGCTGTCCCTGTTTTGGGTTCAAAAGGTACGATTGCACCACAGGGAAAGGAGTGGCTTCGGCGCGGAGAGTACCCTCGAAGCGCAATCCGAGTCGCTGCCTCAGTGCAGAGGCCTCGCAGAGGCAACATGGAAATCCCACAGGAAGCAACTGCCTCGGCTGCTACAAGTTGTCGCCCAAGAGGCCGATGAAGGCCCAGTCGAGAGGAGGGTCGTATTTTCGGATCCGTAGTGGCAATCCTCCAGATTTTTTCCCAGGGTCGGCACAGGTACTTCTTGCCTCTTCCTGTTCAATATGATTGGAAACAGGGCAGTTTTTCTTCTCCTATTCGATCCTTAACCCCAGCTTGCCGACGGAGCTCATGCAAAGTCGTGCATACAGCTTTGCACGGAACAGCTCCCCCCTCTCATCCTTTTCTCAACCAACATGCAATACCACTGAGACAAGGAAGAGTAAAAGGAACATACAGAGTGATAGCAAGTTATATCCCAAAAGTATGAGAAGAGGAAGAGTGAAGGAGTTATACAAACTACTCCTGTCACAAGTCTAGAGAGTACTGAGAAGAGTTGGTCCCAAGGAGGCATGAAGAACACTTTGTTGACACAAAAGAAGGACTTTGGGACTCCCCTGGGGAGGACCCAGCTACAGGGAATAAAAGCCAAGAAAGGACTCCATGGAAAGGAGAGCAGCCGGCGTGAAGCCTGCTAAGCATGGGAAAAAACAAAGCTGGGAGCGGGAAGGTTGTTGAGAGAAGCTAGTTCTTGGTCGTGGGGACACAGTGGAACAGTCAGCGGAGCACTCCGTAGCAAGACAGAGACCTGACACACTTAGAAGCTGAAAGAAAGCTGATGGTGGCATGACCTCTGGGAGGTGGACCGTGTCATCCTTCAACTATGCCGACACTGACAAGTCAAAGACTCTGCAGAGCCGTAGAAGTGCAGCGGTGACCAGAGAGAGAAAAGCGGGGAGCGTTTAACGAGAGTGATAAACACCAACACCCCAGGAAGAACCAGTGACATGCCCCATTACACAACCGGTAACAGGAGCACTGGGCAATCTGGTAGTAGTTTCGGGAAAAGCGAAGAGTCCTACGGGAATAATCTCCCTCATCACAGTAATTGTCCGAACAATACCGGAGTTAAAGGTTGCTGTCGGAGTAATCCCCCTTGTCACAGTAATTGCGCAAACGATACCAGAGATAAAGATTGCAATGGGAGTAATCCCCCTCGTCACAGTAATTGCAAGAAAGATACCAAGAGAAATGATTGCCACAGGAGTGATCTCCCTTATTATCGTAATTTCAAGAACGATATCAAGAATAAAGATTGTCACAAAGAGTAGTATCCCTGGAAACGGTGACTGTAAGAAGTATAAAACCCTCTGAAAGAGAATAGAAAGGAACAATCAAATACCTCAGAGAACAAGAAGTAAGTCCAATACTGCCAAGGAATCATTGCTGGACATTTGACAAAGCTCAAAGAAGCCCCTGGGAGGAATTACAAAGGCTCATTCGAACTTTCTCAAGAGACTATCACAAATCAGCCCCAAAGGCTGACCCAGTTGGACCAGGAGAAGAGAATCAGTCTCCTGGGCTCATTTCTGTTTGCTGAATAGATTTTTGATCAGTGGAGGGATGAGCGTAGCGAGGGAGCCGACACCACGGAAGCGGTGGTTAGGGAGAGTTCTCCCCCCGAGATTTTTTTTTCAATAATGGGTGAAAATGGTGCATTTTAGAGCACACTTTTTTGAAAAATTGAGTAAAAAGCCAAACAGTTTGCAATTGGGTTTTGTAGGGTAACTCATGAAAAAAGTCCAATAGATGCAAGTCACCAACAGTGCACAGGAGCATTTCGCAAACGCATTTTCATCATGCCTTTTCCCACATTATGTGCTAGCATAACACATTTTCACACAAGCTGTGCCCATACATTTCCATGCTGACTGCAACATTATACCCTATTATTCACATATAAGAACATTCTCATGTTGCTTTGTGCATAATGTCAGTAATGATACTCTAAGAAAACATGTCCATTTTTGTTCTGCCAATATATGGCAGTATACCCACATAAAAAAAATACTCCAGTTGGCATTACTATTATAACTGCAGTATGAAAACATGTCCAAGCTGGCTGTACTAAAATGTCAGTCGAGCTACATAATAACACATATCATGCTTGCTTTATCAAAGATGCCCAATACAAAATGGCATACCGCAATAGGAATTGGCTTGACTAAGTGCATAAAAGTGATGCCTTGCTTCATAATAACACTTATCATGCTTGCTTTACTAATGATGCCCAATACAAAATGCCTTACCACAATCTGAAATCACTGATCTGGCTACATTGAAATGCCAGTCTAGCTACATAATAACACTTATGCTTCTTTTACCAAAGATGCCCAATACAAAATGTCATACCACAACAAGAAATGGCTAGACTGGCTGCATCAAAATGCAAGTCTAGCTACATAATAACACTTATCATGCTAGCTTTATTGACCATGCGCAATAAAACATGCCATGCCTGCTCCATGGGGTGCCAGCACCTTGTAGCCAGACATAATCACAATAATGATTAATATGATTATGTGTGATTGAGAGGCGCTGGGGGATGGGGTGAGGCATGTTGTTTGACTGGCCATCTATCCTAGATGCCCAGTAAAAAAATTACACGCCTGTCCCCTGTGTCCCAAGCTCCTCACACATGCACACAATCAATGTGGTTATGCGTGTATGCCCGGCACTGGGGTACCAGGTGGCGGGGATGACATTTTTTACTGGACATATATAATAGATGTCCAGTAAATAAATACCATGCCTTTCCACCGGGTCTCACAGCGCCAAACACACACACACACACACAATCAAAGTGACTATGTGTGTTTGCAAGATGCTGGGGGGATAGGAGGAAAGGTATGGTCTTTTTTACTAGACATCTATCATAGATGTCCAGTAACAAAATACCATCCTTGTTCCCTGGGCCCCATAGCACCTCAGACGGAGAGCTGATTTTGGCCGGTGGGGCGGGGGTTTGTGCAACAAAGGTATTTTTAAAATGCCTTTATTGTAAAAACCTCTTACCACCACTCGCCAAAAACATCTCGGATCAGCACAAACACACACACACACTTACACAACATACACATAGCAAGCACTCGTCATCTCATTCACAGTCACAGTCACGAGCACCCATCATGCACTCAATCATAACACAAGCATACACGCACCCATACACATATTTAAATAATAAATACACATACAAACACACACATTTACACAACATAAACACAGCAAGCACTCTTTCATTCACATGAAACCCATCATGCACTCACTCATAACACAAGCATACATGCATCCATACACATATTTAAATAACAAACATACAAACACACACATTTACAAAACATGCACACAGTAAGCACTCTGTTTCATTCACACGAACATCCATCATACACTCACTCAAAACACAAGTATACACGCATCCATACACATATTTAAATAAATTAACATACAAATGCACATGTAGACAACATACGCACTGCAAGTACTCTTTCATTCACACAAGCCTCCATGCACTCACTCATCATAGCACAAGCATACACGCATCCATACACATATATAAATACTAAATGAACGAACATATAAACACACACATTTACACAACATACAAACAGAAAGCATTCTCTTATTCACACCAGCATCCATCACCATACATTCACATAACAACACAAGCATGCGCAGATCCATAGACATAATTTTAATTTTAAAAACTAACATAAACAAACATACCTTCTGCCGCGGGTCTGGAGGTTCCAGTGCTCCAGCCCCCTGCAAGCATGGGCAGGAATCAGGAAATTTTCTGGTTCCTGCACATGCATGCAAGGGGCCTGAGCGTGGGTCCATAGACGCCCAACTCCAGCCTCCTTTGTCTGTATGTGCGAGGAGGCGCAGGAGCGCCTGCTTGCGCATACAGATGTGCAGTTCCCCAGCCAGCATTTCCGATGAGCCATGTGAGGCTGGGGAAGCAAACACCCCAAGCCTTGCATGGTTCATTGAGCTTACGCAGCTGGGGACATTTAAATGTGAAAGAGAAACAAAGGTTCCCTTTCACAGTTAAGAGGACTCCCTCAGCTGAAAAAAAACAGCTGAGGGAGTGCTCCTATTTTATTGGGCTGGCTCCTCCATAATGGGTGAAAGGGGGCCAAGACCCGGTTGGTCAACACCCCCTCGCCCATTATGGACGAGCTGCCCCTGGACAACCACCATGATGACGAGTACCCGAGTTAGAGTTCGGTTAGGTAGGGCCAACCATCTGGTTTTAGGGAATATAGGTAATTTTCTTATCATTTAAATAAAAACTTGTGTGAAATGCCACACCTTTGTCCGACTCCTTCTTCTGACATACTTCATACACAAAGGGGATGTTGTAGCTCATTTCCACTGTCAAAGGCTTCAGTTCAGAGAGGCTCAGCACAAACCCATGAATGTGGAAAGCAGCTGTTCCGGTTCCCCAGTCAGGAAAAACGTGGAGATTGTTATCAAAGGACTCATAAAAGTACAAGAGCCATAGTCCCTTTCAGCACAGCTGATGGTCATTGCAGTACCCCATTCACCATACAGAGCTGAGTTCCAGCTCTACCCTAAGTCTGGCATCAATCAGCCGGGACACCCACAAACAGGAGCAGAGGATAGCACGGTGGAAACTGAGATTGACATGGGTTTGCTTTGAGTGTCAGCTTGCAAGCCCCTGGGAAGAATATAATGCAGAACTCCCAGATATATCAACTACAGAGTCTAACTTCGGCTGATATTGAGTTTTTGCTGGAAGTAGTCACTCTCAAGGCCTTTGGAGAAACAGTCGGACTCAGCAACATGATGCCACTATCAGGAGGAGATGCCATCCAGCCGCCATCACCAGCCTCGGGGTGGCCCTAACCCGGTTCAGTTGGAAAGTTAATGAACAGGAAAGGAGAAGGATCCTTCAAACCAGATATTTGCAGAGGAAATAAGACCTCTTGTCTCCAAACCATGTTGGAGCCTTAACCTTGGTGGAACATACAAAGAGCTACTGGAAGAGAACACAATAAAAGGCAATGAGTTTGTGGAGGACCCACCAACGTGGTTGCACAGTGTCTCAGGATGCCACTGTAAAGGTCTCCTATGTGGACACCAATAACGTGAGTCCTTTCACTTGGGAGAGACATCATAGATTCCATCAGCTGCAGACTAGAAGTTGGTATGACTCTGCAAACACCCAGAGAAATACACCACAGAGAATGTGCAAGACAACACACTCCCAAAATCTCAGAACAGAGAAAATCAAACACGAGAAACTGCTTAGGGGAAAGATGAACCCCATAGAAGGATCCTAATGAAGCCTATGAATATCCTATTTAATATCTTTACTCAAGGGACGGCCCATGATACTGAGGGGAACCCCAGAAAAGGGCTATGAACAGAATCCAAACTGCAAAGTGAACTCAAGACCTCTGATGACACCGGCAACTCTAGAAGTAAGACCTGTCTATATATTAACCCTCACATCGCCCAAGGGAACTTCCGTCAGGTATTTCAGATGTAAATGAAGAGGGAGACCCAAACGTGGCTCTCGTTCAATAAACCCATCTCACCCTCAGCCCAGAGACAGAGAAACAAGAGATGTATATTGCTTCTGGGCCCTTCCTCCCCATTACTGATGTATCGCAGGTGTGAGAAGCGCTATTCACTCAGACAACTGTTCAGACCATATCCGGATGACAGTATTGAAGAGATACAACTGCCATCAATCACACAAGTTGACTGACTGCAACCTCAAAGAACACTAATGATGTCACAACTGACATAATGACATAGATACGTTAGACATGAAGCACATAGACATCCCTGACTCCTCCCTCTCCTTTTCCCACCATATTTCTCTCACCTCTCGCGCCTGTCGCTACCATCTCTTCAATATTCGCAAGATCCGCTCCTCCCTCACCTTCCAAGCTTCTAAACTCTTAATCTCCTCCCTCATCTTCTCTCATATGTTTTACTGCGCTTCCCTTCTTTTTGGTCTACCTGCCTCTCATCTTTCCCCCCTCAAATCCATCTACAATTCCTCTATCCGTACACTTTGGGCCTCATTACACGGATGATGGTAAGGATTTACCGGTACCGGTAAAATACCGGTGCCGGTAAATCCTTACCGCCTTA
Source organism: Ambystoma mexicanum (assembly GCF_040938575.1). Lineage (NCBI taxonomy): Eukaryota > Metazoa > Chordata > Amphibia > Caudata > Ambystomatidae > Ambystoma > Ambystoma mexicanum. The sequence continues at coordinate 1,259,818,868 of NC_090935.1, forward strand.
CTACGAGGTCCCTTTGCGGGTTGGGGGATTTAATGCCTGCTTTTGGCAGGCGTTAAAAACCAACCCGCAAAGGGACCCAGCGAGCTAATTACGGTACCGCAGTTTGCGGTATCGTAATTAGCGCCTTCCCCATTCCCATTGAGCCCTATGGGCCAAAAATGGGAATGGGGAAGGGCAATGGTGGAAGGGGGAAGTACCGCCCCGCCAACCTTGGAATGGGGCGGTAATTCCCCTTTCCGCCAAGGTGGTGCCGGTATTTTACCGGCATGAACCATGGTGCTAATAGCGCCATGGTTCTCCGCCATCCGTGTAATGAGGCCCTTTGTCTTCTTGCTCCCCGTGGCTCTATTTCCTCTTCACTCTCTTACCTTGGCTGGCTTCCCTTTCATTCTCAACTTAAATTCCAATTCCTCTGTCTTGTATTCAAATCTCTCTACGACCTTGCCCCCCCATCTCTCTTCCCTCCTCTTATTCTATACTCCCTCACGGCCTCTCCGCTCTGCTGAACTCTTCTTACTTACTGTTCCCCCATCCCCATGTGCCTAGTCATGATTCCGTTCCTTTCAGCTCTTGGCCCCCCTACATTGGAACTCTCTACCTTTCTCTGTCCACTCCATTCCCACATATTTCTCCTTCCGCACCTCTCTGAAATGTCTTCTTCTCCATTCCCCCCTGATCTCCCCTCCTACCTCCCTACTCTCCTACTTCCCTATTCTCCCTCCTACCCCCCTTCCCTCCCTTTCCCTTGTCCCTCCTCCTCATCCATCCCTTGTCCCTTTCCTCACTTTCCCCTACCTAGGTTAATTGTTCTATATATTGTCTCGCTGGTTTGTTTCATGATTGTTATTATGCTTAATTAATTATTCTTGTATCCTGTTGTTATATTGTAAAGCGCTTTGGATTAAAGCGCTATATATACCTAATAAAATAAATATATAAATTACGCAGGCATTTAGCTTTATTGCTGATAGACACGAAGAATATGCTTATGACTCACATAGTTAGAGGACTAACACACGTATACCTTTTGCTACACAGAAACCGCAAGATGCATAAGAATGCATGTACTACTTGCTGACGCTTAACCGAAACTAACATGGGTGGCCATGCGAATACAGATGGAAGCCATATGTATATTGGAGTGAATGGGAAAAGCAGGACGAACTCGAGAACACAGAGAGGGCTAACTGGTTGATCCTGCTGAAGCATGCAGACCAGGCGTCCAGCACAGACACCATGCACAGCCTCACCAAGGACACTGAGATAAGAAAGGTTTCAAGTTAACAGAGGAGATAGGACACCTGCAGGGAACACAAGTCAAAAATCCTCATAGTTGCATTGGGTTTTTGGGATGTAACCCCATTTTTGTGACGTCATGGGTTAACAAAACTGGATGACAGGTGCCTGGAGAGCGAGAACGCTTGGAGAATGTTGCATTGTTCATGCTGCAATCCCTGTCCTTGAAGTGTTAATAAAGACAGTGAACTTTGTCCTATGGGTGGGTCTTCCGTTCTTGAGGCAGGTTATTTCCAGGACCCAGTTCATCTTGCATGTAAACGGGGAGACTGATAATACTTCCCTTGCCATTTTTACAAGTCGTAGCAGAGGATGATTGCTAAGACCTCTCAGCAACTAAGTCTGTCTTTTTCCTACTATGTGCCCCAAGGGATGCGTCGCTATCCACGAGGACCAGAGTAAAACCAAGTGTGGATAACTCAGAAGGTCATCAGGGGCCGCCCTGGAGAAATTCCTGCCCGCTCCCCATGAGTGGCACATTGTGGGAGAAGCGGTGCTCAGGAGCTTCAGCGAATACGTGGAGTGTAAGCATAGACTCAGCCATATTACAAATATTGGTTAGGGGAAATTGTTGTTTGTTGTTTGTTTTGTGTCATTGTGCAGGATCCCTGTTTCCAGGCACTTCAGCTAGGTTGCAGATGAAAATAAAAGAAGACAAAAAAGTAGACCTGTTTCTAGTGTAAGAAACCAGAAGGTGTCTCACCCACTAGTCCCCAGGGATCTATCATCCAGGTGGTCAGGGCACAGCCATCGCTTTTGGATCCAGTTCCTGGGGGTGGACCAGTGTGGGAGGATCACCTGGGTGAGGGGTCTTTGGGGAGTGGGGAAGGGACAACGGATGGTGAGACGTGGTATCCCCTTCCCTGTAACACCTTTCCCCTATCCTACCAGGTAGGATACTTAGGAACTCTACCCCCCACCACCCCTTTACAACACAAACAACAAAGACTTTCGCCTGGACAGCCTGCTATGGGCGAAAACAGACTAACACACGAGCTGTGTACCTGACATGTCCCAATGCATTGGTCAGGCGAGGTCAGGCAATTACTGACAATTACTCACACCTGACTTCCATTAAACTTCCCCACATGGATAAAAGGCGGAGCACGAGAGCTCACTCTGAGCGAGGCAAAGCACACGAGGAAACAGCAGTTTCAAGATGGCAGCCGAAAGACCAGAGTAGAAAGATGGCAAAACATGAGGGGATCACACAAAGGGAAATTCCCTGGACCTTTCTGACAAAGAACTGTTACTTTCAAGACCCCCCGAAAGTAGAAAGCATAAGACCAGGAAACCAGGCTCAAGAATCCTGCATTGTGTGTCAGAGATCCCCAGGGCCCTCCTACACACCTTCAATCAAGGCGAGGAGAAGCAGCAGCCACTGTAGTACAGTCCTTGTCTCCAAGAACAAAGCAGCATCAGTGAAATCAGCACAGCCAGTGAATTGGGAGACTGATACAAGACCGGTCTGTGTTGAAGTGAAGGTTGCAAGCAGCAACATTGCCTGGCGAAGGCTGGAAGGAACATTGGTAAAACATGTGTGATAAAAGACGCAAGTAAAGTTGAATTTTAATCAATTTCTTCTCTTTACAGGTGGCAAGTACATAGGTGGACACAAGTAAAGTTGAATTGCTCATGAGTGTTTGAACTTTGAAAGGAAACAATACGATAATTTTGACAGAGTGGTCCAGCACCGCGTGTTGCTCAATCCAAGGTCTCTGTAAGGTATCCGGCTGAGAAGTCTAAAAGTGAAATTCAGATGTGCTGCAAATGGCGCCCGCACAAGGTGCATTGGTACAGTCACAACAGCCTATGCCATACACACTGCAGGCACAAGAATACACACAGCCTCCAGAACCAGTACAGCAATCACTGGCACAGCAGAGCATAGTAGCCGCGAGACACACAGACTCTACAATGCAGACTCCTATACGGAAAGTAGGGGGAGCGACCGTGGCGGGGGGCATCCACTTCAAAGGGACAGGGATGACTCTATACCCAAAACAGGACAGCCCACAAATGGACCTGATGTGTTTAATCCTATCCCTTACAACCGACCCAAATGAGGAACCATGTGTCGGGGTAACCATATGTGACAAGACATTCTCTTTTCTTGAAGATACGGGGGCCACCAGATCCTGTATTAGGAAAGGGAGATACCCAATGTCAGGCATTGACATAAATGTGCAGGGAGTTTCTGGGACTACAGACTTGGTTCCTTTCACTGATGAGCTTCGATTTCTGTAGTGGAACATGACCTTACCATGCCACTGTTATATTCCCGACAGACACCAGTCAACATAATGGGTAAGGATATGGTGAGCCGACTGAACATGACCATTTCGTTCACCGAGCAGCGGATAGTATGTTCAACCCCAGGAATTCACTACATGAATGTACGAGAACTCATTCAGGCATTTTGCAGTCAGACTGTACAGAAGAGGTTGCCAGTGAACCCAGAGTTATTCCAATATGGAGTTGAAGTACTATTAGCATGGCCTAAATAAAGCTTAAGCCAGGGGCGAGCCTATCAAGGGCAAAACAATATGTTTGGTCCAGGGAGATAGATAAAGGCATTTTTGAGACAATTTCCACGCTAGTGCAGCAAGGGGATTTGGTGCCATCACAATCGCAGTGTAACACGGCTGTGTACGCGGTTAAGAAGGCGGCGGAGAGATCGTGCCATTTTATTCAGGACTTGCGCCCTCTGAACCATACTGTTGAAGAAGAGTTCCCGTTAGTCCCCATTCCGCCTGAAGCTACCCAAGCTGACGACATTTCTATATGAAAAAAAAGTGGCTTCCTCAGGGGTACTGTGAACACCCTCTATATTCAATAGGGTCCTCCAAATGGACCTAGGGGACATACATTTGGACAGAACAGTCATTCAGTACGTATACAATATACTGGCCTGCAGCAGATTAGAAGAACAGTGTTGAAAAGATTCAGTCCAGTTGCTGGCGGTGTTAGCAGAAAAGGGTTACAAGGTGACAAGGCGAAACTGCAATATTGCCAAAGCGAGGTGTTGTGCATTGAACAGTTAATATCACAGGAAGGTAACCTTACAAAGAGCATAGGCGATCTTTAGAACACCGCCACCGTGGACGGAAAGGGAAAAGCAGTAATTTGTAGGTCTTTGTAATTATTGCAGTGCTTGGCTGTTCGAACATAGCACATATACAAGATCCGTTCTAACTCGGCTCCGGGAGGCCCAGAGGGGGGACAGTAACCTGACATGGAAACAGGAGATAACGGAAGCATTTGAAGAATTTAAAGGGGCAACATGCACAGCCCCAGTGTTAGGGATTCCTGATTACAGTGAGGAATTCTATTTGTTTTCACACTCCAATGGAGTAGTGATGATGGCAGTGATCACCCAGAAAACGCCCTTCGCGCACAAACCAATTACTTATTATAGTGGACATTTAGACCCAGGATTGGGAGGACATTACCTGTGCAAACAAGCACTGGCTGCTGCTGCATTTGCAGTGGAGAAATCAGCAAATATCACAATGGTTTGTAGTACCCCACTTTATGTGGAGCATGGCCTTTTTGTTAACCTTGAAAAGCCCAAGAGCACATTGACCACGCAAGGAGCATCTGGATACGAGGTAATCATCTCAGATCTGGCTATAAAAATAGTGAGGTGCAAAATTGTAAACCCAGCAACGTTTATAACTGAACCAGTAGGGGGGGAGACTATGTACATGACTGTACCACATACACAGGACATTATTGCACATTTGTATTTATTTTATTTATTTATTGGATATTTGTAAGGTGCCTATACAACAAATGGTTTTCAAGGCACCTCAAGTAAAGGGGTGGGCCGACAAAGGAGAAAGATACAATAATGGTCCTACTAGGCCTTGTGACATGCAGATTGTGCAAGTACAGAACAAGGAGTGCTAGGGAGGGGACAGGGGTTGCCGGTGTTAGAAAAACAAGTGCTAAGGAGGCAAGGGAAAAAAGTGAAGTGGCGAGGTGCAAGTGCTAAGAGGTGGCCAGAGGGCAAGTGCCAGTAAGTGCAGGTAAGCGCAGGGGAGGGGGGACTGGGCAGGGGGCCTGGAGACATGTAGTACTCACAGGGAACAAAAAAGACAGTCAATGAGGCAAGAAGGTGTTAGCAGGGGAGGGGGAGATTGAAGGAAGAGGAGAAAAAAAGGAAGGTCTTGAGGAGCTTCCAGAACTTAAGGAGATCCAGCTCAAGCCTGAGAGGGGCAGGGAGACCATTCCAGATGGAGGCTCCTGTGGAGGAGAGCCATCTATACCCCATTCTTTGCTTAGAGAAGCATCTGATTTGCAGAGAGCTGGGGCTAGCAGACCTAAGGGCTCTAGCGGGAGCTATTTAGGGGGAGAGTTGGATGTAGCGGAGTCTCAGGCCCCAGAAAGCCTTGTGGATGATGGAAAGGGTCTTGAATTCGGTCCTAGCATCAACTGGGAGCCAGTGGAGAGAATTTAGGGCTGGAGAGATGCGGTCCCTGGGCTTGAGGCCAAGAATAAGTCTTACATGCCTTTTCTGGATTAGTTGAAGGGGACGAAGGGAGGAAGAAGGAAGATTGAGGAAGAGGCTGTTGCAGTAGGCAAGCCTAGAGGGAACCAGAGCTTTGGAGTCATTGGCCCTCATCAGGAGGTTGGAGGTAACCATGCCGCTTTTAGCGGCATGGTTGCCTCCTTACCGCATTCCGGGCCCGGGTTCCTCAAATGAGGACTTACCGGGCCATCGCAACCTTGGCGGACCCGGTAATTCCCCGTCCGAGGAACCCGGACCCGGTCCATCCCCATTCCCATTCGAGCCCCCATAGGGCTCAATGGGAATGGGGATGGAGCTAACAACGGGCCCGTTGGTAACAGTCCCGTTGTTAGCTCCCTGGTGTCCTCGCGGGACCCGGTATGGACGCCTGGTTTTTCCAGGTGCCCATTGCGGGTCCCGCAAGGAGACCCCATGGTAGGGCGGAATGGATTTACCGGCACTGGCACCTTTACCCGCGCCGGTAAACCCATTCCGCCAACCTTGTGATGAGGGCCATTGAGTTTCTACGGGAATGTGAGGAAAGGGAGAATGCCTCTGAGGAGGTGCAGCTGATAGTGGGCCTTCTTGGCAAGGTCCGCCCTGTGAAGAGAGAAGGAGAGAGAGGAATCAAAGATGAAACCAAGGTTCTTTGCCTCACAAGAGGGTGAGGGAAGGGAACCCATAGAGGGCGGCCAGAGAGAGGTAGGGAAGGTGGGAGCTAGGGTTCTAATTAAAAGGATCTCAGTCTTACTGGCATTAAGGCAGAGATCATTGGCAGTGCACCATGACTGAATAGCAGTCAGACAGTTGGGGATGAGAGAGGAGGATGAGGAGGAACAGGAGGGAATCTTGAAGGAGAGCTACGTGTCGTCTGCATAACACTGGAAGTGAGGAGAGAAGGAAGATATCAAGTGGGCCAAAGGGGCAAGGTAGAGGTTGAAAAGGCACAGCAAGAGGAAAGAGCCTTGAGGGATTCTACAGGTGGAGAGTGTTATAGGGGTGCCAGTGCTTCAGTGAATACTCTGCGGGTAGAGGCCTGAACTCACAGCAGGTCAGGTTTGCCAGGAGTTCAATGACCTCTACTGGCAGACTCACAGTTTTGCAGCCCAGAAAGGGTGCCTGTACGTTTCTACCACCACCCTTGTTTCCAGACCACCATTCTTGTAATGAGGTCCACTGTCCTTCCCTTACACTAGGCAATCATCGTGAAAGTTTGGACTGATTTTGGCTAATGATTCTATACCTACACAAACTTTAAGGAGCACTTTTCCAAACTTGCAGCCACACCCGGACAAATGATACCAATCTTCTATGCTTTTCTTCTTTATGTGGTGCACACTTACCATATATTAACTCAAAGCAATACACCTATCATTGCATTGCTGAAAAGTGCCTGAGTACGGTTTGTCTGGGAGCGAATGTTTTTTGCTGCACTGGCTCAGTATTATCGCAGGAGAGCTTGACTAACACAAGTAAAAAGTAGTGATGCATTTCAAAGACTTTTTCAAATGGTCTCATAAACTTTATGGACAATAAAAAAGACATTGGCATCGCAGAAAATGGAAGCTGTGATGAGATTTATTGTCTTGATATTTTTTTCTTTCTGCTGTCTCTATTTGTTTACCCTCTTTGTACTAAAAGAGGTTGTATTGTCTCATTCGCACGCTTTGGAATCTGTTAAGACAACCCGAATTCCCCCTCTTACTGAAGCCATATCTGGGCGGGTAGCCAGCGCTGCCCGAGAAGCAAAAGGATTTAGGTGAAGCGCAGATATAGATTGGGATCACGTAAGCTCATACCTAACTGGTTCGGCCCACGTGCCTAACAAGATCTGGTATCAGCACATGACCAAGGTGGGGAGAAAGACATCGAAGTAGAACTGCTACGTGTGCCCTCTCATCCCCTACGGCATGAGTACTTCCGGCACATTCATGGCAGCAGAATACCAACAGCCAGAGCACAGTGACTCATTCACCTATCGCTCGGCAGAACAATAGGCCGATACCAAGGAAGATGGGTCACACTAAGATGGATGTCGCAGAAGACGTTCCCGTATAAAGATAGCTATATTAAGACGTAGGAAACGATAGATGACTATTGGTGCACCAACAAGACAATAGACTACATTCCTAGTGGACCAAACAAAGGAGAAGCCAGAATAATGACACAGGCGTTTCAATGCCCAAAGACAGAACAAAGAGAGATAGGATGAATGCCAGGATGCTGGGAAAGGCCTCAGCTACTAGTACTGAACAGGAACCACTCAGAAGCACTTTCACCATCTCCAAATCCCTAGCCCTAGTCGAAGTCCTTTTCACCTTGCGAACCTCACAGACCTACATCCTGACATCCTTACCACAGTCCAGTACATCGACCATCGCTCGACACTCAGTGGTGGCACTTAAACTGCTAAGTGGTACGCATCCTCATCCCTGAAAATGCAGAAAAAGTTGCCTTTTTGAAGTGCAAAACACAGAGGTCTGTCTCCGTGAAATACTAACAAAAGTTTTTTTTATATATGAGCAGGCCGGCCCCTTTTACATTATGTGATACTGAAGTCATGGCATGGCTTCAAGGGCCACAGGTTATTCAGCAAGTCTGTTTCTTTCAAGTCTTTAAAAAAATATGCTATTACTTGGCTGGGGCAGACACAAGTGTTCAATGCAAATGTCCCCCTTCTCTTTGAAGTCACTTCTCACTGGAAAGGGGCCATTAGCATTCCAAAACCCCTCATCCTTTTTCTCCACACTGAATACCTTCCCCACTTAAACCTATTTTTTACAAAACGTACCAATGCTGATTTGTCTGCATTGTGTCTAATTTGTCAACAGGTAAACTGTGTTTTAACAATGTATTGCCTGCTTGCACATTTTATCCACAAGATGCTTGTGTGAAACAGTGACTTGTCTTGTGCAGACATTAGGGCACTATAAAGAGATATCTGGTTGTCTCTTGGAAGATAAGACATTACCAAGCATAAGGATGGTGTCATTGTTTTAATGACTCCTTGATTTCAGCAATAAGGGGTGTTTAAAATGAATATTGAAAGCAGGTAAAAAGGTGTGTTTTAAAAGAATTGAGATGGGCATGGGTGCAATTTTAGACTGAGAGTGCCACCACCAGGCTCGACGGGTACCAGTGGACATGATTGTGTCAACTGCAGAGGTGCACGCTATAAATCCCATGGAACATAGCATCACAACATAACATAACTACGCAATGACTTTGGGCTGCATCACAAGTTCGGTGGTAATCCGGTGCAATTTCCACTGAGCGGAAATAGCGTTACCACTGGGTCATGTGACGGCATTAGTGCTGCATCACACCCTGGGATGTACGCACGCCTGACTCTGGCTGTAACGCTATTAGCGCCCAGCGGAAACAGCGCCGAAATAAGGTTTACCGGCAAACTATCTGAGCTAATAGCACTACCACCGCCGTCTCTGGTGCTATTAGCATCAGCAGTAATAGCGGTAATAGCTCCGGCAGAATTTGCATCATCACCGTAATGGGAAGCATTTCGGTGGCCATTTTGAAAAACACAATCATCGAATATCTCCACTTCTTGCAGCCTGGAAACAAGCCAGAATGTCTCAGGAGTGGATGAGAGATAAGCCCTGGCATGAACACACGCCTGAATCCGGTGGTGGCGCTATTAGCACCCAGCGGAAACAGCAGAGAAATAAGGGTTATGAGCAAAATATCTGAGCTAATAGCGTTACTGCCACCGTCTCTGGCGCTATTTGCATCAGCGCTAATGGCGCCTCTGAAATTTGCATCATCCCCGTAACGGGAAGCATTGCGGTGGCCATTTTGAAAAACACAATCATCAAATATCTACACTTCCTGAAGCCTGGGAACACACCAGAATGTCTCCGGAGAGGATCAGAGGCAAAGTTGTCGAAAATCGTCTTCGGAAACCTACGTTTAGTGATGGGGAGCTGGTGTTACGAATGAGGTTGTTATATATGGCACCATCACCACCAGGCAACGTAAAACATCAGCACAGCGCAGAGCAGTCATCTGGCACTCCATGTGGCAGCTGTGGCTAGCGTACCCCCATGGATTAAGCTACCATTCCCACCCCCACAAGCTGAGTGCCACCCTCAGAGGGGATGTGGGGGCACAGAGGACCACAAGCATACATGCAAACGCCAGCTGCCCCAGCATGGAGACCCTGCCCTCCCCGCACACAGGCCAAAGTCCAACTTGTCATGTGTCACACAATCATTGCTGCAACCATCGTCATATGATGGGCCCACTTGCAATCTCACCTGACCGACCATGCCCATCTACCCAACATCTGCCCAAATGTGTGGGGGTTCCACTCTGTACCATAGTGAATGTGTCATGCATGCCAACAAACGTGGGGGAACCATATCTGCTGACATTTACAATGTCCCCTCACGCATCGCCAGAGGCATCCGTGGACGAGGGGGCAGGCCCATCTGGGAGTGGCACATCCAGTCCCTCAAGGTCCACCACCACCCTGCAAAGGTGCACTCAGGCTACACCAATGCAGATGTCCTGCCTTGAAACACCGCATCCCAGCAAGTCCAGGCCGACAGCTACAGTCCACATGAACCACTGCAAGGCCCACTGCACCCACTTCCGTAGCTGGAGGGTCTCACATGGAAGCCACACCTACATGCAGGGCAACTGTGGAAACACATGGGTACACCAGCCCGGCATTACCATATACAGAAGGACCACAAACCCCTGTGTGCCGCCAGCGTTCACCAACCCCAGAAAGCCCTCACTGCCACCAGGGTTCACCAACGCCAGAAAGCCCTCAACTCCGCCAGCATGCTCAGTCTGCAGAAGGCCCTGGCTACCACCGTTGTGCTCAAACACCTGAGCCAGACATTGACACACCTTAATATGGCTCCCCTGACAACAGCCCAGTGCAACTGCACAGTCCTACTCTCATAAGCCACACACCAACAAGCAGCACAGTGCTGCAGAGGCTTGAGGAGATGGAGCGTAGGCAGAGGGATCATCTCTGGCAATACGTGCAATTGTCTCTGTCACAGGCACTGAATCACCATCCTCTCGGGTGGCATTTCCACGTAAGTAATTAAGTCTGACATCTTCCTGTCATATCTTCAACAATTGCAATAGCTTTGGAGCATCAAGGCTGAGATACATAAGAACTGGAACCATAACAATGGAAACAATACACGGAAGTTGTCAAACGCGTTCCTGCCAAGATTGATTCCTTTGACTGGAAAGGGTTGCAAATGGCCTGGCCAGGAACTTAGTAACTTTTCCCACGGAGCACAGTTTTCTGCAAGCAACAGCAAACCGTGTTCTGCCTTGCACAAATGCAGCAGCTCCTGACAATTCAGTTTCTCAACCGCAAAAACTTGCTGCGTTATCAAGTATGCTCTCCCACTTTCCCTGCCCGGATGTTGCGCCACCCATTACTGGACGCAGGCCATTTGGAATGGATGTGGGGAGCAATGCTGGAGACATCTGGACGGGCAAAAAATGAATAAACAGTTCTTGCGCCATCTTTTTTCTAGCAAGCAGCACAATGCAGCAAGTCGGCACCTCTTGATATTTTAAACACATGAAGCTCCGGTGGAGGAAATGCACGAAAACAAATCCTAAATTAAGTGAGGCCTTTAAAAAATAAATTACACCGGAAGTAACAAAACACATGATTTCAATCCGTAATTAAGTGAGGCCTTTAAAAATACATATTACACCGGAAGTAACAGAGATACTTTTAGGATGGATTACGCTAATCACAAAATGGGAACTGACACTCAAAACATACCTCTCAACCATTTCTGTTACAAAGGCGGGTGAAATCACCCGATTTTGTTTTTGGCGGGTGAGACACCCATTGGAATTAATGGGCGTGCAGGAGGCTTGGCGGGTGAGTCAGCCCTTTACAGGGCGGGTGACACCCGCCAAAAGCGTGTGAGTTGAGAGCTAAGCTCAAATGCACAACCTCAAGCTTTCTATGATACAACAAGCCCTCTTTATTTAAAACTAGCAGTACCCACACGTCGTTGCCCGGGTCTAGCTGACAGACATGCACACGGGGGTCTGCTATAGCCTTGTGTATGTTATATTGTGCCCTAACTTCCTATTTTTGAAAAATCGCAAAATCGGCAGTCTCCCAAAATCACCTATAATATTAGCACAGGGCCGGACCCTGCTCCACACCTCTGCAGGACGCCTGGGTGGGGTTGGTCAAATGTCACCATCGACAGTACAACCAAGACCGGTATGCCGACCATGTGTCCTTACTTCCTATTTTAGAATAAGTCGCAAAATCGGTAATCTCCCGAAATCGCCTATACTGATAGCACAGAGTGCAGGGTGAATGGGTGGGGTTGGTCAGATTTCACTATTGCTAGTACACCCCAGACTGGTATGCCGACCTCAGGCAAAAACATCAGCCCACCAACTGATGTGGGGCTGGAGCCAACAATCGCAAAATAGGCAATCACCCAAAATCGCCCATACTGATAGCACAAGCCTCGACCCCACCCTGTGCAAGGCGAATGGGTGGGTTTGGTCAAATTTCACTAGTGCCAGTACACCCCAGACTGGTATGCCGACCTTGGGCCACAATTTCAGCCCACCAACTGTTATGAGACTGGATCCAACCCCAACATACAAACGTTCACAAATATATATATATAGATAAGAATCAAAGAAAGAGAGCACTGGCAAAAGCCAATAGTTGTGGGTTTTGATGATGCATTTCCGGTTACCGATCATTCACTGCCACCTGCTGCACTTCGGTTTGGTGCGGGGGAGGGCAGGATGGGAATTGAGGCAGTGCATGCTCAGACAGTGCTTTAAATGGGCTGGGCCTGTCCTACCCAGCCCTCAGTACCTGCACTTCTTATTTTTGATCATTTGAGTGCCTTCACTTCTCAATGCTCAAAGGTACTCAACTATGTTGCGAGGTGAAAATTAAAGCCTTTGCTGGGGAAAACAGTGCCCTCTCCCTCCTCCTCTCTCCACCACCCTCAGTGCCCATAATGTCTCCTTCAGGGCCCACACTGCAGAACAAAAGGAGAGACAAATATGCATCCACTGTGCTCTCAGCACACTAGGCGCAGAACACTGTTTCGCTAAATGAGCTTAACTTTTTACCATAGGTGTCCTTTGATGGAGCAGGGATTGATTTGGAGAGTCTGGGAAATTACATTTTTAAGTTGTTTCTTTGTTATTAGCCTATTGTAATATGTAAATGTTTAAGTAATTGGAGTTATGATGAAAGTTTTAGACTGAAAACTAGCACACAGTTCCAGTTACCTACCAAAATTCTTATCAGGCAATGAAAGCGAGTAATAACATAACTCCCCTTTTAGAGCTTAGTTTACAGCTGTGATGTCTGCTAGCTTGATACGCAAAAAAGAAAGTCTAATTTAATATAGATATTCAAACGTCCTTTTTTTTAAATAAAATAATTTTTATACATTTTTGTAACAAAATATTGGACATCATGAATCAGAGTTATCATGACTGTTGTACAAGGATCTATTGTGCCTCCACCGCCTGATGTAAGAGGCACTGCCTGATGCACCTAATCACCCTCTTCCCACCACCCCGTGCAGTGTACATACATTGTTCCATGGACACACAAATGTCTTAGTCGGCCACCCATTGTCTGTATTGAGGGCATTCCGGGGCTCCCCATTTCCTGACAATCTTCCATTTTACCAGTCCAATCGCTGTGGACAAAAACAAAGTTTCACATTGGTTATAAGAGTTCTCACCCCATAGCCCCAAAAGTAACAGTTTAGGGTTCAGTGGTATCTCCGTGCCAAGTGTCTGAGATAGCTTATCACAACACGCTGTCCAGAAGCGACGGATCGGCGGACAGTCCCAAAGAATATGCATAAAAGTACCCTCCTCCATCCCACATCTCAATCATTGGGGCCCGTCAGTACAGCCTGATCGAAATAAAGTGAGACCCTCGGTAGTAGACCATATAAAGGATTTTGAGTTGCACCAGACAAAGTCTAGAGGAAATTGCAACCTCCCTGGGAGATATCAAGGCCTCCACCGAGTCCGCCGGTTCGATAGGTCCTGCAGCCACCTCCCATCTGGCCTTGGGATTGGATAATTCTGGAGTTGCAAAGGCGCATATGGCTTGGTATAAGGTGGAGGAAACCTTGGTGGTTATGTGCACCAAGATAACATTCATTTCACGTGGGGAGCATTGCAGCAAGCCCGGGAGGCATGCGATAATTGCAAGTAGGGGGGAATTTTGCAAAACATATAGATACCGTGGCAATGTAAGCATTTTAAAAAGCTGTTCCCAGTAAAGGCAACGGAAGAGACTTCAATTGTTGGACATCTCTAAGAAAGCGATCCGTGATAGGATATAGATTGTGGCTAAGGAACTGTGCATGATCCACATTGATATGGATGCCCAAGTATCAGAAGCCCTCCTTTTCCACCCAGTATGGACATATCGGGGACATCGCTAAATCAGCGGCCTGGACTGGGAAGAGAATGGATTTACTTAAGTTTACTTGCAGCCCACAAATCTTTCATATTCCCATAGTCACTGTGTCACAATTGGGCAGGAAAGGGCTGGGCTGCCCAAAATATCCCAATAAGTCGTTCCCATATAGCGGAACTTTGCCTTCCCACCCCATTGGCCAGCGGAAACCTGCCCATGATTAATCCCAGCCCAGTTGTGTAGCCAGAGGCTCAATAGCGATTGTAAATAACAGGGGCGACAACGGGCATCCTTGCCACATGCCCCGCCCCAACTGGAAGGTTCTGGGGGTCCTGCCATTCACTATAACCTCTGCAACATGCCCCTCATAAAATAAGTGAACCCAAGCAAGGAAACTGTCCCCAAATCTCATATGCTGTCACACAACACAGAGTGAAATGCTTTTTTCAAAATCGACCGTTAGAAGCACCAACAGTTCCCGTATGACAAGGCCCGCTCTATTGCCAAATGTAACATCTGAATGTTCACGCAGGTGGATTTGTCTGGCATAAATCTGCACTGATCGGGGTCGATTAGAAATGAGATCATTGGCAACAAACAGTTTGCAAGCACTTTTGCAAGAATCTTTTCTTCTACACTAATTATAGAGATTGGCCTACAAGACCCACAAAGCTCTGGAGGCTTGGATTGCTTCGGAAGACCCACAATGCTGGCTTTACAGAGGTCTGCGGGGATTGTGCCCTGCTCCCTACAGTGATGAAACATATTATATAGAGGATTGGTCACTGTCCCCCTGATCTTCTTCCATACCTCAACTGGGAATCCTTTGGGGAATTTCCTCTTTTGTTACGCCAGCTTCCAACTGCAGGCGCTGGGCCTTTGACAGTCAGGGGAGGATCAGTTTATCAAGTATGGTAGCATCTCGCAAACCACGCGGGTTCCGGTAGAGCCATGCATAATATTCAGCAAAAATCTTGGCTCTATCCTCGTCCGTCTTCTCCACCTCCCCTCGATCCAGTCGCAGTTCCCGTACTTGCCGTTGCCCTTCATTCCTCTTCTCAAGCCATGCCAACATTTTCCCTGCCTTGTCATCTGACTCATAAGTGCGACTGCGCATTTCCTGATGAACTAGCCTGGCGTTGTGCAAGGAGGTATTGCAGAGTATTTCTCTAGCCGTAAGGAGTGACCGGTGTGCCTCTGAAGAGCCTACGGTCAAATACTCCCACCTGGTGGCCTCGCTTTCAGCCTCCAGCACTTGCTGAAGTTGGACCCTCCTTTGGGCCGAGATCCATAAGATCATTTCCCCTTGGAGGACCACTTTATGCCCCTCTCACAGCGTCACTGGGCTGTCCACTGAGCCACCATTGATGTCAAAATACTCAGCAGTCTTAGACTGAATGCATTCCACAAGATCAAGGAACCCTAGATAGTAGCCGTTTAAGCGTTCGCTTGGGGCGGGCTTCGTCATGTTACTTTGGGCCTCAATCCCCAATGGCGAATGGTCCGAGATCCTGCGGGCTAGATACTGTGTAGTCGTAACCTTATGTGCATCTTGTAGCGGGAGGAAGAAATAATCCAGCCGCGAAAGAGAAGAATGGTCCCCGGAGTGGAATGAATATCCACGTTCGTGTGGGTGCAGATCCCTCCAAATGTCGCAGAGACCCAGCGCCGACAAAAAGAAGGATGCCAGTTTGTGGAGACATGAGGATTTCTACCCCGCAGATGCGTGCGTTCTAGGGTTAAATCCATGATATCGTTGAAGTCCCCACCTAGGACCCATAAGTCTACCTGGTTTTTCGTGACTGCGTCTTGAATATCAGTAAGGAACTCTGCAGAGATCAGTGGAGGGGCGTACACTGCCAGGATGCCAATGGTTGCATCCCACACTTTGCCTACCAACAGGACAAATCTACCTCTAAGGTCTTGGTACACTGACATAATTTTGAGAGGAAGGCGCTTATGAATTAACACTAGTACACCTCTGGGCCCCCTAGAGAAGCCAGAATGCAAAGAAGTGTTGTAGTTTGACCTATGAAAGAGTGTGCATGTTGACCCGGCCATGTGTGCTTCAGTGAGCAGGGCTATGTCAGGGCAGCATCTGTTTAACAATTGCATGACCAGATGCCTCTTAATGCCGGAGCCAAGACTGTTAATGTTCCACATGAGGAACTTGAGATATCTTGTTACTACACGGGCCATATGGACTCAGATAAGTGTCTGGTGATGTTCACAATGTGACCAATGATTACATGCAAAAGAGTACCTGCCATGGTGGAGAGGTGTTCATACATAGTGTTCCAATGAAATCAAATCAGAACTAGAACTCTGCAAACTCTCCCCACCCCATATTCCGCCCCAAACCCAAAGTACCTGTCACCCGAATATATCTGAACACCAACCTTCAAACTCCCAAAATGGGGGGGGGCAAGAAAAAAAGAAGGGGTGTTCTCCATGTAGCCTACGCCTGGCCCCCTCTGCAACCCTGAGGGAGCGGACCCGGAAAAAGTAAGAGCCCTGTTTATCATGAGACAGACATTAGGCCTGCAGCCCCTCCCGTGCCTTCATCCTTTGTCTTGTGAAGGAGGAGGGTTCCCCTCTCCCTTCCTGGCCCTCCTGCGGCCATCTCTCCTCCTTCCTTCTCCTCCTTTCCTTTGTTCACCCCTGATGAGGTTTCTAGACAAGTCTGATCTATGAAAGTCTCAACAAAACAAGTTCTTCCCTGTTCTTCCAAAACCATCAAGGACCACATTGACACCCTCGCTCCAGCCTTGGCCGATTTCTGCAATCACTCTTTTGCCACTGGAACCTTCCCCTCCCCTCTGAAGCACTCCCTTGTGCACCTCCTTCTTAAGAAACCTTCTGCTGATCCCTCCTGTCCTGCCAACTATTGCCTTATATCCTTTACTCCTATACTGGGCAAACTCCTGGAAAAGCTGCCCATCTCCCAGCTTAACCTTCACACTGAATCTGTTGGTTGCCTCCATGACCATCAGTCTGCCTTCAGAGCGGCCAGAAGCACCTAAACTGCTCTACTGAAAATCCATAAAGACCTGCTCTCAAACCTTGACTCTAACCTTCCTTCTGTCCTCATTCTCCTCGATCTTTCCTCTGCTTTCGATACAGTCAAAGATGCCATCCTGCTCAACTGGCTCCGCGATAACCTGGGTATCACTGATCAGGCTCTGGCCTGGCTGACCTCCTTTCTCACTGATCGACCCTCCCATGTCCAACTGGGGTCCTTCCTCTCTCTACCTGTGTTGTTCCCCAGGGGTTTATTCTTTCTCCCTGTCTGTTCAAACAATATCTTACACCTCTTGCCCACCGCATAGCCGCCCTCTGCTCCAACTTTCAGTGTTATGCAGATGACACTCAGCTCTCCTTCAGGCTCCCCTCAGCTGCCTCTACACCTTCTCTCATTCCTGACTGCCTTTCTGCATTTCTGGAGTGGTGTGCTGCTAATGATCTCTGCCTTAATGCAAGTAAGACAGAGATCCTCCTCATCGGAACACCAGCTCCCTCCTTTCCTCTCACCCGCTGGCTGCCCACCCTGAGCCCTCTTCCTTCTCCTACCTGTGAGGCTAAGAACCTCAGGTCATCTTCGACTCCACACCCTCCTTCTTTACGCACATCTCTGACGTCTCTAAGAAGTCAAACTACCAACTGCACCTCCTCAGAGTTATTCTTTCCTTCCTCCCTTTCCCGCAGAAGTTCACGGTCTCCAGAGCTCTGGTCCTCTCTAGGCTGGACTACGGTAACGCCCTCTTTCTAAATCTTCCTGCCTCTACTCTCCATCCTCTACAACTCATCCAGAACAGGACTGCAAGTCTTGTCCTTGGCCCGAAGCCCAGGGATCGTATCTCTCCATCTCTGAAATCCCTTCACTGGCTCCCAGTGGCAGCAAGACTCAAGTTCAAGACTTTTTGCATTGTCCACAGGGCTTTATGGGGCCTGGGACCACACTACCTCCAACTCTCTCTTCCTAAATATCTTCCTTCTTGAGCTCTTCGCTCCTCCACCTCCAACTCTTAGAGGGTCAGGTGCTTTTCCAAGCAAAGAGTTGGGGGCAGATCTCTATCTTTGGCTGGGGCCTTCCTCTGGAACAGCCTCCCTGTCTCTCTGAAACTTGAGTAGAACCATCTCCGGTTCCGGAAGCAACTGAAGACCGTTGTCTTTGCTTCTGCCTTCTCTCTTCCTCTCCCTTGTTGATCACCTGCCTGAACCATGCACTGGTCACCTGGTCACCCTCTGAATTCGGGCCTACGTCCCGGCCTGTCCAGCTGCAATCCCACACTGTCTCTTAGCTCCCCTGCACTTGTAGTCTGTATCTGTAACCCTACAGTCCCCTCTCTTGAACTTACTCGCCACCCGTTGGCTGCACTCACTA
Source organism: Ambystoma mexicanum (assembly GCF_040938575.1). Lineage (NCBI taxonomy): Eukaryota > Metazoa > Chordata > Amphibia > Caudata > Ambystomatidae > Ambystoma > Ambystoma mexicanum. The sequence continues at coordinate 1,259,837,498 of NC_090935.1, forward strand.
AGTACCCACACTTTCCACCCATTGACTGCACTCTTGTTTCTCCTTTGTCCCGCAATTCTCCATCCTCCCCCCACCCTCAGCACTTCTCCCCTCCCCCCTTCCCTGCACTTACGGGATCTGATTGACACAAGGGCGAGTAAAATTGTTGTTTTGTCCTCCCTCTTTTGTCTCCCCCTCCTTGTCTTGTCGTGCCTAGAAACACTTGTGTACTGGCGCGTTATGAATGCCATATCATGTCATATCATGCCCAGGCCCGGGTTGTGGTCACCGGCCGGATAAAGGGGCAGCTGCGGGCCTGTGGCCGGGGGTGTAGTTTGCCCCTCGTCCAGCAGAGCCTTTGTCCGCTCTCCAATGTAGTTCGACCCAACCTTCTCAGGGATCCGTGAAATGGTGGGTGGTTCCATTGTGATATATTTTGAGTTGGGCAGGAAATAACAGTCGATATTTAACTCCAAAGGTTTGCAGCTGCTTTTTCAGTGGATTAAAAGACTGTCTGGCACGCTGCACCTCTCCTGTGTAGTCGGAAAAGAAGGCAATTTTAGATCCGCTGTAGGTATCGGTCCTGCTGCACGGATCATGTGTAGCAGCACATCACAATCCCTGTAATTGAGCAACTTTGCAATTATCGTGTGAGGTGCAGCACCAAGTATAGGCCATCCCAAGGGCATCCGATGGGCCCTCTCGATGGAGAAAAAGTTAGAGAATTTCGTGGGTGCCACTAAATCAACTAGCCATTTTTCAAGAAAGCGCTCCATGCTAGGATCCTGTAATCTCTCTGGGAGACCCAGAATGTGGACATTATTGCGCCGATAGTGGCCTTCACCTTCATCCACATAGCTTTCCGTTACTTTGAGCCGTTGCACCACTGTGGATATTTGGCGCTCCAGGGTCTTCAGGGTGTCTTCAGTGTCTGATATGCAGTGTTCAGCCTCCCCCGTGCACAAGGATAGTTTATGCAGGTTGTGCTTCAAAAGGGATACTTCCAAGCTAAGGCCATATATTTCTTCCTCCAAAGATGATAGGGGGCCAGCGATGGCAGCAATCACATCCTTCAAACAGAAGCCTCCTCAACCACTATGGCCCCCTCCTGCACAGTTTGAGTTATGGGGGTATTGGTGGTGCTCACTGCATACTGTTTCATTTTGGTTTAAGTGCAAGGTTTTTTATAGCTTTATCTTTAACCATGATGCAGTCTGTTGGTAGCAGAGAGAGTGGGCTCACCCAGATTATCACAGGGACTTCATAGGACTGGAATGAAGGGCCCAGCATGTATATGGGGCCACTGAGAGTAGCCCCACATAAAAGTTGTGCACTATAGGCCTCCAGCTCTCCACCACTATGGCACAGCAAAACTAGAATCACACAGGGGGGTGCCGGCAGGCTCAGTCTGCCTGCAAGGGACAGATCAGTGGCAAAGTAACACTCTGCCAGTGCACAGTACATTCGAGGAGCCAGACCATTTCAGGACGCCTCACTTCCCACACTCATACCTCCTACCAACACCTTTCCCCTTGCGTGCAGCGTGCCTCACCCGTTGGGGTCAGAAGCTTGTCACCGCCCACCTCAGGTGCCAAGAGTTGTAGAGCCTGTGTTGCCGTTATGAGTGTCCTCTTTCCACCGGTGAAAAGGGGGTAGCTTCCTTCCTCCAGTAGGCGACCGCGACACACCTTCAAGGCACTTTGATGGGCTGGATTCCTAACCAGCCTCTCTGAAACTGGATTGTTGTGAAGTTATATGTGGCAGGACCCCCTCTCAGGGGGCGGTCATGTGAGAGGTGTTCCCAGTGGTGCCCCCAGCTGGCGAGCGAATTATGGGAGAGGTTGTCCCCTTCCATTGTTACGGCACTCCAGACCCCCCGGCCCCCGGCCATCCAAGCAGCGACCCTGCTGCTGTAATGTGTGTGCTTCAATTTCAGGGGATAAGAGAGGAGGTGTCCCACCGCAATCTCTCCGGATCGGTGCAGGGAATATCACCCACATGATTTGCAGGGTGCCTCACTCTCTTCCCAGCTTTCTGATCTGTATGGTTTTGCCATGCCTGGTTGCTGTCTCCGTGGGACAGGGGTTGAGCCGTAGGAGGGCCCCTTGGATTGAATGCCCACTGTGGGCACTTTACCATAATGGTGTTGGGTGTTCAGGCAGCACAGATCTTTCTGACCCAGTTGACCCAGTGCCGCAACTGACCCTCCACACACTCCCGATCCACACCAGGACACACAGCAGGCATCCCGCAACCCGGCAGGCGCAGGGGTGAGGGGGTGTAACAAGCGAGCTGGGTCCACAGGATATTTTCGGCAAGATGTTGTGGGCCACAGAGGAGCCGAAGTTGCACATGTGTAGATGCTCTGCTGGCTAGCCACGCTCCGAGATTCAAACTTTCTTAACACAATGCATAAGCACAAACTGGAAGTTTGTGTTAAAGGATCTCAGATATACTTCTTTACCAAAGTGTGTGCTCCTTGTCACATAATTTAATCTCACTGGGCATTGCCTGCAAACAACAGGGTTTGCCTAAAAGGGACCTGTGCCCAAGGTGCAGTGCCGAAATGGCCAGCGACGAAAGTGCTGCGCCGAAAAATCCGACATCCTTGCTTGGTGAGTACATGCACTTAAAGCACTGCTCTGGAAGTTGGGAGAGTGAAGATGCAGTGCCCCTCTTCCTCAGATTTTATTGGCCAATAGTAATGGCATCCTTGCTTTTCCTGCCTCATGGGGGTATGCTCTCATAGCCATGTCTTCCTTGTTCCACAGTTTGCAATTCAGAAAGCATTTTTGCTAGTGGAGCACAGCCCTCAGCATCACTCCAATGGGATTTTGCTAATTGTTATGGGGAAAAGGACTAGTTCTTTAGGCTGTCAGTACTGAAAAATGTTGTTTCTCTTAGTCTTTTGACTTTGTTTCCACTTTTGGTAACATCTTATCATTGTGCAAAGTATGTCACTATACAGCGCAATGTGGTCCTTGTGTTTTCGTGCCTTAGTCATCAACTAGGGAATTTTTGGTGACTAGATAATGTTCTTAGGAGTGGACTGGTGGCAGCTGAAGCCTTTTCGTACACTTTTATAACTTTTTATCGAGCCATTCCATGCTTACCATGTTTGGCTCATGACTGGCTAATGTCTAGCATGGCTGTGCCACAAGGTCTTTTGTTTACTCCTCTGGCCATTTTGTCAGTTGGCCTTCCCCCTGGTCTTTGTGACCTGGAAATTCCTTATTTGGGCATGGACTTGCCCGCGAAAGCCACTTCTTTCGTGGGCTATAGCAGGTCACATGTGTAGGCACGCAGGAAGTGGGCTGGGACTATCTGGTCCTACTGTCATAATGTCTGGTGTGCACAAAGACATGAGAACCACAGTGGTCCCTGATTGAACCACTGCTGGCGTGCATGAGTGGGGCAGATCACCTCATTGGCCGACTGGCTGGGTGCGAGCACACACCGAACTTGTGGATATGGGGAGGGGTCCTGAATGTAGACCCGCAGATCAGCAACTGGTCTGAATCGATCTGAAGACAGAGCTAAGTATCCAGAAGAGTCAAGCAAATCCAAGGACAATATGTAACCGCAGAGAAGAAGGTTGGCACACTGAGCCAGCTGTTGTACTGGTAGAGGCTTGCTTTGCGATCGATCTCGGTAGGCCTGTAAAGGCACTTCAACCCCTTGGAGTGGTGCGACCAATCACTCTCAACGCCTCCTGATTGCCCTGCAAAAGAGCCTGTTCGGAAATGTGCCTGGGCCATCCAGTGACTGTCCAGCTCGAGCCTTGGCACCTGTGCCGGAGCATTGTCTTTTCGAGTTTTGCCTCAATCTTTTGGGGAATCCTAATTTGCACTGCAAAGCACCTTCTTGACAAATGTCGTCATCCCAGTTGCTTTGGGCCATGAGAGAGAAGCATACCGACAGACTGCGAGAGTCGAATGCCCCTGCATCACTGTGCGACAATAGCAGTCCCTGAAAGAGGTTTTCCCATGTTTCTCTAAGTGTCCTCAGACCAGCTGCATCAGTGTTTTCTTTGTATTGCAATTGAGACGGGAGATCCAGCTCCTGGTGCAAACCGGTCCCACATCTGCACCCGCAGCGCCTGTGCACTTTGAAGCGAATCAAGGGCGAGAAATCAGAACCCTGGCTACCCTCTTCAGACCACCAAGTTTGCACCCCAACTGAACGAAGGGTGGTGTGTACCAAAACCACTTACCGGTGGCCCCTTGTTCATCCATTTCTTGTGGTCCACTTTTTGGCTTGGATAGGCCCCGCTTCCTAAAGTCCTCTGAAAGTTGGGAATAGCTTTGTTCACTGCAGCAGATCCTCCCCTGACTCTTGGAACCTATTTTCCACTCTTCAGACTGCTTTCTCTAACTTTGACAGTTCCTTAGAAATTGTACTTTGTGACTTTATGCACGACCAAGCGATTTTATGTGCACATCGAACATTGAGCACAAGGCTCCATTTGTTGTAGGGCTGGACTTATAAAGTGCCTCCTTACAAGTATGGTGTTAAGTGGTAAAATAGGCAGTAAATCTGTTACTGCCAACTTTACCACTAGGCCAAATTAAGAGCATGGGCCTGGAGTGGAGGATTTACCTCCAGCATTAGGAGGTAAATCCTTCCACTCACTGCCGAAAAATCAGCAGAATTGGCAGAATTACCGCAGAGGAACCTCTCCAGCAGTAATTCTGCAAAAAAAGCCCCATAGAGTCCAATGGACTCAAAATAAATGGGGATTTACACAGCCACGGCCACTTGTAATCCGGCAGTAATTCTGCCAGACCAAGTGGTGAGAACAGTCATTCACTTGGGTGGTATTCCAGTGGATTTACTGCTGGGATACCCCCCAACTCATAATGAGGCCAAAGGTTAGGGTTACCTATCTCTGAAGATTGTCAATCAAAGATTATAAAGTTTGCCTGCCCTCTTCTGTTACAGGTTTTGCCGGGATTCTGCACTTTATTGCATTGACGAAAGTGACTGTATATATTTTACAACATGTGTTGTTTGAGTGGTGTTTTTACTGTGTATTTCAATTTTCACTTGTTTTTATTCTTGGGCCTAATAAATTGTACATTTTCCTATACTACTGTCTAAGGGTATTTTTTGGTGTCTTGCTCATCAAAGACCACAGATCACCCCCACTCCTCCTGTGACTTAGCCTTGACTGCTCTCCAAGATACAGTGAATTGGTCTGGCTAACTTCCCAGAGGTGTTCCTTGTTTCACTAACAAGGGTGGCCTCTTAAACATTCGTTCACCAGAGCAGAGTTTAGAAATCCATTCTAACACCAGGAATACTGACTTAGAAGGCCTTGCCTTAGAATCAGAAAAGGTTGCAGTTATGCACTCACTTGGTGCGGGTTTCCACAATCCCCCCAAAACCTCTCTTAATTGTTCTGTTTAGTTGCTGCCTTCCCTTGTGTTTTTGAGCAGAATGTGGTGAAGACTCATTGCTGGCGTCAATGGATGGGACTGTGGTGTCTCTGGGGGGGAGGGGCACTGCCACTTGAACCTTGAGGCAGGCTCCCGAGGTGGCACATGGAGGATCCCACACGAGCCCATTGCATCGCTAGCCTCACATGCATTCCACAGCATGCCATTCCCAGTCACCCTGAGCAGCATGAAGGCAGACTTCAATATCAGGCACTGCACAGAACTGCTAGTACAGGCCTAGTGACTTAACATGTAATCCTTGACAACAGGGGGTGTATTTATATGTGCTGGGTCCACGTATATATTTGACTGTTTACAGTTATACAGTGTTTGATGCAAAACCTCCTGTTAAAAATTATCATTGTTTTTCACTCATAAGGTGCTGGCGTTTCCCCCCGAGCACATCGCTCATATATATGGGAGATTATTTTTTATTTTTTTTATTTAGTTTGTTACAAACCTTTTAAAACAGATAAACTCAATTAAAAATGTTTAACTCTTCCTTTGGTTTTGTAGTGTACACTGAGGTTGTGGTCTATAGTAATAAATTATACGTTTGTTCTAGAAAGAAGGTCAAGGCATAAGTTAATTTTGTGTTTTGTCCCCAACACATCATTTGCCACCATTTTGTCATGATCCCTGCTTCCAAGGGGTCAGGACTTGCCCCACGACCTTGGAAGCAGGCCCATGACTCTGATCCCAGGAACCAGCCAGTCCCTATAGGGACCCTCTGGACCTTGTCCTGGCGCCAGTGGCGCCAGGCTCATGATGGTGACTGGTCCCGGCACAGGAAGCGCCGGGCTCATATTAGATAAGAGTGCTTGGTGGACCTACCTGTAGCAGACCATGCTGCTTATTTACCAGCTAACTGGTCTCCTGATCCTTCTCTGCCTGGAACTACTTTTTCTGTCTGGGTGGAGCAGGAGCCACTCCCTGGAAGCAGAACAAAGGAACTCTTCTAGAAATCTGGAACTCTTTTCTTACCTGGGTGGGGCCGTGGAAGGAGATGCCTAAGCACTACAGAAGGCTATTTAAACCACACCCGATTGGTTTCACGTGCTTCGCGTTATTCTGCATCTGCAGCAAGACGCTCACCGTGTCAGCTCCAGGAAACCTCCAGCTCCAGATCCTGTGAACACGAAATAACCTGCTGGAATCCAATCTTCAGTCTTCTTCAGTCTTCTGCAGCTCCTGCAAAACAAAGGCACAGGTTAGGGTAAAGTAAAGGCAGTGAATCTACTTACCTAATCCAACGGCAGCATCCAAGGCGCCTTTTTCTGCCTTTCTCTTCCGGCATCCGACATCTGCAAAGAGAGAGAACTTCGGTCAGTAATATTCAACTACAAGTTCTGCTTACCTGTGTTACGCCCGTTCCAACTCAGCTCGCGCTGCATTCCGGCACCTGCAAGGCAAGATACATCGGTTAGTAACGCTTAGTTACAAGACTGCTTACCCGTCGCTTTCAATCTGTTCGCGCTGCACCTCAGCACCTGCAAAGACAAAAGAGACATTACGGAGCATTCTCCAGCGCTAGTGCAGTCTTTCTACTTACGTGCCATTAGAAGGATAATCTTCATTGTCACAGCATCTGAAAAGGGAAAGACATAGACTTTACAGACTTAAGACTTTTGAAAGAGAAGAGAACAATGCAAAAGGAACTTTAATACTTACAAGGCACGCTCGTGCATTAACGGCGTCTTCGCTCTCAGCAAATCCTCTGCTATCAAGAGGCAGAGCTTGCATCCAGTGAAGCAACTGGATCCAGCGCCCCTGCACAAGACGCAGGATGGAGAGCCCGGCATTTACCTATATAAGGTAAGCGCAATATCAACCCAGTTCCACGGGGAAAGAAAGGGCGAGAGGGGCTAGGAACTTTCCGAACCTTCCAAACACTAATACCTTGGTTTACCCTTGCAGACATCTCACTCTTCAGCTTAAACTGTCGGTGGGAAGGGGGCCCAGTCCGGGAGCAAAACGAACCCTGCGCCTAACACTGAAGACAGTATCCTCGCCAGATCAAGACCTGCGCCTCCGGGGGAACCAGGTGAGCGTTACAGAATGCGAAGCCTTACCACAAAATTCCCGCCCAGGCGCAATGGAAACCTCAGACACAGACCAGTTGGCCCAATTACTCGGGGAGTTGAGGGCGGAAGTACACGCTGCACGTCAGGAAACAAATGCCCTAAGGAGGGAGTTAGTGGTCTCCAAAGAGCGAACAGACGATTTGGCTAGACAATTGCTGCAAGCCCAAGCTGGACAAACTCCTCTACCAGCCCCAAGTGGGGGCCACGCTCCTCCAGCTTCCTCGAATCCGGTACAAATCAATCTACCAGGAAATATACCTTTGGCTCCGCCCGAACGCTTTTCAGGTGATTCAAAAAGGTTTGCTGTGTTCTTCAATCAATGTCGCTTGCACTTTTTGTGCAGACCCGCCGCTTTTCCAACGGACCAGGCTAAAGTGGCCTTTGTGCTCTCTTATCTCAGTGGCAGTGCCGCAGATTGGTCTGTTCCTTTAGTGTCTCAAGATGACCCCATTCTCCATAACTTCCAGGACTTCCAAGCCAGTATGGAGAAACTGTTCGCAAGGCACTATCAGGGACAGGCCTTGGACAATGAACTTCTTTCACTACGACAGGGCAATCAAGATCTTCTGACTTATATTGTATCATTTAACAGACTAGTGGTGGAAACCGGATGGCCGGAGGATAAGAGGATCACACTGTTTTACAGAGGTCTGCGTGGGGAATTAAAAGACGTTCTGGCTCAAGTGGTAAATCCTCCACAAGACTGTTCCGAATATATCGATCTGGTAGTGCAATTGGATCATCGACTACAGAATCGGAAAGCCGATCGATCCAGATTTGAAACCCAACTTTTTTCAAGGCCACAAAGTTCTACGAAAGGAACTGATTCCGTGGAACCCATGCAAATAGGGGGTGTAAAAGGACCTTTAACCCAAAAGGAGAGGGAAAGGAGGAGACAACTGCAATTATGCCTCTATTGCGGAAACTCAGGGCACTTTCTTCGAGATTGTCCAGTGAAGCCCAAGAAGAAGATAGTAGGGGCGTCTGATAAAGGTACCGAGAATTCTGAGCCGGGAAACGACCTCGCCCGGCAAGTGTAGAGGTCCGCTTGCCGAGCGTTAAAACCAGTTCTCTGACCTCGCATTTCATCATGCCCATGGTCCTCGTGAGTCCTGAACAACCTAATCGTATGCATGCCATTAAAGCATACATTGATAGTGGCGCAATCGGGAATTACTTGGACTGTGAGCTGGCCGCCAGGATGAATCTGTCTCTTTGTCCAAAGACGGTGAAAGACGTCATTACCACCGTGGATGGGACGGAAATAGCTTCCGGACCCGTAACTCACACCACCATGGAAGTAACGTTAGTAAGCCAAGATGGGCATCAAGAGAAGATCGTGTTTGATGTGATCAAGGCCCCTCAGTTTCAAGTCATCTTGGGAGTTCCTTGGTTGGAGAAACACAATCCTCAAATTGATTGGCGAGCAAAGACAATCCGGTTTCCAGAATGCGCTTCTACCTGCTACCCTCAGCTCTCCACCAAACTAGCTGCAACTGTTTCTGAGAGTCCGCAACTGCCTCCTGAATACCAGGAATTCCAAGATGTCTTTCGGAAAGACCAAGCTAATTCTTTGCCTCCTCACAGATCATACGACTGTCAGATAGACCTGATTCCCGGATCCACTCCTCCGTGCAGTCGGATTTATGCCCTTACTGAACCTGAAAATCTCCACCTAAGGCAATATTTGGACCAATACTTGGCTAACGGATTCATCCGTCCTTCGAAGTCCCCGGCCTCCTCAGCTCTGTTCTTCGTGCCAAAAAAGGAGGGAGACTTAAGAACGTGTATAGACTACCGTGCCCTGAACCAGATTACAATTAAGAACAAGTATCCATTGCCATTGATCCCAGAACTACTTGACCAAGTCAAAAACGCCTGCATATATACTAAGTTAGACCTCAGAGGAGCCTACCATTTGGTGCGAATAAAAGAGGGCGATGAATGGAAGACGGCCTTTCGTACCAAGTATGGACTGTTCGAGTATCAAGTGATGCCCTTCGGGTTGTGTAACGCACCGGCCGCATTCCAGTTCTTTATGAATGACGTGCTCCGTGAACTCATTGATGTGTGTGTAGTTGTATACATTGACGACATTCTGGTTTATTCGTCCTCTGAGGCAGAACACCGAAAACATGTAACCGCAGTACTGGAGAGGCTCCGCAAACACAAACTTTTTGCAAAATTAGAGAAGTGCGTCTTTCATGTTACTGAGGTCGAATTTCTGGGATTTATTTTGTCACCTAACGGAGTTCACATGGACTCGAGGAAAGTAGATGCAATAATCAAGTGGCCCTCACCATCATCTGTAAAAGGGGTTCAAAGTATGTTGGGCTTCGCCAACTTCTATCGCAGGTTTATTCCAGACTTTTCTCGGGTAGTCCAACCCATTACAGCTCTCCTCAGAAAAAAACAAACGTTTTGAATGGTCTACCGAGGCAGAACAAGCCTTTCAGGAGCTAAAGACTAAATTTACCTCCGCCCCGATTTTAAAACATCCCCGCCCGGAACTACCTTACATCGTCGAGACCGATGCCTCCAGCCTTGCTACGGGAGCAGTGCTTTCACAAAGAGATCCAGAAACCAACCAGTTGCACCCCGTGGCGTTTTGGTCTCGTAAATTATCAGCCCCAGAAATCAATTACACCATTACCGATATGGAACTGTTGGCTATTAAGTCCGCCTTTAAGGCCTGGCGGCATTATCTCTTAGGAGCCCGACACACAGTCACTGTCATTACTGACCATCGTAATCTACAGTATCTTAAATCAGCCAAAGCTCAATCCTCCAGACAACTTCGCTGGGCATTATTTTTTGCCGAATTTGATTTTATAATCACCTACCGACCAGGCAATAAGAATGGTAAAGCGGATGCCCTCTCTCGAATCGGAGTAGAAGAACACATGGTTAACCCTGAGCTCGTACCTATTATTCCTGAACAAAGAATCCAGGGTTTGATCAGCATGCAATCCATTGAAGAAATTGAAACCCAGGTTAAACAACTTGTAACTCCAACGGCCATACAAAAATGGCAGCTTCAGGGGGAAGACTTCACAGTAAAGAACGACTTATTATACTTCAAGGAACGACTTTATCTACCCTGTACCAGCTTACAAAATCAAGTCATCTCTTGTTATCACGACTCCTTAATGGAAGGACACCCGGGTATGGCCAAGACCTCGGAAAAGGTCAAGCGTCACTTTTGGTGGCCATCTTGGAGAAAAGACATCAGAAACTTTGTCATGTCCTGTGGAGTGTGCGCCCAGAACAAGAGTCCTAAGGAAAAACCAGCAGGCCTCTTACAACCACTTGAAATCCCACCTCATCCCTGGCATACCCTTTCCATGGACTTTATCACTGACTTACCTCCCTGTTCCGGATACAATACAATCCTGGTAATCGTAGACTTATTTTCAAAAATGGCACATTTCATCCCACTAAAGGGGTTACCGACAGCAGCAATCCTGGCTCGAGAATTTCTTGAAAACATCGTTCGGTTGCACGGCTTTCCTTCAGTTTTAATCTCAGACAGAGGAAGTCAATTCATCTCCCACTTCTGGCGGAGTTGCTGTCGGTTAGCTCAAATTGATGTGAGGCTTTCCACCAGTCACCACCCACAAACCGATGGTCAGACCGAAAGGACCAATCAGACTTTGGAACAGTACCTACGCTGCATGCTGCAACAGACAGGAGGAACTTGGAAGGACATCCTTTGGATAGCCGAGTACGCTTACAATAACTCAGTCCACTCTGGAACCGGAAAGACCCCGTTTTTTCTTTTGTATGGTAATCATCCTCGAACCTCTAACCTGGATCCACCTCAGGATCTTGGAACACCAGCAGTTGACCACCTACATTCAACCATCACCCAAGCCTTCAAGGAAGCTACTACCCACCTTCAAAGGGCCAAGGAACAATACAAGAAATGAGCAGATCAACATCGAAAGGAAGCCTCTCAATACCAAATAGGAGATCAAGTCTGGTTATCCACCAAATATTTACCCCTAAAGGGACCACACACCTTTAACCCAAGATACCTGGGACCCTACTCTGTTACTGCCATAATAAATCCAGTAGCGGTCAAGTTGGATTTACCCCCTCGCATGAAAATGCACCCAGTCTTCCATGTTTCACTACTAAAACCAGTTCAACCAGAAACCCGATTGACTAAATCTCCTGAACCTATCCTAGTTGACGGAGAACTTGAGTTTGAAATCAAAAATATCCTGGATTCCAAGATCTCCAAATCAAAACTACACTACCCGATTGACTGGAAAGGCTACGGCCCCCAAGAAAGATCTTGGGAACCTGCAGAACATGTACACGCACCCCGACTAATCAAGAAATTTCATCGGACATTTCCTAACAAACCAAGACCTCCGGAGAAGTCAACCTTGGGAGGGGCCTTGAGGGGGGGTGCTGTCATGATCCCTGCTTCCAAGGGGTCAGGACTTGCCCCACGACCTTGGAAGCAGGCCCATGACTCTGATCCCAGGAACCAGCCAGTCCCTATAGGGACCCTCTGGACCTTGTCCTGGCGCCAGTGGCGCCAGGCTCATGATGGTGACTGGTCCCGGCACAGGAAGCGCCGGGCTCATATTAGATAAGAGTGCTTGGTGGACCTACCTGTAGCAGACCATGCTGCTTACTTACCAGCTAACTGGTCTCCTGATCCTTCTCTGCCTGGAACTACTTTTTCTGTCTGGGTGGAGCAGGAGCCACTCCCTGGAAGCAGAACACAGGAACTCTTCTAGAAATCTGGAACTCTTTTCTTACCTGGGTGGGGCCGTGGAAGGAGACGCCTAAGCACTACAGAAGGCTATTTAAACCACACCCGATTGGTTTCACGTGCTTCGCGTTATTCTGCATCTGCAGCAAGACGCTCACCGTGTCAGCTCCAGGAAACCTCCAGCTCCAGATCCTGTGAACACGAAATAACCTGCTGGAATCCAATCTTCAGTCTTCTTCAGTCTTCTGCAGCTCCTGCAAAACAAAGGCACAGGTTAGGCTAAAGTAAAGGCAGTGAATCTACTTACCTAATCCAACGGCAGCATCCAAGGCGCCTTTTTCTGCCTTTCTCTTCCGGCATCCGACATCTGCAAAGAGAGAGAACTTCGGTCAGTAATATTCAACTACAAGTTCTGCTTACCTGTGTTATGCCCGTTCCAACTCAGCTCGCGCTGCATTCCGGCACCTGCAAGGCAAGATACATCGGTTAGTAACGCTTAGTTACAAGACTGCTTACCCGTCGCTTTCAATCTGTTCGCGCTGCACCTCCGCACCTGCAAAGACAAAAGAGACATTACGGAGCATTCTCCAGCGATAGTGCAGTCTTTCTACTTACGTGCCATTAGAAGGATAATGTTCATCGTCACAGCATCTGAAAAGGGAAAGACATAGACTTTACAGACTTAAGACTTTTGAAAGAGAAGAGAACAATGCAAAAGGAACTTTAATACTTACAAGGCACGCTCGTGCATTAACGGCGTCTTCGCTCTCAGCAAATCCTCTGCTATCAAGAGGCAGAGCTCGCATCCAGTGAAGCAACTGGATCCAGCGCCCCTGCACAAGACGCAGGATGGAGAGCCCGGCATTTACCTATATAAGGTAAGCGCAATATCAACCCAGTTCCACGGGGAAAGAAAGGGCGAGAGGGGCTAGGAACTTTCCGAACCTTCCAAACACTAATACCTTGGTTTACCCTTGCAGACATCTCACTCTTCAGCTTAAACTGTTGGTGGGAAGGGGGCCCAGTCCGGGAGCAAAACGAACCCTGCGCCTAACACTGAAGACAGTATCCTCGCCAGATCAAGACCTGCGCCTCCGGGGGAACCAGGTGAGCGTTACACATTTGTCTCCAGTTAGCAGTGGTCTTTCAGCAATTAAACTTCCTAAATATCATGTTCTAAGAGTTTTTATGGCGTGGCAAAATAAGGTTAGATGTCGGAGGGTCTCGTTTGTATCCAGACAGAACCGGCACTTGTCATCTTGGAACGTCCTGACCCTTTGGCTTTTTAGTTTTTCTTTTGTATGAAATAAGTTGAAGCGGAATCTCATAAATAAGTTTCGGTGCATTTGATTTGAGAATTTTGTCAGATATTTAGGCCGACTATTGAAGGACTTAACTTCACTGCATATATTTTTTAAAAGTCTGTAAAGATGTCTTTGTTTGTCTGTTTCAGACCAATCTCGATTCCAGAGTTTTCTTTTCACTGGGCCTCATTACGACCCAGGCGGTAAGTTACCGCCTGGGCCGTGACTTTACCACCATGGCGTAAACTACGTTTACGCCATGGTGGTTGGCGGACTTACCGCCCCATTCCGACCTAGGCGGGGCGGTAAGTCCCCAATCCCCATTTACCCTTCCCCATTCCCATTTTTGCCCCATAGGGCATAATGGGAGTGGGGAAGGCGTTAATTACGCCACCGTAAATTACGGTGGCGTAATTAACTCCATGGTCCCTTAGCGCCATGGATTTTAACACCTGCTAAAAGCAGGTGTTAAAAGCACCATGGCGCTAGGGGACCTCGTAATCAGGCGGTAAGGGTCGGCGCTGTTAACGCTGCCGTAAACCCCTTACCGCCTGAGTTGTAATGAGGCCCACTGTCTCCGGATTTGTTTTTAATGTCGCACTGGAGGCACCGCTGTTGTCCAAGGTTTCCAAGAACAGTTCGGTCCATTCCTTCAGAGTTGGTTCGTTATTGTATTTACAATCCGATTGCAGTATCGTAAATTGTGCCAGGGTATCGTCCATGATTATTTTTCTGTAGAGTGATAATGTGTTCCAAGTTATTCTCGCACAGACTGTAAGGGCAGCAGAAAGCACAATCGGCACCATAAAGCAGAACTGGAAAAACCTTCTGCTTATAAAACATAATTACTGTTATCAAAGAAAATTGACCAAATGTCTTGCGTATTATTGTGCCTTGGGCTGTCAACTGTTTATTTTTTGACTTGATGGTGGCTACCCACGGAGAGAGGTTTGCATTTGAATTTATACACATTCTAAGGTATGCTGTTGTCTCTACATAGTTTAGTAGTTCTTTCCCTAGACACCATCTGCACAGCTTCTTCTACCTTCCTTTTACATTTTGCATTATCAGTATCTCGGATTTATCAGCATTGATGTTTAAACCGGTATGTTCAACATAGTTTTGAAGTAGATTCAATTTTCTTTGTAGACCTATTGGAGTTTGGTCCAACGTAACAAGATCATTGGCATAAAGCATTTGCCCTATTGGTTTTCCATTGATTTCCGATGGGAATGAGCCAGAACTTTCCAACACTTTGCCGATGTCTGACATAAACAAGTTGAACAATATTGATGTCAGTGGGCAACTTTGTTTTACGTCCCTCTGTGTTTTCATCGATTTTGAGAGAGTGCCAGGGTTACCAAGACACATTTCTATTTCGGTACCTGCATGTAAAGCCTTGATGGCTAGCAACAGGTTTCTTGGGCACTTCCATTCTTTTAATTTAAAGCATAGTAGTTCTCTATCGATGCTATCAAAAGCTTGGGCTAGGTCTATGAAGGGCAGATCGTTTTTATTTCCTTGTCTAGTCCCTTTGATCTTTAGTGAAATAATCAGGAATAGGTTAATCCCACAGCCTACTCTCTTTTCAAATCCTGTTTGTCGACAGCCATAATGCTGTGAGGTGTTAATCCAAGTCGTCATGTTTGTTTGTATCAATGATGCAAAGATTTTGCTTAGTACATCCAAGAGTGCAATCGGGTGATCATTTTTTGGGTCAGTTCTTATCACTTTCTTCTTTCTTGTATATAGGCAGCACAATTGCACTTTTGCATGATTTTGGTATTTCTTTATTTTCCTATATTCGGGAAAATAGAATCACACAGAATTCAGCTCATTCTTCGGGTGCTTCTTTCAGCATTTGGTTAGTTAAACCACCAGGGCACGGTGGCCTGGATTTACTGGCATTTTTGATTTTTATTATAAAACCATCTTTATCAAAATCGATTTCCCACTTGTCCACATCTGGCAATTCTGGATCTGGTGTCATTCCTTTTTTCCATACAATTCGTCAAAATGTCTGACCCATTCCTCTTCTGGCACCATTTTGTTTTATAGTGCTAGCTGTGGGTTACTTATGCTGTTTAGGAGCTTCAAGAAATCTCTTGTCTTTTGATTTGATAGTGCTTGCATCATGGTCTCTGCATCACGTTGATATGTTATGCTTTTGTGGGAGATTAACCAGTATGCATATTTCTGTTTGAGTTTTTTTTGTTTTGTGATTCTTTTTTCGGGTGACAGGTGTTTGGTTCGTCTAATCTCTTTTCGGAGCCCTCTTTTCTGTGTCAATACTTCTGGGCCGTATGCATGTTTCGGGTTAAAGTTGAGTCTTCCCTGCCCTTGTTGTTGTTCTACGTATTGGTATAGCAAAGGTGAATACTCTACTTCCAGTTTCCCCTGCCCGTTTTCTTTCCGGAGTTTCTTGGTTATTTCAGACACCTTAGTTGTATTTAATCAGAGTCTGTTTCTACCCGACTTTACTACCACTGATGTTTCTCACAGTTTTTGTGGGTAGTGCTTCAAAAACTTGCAATTAAGTTCCAGAAGGTTGTGGTCATTGTTCTCCGATTATGGGAGATTGTTTGAGAACACTTACCAGCTCCTCACTCAGTGTACTTGGCAGGTGAAGGCTTGCTTCAGAAACACTATTCAAACTTTTATATTACTTCCCCGCTGAGTGAAGTGTGCTATACTGTACCATCAGTTTTCCACCTCAGGGGATGATGGTTACCCTTTTTTGTTTACCACTAAAGAGCAGCATCAATATGCCTCCTAATACTCCTGTTGACACTTAATTCAGATTCTATTTTTACTGTCCAGCAAAAGGCAAAAAAGTAATGGACCTTGCTGTATATGATGACAGCTTGCACCCAAAAAGTGTCTCTTTGGCTTTTGCTCAGACTACAAAACCATAAAGTGGTTACAAAAGCATCTACTATTATTAAACAAAGACCTAAGCTGCCTATATTGTTACAAACGTGGTGAATTAGCACTAATCAGTGACTAGTGAGCAGCAAGTGTCTGACAATATAAGATTGAAGAATATTATTTACTGTGAGGGTGCTGTAGTCAGAGATCGACACACAGGTGGCTTTTTTGTTGCTACCAACTTTTATTAAGGGAAAAATGGGGTTGGTGAAAGGCCTTGCAGCTCTAACCCCAAGAGGAGTTACCTTGCATGAACATAAATCTTAAAGGGGTCTGTCAGGATGTCAAAATAAAGGTAAGTCCACTGTCGTGTCACAGCCCTAACTCTCGCCCTCACACTAATAACTAAATACAGGGTGCAAAGGGTTATCTGCTCAGCAGGATCTTCTTCTCAGAGTTGAAAACACAAAGTTCAAAATGGTGCAAAAATAAACAAATGTCTACAGGGTTCAAGAGAATGTTCCCCTTCTCTTGACTTGTCACAGTGTTTCACAAGTGTCAAGAGGAAGTGACTACTTTCCCTTGGTTCCACCTCCTTAAGTTGATAAGAAGATATTTTCCTTATTTCAGTTTTATCACAATGTTTATAAACTCGGGGGTCATCTCCCATCCCCAGGTTTGTCTTCCTTTTCCACAGCCAACTGGGTTAACACTCCAAGTAATGGAATCAAGAAGAGGAGTTTACAACTGTTCTTGTACATGGGTGTGAGTCCCAGACTTGAGTAACAAATACCTTTCTTCCTCTAGGGAGACGTGGTGTACTCTCCTGCCAAGCACTGCCTTCTGCACAGCCAACCTGGTTTACCTTTCTCCCAGGTACTGTGACTATGAAGATGAATAACTGATGTATTTTCTCTGGTACTGCTCTTCCTTCTGGGTTATCTTGGTTTACTCTCCTGCCAAGCACTACCATATATAATCAGGGATTAAATGGCTGCTTTGCTACTACTTTCAGGGTCCCAGACCGTTGGTTTGGGGTATGCTTCCCCCTTCTCTTCTCGCCGCCAGCTTCTTATGCACAGGTCCCAGACCCTAGGTTCGGGTGTTCTCCCCCTTTTTTATCTTCTTCTTCTTCTTCTTCTTCTTCTTCTTCTTCTTCTTCTTCTTCTTCTTCTTCTTCTTCTTCTCCGCCTTCTTCTCTGCCTTCTTCTCCTTCTTCTTCTTCTTCTCCTTCTTCTTCTTCTTCTTCTTCTTCTTCTTCTTCTTCTTCTTCTTCTTCTTCTTCTTCTTCTTCTTCTTCTTCTTCTTCTTCTTCTTCTTCTTCTTCTTCTTCTTCTTCTTCTTCTTCTTCCCACACTCTTGGCTTGGGGTATTCTTCCCCCTTCTCTATCTGCCACCTCTTTCTTGCAGTTTCACATTCCCAGACTCTAAGGTTGGGGTATTCTGCCCCGTCCTCTGCTCGCCTCAATTTCCTCTGGTTCCCAGCGTCCTCTAGCCATCCCACATATCTGTGGCTTCAGTCCGCGAGGGCGTCCGCCTTCTCCGAGCTTCTTCCTTTATCCGCAGGATTCGTGCAGCTTGCAGCAGCTCAGCTCAGTCTGCGGCAGCTCCGCAACTCCAGCTTTCCTTCTGCAAGTTGTGTCACTTTCCACGACTTGGGATTGTCTGCCGTTGTTGTCCGCCAACCTGCCATCCCAATCAGAACCTTCAGGTCGGCTCCAGAGCTCTCTACCTCTTCTCGGGCGTCCTGGCGTGCAGAGGTACAGCAAACATGGTCCTCTTTCTTGCAGCTCCTTCGTGGAGGACTGGTTCCTGCTGTAAGAACTTCTTCACTTTTTATTTGTTCTTCGGCCTCAGCCAGCTTGAATAGGCTGGGCTGCTCCCATCAGTTCTGCTGGGTGCTCTTCTGCACTCCACGAATCATCTTTGTTGTAGCAATATTATTCAGGAGGCCATGATCATTCTTCTTCATTTCAGTATAAAAACGAGGACATTCTTCTACCTTGTTTGCATACATAGAAGTACTGACAATCGTAACACTTTCGAGAGTGCCAGGGCGTGAATGAGTTGGAATGGTGGTATGGATATACCACGTCTCTCCTACAGTGCCATCCCCTATCCCATGAGGGTGTTGCCCCCACGTGATACTCCCCTGGTTCACCAACCCCAGGGGGATTATTGGACTGTGGCCGCACTGCCCCGGACAGATGAGAAGGGTTTCTCCCCCATGGGAGAAGGAACGACATCTAAGGATTCATCACACAACCCAATGGGTAGGTTTACAGGCTACATCATAAAACCAGCAGGCTGCCGCCAGACTCGTGATGAATTACCACCACCTGACTTGCTGGATTAACCGTGGCATTACAAAGTTCGCTTCATTTGTGACCCTCTTGCCCCTGAAGCCTGCTGCAGTGAAACTGAGTCAATTCATCCACCCAGAGCGCAGAAATCGCCACTGTCCATTTTGGGAATCATCGCTGTATCTCAGGAACTGAAAGGTGCCGAGACGTCATTTTTGCCGCATTCGAACCTGCCAACAAAGTGGACTGAACTGGCCAAGTTTAGTCTGCTTGCGACGGGGACTGGTGAGTACTCCATACCCCAACCGGTGGCACCTAGCGCAAGAGCCCATTTTTATGCACGGGTGGCCCCTGAGGGCCCCTCTCCTGTCCACTGGCATTGCGAAATAGCAACTCCATCCAGCACTCTCAAACTGCCTCTGCCTTCAAGTGGAGGTCCTTCTTGAACAGTGGGAACTTGTTCTGCATCGCCTCACCCACCTTTATCGGTCCGGTAAGTCAGGCGGCAGAAATTGTTACTCCACATTCCCATTCAAGTCCTATAGGACTCAATGGGAATAGGGAGGACGGAAGCACCGGCACTGTGCGCAACAGTGCCATTGCTTCCGTCAAGGTCTGACACTGGTGGGTGGAACGGCACCTGCCAGCAGACTCGTAGCTTGCCAGTCCAGAAATCACGGTGCCGGTAATCTTACCGGCACCATTTTTTCCGGATCGGCAAACTTGTAATGAGGCTAAATGCATTGAATCTGTAGCTAAAGATTGTATATTCTTTCAAACTAGGAGCTATCCTTTACACATCTTATTTTTTTCTGTTTCGTTTTGGTTGATTTAGGTGGTTATTTACCACCACCTGTACGTGGGCCAAAATTAAACTTACAGATTAGCAGCGATGAGGCATGGAATATTGGAGGAAACTACAGCTGCTCTGTTTTCTTTGGCTACACTGCCTTTTATCTCAGTTAGCAGACATTTTAGGATCAGGCATATATGACTATATTAGTCATATTAGTGTTGATATTTTAGGGTCAGAGAGTTGGAATGTTCTCCCGTCAGCCGCATTGCCAATACAATCGCCAGACCATGTTTGATCATGGCCGATCATCGAGACCTGGGAATAGGCCTGTGCAGTTGAAGAAGTTCCTCTTAGCAAAGTCATACTATCATTTAATTTTAGAAGACAATTTTGTAAAACTGGTGAGAGGAACACACTCTGGAATAGCCAGGAGTCATTTATATTCTAATAGTGGGCAAGTAAGTTTGGCAAATGGATTTTGGGTTCTCTCCACCTTCTCCTAAATCTCCTTCAGTATTCCCTTCGAAGAAAGTGGTGTGGAATGGTTATACAAGCATTGACGAATGCAGATGTCACATTACTTGACTTAATACAAAATCCTATGAGAGTTAAGATCAAACTCTTTCAGTAGGATTGGATTAGAACTATAATCAAATGTAAGACCTATCTTGATCTCAACAAGATCCCTTTTCAACACAAAATATATAATGTTCCGGAGCCATACATTTTGAAATACCCTTCAATTACAAATAGATCAGATTTTTTACGACTAAGATTCAATCTGTGGTCAACTAACGATGTTCTGGATAAGCATAAAATACTTGCGTACACAGAGAACATCTGTCGGTTTTGTAAAACGCCATTGCAGAGAGAAACATTAAGACATTTACTGGTTGATTGCCATAATGGGTCTGAGAATAAAACATTTGAAGCATGTCATGGAAGGTTATCAAGAAGTGTCATCAGATTTATTATGGCTAATGATTTTCTGCAGTGTATTAACACCAGTAAGAATTGGTGCTATTGGTTTCTTGCACGCATTGAAGCTAAAAGAGTACTAGAGAAACAATAGGGAAGGACACAGTTGGCAACTGCAGTTGTGCTCAAATTTTGATGCATCTAGAAAAAGGTTAAACTTTTTAGATCATTTGTTCATGACCATTATTAGGAAAGATGGCATAATTGTATGTAATTTTACCTCCATGTGTCAACCCCCAAACTTTGTGCTGCTGTTTTAACACCATTGACTGACTTTGCCAGAGAAGCACAGCCTTCAGCTGCACTCCTCTGGGCTTTTGCTCACTTTTTATGGGGCAACTGACATGCCCTTAAGATAGTCAGTACTCAGAGTCTTTGTTTCCCTTAGTCCTTTCCTCATGTTGCAGCTTTTGTGCAACATGTAACAAGTGTGCAATGTATTTTACAATACAGCACCCTTGGGTCTATAGTCATTTCCAAAGGCCCTAGATACTCTCGCTGGACTTTTTATGACTGTGCAGATGTGTCATGGACAGGACTGGTGGCAGCTATCTTTTTGCATTACTTTTAACCCTTTCCTGCCATGTTAACCGCATTAACCACGTTTGGCATGAATAGATGGCCTGGCTCCAGAATGGCCATGCCACGAGGTTCTTTGTCCTGTCCTTTGACCATCTTGCCCCTTCACCTTCCCCAGGCCGAGCCGACCTGGATTAATCCTTATTTGGTCATGCACTTTCCCGCGATTCCCAAAACCTTCGCAGGCTTCTGCATGCCTTGTGTGTGTGCCTCCAGGATGTGGGCTGGAATGTCTGATTCCAATACACATCCTGGGTGCCAGAGAGTCTGGAGTGCCATGAATGCCTGGGACCACTGTGGTCTGTGATTGGTCCACGTATAGAGTGTGTGTTTGTGAGAAGATCTCCCATTGTGTCCTCTCCGTTTTGGCGCAAAGGGAACTTTGGATAAGAGGAGGCTGAAAACACCATTACCATGTCGATCTCCTGAGTTCACACCGAACAAAGGATAGGATCCAAGTATCCTGCAACATGAAGCCGAGTCGAGGAACTGCTGGTGACCCGCTGGAAGGTTTGGCACCCTGAGCCTGCTGTCGTCCAGTGGCACCCCTCTGCATCTGGTCGTCCTAGAAGGTCTGCGAAGACGCTTCGACCCATTGGAATAGTGGGACCAACTATTCTTGGCACCTTGGCAAGTAAGCTTTCTCGGAAGTGTCCCTGGGCTAACCAGCGGACTGACCAGCTCTCCCAGTTGCTTTGCTCTGTGACCACCACCGTTTAGAGGAGGCTCTCGAAACTTGGTATACTGCTAGCTCTGTGACCCCGGCACCCTCACACCGAATTCCGTACACTTGGCATTCCCAGGTCTGAAGTGAGACGAGTGCGCCAGGACCGGAGTAAACGCAATTACCGTGTTGCCCTGTCGGAGCAACGTCCTTTGCAAGTTCGCTGCATTTGTGACCCTCTTGCCCCTGAAGCCTGCTGCAGTGAAACTACGTCGATTCATCCACCCAGAGCGCAGAAATCGCCACTGTCCAGTTTGGGAATCATCGCTGTATCTCAGGAACTGAAAGGTGCCGAGACGTCATTTTTGCCGCATTCGAACCTGCCAATGAAGTGGACTGAACTGGCCAAGTTTGGGTCTGCTTGCGTCGGGGACTGGTGAGTACTCCATACCCCAACCGGTGGCCCCTAGCACAAGAGCCCATTTTTATGCACAGGTGGCCCCTGAGGGCCCTTCTCCTTTCCACTGCTATTGCGAAATAGCGACTCCATCCAGCACTCTCAAACTGCCTCTGCCTTCAAGTGGAGGTCCTTCTTGAACACTGGGAACTTGTTCTGCATCGCCTCACCCACCTTCCTGAGCTGCTAGAGACCCTGGAAGAGACCCTGTCCTGCCCATTGGCACAAGCGCGTACACCTGCATAGCATGTACTATTGAGCACAAGGCTCCTCTCTTCGTAGGGCTTGAACTGCCTCTTAGTTAGGGGTATTGTTGATGTTGAACTGGGCCTAAAGACTATCTGCACTACCTGTTTCCTTCCCCTCTAGGTTGTCAACATATTTCGTGCATTTAACCCTTTGGACCCCATTGGTCTTGTATATATATTGTATTGATTGTGATGTGTTGGTTTGCTTAGGGCCTCATTACGACCCAGGCGGTAGCCGTGTCCTTATTAAGGGCACGGCTGCCGCTGGTAATGATTTTTTACCGGGTCCCAGAAAAGGGCAATTACCGGGTCATTCCGACCTTGGCGGACCCGGTTATTGCCCTTTTCTAGGACCTGGTAAAAATCAATCCCCATTCCCTTTGAGCCCAATAGGGCCAAATAGGGCTCAATGGGAATGGGGATGATCATAACAACCGGCCCGTTAATGACGGGCCTGTTTTTTAGCATCCTGGCCTGCTAGTGGGTCCCGCTTTTCACGTCTGGTCTGACCAGGCGTGAAAATCGGGACCCGCTAGCAGGTCTCGTAATAGGGCAGCCCAAAATGAACAGTGCCAGTCCCGTACCGGCACCATTCATTGCGGGACCGCCAGGGTCCTAATGAGGCCCTAGTGTTACTGTGATTATTTTGCTATGGTCTATGTTACAACGGCCTTGTAATAAATGTGTCTATATTTTTAATATAACAGCTGTCTGGAGTAATTTGTAAGTGTCCTTGTTTTATGTGCTCATTGAGGTCTTTCAGTCACCCTCTCCCCTCCTGAGACTTAGTCTTGACTGCCGCCATAGCTACCCTGATTGGTCCGGCTTGTCCAGAGGTTACCCTGTTCCAAGAAGCTAGGCTGGCCTTCTGAACCTCTGCACACCAGGACAGAATTCAGAAATCCTTCTTAACAACCATATACTAAGAGAATAGAAGTAATCTTCATTGTAGTTTTGTTTTTAAATTTGATTACTAGTTTGTTAAGAAATGTGTATGATAAATAGGTTTCATGAAATATACTTGGTTTAGAAAAGAAAATGGATTAAAAAAAAATACACGAGTGAATTTAACAATGACTATGTATTTCAGCATAACGCAATCATAGATGTTTCACTTGAATGATGTATATTGTTATTGGACCATATTATGTTATGTTGATTTATTTCTATTTTCCTTTTTTTTTGTTTTTGAAATATGTAGAAAGTTTTTGGTGATATCTTTTTAATCCTTTTTTTTCTGCTTACTGATTTTACTTCCTCCGGTTTTGTGTATGTTAACATTCTGATATGAAATTGTTGTAAAGTTGACATATGTCAGCTAAATATTTTTTTTTTAAAAAAAAAAGCATTCCCTTCTCTCATCCTCCTGTAATTTTGCTTCTCCTTTTGGTGCTGTACAGGAAACATGTTGTCCAAGAAGCTGAGCTGTTTTCCCAAAGTTTTCTCTGTTCACCCTCCTGCCACCTATGATCCTAGCTAGGCAACAGTAGCTCACGAGAAAAGGGTTGGAAAAGCCTGGTGTACATATGGAAAGTATTCCCAGAGGATCCCAGTCTCGGGAATGTCACAAGTATCTTCTTACACTTAAAGAGCCCAATGACTGCTCGGACAGCAGCCGCAAGGCTGTTTTTGCCACAGCAAGCCTAAATACTGAAGGCCACCAGACACTTGCCTCCACTAAAGAACTTGCCGCTAATAGTCGGTCAGGGCTGAGGGGACCTCCAGCGCAGACCTTTGGGTACACTTATGCTTACATTATTGGCATTCAGCCTCAACGCCTCCCTCCCTGCTCCTCGCCCTCAGTGCTGTGAGCTGACCTTACTGTAGCATAAAGTGCTAAACAAGCACCGAGCATGTCATAAACTTATGTGGTGACATTAATGTAACACATGCAGCCTCTTCTACAGGAGACTTGAGCTGTGCAGCAGCTGCACTCTCAGACAATTCACTAAAATGCATTATAAGAACATTACACTGTTCCCTCACACTGATCCCATTCTTCAAAATGTGGCCATGCAAGTATAGCACTGTGGGCCCGATTCTCATCTTGGCGCAGTGAGCGTGCTCACTGCACCATTTCTTGACGCACAGGCACAACTGCTATTCTCATGTGGGCCTGGGCGTCTTCGCAAAGCACGGCAGTGCTTTTGCTGTAATCCGCGTGTTTCTAATGGAAACAGGCGGATTGCAGAATCTCGGCAGCATTTTCGTTAAATAACGAGGGAATCGTTATTTAACGAAAATGCTGCCGAGAACACAGTTCCTATACACCAAAGTGAGCAGCTTCAACATTGCAGGATGTTGAAGCTGCTTGCTTTGGTGTACATGAAAGTGTCAATATACAACACGGGTGTATGGACACTTCCATTTACACCAAACAAAGCTTCTTGTGGCACTCTTCCAGTTTAACAGCACCAAAAGGGTACCGTAAATGTGCGCTAGTTTAGCGCACATATTAAACTGGAGGAGTGCCACAAGAATAGGCTTTCAAAAAGTCAGTTTACGAATGTGGCGGTTGTTAGGTTGGTTTCCATCCCTTCCTAGCAACTGCCATATATATTCCGAAATTGGCACATTCCTTCCAACTTCAGAGGAATGCGCCAACTTCAGAACAGGTCTTAAGTACCGAAAAGGTTGTTAAGCCTTTTAACGCCCTTTTCGATACTTAACACCAACTTGAGAATCGGGCCCTCTGAAGGACAGACCACACACCTGATTCCTCTTCTGCTCTATGTCTGCCTGAGACAGTCGGCTGGGCAATCCAATCTTTCCAGAGAGGATTTGTGATGGACCGAAGAAACATTATCATTACAATGTAAATAAACCAGAGCGGACTGAAACCAGGGAGGCGCTTAGAAATAAAGTCCTCTCCTGGTTAGGCGCTAAAGTTGGTCATGGCTGTATAAGAACCAGAGACGTTAGAGTCATGCGCAGGCTGCAAATCAAAGATTGGTGATCTGGGAATGACACAGACTGTATTATTATTGGTTGTTGCCGACCAATTTGCCTTCGTTCTTGAGTCTGCATAACAATTTCAGTGTCCTGTCACAGGCTTACAAGTTAATGATTATAATGAAATGATGTTTTTTCTCCTTTTCTTGTTTTTTTAATGTCTTTGGTATGATTTTATATGTTGTGTTTGTATATGTTTGTGTTAGCGCCCTTATGCCTACGGGCCTGCGCGCCGGCGCTTTACAAGTAATAAATAAATAAGAATCATCTCACTGGGGTCTGTCAAACACCTAATAGACAAACAAGACTCTGCGCTTCGCGGCCTTTAGGAATTCAACCGCCTAGATGCTCTGTCCTATAACCGGAGCTTGAGGAGAAAATAGAAGCTCTGAGTAGTGTAACAGAAAAGTGGTGAGGAATAAGGCCCCTTTGGGTGCCAGACCTAATATCCCCGAGCTAGAAAAAGAAAAGAAAAAGGACAAGGTTAATAAAACAGGAATCAATGTGTACTACCTCCGTTCCCTGCAATACCCACAAGTTTTAAAGTGTAAGTCTGAGGGATAGGAATCCAAGGAAGGAAGAGGCGTGAACCTGGCTACATGGCACAATGCTGAGAGGACCAGGAATGGCGGAGAAAGGAGTACTGAATCTGCCGGCACGTGGATACAAGCTGTGGGTCGACAAGCCGAGTCCACAGTTCCAAATTCAAGTAAGGAAATTATAATCCAGTGGTAGAAGATGCAGTGGAGTCTGCATCCACAGCAGTGAGAAGAGTTCACAGTCACGGAGATCCAATGATGCAGAGCAGGAGAAAAGGGTAGGGCTGAAAGCACGTTGGAAGGAATGAATGGGAAAAACACAGAAATCCAGGCCAGTCAAAAGGCTATTCAATGTCATGGGATCAGCAACTATGAAAGACGAGAAATCCACGTGGCTGTCAGGGAAGCAAACAGATCAGGCGATCTGTAAACAAGGCGCAAGTAGAAACAAAAGTGAATTCCAAGATAACCTAGCAGAAGTGAAGTGAAGAGCAGAGCATCAAACAGAACTTCACAGACGGGTCAGACGCAATCCAAGGAAACATTGAGGAGTGCTGGCCAGAACGGCATAAACAGCATCGGGCGAAGACGTCCGAGTGCAGCATGATAGGATATAATGAAGCCCACACTCGGTGCTAGACTAAACATGACTTGTGCTGTCAATAAGGGATGAATAGTGGCTAAACTGCCTCCTTACCCCCGTACTACTACTAAACCAATCAGAATGGTACAACTCATTCAGCCTGGCAAGTATATCTCCTTTGCCTTTGGTGGTAAAGTGGGCCGAGGGCAAGCAATTATCCCAGCGGGGTTGTGAGGTGATAACAGTAACAACCCAGAAAGGAATAGTACAAAGACTCCAAAATAAAAGAACCTCCCATCAAAGTTCTATAGAACTATATATACTTTAATGAAACAATACAAAATGCAATTAACTAAGAACTTTATCAAAAGCCCACCCCTGTAAAGAAACCACAAACAATGCAGAATGGATCTCTGGGTGAATGAGCAGGGCTGTTCATGCAAGGAATTGCACCAATGCCACTAGTCACAAGTGCTTCATGGGCCTCATGATAAGTTTGCCGGTCCGGGACCTACGGTACCAGTAAGCATGCCCGGACCGGCAAACTACGGGTTGTGCTCATGGGTGCCTTTCTGCCCGCCAGGGCGGACCTGGCAGGCAGAAAGGCACCCGTGAGCACAGCATGTCAAATGCACCAGCACCATTATAAACGGTGCCGGTGCATCCGACCTCCCCATTCCCATTCGGCCCTATGGGGAGCATCTTTTTTCCGGCGCCAACAAATGGGCAATCAGCGGGTCCAGCAGGGCCGTAATGACCCGGTAATTGCCCATTTGTTAGCGCCAGAAAAAATTGCAAGTCTGGCGGCAGCCTGCCGGTTTTACCAGCAAGGCTACCGCCAAACTTGTAATGAGGCCCCATGTCTTTTAAGTAAAGCTGGAAAGGGGGACTTACAAGTCATTATGGTCCCAGAAATTGCATCAGGTGGCCAGGACCTCTCAACAGTACCTTATTCTTATCTTAGGGGCTCGACAGCATTGTGCCGGGCTTCTTTGCGCATTAGCATCTGACAACCCAATTTCGGGATAGTTCAAGTCAATGCGATCCCATTGGTGATCAGCCTTGAGTTGGTTCAATGGTGCATGCTCCTGAAGGTTGAGTCAGCATTCAAGATGGAAAAACAATGTCTTTCAATGGTTCGAATAACGATCAAGTCGACAGCAAAGCAAAGGGTTCTGCTGTGTAGGGTCAGCATTCACAACTGTGAGTTTGATGCCTTCAAGCAGCTTGAGTCGGCACTCGATTCCATTGTTTGCACGAAGGTTGAGCCTGCAGTCGCCTTGTTCGAGACTGTACACAGCAATAGGTTGAGCTGGCAAATGAATGGGTTGAGATGCATCAATCTGTTTGAAGGTTGCTTAGAGTGTCGTGGGTCTTTTGTCAGTTCTTGAATACAGTTGATGTGCCAAAACGTGATTCCAGATGCTCTTGGACTTTCAGATTGCTGGGAGACCCAATCCAGGAGCTCCAGGACAAGGAGAGTCCTTTTCCCCCTGCAGGCACGAAGCAGGGAATTTGGCTTGCACCAGTGGCTGTTCATTCATCTGGTTCCACTGCAGTTGGCAGAGTGGCAGGCCTTGGTTCAAAGCAGTTGGCGCCCAGTGTGCCCTGGGGGTGGTTAGGGAGCAGAGCTTCCCTCTTCCTTGAATGCCTTCTGTCTTCACCTCTATGGCAGAGGACCCTGGAATTGAGTGCACTCTCAACAGTCGTCCAAAATGGTTGTCTTCTTATTCCTGGTGATCAGAAATTAACCAAAAAAGGAGTGGAGGACCCCTTCCTTCTAAAGTCGAAATGTCACTGGGGATTGGCCCACAGCAAGCCTGTTGTAAGGGGTCAAATCCCTGTGGCTGTTACAAGGGACTCCTGCCATCATACCTAGAGCATCTTCACCTGAAGAAAATGAAAGGGACAAGAAGGAAGAAGTCCCTAAAAGAAAACGAAGATGGTTAAACACCTTCCCTTTCTGGCTGCTCTAACTTGATCTTTCCTGTGTCTGCTGACTTTAAAGGACCTCAGGCATGCAGCACCCTGAGGTAAGACTGGCTTTGTTATGTCATTGTTGCCTTGGAAGCACCAACCCTCAGGGGTTCTCCTACTGAGAGGTCCTTGGCCTTAGGGGGCGGGGCTATTGCCATCCTCTATGGAATCAATAGAGGTAGCATTCTGGCTATTGTCTATTTAGCCTTGCTGTTTCCACTGGCAGCAGCAGAAACAGCCAGGCTAGCCATGAGTCCACATTGCCCTGAAATCACTGGGCTGGAGATCACAAGGTTGACACTTGTCACCAGTCACCACAGAATAACCAGGTATGGTTTATTTTAGAGATTACACAGCCACCAGACTGATTAGGCAGATCATTATTGTATTTTAGGTCAGAGCTGCAGAGGTTTAAATACTACGTCTGTCTGCAGGAACTTGGTGCTAGAGCAATTGTCAGGAGTGCACATGTGACCTTGTGCCACTTAAGAGCAGGTGCTGCAGATGTCAGGAGACTGGTGCTTTTGGCATGGAACTGTTATAAAAGTGCGGCCTGATTAGCAGGACTCCATTTCAGAAACAGAATTACCTATATCATTTAATTTATAACACAAATACAAAAGCTAGAGCTTTCACACACGCGTCAGATGGCATTCTGCCACAGTGTGCGAGTTATAGGCTGAAATGCAACAGCTCCCACCATCAAAGACCTCGTAGCACAGAGTTATGCAAGTGATACTAATGGAATGGCCACACATCAACATGGGAGTCAGGTTCCAGTAAGCCAGGTATTGTACTCAACCCCTACATAAACACAGAAGTACAGTATATTGTCAATCTAACACTCCTTCCAGCTGGATACCTGGACCAGAAGTAGTTGCGACCAGAGCTGCCTATTGGGCTTGCAGCCTTTCATACAACTTTACACATTCAAAAACAATTCACACTTTTACCAGTGGTGGGAAACTACATTTGAGCATCTCCTCACATAACACAGTCGGATGCAATCTGTTTGTAAAATTAAGTGCAAGCCGTCTTAAAGTGGCAACCAGCATTTTTTTACAAAAGCATTCATTGGCACTCTATACCATCCTAGAAATGTATGGCTTAAAAACCACAAACTGAAAGGAAGATGTATATTTTCCACTTATATCACACAGAGTGCAAAGATTTATATGAAATTCCATCGCTGCAACCAACTTTACAGTTTTCCTAAATCCAATGTTTGTCTGCACCTCCCTCACAGACACGCCCAGGTAGTTCTGCAGAGCTTGCAATGCCCAATCGGGATTAAGAATGCCACTTTGCATAGAATTAGGCCCTAATATCAGGACCTGGAAAGTGGCGTCACTATTCCTCCATCCACAAACATCCAGATAAACAGCATTTCACAGGCCATATTAGGTTGACCAGAGGGACAAGGCAAGGATGTCCCCTCTCCCTGTTACCTTTAGAACCATTGGCTAGGCTAATCCCATCCAAAAGGATCTATTCATGAGGTCTACGGGGGTGACACAGAGCACGTAATGTGGATGATATCCTGCTTTTTCTTAAGAACACACTCACATCTTGACTCCCCCTATTGAAGGCTCTGGAGACGTTTGAAGAGGTGGCTGGGTTCCAGAGCAACTATGCTAAATCACAAGGCTTCAACATCTCTGAACCTGCGGAAGACAAGTGCCCCATACAGCGGTCTAAGACCACCCTGGAAGATCTCGGTATCACCCTGGCCTTAATCGCACAGACTTATTACAACTCAATGAACCGCCATGAAATCAGGAACTGACACAGGGCCTTGACAAATGGTGCACCCTGGAGAGATGGTGGCTAGGCAAGGTACACACCCTGGAGATGCACGTGGTTCCTAGAATATTATATGTACTTAGTAATCGACCCATTATACTACCTGCCCACTATATACATAAGCTACTAAGCAAATTAAACTCCTTCATATGGGCTAATAAATCATACAGAATAACCAGGAAGGTACTCTCGAGATCGATGTTCCCTGGTGATCTGTGAATCCCCAGCATCAACAGATACCTGTTAGCATCTCAAATAGTGCACATATTCATATGGATGAATCCCACAGGCTTCCAAACCAGATAAGGGCTAAGGAGGCTCCCACTACAATCCCTCTGACCAGCCTACCATTCTGTCCTAAGAAGACCTGCTCTGCGGAGTGCTCCCCAGTCTAAGCTCCACTAGCATTCTTCTTTACCACACAATGATGTCAGGGACTGCTCTCTGGACTTGCCTGTTTTTCCCTAATCTCTCATAACCCTTCTCCCCCCACCCACTTCAGCCGCATCTACATTGATTAGCCTGCTGACTGCCACTACACGACTATGTGCTTCGAGCTTCAATATCAGCTTTTCCCAGGGATCGACCTTATCTCTGCAACATAACGACCTGGTGAGGCTATTCAAAGTCACAGCATTATTGAAAATCATTCACCATCTAAGATTGCAGCTGTTTTAAATCCATGCCTGTTCCCAAAATGGCCGGCGCAACGCGGCCCCATAACAAGGCTGTTGATAGTTGCTAAGCAACTGGCCTCTATTTCCACTAACTCATTTGCCGGCAGGCAGAAGCCGGCCCTCCAAAGAAAGCCGATGAAAAGGGCCCTGTTTGCCCCTGTTCGCCACAGGGTGACACATCCGACATTGATTATTATCCCATCTTAAAGAACTACTGCTCATCTCTGAACCTTAAAATATGCAATTCCACCAAAGGTATGGTCCAACTGGCCGCTCCATTATGATCCTGTGCTAGTATTCTATTCCCACTCTATAGCTACTACTTGGTCATCTGTGAAGTCTCTTTACATTAATCCTACACACTCTATATACCTCTTGAGTTACAGTGACTCCCCCTCGAAAACGTAACCTCAGTGCCAACCATACCCAATACATACGCCACTGCCTAACCTTTGTTCCACTACCTACGTCATAGTTATTCAATTGACAGTCTGCCACAGTATAACAACCTACTGCTTACCCACCCTGTGTCACTGTATGATGCCTGCTTTGCCACACAATATGCTCATCACAGTTTGACAAACCTCTTTCTACCTGTTGTCCCACATTACCATTTATGGTGAGTTGATACAACCTATTGTGCCTGTGCCTATCTCCTGGCATGACTTGGATATCCACTGTTCTTACCTACACTCATGATAAAAGTATCATTAACTGGTATGCCTTTTAAATGACGGTCCGCTGCTACCTTATTCATTGATTGATGATGTGCTCTTATGATCGTGTTCAACATTGCCTCTGATTGTGATAACCGCAATATGATAGGTTTATACTACAAGGTACCAGCTATTACAACCCGTATCTATTTACCTATTGTACTAGCATCTATCAAGAACACTCCAAGGTAACTAATGTTTGAAATCTGTACCTGCTTACCTTGGTGTGTTTAACCATGTTTGCCTCTACCAGAAAATGTTGTGCCATACCTCTGGTTAGTCTTCTTACTCCTATCACCATTATAAGTGACATCACCGTCCAGCCCAAAGCTTATCTCAATAGCAGCAGTACTTACACTCTCATGACTAGACGTCTCATCACCATGTCCAAGTAATCCATTATCAACCACTGTATCAAGCCCACCAACTTTCTTCCACCCTTGATTCTACCACTCAAGATTAAGCCTACGCCTTTCTTACCCCCTCTGAAGCCGTTGCCCCACATTACTCCCACCAGAGCATCCTTACAACCTTTAGATAGGGACACCTTCGACATCCACTATCTGCCATTGGCTAACTCATTAGGCACCACTAAGACTAGCAGCCCTGATACTACTCCAAACATTTTGACCTTAACTACCTTACCTGCCCCAAATCGCCCATGCCCCACATCAGCAAGAAATGCCAGGCTTGGCGTCAGACTACGCAAATTGTACAAAATACCTCCTGACCTTCTGTCCATAAATAGCTGCCAAAAATCCACAAAGCTCTTAAGAGCTCTAGATCTGCACCGACCACACCTGATCACCGTGCCCACAGCATCTGCCCTACTGCTATCAATGGTACATTGATCAATGCTAGATCCCTGGTTGCCCACGCAGTAGATATCGCTGACCTGATCATAGAAAAAAAACTGGACTTCCTAGCTATCACGGAGACCTGGCTCTATGAAGCAGCAGGCCCTTCCCCCCTTATTGCCACACTGGAAAACTATACAATCCTCAGATCCGATAGAAAATCGTCTAGAGGAGGCGGAATCGCCGTTATAGCCAAAACCACATTGGGACTCAGAATGGCCCCACCCCCCCCCCACCAAATCATGTGAACTAATGTCAGTAAAACTTCCCCTTACCAACTTGCGCACTATAACAATGCATCTTATCTATCGACCTCCTGGGCCTTTGGGCTCATTTAAAGAAGAAATTAGTACCCTTCTCTCCATCAACGTGAAGTCATCTTCGCAAATCCTCATACTGGTCGACTTTAACCTAGGCTTTAATGACCCAACAGACCAATCAGCACTGACCCTGGCCAATTTACTGGCTTAACTAGGCCTCACGCAGAGAGCCCTCTGCCCTACTCACGAAAAAGGAAGAATCCTAGATTGCGTAGTGGACCTTAACTGTGTAACTAATATAACATCCATCAAACCGCAACCTTGGACCGACCACTTTCTACTTTCATTTAATCTAAAAGACTGTATACCTCCTAATAGAGAAAACCTTACCGCGCCCCCCATTCCTACCAGGAACAAAAAGAATATTACAATGGATAAACATATGCCCTTTCTCCAACCACTACTCCAACCCTTTCCCGATGCACCCGGCCTAACAGAACTAGTTGATCTCTACAATATAACCATCACCACAACCTTAGATTGCATTGCACCTCTAAAAATGTGTAAAAGAAAGGCTAAAGCACACCTGAACACATGATTCACGCCTAAACTCAAAGCCTTAAGAAATGAAAAAAAGAAATGTGAAACAACCTGGAAAAACTACCCTTCCACAGCCAACAAAGACATCCTTCTAAAACTCTCAGCTAAGTATAAAGAAGAAATTCTTTTAGCAAAACGTGATGCCTATTATGATAGGATTGATGAAGGCAGTTCCAGAGCCAGAGAACTCTTCACTATTCTAAGAGAACCCGAATCTCCCACTCCCCTTACAGATAACTGCATCAAGGACAGAAACTGGTGCACTAAAATTCAAGATGCCGTATCTAACAAAATCACGCTGCTCCAAAAGAAAATAGCAGCCAAAAAACTCAACCTGCCTCCCAAGGATAACACACCAAATCACAGCCCGCTACCTAAACCTTCCCAGCGCTTCAGATTTACTCCAGTGTCCACCCAAGAAGTGCAAAATATCATATACTCACTCAAACCCTCCAACTGCCAAGGTGACACATGCCCTGTATCTGTCATAAAAGAAGCTGCCAGTGAACTAGCCCTATTTATCTCCTTTTTAATAAACGCCTCATTTCACACATGCACTATCCCTACCAACCTGAAGAGCTCATGGGTACTCCCACTCCTAAAATAAAACCAAATTAGACCCCAGCATCCCCACCAACTTCAGGCCCATCACAACAGTCCCATTCTTACTAAAGATCATTGACAAGGCAGCCTACAACCAGATACAAACATATCTGGAGACTAATAAGCTACTTGGACTACGTCATTCTGGCTTCAGGACTCAACACGGCACAGAAACAGCCTTGATTGACCTGAATATCCAGATTGACGACCTAAAAGACAAAGGGAAATCAGCCCTCTTGCTCCTGTTGGATTTGTCAGCCGCTTTTGATTTGGTAGATCACAAGGTGCTGTGTAAGCATCTCTCTACAGTGGCCCACTTCTCAGCAGAAGCAACGGCTTAGATTCACTCCTGCCTAAACAATAGATCCATGAGAGTATTCTCAGCCTTGGCAGCAGCTGATCCTATCCCCATTTCCTGCGGAGTCCCACAAGGATCTTGTGTATCGCCTACAGTGTATAATGTGTTTACTAAACCATTGTTTGATGATCTGGACTATCTGGGTGTCACCTGCACTAACTATGCAGATGATACCCAGATCATTATACCATTGACGGGCGACCATGACACAGACCTAACTCTTATAAACAAATTCTACCTCATCATTCAGGCCTGGATGGCCACACATGGTCTATGCCTGAATGATGAGAAGACAGAGTTGCTTCTCCTGGCCACACCTACTAATAAGAAAAAACTGAGCAATCAATATGTTTCCTTTAACATTGATGGAAATGACATCAAGGTGGCTAAAGAGGTAAAAACATAAGGTGTTTACTTAGATTCTTGCCTAAATATGTGCAAACAGGTCAGTGCAACTGCATCGGTGACAGCATAGGCATGCAAGCTTATCCATGCATGCAAACCTTTTCTTTCCACCAAAAGCTGCACCACTCTGGCTAGAGCTCTAGTATTGTCAAAAATCAGTTACTGTAATGCACTGTAACTAGGTGCCAGTAGACATCTCATTAACAAACTCCAGATCCTGCAGAATAATCACCTTGGGCATTCCCAGAAGGCAGAAGGCAACATGTCTCTGCGACCAGACGTGACAATAACTGGCTCTCCATTAAAGGGAAAATACAACTTAAAACAGCTTCCCTAACCTTCAAATGCCTCAACAATGCAGCCCCTCAATACCTCACCAAACAATTCACTAAAAACATCTCCATCCGACCTACCAGGCTGACTAACGCTGGTTGCCTAAGAGTTCCCAGATACAAATAAAAAAAAGCTGGTGGCAGCAGTTTCCCAGTGATGGCTGCTCAACTCTGGAACTCCCTTCCTGCCACCTTAGGATCCAACCAGTCCTCCTTTAAATTTAGGAAAGACAACAAACCATGGCTCATCTCCAATGACACACCATACTAGTCCATAGTATCTTCATCCCCCGCCACTTGCATCATACCTTCATCTTTTGTACATCCCTGCTTCCCTCTTTGACATCCCTTAGTTTTAGACAATTGTTATTGCATAGCATTTGTATGTACGTTTGTATCTATGTAATTATACTTGTTGGCAACATAGTTTGCCCCGTATTGTAAAAAACTGTATAGTCTTGTACTGTATTGTATATTCTTACGTAGCCTTCCTGTATATTGTATCTTGCCTATTGTGTAACCATGAAAATGTGCATTGCCTATTGAGTAACTTGGAAAATGTATATCCTTGATTGTGCCCAGATACCTCTGGGTTTGGAGCACACTACAAATAAATAAACAAACAAACAAGCAAACAAACAAACAAACAAACTCACAATTTACCTCAAGGCAAAACACAAGAGCCTTTCAGTGATGGGAGGAATGTGGGGTGAAAGCACTCAGACATTGCTATAAAGAGGGAACCCCACTCTGGGTGGAGTTGTGCCACTGGATCATTGACCACACAATAGTTCGGGCAGGGGGAAAACGGCCCTCCACACTCGAACTAATGATAAAAGAGGATGCAGGAAGAGGGAGGATCTTGAGGTTATACAAATCCCTCGAGGCTAACCAGAAGGGCGCCAAACTCCCATATATTGCAAAACTGGGGAGCTGGGTGTGGATATGGGTATGAATATGCGTGTGGATATACCAGATGACACCTGGTCTCACGCGTTGGAAAGAGACCAGAAAAGCTCAGCATGCTCAACAACCAAGGAATGCTCTTATAAGAGTCTTATGAGGTGGTCGTGCACCCACCAGTGCCTAAAACACTTTACCCTATCACAATGCCCACTACAATGGAGAGGGTACCCAGATACAGGTACACATAAGTGGATATGCCGCAAGGCGCAGTTTTACTGGAAAGAGATCCTCTCGAGAATCAGGGGCATCACTGACATACAACTCCCCTTATGATTATGATCGGTTATTTATACCCGGAGGTTTCTAAGCGTGGACCCAGGGATCTAACCTGTGTTGCTCCACGACATCTTGCTTCCAAGGTGAGCGCATCGCCCCTCAGCTATCCTCCTGAGACTAGATCCTCTTGACCTAATTCTGGGAGACACAGACAAAGAGTGTCACAGTGGATTAAGCTGAACTTGCGCTGCACTGATCTCACAACCTTTAAACGCAGCCAGACTAACCTTAACGCAAGCATGGAAGAAAACGGACGGCCCACAGCTGACAATCTGGTGGGGCAAGGTGTGGAATGTATGGGCAATGGAAAAAATGTTTGCTTGCCAAAATGGCCAAATTGAATGCGACTTGGCTACCTTGCCCTCTCATTCCCTCTCTGACCCCCTTGGGCTCCTTCCACACCTCTATAGGTCGTACCTCTGATCTGTACCGCTCCCGGGAAGTCCTTCAATGATGGCAACCTTCTCCACATTGCCACTCTTAACTCTCGCTCAGCTGTCAAACACTCCTCTGACATCTCCCGCCTTCTGGAAGAACTTGGCCTTGATGTCCTCGGCCTCACCGAGACATAGTTCACGGCCAGCTCTATCACAAGCTTTGACACACTCCTCCCCGATGGCTACAAGATCCTCTCCGCGCCCAGGTCCAACCGCTCCGGAGGGGGTGTAGCCCTGATCTTCCCTGAGTGGATTCCTGCCTCTGTCATTCCTATGCAGGCCTACTCCTCTTTTGAATGCCTCGTCTGCAGGCTCTCTCTCTCCCCTAGCCATTCCCTTACTGTGGCTACTATCTATCGACCACCTGGTCAGATTTCCCCATTCCCACTCCCTCTCTGAGTGGGCGGACCTCTCCTTCTCACTCCTGGCCTCGACATCTCAACTCCTCCTTCTTGGAGACTTCAACATCCACCTGGATGCCTCCTGTCCTCCCTCTGCACTCTTTCACGACCTCTGCGACACTCTCTCACTCACTATTCTCCCCTCTGTCCCGACTCACTCTGCAGGGCACACTCTGAATGTTCTGATCTCTTCAGACCTTCCCCTTTCTGTCCCTCTCTCCACTCCTCTCACCTGGAGTGATCACCTTCTCCTTTCCTCCCAGCTCTACCCCTCAGGCCAAGCCACTTCCATCACTGCCACCCACCTTCTCAGTCATCCAACCCATGAAACGCGTATCAGTTGAGGCTTTCGCTGCCACTTTCTCACCCCCCGCCTCCCTCTTTGGCTGACTCTCACCCTGACACAGCCCTATCCAAGCTCCACTCTGCTATATCTGATACTCTTGATATCCTTGCCCCTGTTATGAGGATCCGTCTGAAGCCCAAAGCCAAGTTCAACTCCTGGTACGACTCAGACCTCGTCACCCTAAAACGTAAGTGCAGGGTGGCTAAGAGGAAATGACGTGCTTCTTGTACATCCTCTGACAAACTAGCCTGCCGCCTGCTCCAAAGGCAATACCGGCTCTCTGTCCTCACCAAGAAGAGAACTCATATCCAAGCCCGCATCTCGGCGGCATCTAACAACTCGGTTGAACTCTTTAAAATCTGCAAGGAACTGGCCAATCCTGCCACAGTCTCTACCTCTCCTGTCCCTTCCCAGGCCCTCTGCATGGCACTGGCTTCTCACTTCATCCCTAAAACTCAGGACATCCTGTCCTCAGTCTCCTCCTCTCTCCTCCCTCCCTATACTCCCTGCTCTTCCTCTGGCTCTTCTGCAGCCATCTCTCCTCCCTCTTTCTCTGCCTTTCCCCTGTTCTCCGCTGACGAGGTTTCTAGACAAGTCCGATCTATGAAAGTCTCATCAAAACAGGTTCACCCCTGTTCCTCCAAAACCGTCAAGGACCACATTGACACCCTGGCTCCTGCCCTGGCTGACTTCTGCAACCACTCCTTCACCACTGGAGTCTTCCCACCCCCCCTGAAGCACTCCCTTGTGCACCCTCTTCTTAAGAAACCCTCTGCCGATCCCTCCTGCCTGGCTATCGCCCAATCTCCATCACTCCCTTCCTGGACAAGATCCTGGAGGAACTGGCCATCTCCCAGCTTAATCTCCCACTGAATCTGTTGGTTGTCTCCATGCCCATCAGTCTGGCTTCAGAGCTGCCAGAAGCATGGAAACTGCTCTCCTGAACATCCATGAAAACCTGCTCTCCAAACTTGACTCTAACACCCCCTTTGTCCTCATCTTGCTTGATCTCTCTTCTGCCTTTGACACTGTCAACCATGCCATCCTGCTTAATTGTCTCCATGATAACCTAGGTATCACCGGTCAGGCCCTGGCATGGATGACTTCCTTCCTCTCTGACCGAGCCTCCCAGGCCCAAATCGGGTCCTTCCTCTCTGCTATCCTTTTCTCTACCTGTGGTGTCTCCCAGGGGTCTAACCTCTTTCCCTGGCTGTTCAACCAATACCTGGCACTCCTTGCCCATCGCATTGCCGCTCTTTGCCACAACTTCCAGTGCTATGCGGATGACACTCAGCTCATTTCAGGCTACCTTCGGCCACTTCTTCTCTGTCCCTCATCTCTGACTTTCTATCTGCTATCTAGGAGTGATGTGCCGCCAATGACCTATGCCTTAATGCCAGTAAGACTGAGATTCTCCTCATCGGCACACCCACTCCCTCCTTTCCTGTAGCTCTCTGGCTGGCCTCTCTTGGCCCTCTTCCTGCTCCCACCTGCAAGGCTTAAAAACCTCGGGGTCATCTTCAACTCCACATTCTCTTTCTCTCCTCACATCTCTGTCAGCTCTAAGAAGTCACACTATCAGCTGCACTTCCTCAGAGGTATTCTTCCCTTCCCCTCCTTCCCCCAGAAGCTCACTGACTCCAGAGCTCTGGTTCACTCTAGGCTGCACTATTGCAGCAGCCTCTTTCTAAATCTTCCTGCTTCTACTCTACACCCTCTGCATCTCATCCAAAACAGGACTGCAAGTCTTTTCCTTGGCCTCAAGCCCAGGCATCGCATCTCTTCAGGACTGAAATCTCTACACTGGCTCCCAGTGGCGGCAAGGATAAAGTTCAAAACCCTCTGCATTGTCCACAAGGCCTTCTGGGGCCTGGGGCCTCAATACCTTCAACTCTCTCTTCCTAAATATCTTCCCTCTCGAGCTCTTCACTCATCCGCCTCCAACTCCCTCAGGGTCAGTCGCTTCTCCAAGCAACGAGTTATGTGGTCGATCTCTCACTTCGGCTGAGGCCTCCCTCTGGAACAGCCTCCTTGCCTCCCTGAAACCTGAAGAGAACCATCTTTGGTTCTGGAAGCACCTGAAAACCCTCCTTGTTGCTTCTGCTTTCTCTCCCCTTTTCCCCTGCTGGTGTCCTGGCTGATACTGATACTGCACTGGTTATCTGGCCACCCTTCTGATCTCGGGCCCAGCCCTGCCAGTTGCACGCCTGCACTGCCTCCCTGGCAACCCCTGCACCTGGGGACTGTTTTCTGTATCCCTACAGTCCCCCCACCAGCACTTATGTCTGCACTCCCCCTGCACTTGCCACCAGCTGGCCGTTCTGTTATTCATATTGTTATTTTATTATCCCATGTACTGCACTTCCCCCACCCACCTTCCTTTTTTCCCCCTTCCCTTGCACTTGCGCGATCTGAATGAAACCTGGCCTAGTAGGATTGTTGTCTGTCTTCCCTCTGTTCCCCTTCCCTTGCCTCCTCACGCCTTGAAGCACTTGTATATAGGCGCGTTATAAATGCCATATCATATCATATCATTCTCCACTTGTTTCTCCACTTGTTGTCAAACCGCACTTTCCAATACACACAAATCCTTGTTAACGCAGCATTTTCCAATGCCTTAACACAAAGTTTTTGAGGGGGGTGGGTGGACTTGGAGCAACGGGCAAAGCCTGACCTCATGGAATTACAAAAGACTGTGAAACGTAATTATATCAATTTGGACCTTGGGCCTCATTACGACCCTGGCGCTAAGTGGTTAACGGCGCCGTAAAAGGCTGCGCCGCCGTTAACCACTTAGCGCCTTACTACGAGGTCCCTTTGCGGGACCCGACCTGAACGGCTGGTCTAGACCAGCCGTTAAAGCAGGGACCCACAAAGGAACTCTCGAGGTAAGTACGGTACCGCAATATGCGGTACCGTACTTACCGCCTTCCCCAGTCCCATTGAGCCCTATGGGGCAAAAATGGGAATGGGGAAGGGCCAATGTTCAATGTGGAATTACCGCCCCGCCAACTTTGGAATGGGGTGGTAATTCCCCATTGAATATTGGCGGACTCGTTACAATACCGGCACCAACCATGGTGCTAATAGCGCCGGTGTTGTAATGAGGGCCATTGTGTTGCTCTATTTTTAGCAGTGAGATAATGTAATGCTTATATTTGGATAGGTTTCTCATTTATTCATCGTGATTTGTTCAAGTTGGTAATTTGCTGAAAAATGCAATTACAGTAAAATGTAAATAGGAATGGCTCTTTGTACCAGTGTGTACTCTAAAGCATCAGGTCAGGAGTAAGTGCCCATGCTTGGTTGCCCCTGCGTATTATGCAGTATGCAGCATGCAGTTTACATATGCTCACCAGCCTGCAAATGATGCAACCCATACAGAAATACATTACCAAGGCTCTAAAGGTGAACGCCCACTGCTAACTCAGGATGCCTCTAGCTCCAGAAAGCCTGGCAATCATATGAGCTCAGACACTCAAGACTGTCATTGGTGCGGTCTAGTGTCCTGACCCATTCCATTAGGGGTTCTGAACCACAGAGTCCCAGAGCTGTTGGTGGCACAGGCAGGTTGACATTCAACTTGTATGTTCTAATAGCAAATGATATGTGACCCAAGGGTCCCAAAATAATGACAAGCTCGACAGTAGGATTCACTACACCCTTGGCGTCATCAGGTCTGGTGAAGGTTTCACCAGACATTCTGTTGTTGGAAATACTGGCAGGTTGATCACCTGGCACTGTTGGTTTGGTTGCCTCGATGGTCCCAGGTTCAGTGTTGGACAGAGCCTGTGATAAATCCGATGTCTATTTCCAGACCTGGTGTTTTGAGGTTGGGCATGTCCATGCGCTTGAGCGTGCATGTTCTTCTGTGTGTGCTATTCGAGAAGACGCCTTTAAATACCATCACAGACAGGGCCGGTAGTCAGACAGGTTTTTATGGGTGGGCAAACGTCGTGGGGTGGGGGGCATCTGTCCCTCACCTTAGAGGGGGGACCACAAATCTATCTGAACTGGATGCTTCATTTTTCGTTTTACATATGTTGCATTGGTAAGTGCCAGGAAAAATGTTGGTGTATGGTATTTACTGTCTTGTGCTTGAGTCCCAGGGAATGCACACACGTGCATTGAGGCACAGGAGGGGTCCCCTGACAAGAAAAAAACATTAACAGATGATGGATGGAACAGTCTGACGGGTGATGGACACCACACACAAGTCAAAAAATGCTGGTGTGGTCACAGATGGGTGGAGGGTGAATCTGACGGGTTTGCATGCATGCATACTTACAGACATGCAAATAACTGTTGATTAAGACGCACATGGACTATGACTTTGTAAAGTTACGTGTGCCATACCTGATTGTTTGTTATTCCCCTGTATGTTGGTTTATCTTTAACTAATAAAGAGATTAAATTGAGAAACAAAAAAAAAATGCTGGTGTGTTGCCTGGATTTTAATTCAGTTTAATGTGTGGTGAATGCTAGCAGGATTTACACTCCCGTTGTCAGGCTTCTAGGTGAGGACCTTTCCCACTAGACTACATGACGCATTTGCATGTGAATGTCTCCTTGGGATGTTGCTCTACACCGGATATATTTCGATACAAATTGTTTTGTATAAAAGTTGTGTACCTTTTATACTTGCCTGAAATGGTATAGCTAAATCTCCTCTCTCTGTTTAATTTTTTAGAGTAGATGTTGATTGATTTTCTGAAAGTCAAATGATCATTTGTCCTGGGCGGCAGGAAGTATGTTTTCATCCTGTACAAGGTGTTGACCAACGGTTGTTTCGGTTGTGCCATTTAGGATTTTGTGTCTATGCAGGGTCATCCTTTGACATGGTTTCTGTCAAGTCTCACCCACATGTTTTCCTTTCTTTGCTCCACAAATGCATGGAAGACCTCATGTTCTACTTGTTCCTGCGAAGATGCAGAGATATTATTACCTGTTGTGAACTTTTACATTTTAGATCAACGAGTGCCTTTCATAACAATCGGTGAGAGCTAGGCATGCCACTATCTGCCATCAGCTAGTCCCACTGTGCTGCTCTGAGAGGGCCAGAAGTGGCAAGCGCCACCAAGTGGTGAGGTGGGGATTGCTTAGACAGAGTGACATGGATGCGCAGGTAGCTGCGGATCCTTAGGGTTGGTGTTGCGGCAGCATGTTATTTGTGTCTTGCACTGCAGGTTTGTGCACAATGCTTCAGGAAAGTGCATAGTCTCTTTAGAAGTCCACAGGACTGACAATGGTACCGCCTGGCTCCTTAAGCCCTGCAGGACATGGGGCTTCCTACTTATGGGGGGGGGGGGAGTTTAGACTAACTTGATCTTTTTCTAGCGAGGAATCAGACAGAGGAGCAGTATCTTTAGAAGGCAGCCATCTTGTGTCACATGCACTATCAATGCAAAATCAAGGAGCGTCTTGGCCAAAATGAAATCTCGTTGATTCTGGAGGCACAGCAAGCAGCCCTGAATAAATCTATAATAATTGAGGCAATTGTTGACTTTATCACAGACTTTCGCAGAAACACATTTGCATTCCAGATTGATTATCTACTCTACGGATTTTTAAAAATACTAAACTGCGATTCTGTGCGACAATTACCTGAAATGTGTTGGTTCATATTAAGTCACAGGCGCTCCTCATGGCGGCATTGATCTATCAATTCCTTTTAGTTTCAACTTTGCAACCACACTCCCCCCAGTAATCCAATGCCTTTGGTTTCCTAGAAGCTGCTCAGCAGGGCTTTCATTGGGAAAATTGCCAACAATAATTGCATCACCCATTTACAAATCGGGAAATACAAATGAAATGGTTAAATATACATTTTATTTTAAAACTAATGAACTCAGTAAAATACGATGAGTGATCAGTTGTGAGGCATTAATAAAAACAAATGTGCAGATGAGAGAATTTGCTTACAGACATAGCAAAAGCAAAAATGGCTCAAAAATGGTACACCAGGACATGACTGTAATCTTTGAACGCAAAACCCAAATATCTATGTTTCATGTTTAGAGATTACGTATTGCAGATACAAGACTCCGCAGACAGTTAATTGTTTTCATTTAAGAAATATTTAACAACGTATGACATTAGCCCGATTTCATGTATTCCTAGAAGTGCTGTTATTCAGCGATAATGAATCACATTAAGGAAATACCACTGTATATATCCACACCTTTCTGCTTCTGAAAATGAATTCTTAATATTTATTTAAACAAGTACCTGGGAGAATGATTAGGACACTCCAACCCACACCATGGAAATATTTGGAAGTGTGTTGGAAATGAAGTAAATTCATTTGTCCATACTACTCAGAAAGGTCTATTATTCTGGGGATAGAGTTGGTTCAAATGAATGTGGGCTTATACAAGGCTTGTTGTAATACCATCGGGGTTTTGAAAGCGTTTGTGAAGGATTTACCTGCTTCAGTACTGCCCCATTCATTTGATTTTGATTTTGAGGTATTTGTAATGCGCACCTGACAAACTTAATCGTATCTGGGAGCAGATTAACTGGAACAGCAGCTGCCCACGGCACCGAAACGGGTTATGCGACCACAACTTGACGTGCTAAGAGACTGAATCCATTTATTTATTTCCACTGTGGCCCACCTAAGCGACCATTTGAAGAGGTGAGTTTTCAGTGCCCCGCGGAACTGATATAATGATTTGAAAGCCCGGATTTCCTGCGGTAGGCTATTTCAAGGTTTAGGGCCATACACATTGAATCTACGGTCACCTCAAAACACATGATTTGACCGGGGAATTTCCTGAGGCAGCTTGTCACCTGAGCACAGTTGCCGGGTTGGAAGGAATTGCCGGATTTTCTTAGATAAATATAAAGGAGCCAGGCCGTTAACACACTTCATT
The DNA here is from genome assembly GCF_040938575.1 of Ambystoma mexicanum. Taxonomy (NCBI): domain Eukaryota; kingdom Metazoa; phylum Chordata; class Amphibia; order Caudata; family Ambystomatidae; genus Ambystoma; species Ambystoma mexicanum. The sequence goes on from NC_090935.1 coordinate 1,259,881,888, forward strand.
ACCAGGCAATGAACTTTGAAATCTATCCAGTCCTTCATTGTGTGCCAGTGCAGGGAACGAGGGAACGAGGAGATTAGGGAGGACTTTCAAAATCATCCAAACGGTGGCATTTTGAGCTTTTTGCAAACAATGTATCTGGGTAAGTGGTATGCCTGCCAATAGTCCTTTACAGTAGTCTGGACGGGAATTCGCCATAGCTCCCACCAGCATTGGATGGTCCTCCACGGGAATATAAGGAAGGGCCTGTCATAAAAGGCACAAGGTAAAAAAAGAGATTGGACCTTTGCACTGACCTGGGCTGTACATCCTAGATCTTCTTGCCATATACAGCCAAGCATTTTGATTTTGGGTGCTTACAATAGGTCTGCATCCAAAAAGCAAGGTACGGGAACCTGTTACGATTCAATCAGTGTTTTGGACCAAACAATGCAACTTCCATTTTACCGGCATTCAATAGGAGCCAATTTTGAAGACATCCATGTGCTCACCTTGAGCAAGTAATTTTCAACTGTCTTAAAAGTCTCATCCACAGTCCCTAGTTTTATGAACTAGGAACTGTGGATGAGACGTCCGCATAGGAATGGAATTTGACCTTATGTGTTCTAAGTAGATCCATCAGAGGACACAAATATAAGCTGAATGACAGGGGAAAGAGTGAAGACCCCTGCGGGACTCCACATCCCTGTGGAAGAGGAGTTTGACATAAAACCACCCATCTTGCCTGATTGCTGTCTCTCTGAGAGGAAAGATGTAACCATTTACTAGCTTGCGCCGAGATGTTACCGATCTCTCCAAACCTACTAAGTAAAATACAATGCTGCACTGTATCGAAGGCTGCAGAGAGATCTAGCATAACCAGGTGGGACAGCTCCCGCTGATCTGCCACATCAAGGAGATCGTCCCATACCGCTGTCAATGCAGTTTCCGACCCAAAACCAGGGTGGAAACCAGATTTCAGAGGGTCCAATATAGATTTGTTATCAATGTATTTTTGAAATTGAGAGGTCACAATTCTCTCCAAGATGTTTGCTGGCCATGGGAGGCCTGCCACTGGGCAGTTGTTTTTCAGTTCCCCAGGATCCAAACTAGGCTCTTTCAGGAGAGGTGAGACTGTAGCCTTTTTCAGTGCCAAATGTACCACTCCAGTTGATGAAGACTTATTGATAAATCATGCACAAAAGGGGGAATACCTGATGCTAACCTTTTTGCCACCCTTGCGGGGATGGGAAGAGAAGGTCATTGGGTGGTTTCAAATTCTTCAAAATACCAACAACTTACTCTTCATTGACCACTGAAAAGGAGAAAGGTTCTGCTTTACATCCTTTACAGTTAGTTTTAGGGGGGTAATTAATACCAACTTCGCCCTCTAACGACTGTGTGGCACCCACGACAATGCTTTTTTGGATGAGCTTGTTCTTTTCAAAGAAAAAAGCATTAAAACCATTTGCCTGTCGCATGGTTGACAATATACATTTAGGTGGAACAAAGGTGTTCATAATGGAAAAAATTTCTCTAGGTTGATTTATAGTGTGCTTTATTTTTTTTCTCAAAAAGCAGACTTTGCTTCAAATAATGTACTTCTGTACTCTTTGGACACCTTCTTCACTCTTTCTGCATTAAACGTGGATCTATGTTTCCTCCGCTTATTTTCAATGCCTCTCCGAGACTTACGCAATTGGGCAAGATCTGGAGTGATGCAGTGTTTTATCGTTCATTTTGTCTTCCCCTGCCTCAATGGGGCTCCTTCAGAACCAATGTTCCCCAGAATTGCTGTACCCAATGCAAATGACTCTTTGCAGTCCTGTGCATCATCCACCGATTCCAGGGCATTTATTACTTCTAGACCAATAATTTTGTCTAAGTCCTTTGGTCTACGGAACCACATCTGTGTGGCATTTGCAGTGGAAACCAGTTTTGTGTCGGGTTGTCCAAAGATGAACAACTTTGCTGGATGGTCCGACCAGGAGATAGGTAAGGTGTTAAGGTGTTCAAAACATTAGTGCATACTCCTGTGAATAAGAATACGTCAAGACAGTGACCGCCTGTACAAGAGGCCGATATATCTAATGGTGTTAAGTCATGATTGCTTGTCTGCTCCCAGAGGGCAGTGGAATCTGGAACTGAACGGTCTTCCATACATGTATTAAAATCTCCCAGGCATAACAGTTCCCTTTGGTTTGTGCCTGATGTAATCAGGAACAGGTCCACATTTTCCAGAAAGGCTGTGGTTAAGCCTGGGGGCCTGTACTCCAACACAATCCTAAGAGAGCTAGTGCCTGAAACCTAAACACTACAGTGATCAATCTGGGTGGAACCATCCCAGTCCAGGGCCTCAAGGTGGGACATTTTAACACAGGCTCTTGAAATTACTGCCACACCCCCTCCTCTTTTATTAGTTCTATTAATAAATTGGATAGCATAGTGATTGGGTACCAGCACATGAAAAATTACCAGTGACGAGTCTGTAAACCATGTTTCCATAAGGAACATTATCTAAGACTCAATAAAACCATAGATCTAGTGGGAGTGCCTTGCTGCAGATCTTGCATTAAGCAGAGCCGCACTAAGTGGGGCTCCATTGGTTTCCCCCATGACTATGCAAGTTGCCAATGAGGGTTTCTCGAGTCCCGGAGCTATTAAGGACCCTAGGTGTTACCTGTCGCTTGTAAACACACAAGGAGCTATCTCCCCTCCCCCATGCTGCTCTCTTACCTATATTTCAGATTATAACATGTTCCGGCCTTGTTGGACCTCATCAGTGAGAAGTGGCTTGGATTGCTGCTGGTGAAATGCTCTTATCTGGGAGTCTGCTTTGGCGGAAATTAATTGTGTTTCGACAGGTTTCACAGTAACGCCACCGGTTGGCAATCATACATTTGAATAAAATGAGAACCCTCATTTCCCCCTATTTTTTTATTTAAAACTTCTGATGGCATTGATGGGGGTCTTACCCTCCCCCCTTTGTACACACACAGACGCACACACATACACTCCTTCTGGACTCCCACGTCTTTATAAACAGGTTTGCCGAAGTATCCGAGAGACCGTTGATGCTCGACCTAAAATATTTAATACAGTCTATACATTTTGATGTATACAAAGTGATGTAAGCCTTGAAATAAACAATCGCTACTTCATTCAAAAAATATATAAGTCATTCCAATGGTAAAAAAGTGCATATTCGCAAATATAAATGTGCACACGATCCCCCAACAAAGTCAATACAAATAGGATATTCTGGCCATTAATCAGTAGCCTAAGGAGGCGAAGCAGTGTGGATCCTCAACACTCGAGGCATTTCGGTCGGTGGACCTTCATCAGAAGTGGTAGAGGCTTTTAATCATCAAAATGTAAGGACAGTGTTTGAAATGAATGTATTAGAAACATTATGTATCACACAGCTTCACCCCTAGACCCGTTATAGGTTGTAAAGCAGTTGGAAATACCTGTTAGAAAGGATCGATTCTAAAGACACTTTGTTGATCCGCGCTATAAGAGAAGACAAGGGAACAAGATGTAAGAAGGACACTAAGGAAAAATAAAGGAGGTTAATTCAAGTGTACGTTTGTAAGTAACGTGGAACGTAACAATACTTTAAAAACGTATTTACCATCCGGATATGCCAGAGGATGAAGAAGTGTCCAAGAAGTGTGACCTATAAATCAATGCAATGATGTTACTCGATGTTTACTGGCACCGCATGGTGCAGCTCAAACGGGAGTTCACGCCTGTCTTCCCATGCTTGTGTTTTATTGGAATTATTCCTTTCAAAATTGCAAATCTGTTCCCGAAGGCCAGTTATCGTTTTGGGGTACTTTTATCTCTGCCTATATTTACCTATCCCCCAATTTTGTTATATGAGCACCTAATGATACATTGTATTATGTAATAGGGTATTATGCCATGTTTTGATATGTCATAGTTGCATTGTCGTGTCACTTTATGCAAGGCCAGCAAGATCTGTGAAGCAGCACGAAGGTGACATGTAGCACTGTATACCACACCAAATAATTAAATAATATACGCAGAGGCCCTCCGTTCAGGAAAGGGGCAACGACGGTCAATGTAGACCTGCAAAGAAGAAATTACAACCCTTCTGTGCCTAAAATTACTTTGCTGTCCTCCATTATCAGGACAGATGAACTGCAACCCAGGTTGAAAAGAGTAGTCAAGGATGTATTATATAATAATAATAATAATTTATTGTGTTTTAGTCCATAAATTTGAACTTTACACAAAACTTGTTACAAATACCAAATTAAGAATACATCAACAGCTTTGACAATTATACAAGAAATCCTTAAACGTCAAAGTCAAAATCATCAGACAGAATAAAATTACATAAAATAACATGTCTCTAATTAAATAAGCGCATACACAGATAAGTGCAAAACTCAAGAAAGTGTCAGTGCATACAAATAACCCAATACCAACAGTAGGAACAGGGTTCTATAACAGTATGGACAGATCAGCAATAGTAAGTTAAATTGATAGAAATAGATTTCTGACCTGTGACCACACTCTGAATATGGCAAGTTCAAATGATATTGTATACGAGTTGAGACAGTAATCCCAAAATGAGTCTCCAACAATACTCTCATATCTATGTACCAGTCTTCCCAGCAAGTTCATGTGTAATGGGGCCAGTTTAGGGCAAGAGGTAAGAACATGTCTAGCAGTTTCCAGGGCGTCTGTTCTCTTACAAATCCGACAGGACCTGTCACTTAAAGCCAAACCCTGATGTGCACCCGCAATGGCAAGGACCTGCAATTTGTTAGTTCGTAACCTTAGCAGGAAATCCCTCACCGCCGGGTCGGGGCAGAGTAATAAGTAAGGCTGTGTTCTCCTGTATCTATGAATTACATTGACCACAGCCTCATATCCTTGCAACTTTTCAAGGTGAGAGTAATTTTCACACCAATCCCAGTTTTTTAATTTGCGCACAAATGATTTTTTCAGATGGATGAATGGGCGCATTTTCTTTGCAGCATGGATCCATCCAATCTCAGAGAAGAGCGATTCATTGAGATTTTTGAAATTACCTCCCCGCAATACCTTCTCAGCATCATAATTGTTTCCCACTATCACAAGCAGCTTACATTTCGGTGCGGTACAGGATTTTAAATAAAAGACTCCCCGGGCTCGCAGGGCTATACCCCTGAGAGAGGTTAAACCTAGCTCAAGCCTTAGATATTGCATAGTACAGGAGGGCCCCAGACCTAACACTGCCCACCAGTACTGGCCCTCTAGACTATTGAGCCAGTTTAGGTCCTGCATAGCCAGAGCTTCCAGACCATAGCGTATGGCTGGGACAAAGCACTGTTGGTATAACTTTACCGTACCCACCAAGCTGTACCCTGCATTCCCTCTTGAGAATTTACAGGCCTGTAGTGTCAATAATTTAGCTCATCTTTTTTGTGAGCAATTATCCTATTATAATTGGGAGATACATAAAACTCCAGGCCCAAGTAAGAAAAGGAGTCGGCAAACTCAATCGAGCCCAGACTGGATTCAATTCCCAACCGGGTGGGACCCTTTTTACTAATCAACATTATCTTTGTCTTCCTTGGGTTGATAGCAAGGCCCAGCTTGGAAGAGTACAATTCGAGTTCCCCCGGCATACTCTTGATGCCCGATAATGTCCCGTCGAACAGTATCAGGTCATCTGCGTACAACATACCTACTATACGGTAATCCCCAATTTGGGAGGGCAATTTGACTTTAATCCCATACGTTGGAGAAAATCAGAGATGTAGAGATTATATAGCGTTGGTGCCGCCACACATCCCTGCTTTACTCCCATGTTAATACTAATGGGTTCGGTCACTGTACCTTCATTATTAAGTCTGACCTTAGCACTGTTCTCACTGTGCAATGCTTTTAAAATCTGAATCAACCAACTGGGGCAGTTAAGACTGATCAGCTTAGACCAAAGTTTCTCTCTCACCACCTGGTCAAAAGCACTAGTAAAGTCTACAAAACCATGTATAGAATGGCTTCTTTGTTACTCAATGTGGAGTTTATCAATGAGTCCAGCACTCTGATGTTGTGAGTCGTGCTGGATCCTGGTCTAAATCCTGTCTGGGCGAGGTTAAGGTCTTGATTAGCAACTACCCAGGTCTCCAGCTGTCTGAGTACCAGTGTCGCAAAAATCTTGCCCGTGGCATCCAACATGGACAAAAGACGGTAGTGGGTAACCTCCTCCCGGTCTCCTTTCTTATGGACCGGTATTAAAACCGATCTTTGCCATGTAGGAGGCACAGAGCAAGATCGGCAGACCCGGGAAAAGAGAGTCAGGAGAACCTGAGCCCAGTTATCTGGGTCTTTTTTCAAGACAGGGTTTGCCAAACCATTTGGGCCGGGTGAATTGGACCTCTTAGAATTTGTGATTGCTTGTTTTACACTATTAAAGTTCATGGGGAGAGGCCAGGGTTCTGCATATTCTATGTTACAACAAGAGAGGGCCTTAGAATTATGAAACTTGTTCCTAACATAATGTACCCATTGGTCAGCCATAATTGGATTTATTATTTTCTGAGACAAGTCACCTCCTGTCCTGGAGAGAGTTTGCCAAATTTTACGTCTATCTCCACTGCTAAGGATCTGGATACATTTTTCCCATTGCCCTCTTTGTTGTGTTTTTCGGTAGTGATAAAGCCAGGTGTGGTACTGTCGTTTGGAGAGCTTTATACGGGAAGCTATCCCATAAGAGTTGCCCAGGTGATAACCTTCCCCTCTACAGGCTCTAATTTCACGTCTCATTTGTCGTTTATGGTCCCAGATGTTTATATCAAATGCCGAACTTCCCTTGCTCCCCCATTTGATCGTTGGAGTCATTTTACCCCTGGCAAGCCTCAGAGACAGTCCCCCGATCCAGTCTTCAATGGCCTCAGGGTTTTTGTCCCAAAGAGCTTGCTTTATACTGCAGCTCATAGGGAAAGCAAGTAAGTTCACCCTCTCAATATTCTTCTCAGACCAACAAATCCTGTTCCCCGCCTGGTTGACAACCACACCACTAAAGGGGCACAATTCCCCCTGGCCAGCCATACCAGACATAACTAATACAACCAAAGTATGATTGCTATAGGTATTCAATACCATTTGTAATCGCAGGACGTGTTCCAATAGGGAATCCGAGGTGGCCATGTAGTCTAAAGTTGTTACGCTCACCTGGTATCCACAGGGATGCCACTCAGCCCGGTTGGTTGATATGCACCTGGAACCCTCTCCCCGATCCCGGGTGGTGTCTTCGATGGCAGTCTAACCTGAAATTACAGGAGGGCTGGGTTCAAGACTGGTCAACTCAAGTAAGGTCTATTCCCACCTCCCTTGAACTCGACCCTTAGGCCCTCTCCTCACCTTGTTTCAGTATAAGGCGTGCTCTCCATCCTGCCTTCTTTGGCAGGGGTGCGTAGTCTCCAGTGGGCGTGGACGACCAAGTTACTTCACTGGTGCAAACCCGTTCAAGTGTCTTTAAGGTAGGTCTTGCTGCCTAGCAGTCTTTGTATATAATACTGTTCTTGCCTTCCTTTCCTTTTGTGGTTTATGTCTTTTTCTTTCTCCCTAGGCGTGCAGGAGATTCAGCGTGTTGTGCTGGTAGTGGATGAAGCACCTGCTGGTAATGGATGGTGCGAGATGTGCGCTGCAATCCGGTAAGTAATGTGCTATGTGCGGCTCTGCTTTGCCTTGTATATGCTAACCTGTGTTTCCTCTTCCTTTACAGGTTGCAATGTTCTACTCCGGCAGGTCTAGTGTTCCGGAATAATGCCGGCCAAGAGTCGACTAGCCAGGTAAGGTTCTCGAAGATATCCGTTCCTTATATTAAGCCAGGAATGCATTGCCTAATGTTGTCTTTCTCCCTCTCCTTTTCAGGTTGCTTCGTTCCGGTAAGTATGCGGTGCCCAGAAAATGCAGTTCGCTGGATAGACGGCCCTAAAGTAAGCAGAATCAGGAATGAACGTCGGGCAGATGACAGGATGGAGTTTGCAGGTAACATTCTATTAATGATGTTCTTTTTCCCTTCTGCAGGCTCGTTGCTCCAAGGATTGCTGGTATCAGGACACTGGACACGGTGAGCGTTACGCTGCAGGCTGCAGAATAACGCAAAGTGTGTTCTGGTGCTCGGGTGTGGTTTAAATAGCCTCCCAGTAAAGTAGTCCAGGTAAGTAGTCCCAGGCCACCACACCCAAAACATTATACCGCATAGCTTAGTTCTTGGGAACTAGGCTATGTGGGTGCCTCCATGTTGACTGCAGGCCCAAAGAAAAAACTCCCCATTCAAAGAAGTCCTCCATACTGAATATGAGCCTGGCTCCAAAGACGCCAGGACTGCCTCCAAGAGAGTCTTGGAAGAGGATGTAAGGCCTCTTAGGCCCTAATGGAACCCCCGAACCCTGACCTTGCCTGGAAGGTTGAGTTGCCAGTGGGGGTTTTGGATAAGGGTTGTGACAAAAGTGGCCTTCTTGGGGACAGAGACCCAAGTCGTCTGTCCAGGGTGATCGCCCTCTGTGCGTCTATTTAGAACGGTACAATTGCACTCCTTAAGCAAGTCTAGCCACAACTTCCCCTTTCTGTTGGATTTTTTGTGTGGAATGCTGCAGTAATCTAAAACATGTTGGTAACCCCCACATCCACTTTCGTCAACCACACTTGCATTCCAGTCACCATCGACAATGACCGCTTGACCGTAAAAAGAGCCCGGCCAGGTGGTGTATATAAGATCAAGTTGGTCAATGGTTAACTCTGTATAGGCTTCCCCTGGAGGATCATAGACACAGACTATTAAAATGTCCTGACAGTTACCAAATCCCCCAGATGGTGTCACTTGTACTGCCAATATAACACCCCCAGAGGCTGCTTGGTGGACTAATCTTGGGTTTAACGAGGATCTAGCGCCAATCAGTAAACCGCCACTCGGGCGCCCTCGTTCCCACCTATTGGTAGCAAACTGAAAAGTGATAAATCCATCAAACTCAACATCAAAAGTGCACCGCGTCTCTTGGAGCATGAACACATCCTGTATAGACAGCAATTCCTGAAAAGTGTCGCCATTTAACCAGTGGTTAAAACCTCTGGTGTTCCAACTGGATAGCGTCCAATTTCAGTTCGAAACAGTTTTCAATGCAATCGTTGCCTTCAGCCACTCCCACCTCTGGTCATCACTACAAATTATATTGGTTTTTGGAGGCGACTGTTTTGGGAGAGCGACTTCTTTTTGTGCTGCCTGGCCACATTTACATTTAGGACAGCCACTTTTAGTCACTTCCTCTGCAGTCGGTATATCCAATGCATAGCCCAGATATTGAGTCTTTATGTAGTCTAATGAGGGATATAGTTTCAGGTAGGCTGCAATGCAACCTAGTCACAGATGACCCAACAGCATGTAGGGGTTCAACAAAGTCAAAATCATTGGAGTTCAGGACTCTGAGGGAAGGTATTTTATTAAGCAAGGCCAACAGGGAAGGTCGATTTAATCGGCAAGTGCCTTTAGATCCCTTCACTGGTGAAATAGTCAAGGATTTTGGGTCCAGATTTACAGCAGCTCGATTCTCAGGCTTGACTATGGTTGCACAAGGTGCAACATTTACGGAGAGATGAGAAACTGCAGTAATAGACTGTGCCCCCGGCCTTACCTCAGAGCCTCAAATAGATCTGTTTATATCCGTTGCGGGGGAGTGGAAATCTGAGGTTCCTCCTCAATCAAACAGCTGGTGAGAGTGCCTACTGACTGAGCTGATCACCTTTTTCTCTGTGCTGCATGTTTTCTCTGTTTTTTTGACATATTAGAACTGCGAGGCCGCAGTGCAGAATTCAAAGGTTGGTCCAGGCCAGATGGTTTGTCTCCCACAGGAGGTAGGTCTGAAGATATATATACTGCCTTCCTCTTTATCTCCTGACATCTAGAAAGTATTCCCTGTTCCTTCCCTGTATTTGCCGTTGCAGGCAGAGCAGTCGTCACTGCTTTGGGTACTTCCAAGGAATCAGGGATCACATGTACAGAAACTTCATGACTAGGAAACAATGGTTTAACTAAATTGTCTCGCTGAGAGTCCGATTTTGCCTTCATCATTGATTTTTCAAAAGAAGTCAGGTGGCTATGCAATGCTACGATAGCTGATCCTTGCAGTTTCAAATCTTCATGAATGGTGCTGCATAGCTTTAACAGAATCTTTACAGCAAAGTTCAGTATTACATTATTTTGGGAGGTACTCGTTGTATCGTGGGTGCTGAAATCTGCCTGGTACGAATCACTAATGGGAACTGCGGAAACCGGGAGGAGGTTTGGGCTGGCAGAGAGTCTGGAATCCCCCGCTGAGGCAGCCTCGGGCGTGCCCCCTAGGCCAATTTCTGATGCATCTAGTACCGGTAACTGCAATGTTTAAGTTAAAGGCACCTGTGCAATAGGATGGGTAGTGGTTGGTGACCCTGTAGTTGCATTTGGCTCCTGTACCCTAGGGATTGGCAAAGTAGGATGATCTTTACTGGGCAGAATTTCTTTTCCCCCACTACCTGCAAGTGCTGCCGAATGTTCCTGTAAGGCATAGCACAGCTGTAGAAGGGAGTCGTTATCAAGATCCAGAGGATGATAACTAGTGTTTGCCTCCAAATTGTGCCCTGTCAAGACCACAGTTTGTGAGCCCATTTCCTGGCACACTGGTTTGACCCTGAAGAAAGCATCAAGGGGACCAGTGGAAAGGGTCTGCACCGCCATAGAGCTCCCCCCTTTCTTACACCAGCGTCCTTATTTGGAGGTGGCTCCACAGATGTTGTGCGCAATTTAGCTGATCGAAGCCCGTATGGCTTCTTTCCATAGATCATCACCTTTCCACGGTTAGCTGCTTTCCCCGGCATCAAAATGGGATGGACATAGGGCCCAGGGATATCAGATACACTGCTGAACACTCACAGAATTCGCACACAATGTTCAGTTTCAATCCAGGTGGGGAGTTCAAAGGCTTTATGCCCAGCAGTCACTTAACACCCGTGTACATTTGTAGATAAAGTGGGTACAATTTCAAACTATGCTTCAATCCACAGACTGATAGCAAAGGTTGTACGCCCAGAGCGTCTACCCAGAATAGATAGTGTCCGTGGGATGCTGCTGGGGTTTAGGCGGTCAAGGCAAGAGGTGACATCCACAGGCCACCCGCCCCCGTCAAACACTCTGCGCACTCCGCGACGCTCCGTTCGTCAGCTGATCCTTTGAAGCTGCGGTCGGAGTAGAGCATGAGGAAAGACTTCTGTTTGGGTAGTTTCTCCACGTTAGTGCTGCAATCACAAAGACACTGCGTCGCTTCGCTCGTCAGCTGGTCCTTTGAAGCTGAAGGCAGAGTAGAGCATGAGGAAAGACTTCTGTTTGGGTAGTTTCTCCACGTTAGTGCTGCAATCACAAAGACACCACGTCGCTCTGCTTGTCAGCTGGTTCTTTGAAGCTGCGGGCGGAGTAGAACGTGAGGAACGACTTCTGTTTGGGCAATTTCTCCATGTTAGTCCTGCAATCACAAAGACACTGATGGATTATGCAGAAGAGCTCCCAGTAGAGCCCAGCCTCAGGCCAAAAGAAATCCAACCTCCCACACCATCAGTACCATCTCCATGAAGCTCCTTTAGGTCTCAAGAATATTCAGGTAGTCCGGTCCATGTGCTTGCTCTAATTGGAGTCCCATACAAAATAGCTACCCCCATTTATGAGTGCCAGAAATTCGCCCAGTTTACCTGTCCATAGAACCTGTCTCTTCATGGCCAAGGGAGCCAACACGAAAACTATACATTAATCCCAACAACCACTATCATTCACCCTTATGTTTCATTCCCTACATGTTTTACGTTCAGTCTGTATGTTTTTGTCGTTTTGACTTTTCTCATGCTACTTGTTTCCTGCTGTCTTTGTTCCTGTTTCCTTTTCAACCCACTGACCACAGTCTGGCTGCTACCATGGCAGGGTAACAATTTACCTGTACATGGACCAGGCTCTGTGCTTTAAGACCCCGAATGAAGTGCTGTAACCTAAAGCCATACTCAATTTTTCTTCAACATGTTTCTTTGAGAATGTCGATAGTGTACGGCTAGTTTATTGTTGCATCTAATGTATTATATTGTGTGTGTCCTTTTCAATGTGTCTCTATAAACAAACCTCAGGGCTGCACCCTGAACTCTTGGGTCATTCACACAATGGCCCTCATTACAAGTCAGGCGGTGGACTATGGTGCTATTAGCACCATGGTCCATGCCGGATTCCGCCATGGTGGATGGCGGAATTACCACCCCATTCCAAGGTGAGTGGGGCGGTAATTCCCCATTCACCATTTGCCCTTCCCCATTCCCATTTTTGCCCCATAGGGCATAATGGGGATGGGGAAGGCGCTAATTACGGCACCGTAAATTACGGTGCCGTAATTAGCACCAAGGTCGCTTAGCGCCTTGGACTTTAATGTCTGCAAAAAGCAGGCGTTAAAGTGTGAATAAGGGTTAAGGGTTAACGGCGCCGACGGCGCCGTTAAACCCTTAACGCCTGACTTGTAATGAGGGCCAATAAGTGAATGCCAGGAAATTAAAAAGAAAACATGCTTTCATGAATCACAGAGATATCTGTGTTTTAGTATAACACACCAGAGAGAGACATAAAGTGAGGACACTCACCCAGTGTGTTTGTTTGTTTGTTTGTTTGTTTGTTTGTTTGTTTATTTGTATTTCACACCAGACCCAGAGGTATCAGGGCGCAGAATTTACAAGGAAGTTCACAGCTTAGGTTACAGAAATAAATGACACAAGGAGTTACAGGCAAGTTAACAGCTTAGGTTACAGGAATAAATACATGTTTTTGTTGGCCATGACAATCTGTGGTTAGTGCTTTTTAGTTTATATCAGTGACACTCAGGAGATCAACAGATAGGGTCCAGTTCATAGAACACAAAACTATTTAGTAAATTGGATAGTCAGACTAGGGCTAATCCCTTCTGTAACCCCTTTACCTAGGTAGGCAGCGCACCAGTGCTACCTAGGGAGAGACAAATCACTGAAAGGGATAGTCAGATGTTTTCCGTGGGGGAGACATAGCGAGTTGTAGGCCGTTTAAAAAAGTAATGAATGGAATCTTCTAACTTACATTTTCTGTTGTGTCAAAACAATGTCTATAAAGAAAGCCTCAATGAATAATGTGTATGAACTAAACCTGGGAAGAGATGTGACAATTGCTTAAATGGCCCAGATCCCGTTTTTCAACACCTAACCAAAGTGTGTGAGCCTGGGCAAATTATATAACCACCCTGTGTATTACCTGAAGTCCCATAGCGTATGTTAAAATAGTATCATGTTATTATATGCTATTGTTTATTTTTAAACTCACCCATGGTTTAATGACAGCTAGCTGGGGTACCCGGCGTTGCCCGTGTCCTGAACCAGTGGTGTCTCATGTGCCGTGGCGGATGTTGCTCTTGTCCTTTTGTTGGTAAGTCTTGCTTCAGTTTGCTCTGGTGTCTGTTGTGTCGTGGAGGATGTTGCTCTTGTCCTCTTGTTGGTAAGTCTTGTTTCAGTTTGCTCTGGTGTCTGTTGTGCCATGGAGGATGTTGCTCTTGTCCTCTTGTCGGTAAATCTTGCTTCAGTTTGCTCCGGTGTCTGTTGTGCCGTGGAGGATGTTGCTCTTGTCCTCTTGTTGGTAAGTCTTGTTTCAGTTTGCTCTGGTGTCTGTTTTGCCGTGGAGGATGTTGCTCTTGTCGGTAAGTCTTGCTTCAGTTTGCTCTGGTGTCTGTTGTGCCGTGGAGGATGTTGCTCTTGTCCTCTTGTTGGTAAGTCTTGTTTCAGTTTGCTCTGGTGTCTGTTGTGCCGTGGAGGATGTTGCTCTTGTCCTCTTGCCGGTAAGTCTTGCTTCAGTTTGCTCTGGTGTCTGTTGTGCCATGGAGGATGTTGCTCTTGTCCTCTTGTCGGTAAGTCTTGCTTCAGTTTGCTCTGGTGTCTGTTGTGCCGTGGAGGATGTTGCTCTTGTCCTCTTGTTGGTAAGTCTTGTTTCAGTTTGCTCTGGTGTCTCATGTGCCCTGGAGGATGCTGCTCTTGTCCTCTTGTCGGTAAGTCTTGCTTCAGTTTGCTCTGGTGTCTGTGTGCCGTGGAGGATGTTGTTCTTGTCCTCTTGTTGGTAAGTCTTGTTTCAGTTTGCTCTGGTGTCTGTTGTGCCGTGGAGGATGTTGCTCTTGTCCTCTTGTTGGTAAGTCTTGCTTCAGAGACTCTGGCATCTCATTTGCCCTGGAGAAAGTTGCTCTTGTCCTCTTATCGGCAAGTTGTGCTGCTGTTTGCTGTTGTGTTTCAAAAGCTCTTGATATTGATTTTCGCTTTGCATCGGGTGGAGCTTTTTCAAGTGATGTTCGTTTTCTGTGCGGCATGTTTCAGTCACTCAATGGGTTCAGCACATTTGAGAAAATGTCCAAAACAAAAAAGATTGATTGATTGTGCTCTCTTCTCATTAATGAACTAAAACACCCTACCCAACATAACAGCAATCCTCCACCACCATTTTCCTTTAGAAAGGTAACTGCTCCTGAGGTCCTACTCATTATGAAACAAATAAAACCATCACTTTGCAAGGGGGACATCTGTCCAGCAAACATAATCAAAGACTGTGCTGAGCCCCTAGCACAGTTCATTGCAACCTTTATCAATGCCTCATTTGCCACTGGCTCAGTACCCTCCTCCCTCAAGGAAGCCTGGGTTCGCCCACTACTAAAAAAGCCCACTCTAGACCCAGACTCACCTAACAACTACAGACCCATTACAACAGGGCCATTCTTGCTGAAAATTTTGGATAAGGCTGCTTATCTACAGATACAAGCCTATCTTGAATCTCACAACATCCTAGGCAAGAGACAGTCCGGCTTTCGCCCACGCCACGGCACAGAGTCAGCACTACTCGACCTAAAGAACCAACTCCTAAGAAATATGGACAAAGGCAAATGTGCCATCATGCTACTCCTTGACTTGTCGGCTGCGTTCGACCTAGTCGACCATAAAACCTTAAGGACTCATCTCACCAATACAGCTCACTTCTCGGATGAAGCCACAACATGGATCTCATCCTTCTTGGAGGGCAGAGCCATGAGGGTCTACTCAGACCAAGCGGCAGCCACTCCCTCCCCCATCAACTGTGGAGTACCTCAAGGGTCATACACCTCCCCCACACTATACAACCTATTCACACTCCCGCTATTCAATGACCTAGAAAAATTCGGCATAACTTTCACCAATTGTGCCGACGATACTCAAATCCTTCTCCCACTAACCGGCGACTACGAGCAAGACCTAAAAACCCTTCAAAACACTTATGCCATCATCCAGGTTTGGATGGCAGCTAATGGCCTTTGTCTCAAAGGAGACAAGACAGAAATCCTATTGGTGGGCCCCAAGGAGATCCTCAGCAAACTAGACAGCAAATACAGCACATTTTTAATTGAAAACTCAGTAATCTCCGTCTCCCCTGCGGTAAAAACTCTGGGAGTATACCTAGATTCTACCCTGTCCATGGACAGACATGTCAGTTACATCTCCTCCTCAGCAGCCCTAACAACCAAAATAATCAACGCAGTAAAACCTTACTTGTCCACCACTAACCGCCTCAACATCGCCAGGGCCACCATAGGCGCTAAACCTCGGCCAAAAACATTAATAGACTGCAAGTCGCACAGAACAACGCCTTGAGAGCAGCCTTCAATATTCCAAGAAGGGAACATATCTCCATAGCAAGACAAAATGCCCACTGGCTCCCAGTCAAAGAGCGCATTCAGTTCAAGACTCTCACCATTACCCACAGATGCATATCCCAATCGGCCCCTAGCTACCTTACTGAACGGATACAACCAGTTCTGTCACTTAGACCCAAAAGGGACTTATACGCAAAACAACTCTCAATCCCCAACTACACTAGAGCCAGAGCGGGTGGCTCGAGTTTTGAAGTCCTAGCGCCAAGAGCCTGGAACTCCCTACCGCCTAAACTAAGAGCGGAAACATCCCTCATAGCTTTTAGAAAAGCTCTGAAAACCACCCTCTTTAAGTGAACCCCACTTATAACACCACTGCATACATCAATGTCTGTAAATTACAACTGTACCCCGCCCACTGTTCCCTTGTAACCTCGGAACTGTAGCCATGCCTGTAACCATGTCGTCATCTGTGTTCACACGATATCTCTTCATGCCAAGTAAACTTTCTTGTAACAGCGCCACGATGCCCGAGGGCAGCTGGGCGCTTTAAAAATGCAAATAAAAAAAATATATAAAGAAACAATTAAGTAAACTGTAACCTTACCATTTCCCATATTTGGAGTGGCGTGATAAAAAAGGGAAATATATTTTGTTTTTATTCTCTTTTAAAAATACTTTAATAAACACTTCTGAACTGTATACAATAGTAATAGCCAGATTAACATACACACACACATCCAAAAATGTTTTGCATATAAGATTTTTGCATCCAAACTTACACTACGATCTTGCCCAAGACAAAAGAGGAATTTCACACCACAAACCTATTGCCACTTGGCTTATTCGTGGGAGCTTCTTGCTGTGAATGTGTTAAAATTCCGTCTGACTCTAATGTTACCAAAGAAAGTGGTTGTGCGGCGTGAATGATCCTGTGTGGAACTGCATGCACAGCAGACCACTTCTGATGTGCTGCCATGTCTAAAATGTCCTGAGAAACCATTTTGGAAAGTTGCCCACCTTATAAATCTCCTAGAGTAAGCCATGTGATTAAAGGAAACACTACCAGTATCAACTTGTAGAGTGTATTTCATGTAAAGCAGTGACCGGATCGAGGGTCCAAGCCAAATGAGGGTAGAGCGGGACAGAATCAAAATCCTCCTGTAGCAAAGTCTTCAGGCTGGCTTAGCAGGCATCAGTCACTCTCCCTGGGTTCCCACGGCTGGGCGTGGGCCAGTCATGCAAAACACTACGACCCTCAAATAGCCCCTGCCCCAAATCCATCTCGTGGCAAAACCGTTCCCTAACCCCGAAGCCTTTGGGGGGCAGAGGGTGCTCAGGCAGATCCCGCACAGTCCTGAGAGCACGACAAATGCACTTTTGCTGGTTTCCAAAGGACATCCATATCTTCCTGATTCCTTGGATCTGCCCGGGTTTGCGGACCCATTGAAAGGTCTGCAGACTGAAAACCATGCAAAATCAAAGGGCCCACTATGAGGAACAAGGAAATCATTGTAAAGGTACCCCTAAACCCCAAACTATACTTACTCACTGAACAACAGCCGGTAGGCAGTCTCTACATACAAGCAGCTCTTCCTACCTCAGCATACAAAGACCTGAAATCCAAAATGACCGCCAGGCCCCATACAGCAAACATGACACTAGACACATAGAACAATCACAGGCAAGCCCACACTACATATGTGTGGCCACTGAAAGGAAGGCCTGCCCAGTGGGAGGGGTTACAGACCTATTAAAAGACATGCAGATCGGTTTGGCAGTATGGACTGAAGGAGCAGAAGGTCCACATATGGATAATGGTGGAATCTGGAGAGTGTAAAGGGAGAGGAGACTGGAGAGAAGGAGGGGCTTGGAGCACACCACAAAGACCATTGGTGAATGGATGATGTTGGAAACAAGAGGAAGAAGAAGTCAGGAGGAGGTGGGGAGAGCTTGAAGGAGACGATAACCCCCAGAGGAGGAGATGAGAATTTGGAGGGAGTGGTTGCACTAGGAAGAAGTGGTGAAAGTTTGGAGAAGGCAGTGACACAGGAAGATTGGATGAGAAAGTGGAGGACGTGGCTGCAGCAGGAGGACGTGGTAACAATCAGCAGGAGAGGGTAACAACAGGATGAGGAGGAAATAGTTTGTTGGAGGTGGTAGTAGTAGGAGGAGTTGGTAACAGTGAGGAGGAGGTGGTAATGTCAGGAGGCGGGGTGAGAGTTTAGAGGTTGTGATAAGATCATAAGGAGGTGAAAAGAACTCAGAGGAGGGATGGTGATCATAAGAAGAGCTGGTGAAGATAGTAAGACGAGGAAGTCCAAGGCAGGAGAAGCAACAAGCACCTGGAGGGAGAGCAAGTAGGTGTAGAGAGGGGGTAAAAGGGAAAGAGGTCAAGGCAAAAGCCCTGAACATTGGCTCTCCTGGCTCCAGGCTCCTGGCTCCAGCTCCTACCCTTGCAGAAACTAGCCTGGTAGCTATTTCTGCTGTGTAGAGCCGTGTCCATGTGAAGGTCTGGGGTATCAGCCCTCTAGTGGAGTTGTTATGGGCTCTTGCACTAGATAGCACTGGGTATGTGCCGCCGGCATCTAGCCAGTTTATCAGGAGCCATGAGCACCACAGAAGGGCAGCGTGAGAGACTTTTACTGGAGAACTTTTGACTTTCAAGCTTGCACTTCTTGTACAGTGTAGTGTAGATGAGGAGGGATCCCGTTGGCTTACTGTCTCCCCAGAGATCGGGTAATCCACACTCACAGGTTTCCGAGGGTTTTGGATTATCTGAAACCAGACATGTCCACAAACAAAAACATGGAACAAACACTAATCCACTGAAGGTTGTTTGCGGGGCTCACGACGTTCATAAAAATGATCTGGTTGATGCACTTCCAGAAAGATGAACAGTGGCTATTTTGCTGAGCCGCTGTTCAGTGACTAGATCACCACTGATGCCACAGCCAGCCATGGAGAACACAGAACTGCGGAACTGCGCACACCGCTGAAAAGATTTCCAAGATGGTGCTGCATGGCAGTGATGCTTATGAAACCTTGAGGCTCCTAATTACATCAAGTAAGAACCATTACTGCCTACACCAGTTCTAAAGCCTGACTAACACCACTGAAGGGAACACCCAATCCCAGAAAAGGAAACAGG
Source organism: Ambystoma mexicanum (assembly GCF_040938575.1). NCBI lineage: Eukaryota > Metazoa > Chordata > Amphibia > Caudata > Ambystomatidae > Ambystoma > Ambystoma mexicanum. The sequence continues at coordinate 1,259,900,719 of NC_090935.1, forward strand.
AAGTCACCATGAGTAACCCTATAGCCAGCAAGATATAAGAAGGGCTGGAAAGGCTCATTCTTCGGCTTGGACCAGTAGGAAGCAGGCATATTTCGGAGTGTTCCCTTGATACAAGGGGAGGCCATGAGAGGAGAAAAGTGTGTTCCACAATGCTCCCTTGAAACAAGGGGAGATGACTGGAGGAGAGGTACTGGAGAGCACCACTGCCTGGCAGGAGACAGTGCCAGCGGAGCCTGAGAGAATCTCTGTCTGGCCAGAGGCAGTACTGGAGAAGCAAGCGAAGAAAGTAGTCACCTGGAGGAAGGTGCTGCAAGCCTGTATATCTTGTGGGGAGCATTTGAAGACTAGCCATGGCTGGAAGTCCTGGAAGTGAAGGATAACCAAGCTAAACATCAGAAACTGGAAAGTCAGAGCCTGGTGCTTTTTAACAGAAACCCTAAAGGGGGTCTGAAGCGGGGCGGGGAGGGGGGAGTAACAAGCAAAGAAAGAGTGTGAAAGCTCCAACCCGTAAAAAGGCCAAGCCAAGAGCATTGTGTGAAAGTAAGGATGCCAGAAGTAAGATTAACTCTGTAACCTCTGATGGGGCCTTTTTGAAGACAACTATTTTGTGTTCCTAGAATAGTACTGGGATTCTAAAGGCAGGATTTGTGAACCTGTGTTGGCTGTTTTTTAAAGACCCTTTCATGTGAGCTTAGGGGACCCAGGAGGCTTGGGACTTGAAAGGTACGGGTTTGGGATTTTCTTTTTGCTACGGGTTTGGAACTTATTTTATAATTGGGTGTCCAGGTGGAGCAAGGGCATTTTAAAGTAGGGTTAACCATCGTTATATGTGCAAGATAGCCTAGGGAAGGGGCCTAGTACTGTAGCAAGTAACCCACCATTTTCTGTTGTCCAAACATAACTACATCATATCTGCTTCATCTGAGAAACTGCTTATTGCTTCTGGTTTTACCAACAGTACCAATAGGTGTTAATCCAACCCTTTTCCTTAACAATTTAACAACAAAAGTGTTTTCCCAAAGCCTTGAAAAGTTGATTGTTGTCTACATTATTGCTTGACCATCTTGTAACTGACACTTCGTTTTGTGTGAACTGAAAATAAAAGATTGTGAACTATACCTTCAGCATCAAGTCATCTGTGGGTCCCTTCCCAGCTTCCAATGCACTCCCTATAACATTAAGATGACGGCTGGCTGTGGGAATTCATAGACAGCACTGTTTTAAAATGTACACTTTGCAAATCTTAAAAATAGGGGTGGGTGACATTGCCAGCAGTGACGAAAAATTGGCAAATTTCACCTTACATTTTGCTTTTCAGGTTGCATGGAAGAAAACCATGCAAAACCCGAACATTGCGTGTTCCAGCAGCACAAATTGCTGTGATTTAGCAATTTCATGGCAATTTGGGGCATGTCATTGTGAAATGACAAACGATTCACACAGAAAGTGCACTTTTCGTGCGGGGCGGAATTGGGTAAGATCTGTGAATTTTGTTTGACTTTTGATGAAAATTCTGTGGTTCCACCTCTACTGAAATTCTGCACCTGTTAATTTGCCGCTGAGATGAGGAAGTCTCAGTCTTCTGTCCAAAGGATTGCCATTCATAACGTTTTCTAAGCCAGTAACCAAAGCGAGTCTGGATTTCAAATCAGACCATACTCTCGAGACCCAGCCACTTGTTTAAGAATGAAGAATATCCTGGACAAATACAAGCAGTGCTTGAAGTAACACTAGAAAGTCAAAGGGGAGACCTAAAGAGCTTCCAAATAATGTTTAGAGGTGGGATCAGAAGTGTCTGGCACAGCCTAAGACTCACAAGGAGCAGAGGAAGCTTTAAAGGATGTGTGGCGTTTGTAATGTCAGGAGGGTGAGTGGGGTCCACGAAAAGCTGTCCACAAATTGAAGGTAATAACAGATTTTACTAACACAAAATGAATGAAACTCAAAATTATTGGTTCCTTCACTCCAGTTCAAAACTTTCAAGCTTTTTGATGCAGTTAATCATGATTGAGACACTTCCTAGTCCATGACTGTTTTCGAAAAATGCTCCTGGCTAACAGGGACTGCTCTGTTTCTCCTGCAGAATCTTAGCTTTAAGTTTAAGGGGTTTAAGGGGCTCTCACACCCTCCTTTGAGAGTCCTCTCCGCCGATTCTTCTGGCGTGGTTCTCAGTGCCGGGTACAAGAGGTCCCTGCACCCTTTCTTCCTCCAAGCCGCATTGATATGAGGACCTCCGACACCTCCCTCACCCCAGGTACTCACTCCTGTCCTTGGTTCCTGCCACTTCTTTCTGATGTTCCAGTGCCACCTTGCCATACTGTCCTGCTATCTCCATCTGATGCACTCTCCATTTCACCTCCTGATGTTTCTTCTCCCACTCTATCCTCCAAACTCCCACACAGTCTTTCTCAACTAGTATCAGTTATTACACTTCAGTCTAGTTCTCATCTGACTCACTGATGATACCCACTGAAGTGAAAGCATGCCTGTGGTTGCTTAGGGGGATGGGGTCTATCCTTATGGACGGTGCTGCCACTTTTGGCGTGAGATCAAGCCTGATTTGCATACCTTTTTCCCCCTTTCGTAATAGCAAAGTAGGCTTTAAAAGCAAAGTAGGCTTTAAAAACGATTGAATGGAAAGTGGCGCAGTGCAAATACCAGTGGTAATTACTAATTCGCACCTGGGGAGGTTTAGCTAACCAATCAGGTGGCTGGAACAGCGGGCAAGAATACACAATCCCAACCCACTGTTCCAGCCACCGGAGGCCTTCCCTGCATGGCGCCATTTTTTTATTTTGTTTAATGTGGGGAGCCCCTCACTGTTACCTCCTCTCACCTCCCAAACTCACCCAATTTGCCTCCCCAGAACTCCACTTACCTGCTGGGGACTGGGACTCTGTGCTCCAGTCCCGGCGCTCCTCCTGTCTGGTCACCGCCATGGAAATTGACAAGGGACGTAGTGCCTTTTCCATATGGCAGCACCATCTTTTATTTTTTTCGATTTATTTCATTTTTCCTCGGGAGATCTGCTGCGTACGCCGCATCACGGATCTCCTGAGGAAAAATTAGGAAAGCCATTTGCATCCCAGACAAACCCCGGGGTTCGAATGGCTTTCATGCCCTGCCAGTCAGACGAACATGGCCGTTAACAGCCCACTGCCCAATCTGAGGCCCTCGCATCGGCCGCGCCTGTTTTAGCTCGGGCTGGAAAGCCCTTACCGGCCACATCCACTGTCCTGGCAGGCCATGAATGCCACATTCAAATCTTTTCCACCTATCGCTCTTCAGTGTTGCACTAATCATATGGATGCCATGTCTTTGGGATATGCGTGGTAGACATGTTTCCCCACCTCTTGTCTGCTTTAGATGTTAAAAAAATTCCTCCCAGCAGCCAATTCACATGCCTGTAGGAAATACTTAAGTTAATCCCTTTTTGAAGATTTAAGTTCAGAAGAAGAGACCCAAAAAACAACAATGTAGGTGTCGGGGAGCCAAAGTATTCCATAGATTGCACTGTCTCTCCAGAAGGACTTCTAGTTTTGGAAGGGATTCTTAATCTCATTTGCTGATGAACAATTATTTACCTCACACGTCTCCCGGGGCCCCACCCTCCACTTCATGCGCTTTCATTGCAACCCAATTGTGTGACTCTGGCTCAAATTGTTAACTGAAGATTTGCCTCCAGGTTCCTCGCAGGAGGCTACGATTGTTCAGCTTACGTTGATGCAACAAAAAATGGGATCCCACCATCAAAGACGAGTTCAACTGAGAGTAGAAACGTCGCAATTCCATCAAATTGTGGAGTATTTGCCTCCAGTCACTGAGGCATGGTTAGCAGCCACCTATGAGGCAGATTTACAGGCTGCCAGCTTCCCCCTCCAGCTGCCCGCCTTGGGAAGGCAGAGAGCAAAGCGATCTGTGTATCAGGTCTCGTGGGTTCTTTCTGTTGTCCAAGCCACTGCTTCAATGAGACCGCAATGTGACACTGAAGGAGACACCTCCATTTCTCAGTGGGCTTTTTGTGCCACGTTGCAGCTGAGTGACAGATTTCTAAATAGTTTCTCCAGGACCGGAAGCTTATACAGCAGGGTCTGCAATTTATGGCTCCTCAGATGTTTTGGACTGTCATGCTTAGGTAGCCAATGGGGAGGGAACATGGGAAACTTAGAGAGAGGCAGTTTGCAGACCACACCAGTAGTGGAAATGGAAAAAATGTGGTGGGGGATCTCACAAGACAGTGGGCGGGGTGGGGGAGGAGTTTGGGGGAGGCGGCGTGATCTAGAGGGGGCGGGGCTCATAGTGGACATCCAGCAATGCTGGAATACGTTAAAAAAAATAATAATAAAAAAACGCCCGCGACGGCAGCATTGCCTTTTCCCGCCGGCGTTGGCACTGGTGTGTAATACATTGTGCATTGCACACCAGTGCCAAAGCCTCGGTAAAAGGCAATGCTGGCGTTGCGTGCGCTTTTACCTTTTTTTTTCTTCTTTTTTTTTTACTATTCCAGCGCGGTTCATAGTCTTGGGCGGGTGACTCTGGCCGGATCCCGAGATCCGGCTCCATATCTGGTGCCGGATCTCGGATCCGCCGAGAGCAGGCCCAATGACCAGCACTGGACCACACCATAAAACACTCTAATTTTGGGATTTGCTCACCAGTAAATCTGTGGTTTTCCACGCAGCACGGTAGGGTCCAATGTATGTTTGTGGCAGCAGTATGCTTTCTGGTGATCGAAACAGACTCTCCCGGTGCTGCCACTGATATCTTGAAGCTAATGCCCCACAAACCCTCCCTGGTCCTTTCAAGCACTCAAAACAGACCAGTCCACTGGATCATAAAGTAGGTGTCTCCCATTTCAGCTATGCATTCCTTATTTGAGCCAAACACTAAAATAGATTCTCGGTACTCCATCTCCAGCACATGCTGGGGCTGCTATTTTGATGCCCAACATGGCTGGTATCACCAGACATATTCACTGTTGTACAAACACCCCCCCCCCCCGCACCTCCTGGAGAATTCATTCTGAAATAATATAGAGGAATACTTTCTCTCACCCTCTGAAATGCAGTCTGCCCCTCCCGCTTTCTTCCTCCTCTGTGTCTGCTGCCCTGTGAACTGCAGTCTGTTATTTTGAAAGGGACATTTTAAGGTTGTTGGAGATAAAAGATCATTTGACTTTTAAGTTATTTACTGTGCTATTGGTGATGCAGTTATATTGTCCATTAACACCTAAGGAAGGGCACTCAGCCAATCAGGTGGCTGGAAACGCAGGAGAGTACTACCACTCGTGTTCCTCCAGCCACCCGAGCCCCTTCCTTGGGCATCACCATTTTTTGTAGGCGTCCTGCCCCTCCTTGTCTGCTCCCCCTTTGCTTTCCTTCTGAGCTCCAAGACATCCCATACCACCCCCTTCCCTCACCTGCTGGACTGGAGCACTGCGCTCTGTCCTGTCCTCGACACCCGCAATAGACTGAGTCCCTTTTCTATTTACTATGTAAAGACCCATTCTGTTTCTCTTTATGGGAGATTGGGCTTGTGCAACACATGCAGAGCCTGTCTCTCATAAAAAATGTATTAAAAATGTTTTTAAAAAGGTAACTGTACCCCAGATGGTCCTCGCTGGGGCCCTCACTCGGGCCTGCCTAAGCTCGGGCTGGTGGGCCGTTACCAGCTCTGGTATGCCTGCCAACGTGGGGATGATTGCTATAGTATTTGCATGCAGTCATGGGAGCCGATTTATGAATTTCTCAGGGGGGGGGGTGGGGGGCAAATACAGGAAGTGACATCACTGGCAGTTATATGACTGCAAATTTGCATGTAGTCGCCAACTTGGTGCAACGGCGCACGCGGGGGGCGGGTGTTGGCGCACGCAGCGTGGAACAGTGGAAACATTGGCTAGCGTGCACTGCATATACTAAAGTCAAGAAAGAAGGAGATTTAAGCCTTCGAGTTGCATTCCAGCAAGACATCACTGCCCCTACTACACTGCTCTATAATCGTCAAGCAACACAACAAGGATGGGAGAATGAAATGCTTGCTAAACAGAAGGTACAGCTGCAAGGTGGAGTACCACCACCACCACCAAAAGAAAAGTTCACAATTCAAGGGAAACGAGAAGTAAAGACGTTTCCCAATTAAAAACTACCAAGCAAGACGTGTCTGGTGCCATAGTTCAGTAAAACATCAACAATTCAAACTTACAATAGTGCTGCTGTAGATTGGCCAGCCACAAGTGAAATTTGCTAAGATGTTACCTCTGGGTAAACAGATAGAGTTAGGGAAGTAGCTTAATCTTAAACCTTTCAGTGGGCACATCAGATGTGCTGCTGAAGTATAATGCAATCCTGGTCGAAGTATAATGCAATCCTGGCTGAAGTATAATGCAATCAAGTGTGGTTTCAGACTTGGGGGGAAGAGTGTTAACTGCTTTTAACATTGTAGTTTACCAGAAATTCTGGTAAAGTAGTGTACATTGTTAAAAAGCAGTTACCCAGGCTCACCCTGCACCCAGGTGATGTTTGGGACTGATGGAAGCACTCGCGTCTAAATGTTGTAGCCATGGTTGTCTCCATGTTTTAAAAACTCCCACTTTCCGGGTTTTCAACATTCATTTGAAACACCCCTTATTCAAAAAATGAAGGAGTCAGTAAAAAAGCCAATGCTGAAAAGCCTATTTCACACAAGTAGTAAGACCCAAAGGGTAAGAGCGACTGTATAGCAGACCATGCCAATATAGGATACTCCAGGATTACCTTCAGTCAAAATTCACCCACTGAAATGTTCCTAAATTCAGATTGCAGAGTAGTGTCCGACTGAACCTCAATCAGCTCTTCCTGGGCATCAAATGGATGATGCACAACCTCCTGTGCCAGAAAAGTCTGCATCACCAAGTCATTAATGCCAACATTTACTTCAGGGAAGTATTCATCAAAGCTGGACCTTAATGTTGCTAGGTGGCTTGCCCAGCTCCAACTGTTCTTTTGCAAAGGTCTAGCTTCCGCTTGAAGGCAAATACTTTTTTATTCATTCTTTCCTCTGTGTTCCCATGTCCACAGGAATGCCCCCAAAGGTGGGATTGGGAGTTTCTGGGGTGGTGAGTTCTAGTGGTCTTAGTTTCCTTTATAAAAATACACAAATCACATAGTATGTCAACCAGACAATGTATCATTGTGTACAGCTTAAAGGGGGCCACCTGACCCAAAGCAGCACACTAGGAGATGTATTTTGGAACAATCAACATTGTAAGCACACCTCTAGTTTAGATTGTAAAGGGTGCTTGTGCTGCAATTACAAGCATCCAGTTAATAAAGTCCAGACTTAAAACACTTGATCAGCATTCAGTGAGTAAAATAACCTTATAAAAATAAAATGCAGCTTTGCATAAAATTACAGAGAATTTTGGGATTATCAGGCACTGGCAAGCGGGCTCTGCTGTTGCTTTGGGAGAAGTGAGACTTGCAATGGCGACAAATTTAAGGTTAATAGCTGCCGTTTATCACAAGATGGCAGGCCAGCATAGATCTTAACCACTGAATGCCCACTGAACAGCTATAAACCCTTCTATGTCAGCAAGAGGCTGATGTAGAGGAACCAGTGATAGAAAGCATTGAGGTAATTATACTATACGATATCCCGTGGGAGGTGAGGCCCTCCAAGACTCAGTGAAGGCCCCTCGTGTCAAAAGGTTGAAAATTCCTGCCGTCTCAGTCCCCACAGTCCTAACTTCTCCCCCCCGCTTAGAGTGGAAGCAGTCTGAGGTACACAGCTTGTAATACAAATCGAACATTTTAAGCGTCAGGACAAAAAACAGAGAACTGAATACATTGCTGAGGTAAATGAGTTCTGACTGGCAACAAAGGTAATACTGTATAGAGCCATATTATCGCACCGCCCAACTAAGAGTTTGAGGGCAAAGGTGGAGGAAAATCCTCCAGCAAGAAGCTGGAGGTATTTCCTCCACCATACCCCCAAAATAGAACAATTTGGGATATTACCACCAGCAAAATTAATACCAGCAGTAATACCGCTGAAATCCACCATGGATTCCTATGGATTCCAATTAATGGGGACTAACACTGCCTACCACCACTTGTAATCCGGCAGTAATACCGCCAGGCCAAGTGGCAGTAACGGTAGTACAGTTTGGTGGTATCGCGGCAGATTTACAGGCCACACAGAGACATCACCTCTCTCCATGTTGTCTTTTATTGTAAAGTGGATTACCAGGTTTGAGACCTGTAAAATACCCCTTTCTCCTCAGGTGACTCAGACCCCACCATTCCATCCTACATAAACTTGATGCCCCCAGGCTGTTCTTCTAGTCTACTTTTATTTTACCCATGTAGATCCAGGAACGTCATACTCCTGTTACTTTCATGGATTATTTTACTTCCTGTTCCTTAAAGCCAGGGGTCTTAAACATGTGGCTCTCCAGATGTTTTAGACTACGACTCCTATGACCTATCACCATTGACTTTGCTGGCTGGGGCTGATGAGCATTGTCGTCCAACACATCTGCAGAGCTAAAGGTTGCAGAACCCGGCGTCCAAGCAGAGGACTGGAACTCCATACTGCCACAAGCACCTTATCATTTGACTGTGGCTCTGAAATAGGGACTTTATGCCAGCCCTTTACCCACTAACACTGGTTGTTAATATCATACCTTGGAGCTGCACGCGTTAATAGAACTAGTGCACGAAACGTTCAGGATGGGCGGTAAAAAGACTTCTGTGGGTCTTATGCGGCCTATGAGTTCACAGGGTTTGGTTGACCAGGGAATAGCACACGAGGCATGGAGTTGGGACAGGATGGCAGGTTAGCTGCTGGCAACCTTTCAGGTGGCAACCGTAAACCCATGAAGAGGAAGCTGAGATGTGCAGTGCTTCTTTGCCCCCCTGATTCTCTGATTTGTCAGAGATACATTTTCAAAGCCTCTCTCTGAATGGAGCATGAGTGCATTCATCTCTCAGTTGACTCACACAGTTATTGTTCTGTCTGCGTCTTTCATTTGTTATAAA